>NW_023596420.1:10714387-10764387 GCF_011947565.3 Pollicipes pollicipes
AGTGTGGTGTTGGGTCGCGTGGATGCGAACTTTTAAGGACTTATTTACATCTTTATCGCAGCACTTCCGGAGTCTGCATGGTCCCAGACCAATGCACCCCTCGCACTCCTTGCAAGCTCCTCTGGTAATCGCCGTGGGGTCCTCGCTGGGCGTGCCAGTAGTCATATGGCCCTGCCATGGCTGTCCCATGTCACCAGCAACGAAGGCAACCAACAGCACAAGGATGGCGCCCGTCTGTACCCCAGGAAAAAAACACCAGATGATCGGGATTCTGCATTCTGGACCCGTGTGCCATCGGTATTCGACGTACATTTCTACAAAACCTTCTGGGCTTGGCGTTCTTGAGCGAGGTCTATCACATGATACCTAAGATCCAGGGTCCAGATGTACTTTCGTCAAAGGATTTCCAAAATCCGGGATCTAAATGCAAATTCTTCTCATTGATCATACACTGTCGTCGATCCTTCAGCACCTGTGTCTTCAGCCTGATGCATACGTGTTAGCATATTCACCCACATGCCTCTCAAAATCGCCCTCATGTCCGGGCCAAGCATCTGTGGTTCACAGACGGGCTCAACCCCTGCTCCGCTCCCCCCCCCCCCCCCCCAGTGGCTGCCATCAGCTCCCGTCATAATCAGTGGTCGCGTACGTGCAGCGCGTATCATGGCTCGTGAACCCGGACGTTCCCCGAGTGCCCCCCCCCCCCGCCCCCCTCCCTCAAGAGTCCTCAGAGCAAGCACACCGACTGCGCCGTTTCCGTCGGAAGAGCTCCCGCCTCTGCGACATTCGACCGTCGGCCATCGCACTGATCCCGGAGGCGATTTCGTAACGCTCAGAACGACCGAGTCCGCACTCCGGGTCCGCCGGCGCCGACGTCATCACTGGCGACGCCAGCCGAGCGGCGCCTGACGTCCGGCGCCGGCGGCGCCCCCAGCCAGGCTCGTCCGAACACCGCGGACCCCCGCCCGGCCCTGGAGCGAACACCGCAGACCCCGGCCCTGGAGCGAACACCGCAGACCCGCGCCCGGCCTGGAGCGAACACCGCAGACCCGCGCCCGACCTGGAGCGAACACTGCAGACCCTGGCCTGGAGCGAACACCGCAGACCCGTGCCCGACCTGGAGCGAACACCGCAGACCCTGGCCTGGAGCGAACATCGCAGACTCGCACTCGGCCTGGAGCGAACACCGCAGACCCGCGCCCAGCTCTAGAGTAAACACCACAGACCCGCACCCGGCCTGGGGCGAACACCGCAGACCCCCGCCCGGCCCTGGAGCGAACACCGCAGACCCCGGCCTGGAGCGAACACTGCAGACCCACGCCCGGCCTGGAGCGAACACCGCAGACCCCCGCCCGGCCCTAAAACGAACACCGCAGACCCCCGCCCGGCCCTGGAGCGAATACCGCAGACTCCGGCCTGGAGCGAACACCGCAGACCCGCGCCTGGCCTGGAGCGAACGCCGCAGACCCGCGCCCGACCTGGAGCGAACACTGCAGACCCTGGCCTGGAGCGAACACCGCAGACCCGTGCCCGACCTGGAGCGAACACCGCAGACCCGGCCCTGGAGCGAACACCGCAAACTTGCGCCCGACCCTGGAGCGAACACCACGGACTCACGCCCGGCCTGGAGCGCGAGGGTCACCAGCCGTCCGCGGAACCTGACCATAGACGACGCACCGGTGACGACGACCGACAGAGGGACGGGGGGACGGAAGGACGACAGGCGGAGCGCGAGGTCACGGTGGCCATGCGACAACGGTTGTAATACGTGTTCCAAACTGTCTGATCTTGTACGGGCCCCACTTTTGTCGGGTGGCGTCTCGACGGCAGCCAAGGACCGACCAATATTAAGCCGCTACATAGGTAGGTTAATGTTCTCTGTGGTTTGATATGTTTAAAGGTTTTCCATCCAATTTCATTTCATTTAACACGCGTCGGGGTGGCCGGTTGGATACCCTTTGCTCGGGTGGGGGTCAATTTGACCCCCCCCCCCGAGATCTCGGGAGCTAAGAGAGCTAGAGACACTAAATTCACAGGGTGTGTTGAGTTGTACGTGAGCTCACTTAGGTCAAGGTTTTAAGTTCCTAGGTCATGACCTTCGGGTCAGATAAGGTAAAACATGGTCAAGTTCCAGATTGGTCTCCAAGGAGCCTCTAGCACCTAGGCAACTGTTCTAAGCAAAATGTCACACGCTCAGTTAAAGAGGTCATGGTGACCAAAAGATAATACAAGACTGTTTTGAGTTTTGCATTTGGACAAGCGACAAAGATTGCGCTAGGCAGTATGTTCCTAAAAAATGTTTACCTGGGTCATTTTAGGTGACTGACCTACTCAAACCTATAAGAAGTCCATGGGAGGTGTATAATTCGGTTCCTGCTATCAATATATTCAAAATGGGCGCCAGAAACCAGCCCATACGGCAACCCCGAAAGAAATAAAACAGGTTGGTTTTGACCTTGATTTGTCCTTCATGCCTGAAGCTAGGTCAATGTTATTTGTTTATTCAATTATTATGTTACCTAAGAAAGTATCTCAGAGACGTCTGGCTTCGTCTAACGCTCTGTTGTTTGATTGAATTGAACGATTCCCAAGAACGTGCCTTCGCTGAAGCCATGGTCTGACTTTGACTTACCATAGGTCAGCGACCTTACAAAGACGCATCCAAATTTTTGATGTCAGACGATCCAACATTCAATTGTCTACAGCTATGCAAAATGTCGCGCGGCTACGCCGCACCATTCGGAAATCATGCCGGGAAAACCTTTGGGGGGAGGCCATTTGATCCGCCCACCGGGGTGCGTGCTAATTGCCGCCGATCTGTATTTGCCACTTTTCGTTTGAACTGTCTCTGTTACGTCCGGGTGAGTTTGATGCCTTTTTCAAGGCCGCATCATTGGATTATATTAGCTTCTTTGGTGCTGCAGCACCCGAGAAAATGAGCGGGCGTCTTAATTTTATTTGCTTGGAATGCGACATAACTTCATGTTGGCTGCAAATTTTGGAATGCAGATATTAAAATTGCCTAGTTGTTTGTCTACACTCTTCGTCCTCTGGATTGGTGGAAATGCTCACACGTCTCCTGTGTTTTCTGTCGGCTTTCTCGCATTTCAATGACGGAGAAGCGCGCGTGAAGCAGTGCCGTTTCAGGGAGCTCAGCTCCGTGTTTTTTGTACTGCCTCTGCCCTCAGTGAGCGTATCGCTAGCAGCTAGGATCAGCCGCTGGTAAAGCGATGACGGCGAACTTTGCTCAGCAAGAACTGAAGATGAAAGTTTTCAGAATCTGAGTGAGCTTCTAGTGCTTGAAAACGCGCGTTCTCCTCGTGATAACGCCACTGTTCGTTCGACCCCTGCCAGTGGCTGTCATGGGCGTGGGGCGGAGGGGCGGAGGGGGACGAGAAGACACCGCAATTACAACAAACGAATCGGGTGGGTGCTCTTCTTGTCTACCTCGCCGTCTGATCATGTTTCCGCAGCCAGCGGTCGCACGCTACCATCACCAGCGCACCAGCCTGCCTCTTCATCGCCACCCCCGCCGCCGTCCACTACTGTCTGTGTCGGGGTCACGGTCTGGGTCCTGTCTGTGTCTGTGTCTGTCTGTGTCTGGGTCACTGCTGTCTGTGTCGGGGTCACGGTCTGGGTCCTGTCTGCGTCTGTGTCTGTCTGTGTCTGGGTCACGTTTCGACAGAATTAGACCTGTGCTCGGCGACACGGTCTGGGTCCTGTCTGTGTCTGTGTCTGTCTGTGTCTGGGTCACGTTTCGACAGAATTAGATCTGTGCTCGGCGGCACGGTCTGGGTCCTGTCTGTGTCTGTGTCTGTCTGTGTCTGGGTCACGTTTCGACCGAATTAGACCTGTGCTCGGCGGTGCGGTCTGGGTCCTGTCTATGTCTGTGTCTGTCTGTGTCTGGGTCACTGCTGTCTGTGTCGGGGTCACGTTTCGACCGAATTAGACCTGCGCTCGGCGGCACGGTATGACCGGCGAGCGGCGCTTCGCCTGATGTTGATCTTGCGTTCTCCCGTTCGGCCGCCCAGCGGGCAGCCACAGGCCGTTGTCTGTCGTGTCGGAACGAGAGGCGTCCGGTCTCCAGTGGCTCCCTCGAGATCAATCTTTCACGCTCTGTCGCTGGAGAAGCGTAGGTCGGGAGAGACATTACATGTCTCATGGTGTTCTCGCGGCACGGCCTTCCAGCACTCCAGATGGGCTTCGGGATCCTCCTGAGTCACCCTCCGCGGTAGTCTGCTGTTGTACTGTGGTAATCGATTTAAAACGAGGAAGGAATACGTTTTGGTGCCACACCGCGCAGTCTGGTAGAATGCTGTTCACAAGATGGCAGCAATCGTGCGAATCGATGAGTGAGTTGTCTCATTCACACATTTTAAAACAGGGAATGAAACAGCCGCCGATAGTAAAACAAATAAAAACCGTTACATGCGCTTGCCTATCTGCTTCATACATCCCAAGTCCTCACAATAAAATTGTTTGATCTCTGTCTCGCCCCCAGCGCTTTTAATCTGCGCCCTAGTTAAATGCCGGATCAGAACTCAAGCTTTGGACTGACCATTTCTCGGGAGATACACTGCGCGACTGGTGTCCGGCCGGCGTCTACTGCCGGGTCCGGCCGTGGAGACTTCATCTCTCAGAGGCTGTCAGGGCGTCCAGCGGCGGCCAGAGGGCAGCCAGCGTGGAGGCGGCGGCGGCGTCGGCGGCGGCGGCAGCGGCGCCGGCGGCGGCATCTCGTGCCACATATTGTCGCTCCGCCTGTCTCGTCCCAGCGATAATGCCAGTTATCCTCATGAATAAAAGATGCTCGGAGTGATTGATTCCCGAGATTTCGCACGGCTGTGATTCACGGAGCTACGGCCCGCGATGCCCCACGGCAGTCGCCAGCTGGCGTGACTGGTCTGCGATACCGCCGGCGCTCCCCTGAACTGATACAATTCGGAAGCTATGCATGCTAAGATGCGCGTTAAGTGGAGTTGTTATCAGGCTGATTGTGTGCGTCGTAATCAAATTGGGCCTCGGATCTTTGTGGATGGGCGTGAGACAATTGACTTAGCATATCGTTTGGCTCTTTCATCGTGCATCTTTTCAATCATTCAGCAGAATAATCTGTGTTTGGGCTGATGCCGTTATTGAATTGATTTTTGATGCGACTCAATTAAACAATGTCAATAATTTTTTGCTTAAAACGATAAATGGGCATACGATGTATAGTTTGTGACGCCAGGCGAGACAACAGAATCCCAGCAAGAAGCTGCCCAGAAACTGTGTTGAAACAGCCGTTTACGATGCGTAGAAAACTGATTTAATTCAGGAACACTTTTTAGCATGCCACTTTCACTAGAATAGCAATAACTTTTCAGAACCTTAGTCTTGCGACGTGATATCCTGTACACTTACGTGAAATGTTTCAGTTGCTAACCTTCTATCTCTGGGCGATGGTGAGACATGACGATCAAACGTTTGACAGGTGACATGCGCGAGGACAGACCGCTAGACTTCGCGTGAATCAGTCATCTTTCTGACCGTGTTCTCTCCTGCTCTTATGAATCTTAGCATACCTCACCGCGCCAGAGCTTAACCGTAACCGTCGCTGGTAGCGCAGGCTTCGACCTTACGTGGTCCCCGGTCGCGTCGGGCACCCAAGCGGTCTCGTAAACAGCGCGGCAAGGTTGTCCTGTGAAGTCAAACCCGCGGCCTGAGGAGTCCGACTCGGGTCTGTGGAGTCAGACTTGGGTTTGATGAGTCAGTCTGAGGAGTCAGACTTGGGTCCATGGGGTCAGAATCGGTGTCTGAGGAGTCCGACTGGGTTCTGAGAAGTCAGACTCGGGGTCTGAGGCGTCAGACTCGGGGTCTGAGGCGTCAGACTCGGGGTCTGAGGCGTCAGACTCAGGGCCTGAGGCGTCAGACACGGCTCTGAGGAGTCAGACTCTGGGTCTGAGACGTCAGACTTGGGGTCTGAGGGGTCAGACCCGGGGTCTGATGAGCTAGACTCGGGGTCTGAGGAGTCAGACTCAGGGTCTGAGGCCCGAGCTGACTGGCGGCGATGTGACCTCACTTCTTGCTTCTTCCTTATTCCACCAAATTCGGGATGGTCTTGCGACTTGAGCTTGAGCCTTGAATCTCTATCAAATTTGACACAATGCCTTTGCTCTGGTAAAGGTATGTTTATGTCCTAACAATATATTTTTGTCACAATGTTACGACTGCTATTTCGGCCGAGTGAATACATATACGATCCTTTTTCTCTTATCGTTTTCAGCTTCATGAAATGTTTACATTCACAGAAATGCTAAATCCAGACCGAAACTGCTGTCATCATATTCAGCAACTCATTTTTTGACGTCTGCTAAATCATAGGGTAATCGGCCATGCGGTTAAGTACCCCCTGCATAACGGCGCATTTTAGGCATAAATAGCTAATGCATCCTAATCTTTTCCGGGTGCATTAACACGTCGCCACTGCCACATATGAATAAAACACCCTAGAGGCTCAAAATGAACAAAGTCCGGTGGTCGGGTGCTCTCAGATATCTTCCCCGTTGGTAACATTCTTGATTTGTGGGGCGAAAGTTGCCTTTACAATTGGAACCCGTAGCAACGTAGGGCACCAACTGCCCTCATAAAGTGAAGAGGCGCTGAAACTGCAGGCAATTACAGGCACGGAATCGAAATTAAGGCCCAGAACTTTCTCCGTCGATACGCAGCTAGAACTGTCCCGTGAGTTCAGACGACACAAATGTTTCCAACAGAAACCACTCTTGTCGCGCATAATATGACAGCCGATTCCTATTGCGATCATCCATGGACCAGAAGACGAAACATCTGTAGGCGATGTGATTAATGGCTCGGACCAAGGTACTTCATGTGTGGAAAACAAAGGTATTTGAGAGTGCTGATTTACTTCATGCAGTGTTTGAAACATCAACGCCGTTTCATCCTCATGGAAATGTCGGTTCGGTACCCGAAGCGGGATGTAAGATCCAAACAATGCCTTGTGGTTTCAGAGTTTCGGCATGCCCTGCAGTGCTGAATCACGTTTAAAGTATGCATTCTTTTACATAATATGTGGCTGCGTGTCCCGTGAACATCAGCGATATGAGCATTAATGACGAGGTATGAGGATGTGAATGTGCGGATGAATTGAAAAAAGGTTGCGCGAGATCACCCCATTCAAATGATATCTAGTATAAGATATTCCACTTTTAATGCGATACAACATTGATAGATGCCGTTCATCGAATAGAAATTTATTGGGCCTGCTTTAGTCGCTTTATAAGAGCCACGTGATGTATTGACCAAAAAATACCTCAGGACCAGCTCTTGCACTTGTGCATAGTACCTCAAACGCGTGAAAAATGTTTTCTGGTGTTTTGACGCGTCCATGGTGGTCCAATGTTTTGGCGCCACTGCCCGTCACCGGCCGTTACCGCCAGGTGTGTTCGGTTGCAGACGGGCCGACAGTGCAGACGATTCCAGAGTCCGGCATGGTGGTGGCCCAGAAAGGCTCAGAAGAGACGCTCGAGTGCTCGGCGCGTGGAAAACCGCAGCCGCAGGTCGTGTGGAGGAAGCAGGTGGGCGCCGGCCAACTGTTCTGCCGAATTATTTCGACTTTTTCATGATATTTGGCGTCGAAGGGAATATGGCGTCGTTACAGTGGGGCAGTGGCGTCACTGCTGCAGTTCGTAGCTTATCGCAGTGAATTGGGACTTTATTCCACTTGTTTATGCTGCCGAACTGCCAGGCCCTGACGCGGGAGCTCGTGCTGCGATGGTTTCGCGCTGAGTTCCATCACTCCGCTGCCGGAATACCGTGGGGACTCGCGGCGGACGCCTGCTCCCTCCCCAGAAAACAATCAGCCCCAGCACACCGTGAAATGACGCACTTTCGACTCTTCGGATGTCCCGATTGAACTATGGCGGCACCACTCACTCCAATCCTGCCCAATGCCTATTACGACCCGTGTTTTTTTTTCAGACCGGCCTCCTGCCGACCGGCGAGAAGACGAGGCTGGGCAACCGCTACACAGTTTCGCAAATCAGCCGGCAGATGGCAGGCGTGTACGAGTGCGTGGCCGACAACGGGCTGGGCCAGACAGCCGTTGGCCGGATCAGTCTCCAGGTCCAGTGTGAGTGGATGCCAGGCGGCCCCAGCTGATACAGAGTGCAGCCGTCGTCCTGGTGTAGAGAGTGGATGTGTAAAGAACCGCTGCATTGCCGCGACGTTTTCAGTTACTTGATATTCATTTTTGTTCGTGCTGTGGTGCCCCGTTTAACCACGGCAACGACTGAGCCGAAAGGTCTTGCGGGCTCCCCGCATAGTCTAGGATGGTGTGCCTAAAAGTAGGGCGTAATGTTTGGGCCGCGATGACTTAGAATGTCAATGTGTCAATGTTTTCTCATCTTTGCCACTCCACTTCCCGTCTACCCTACTGATAAATTTACCCTAACTCTAATATCATTTTTAGGTATTAGTGTTATAAATTCAGTTTCTAGCATTGTTTCCGGCAGTCGTCTTCTCGAAATGGATGTCATTTACTTTGGTTTTATAGTGGAAAATGCACCTAACCGGGAGTATTCTCGCTGCGGTGTCTCTGTGCAGCACTGAGAGTGTTATTCCATTAACCCCTTGACCCAGAGTTTGAAGGAGAGAGCAACAATGTTATTTCCACTTCTCGCACTTGGAGTGACAAGATGAGACAGAGGCATCCGATTCACACAAACGCAATGTCAAAACACGTCGCTCAGGTGTTTAATTCTGCCGGCGGCTGGTGCGCTGCTGGACACGAGCACCGCTCCACGTCAGCTGCCGACACGGAAAACACATCTCACAAATACGCGACCGCCGCACTGGCTGGCTGGCTACTGCTTTCTAACCGATGGCATAAGGTTCTCTAATCAGCCTGGTACGCCTAGCCTGCTTACAGCTCGGCAGTGTCATTCTCGAAGCTTGTGAGAGGGAGGGGGGCAAAGGGAGGTAATGGAGCTTAACAGATCCGAACATAAGACATGGAGGTGCGATCGTTGTAAAAACTGGAGCCATAATGGCTGAGCTGAGGCAAGTGAGACTGAAGTGAGACGAAGCATGCCAAGCAGCGCTAAAACGGCAAACAAAATATTTGTATGGAAAACTTGTCCTTTAGATCTGAGCGATCCCAATGAAGCTTTTCACCCTCAGGTAAATGGAAGCTTTATTGAAAATATGCATCCATAATGAGTCAACTGCTTGTGATTGGATGTTCAGCACAATAAAAAGCTTTGTTCCGAATATGCCACAAGGTAATAAGAGGCAATCTGAGGCAAAATTGCAGCATTTTAAAATCTTTTAGGAGATCGCGTGTTGAAAGTACACATTTATTTCATGCATTGGGGGCAGCTTTGTAGACTTCATGTGGATCACAAAAGCAGATTTCGTAACTCTTCGTATATATCAATTTTTTTCGCGTTTGAGCGGGTTTTTGAGATGAGACAGTCGCACCAAAGTGCATTGCAAGTACAAACGATTAACACAGCATTCGTATTCGATCCCTACACGTCTGTTTTTATTATTAACATGGGTTTTATGAGTAACGCAAATGCCGTTGAATGGTTTTAATCCGTTCACTTCCACTTACGTTGCCTCGGTGATTCTTGGATCCCCTCAATATCAGCCGCATCTGCAGTGTAAATTTCTAAATCTCTTGGAGAATTTTAATCTCTTTAATGAATCGTTGGTTTGTTTAATTTTAAGGTTATGTTGAGGACGACATGATCAGTGATGATTGCACGTAAGGACCACGGATGTTTCCTCTGAAAACGTGAAGGTGGGAGCAGTTTTTTGCCCGTTTTAGCGTAGCGCTATGCATCGAATCGCTTGCTCAGCAGAGTTATCCTCCACTTAATTGTTATCCAGCTGACTAGGCTCACGGTCGCCGCCCCTCCCGTGCGTTACACGCCGCTGTGGCAGACTGTGGCAGCGTGATGAGGCGTTCCATCTCCTCAGACCCGCCGGAGGTGGAGGTGGAGCGGAGCACAGTGTACACCGGTGAGGGCTACGCCGTCAAGCTGGCCTGCTTCGTGTACGCCGACCCACCGGCCAAGGTGAGCTGAGGTCTGGCACTCCCGGCACTCCCGGCACTCCCGGCACTCCAGGCACGCCAGGCACGCGCGCGCGCCTGCGTCCACGGCTCTTGTTTGCACCGCCTTTCTTTAGATTAGTGAAGTCTGAATAGCCTGTTGATCATGATGACACATCATGTTGATCATGGTGATCATGGTGGCATAAGTCAAGCTACTGGGGAAAGAAACCCGTCTGAGGCTGCCTGCATGTCACACATGCAATCATCCACTCCATTGCATTTCTCCCGGTTTGGGGTGCCTTATAATGAAACTGAAAAATTGTGCGACTGTTGCGTCATGCCCAATGCTAATCAAATATACTCCCAGCCGATGACGCGACTAGCATTTTGTTAAGGGGGAGGGTGCGGCCCCCAAACTTTATTGCGCAAAACGCCAATTATTTTTATTCGTATCACGAACCCACCGTGGTGAAAAACAAACACAAATTCGGGACTAATTGGGGGGGGGGGGGGGGGGCTTGGCTGCGCTGTTGCCTTCAGAAGCCAATAGGGAAGATCCGAAGTGCTGGTTTTTGTCATTAAGAGTAATCAGTGATGCTGTAATAACTGCCGAAGATGTACCCTCAGTATCGTATCTAAGAAAGAATTTCTAACCCGCAACATATTGCACAGTTTTGATTTCAAAACAATGATTGTTCTGGCAATGTTCCATCATCATATGTAGAATGCAACGAGAATTTAAGAAAAACAAGTCAGTGCGCAGGTAATAAGTAGGTGGATTAGCCGCAAGGCAAAACGTCGGCATTCCGAAGCATATCTGATCCCAGAAATCCGCCCCGCAGGAAACTCTCGCAGTATGCTCGCATCGACAACACAGCAAGCAACGATTACGATCAACGAGGACCACTTGTTACCATACCATTGCATGCACGCAGCGCAGCATGGATGAGGGTTTGATTAGTTGGCGAGCGATGAGATACGTGGCTAGTCCATTTTGCGTCCAGTTACTGGGTGCCTTGGGTCGCTGCGTTAGAATTGACCTTCGACGGTGTTAAGTACCGCTTGCCTTTGTCAGTCGCCAGGGGTACGTCCATGTTATTCAACCTGTGACTATATACTCGCAGTTTGCTTCGACGAGCCACCTTTGTCAATTTACACAATTTGTTTTCACGCTCAATAGCGCGATCTTGCTGAAAATTTCGAAATCTTCGACTCTCGGCCGGTTTAGTTATACAGAAGATCAGTCAGCCTCATCTTATTTCGAAACATAAACACAACCTTCGAAACGAGCGATGTATGTTTCATTCTTTCCCGTACGAGTGCTGTCAGTCAGTTCGTTCACACGGGACCACAGCAGAGACCTGTTGGGCCTTGCATTGCTGTTCCCATGACAGAACAGATTCGTTGATCGCATTATGATCATTTCGTTCCGCGTCCGTAATGTATCTGCTTCTTATGAGCGCGGAATGTGGTCAGTAACTCAAGAATGATAGTTTCGTATAGAAGCTGTCGTCACCCAGAGGTTGGTGCTCAGGGATTGAATGCATTTTAGCGGAAGAAACTCATTAAGATTTCATTTTCATATCGCCAATGGTGTTGGCAGGATAATGAAGATTCTTAGCGCAGGTCTTGTCCTTGGTTAGTTTTCGTGCCAGCTACGAGCTCTCTTCGGCTTGAACGATTATGAAGACGTTTTTAACGGAAACAAACATGCCCATCAAGATAAATAAAAAACGTTGGCACTTTTTGCCTCCGTCATCAAATTGCACCCACATTTGTGAGACACATTGGTGAAGACTTGCATCTCTTAGAAGGTTATGATCTATTTTGTCTCTTTCACGTAAGACTCAAACCATTTGCAACACGAAAACAAACTAAATGAAAAAGCACAGTCCCACTTTTTCGAAAATATTCCCTTCCCTCAGTACATTTCAGCTCCGCCCCGTTGACACAGTTGCGACTGAGAGACAACACCGCCCATATGAACAGCCGGCTCGGATGGCACAGCTTTTCTGGCGGACGGGCGGACCTGGCAGCCCAGCCTCTCGCCAACGTGTTGCTCAGTCTCTCCCGCCACACCTCTGACCGCCCCCCCCCCCCCTCCCGATTCCGCCGCAGGTGGTCTGGGCCCGCGACGGCTCGCCGCTCGATGCGGCCCGTCACGTGCCCTCCGACGACGTCGCCATGGGTACGCGACACACGCTGACCGATCCGCCGCGTGCGCCCGGACGACTTCACCACCTACTCCTGCCAGGCGTCCAACAGCCTCGGCGCCATGAAACGGCGCATGATCGTCACCGGTGAGCGGTTCGCGGCGGCGCCGTCGGTGGACGTCGCGTGCCGCGGTGGCGCGGCGGCGCGGCCCGCAGCGCTCGTGTTCGTCGCCGCCGATGGGTCTGGTGACTGATGGTGATGCTGGGGGACATTCTGTGGGCCCGCTGCTCGATTACTGGTGGCGCCGGTAGTGAGCAAACGCATGGATGCATGCGGAATGTTTTTATTTTTCTATACAGGGAATGTGGGATGCATGGTTCGAAACAATGTATCTGGCGAATGTGGCCCAACGAGCCCCGTCAAACAAAGCCCCAAGCAGTACCGTCTTGAACTCCAAATAGTTCACACATGTTACAAATACACACGAGAGCCAGGTCTACGAACAGCGTGAAGTGAACATTGATGAAAGCACACATTCATCACACAGTGGTGTGGACCTGGAGCGCCGTTAGCAGGCGTCTACCCTAGCTGTTTTTAGATCACCACGCCCACTCACACCGGCCATCGACGCCACCGCTCCATCGGACGCCATCGCCCACCGCCACGTCCGGCCGGCCGCTGTCGGCGCGTCACCGTCTACAGCACGACCTCCGGTCACCAGGCGACCCGAACCGGCCAATTAGCCGCGACCACGGGAGGAAGCCGTCGCGACGTAATTGCCCCCGGCGGTCGAGCCGCTCGGTGGGCGGCCGCCGCCAGCGTCTTGACCGAGGTCCAGCCAACCGCGCGCGCTCGGCGCTGGCCGAGGGGGCCGGAACGGATGTGGCGACCGGACCGCGACACGCCACCGGCCCCGGAAGGCACAGGGGCGGAGCCAGGCACAGAGGCGGGGGGGGGGGGGTGGACTGGGTGCGGGGCATGGGCTGAGTCAGGCATGAGGCAGGGGAGAGATCAATCTGCTTAAAGAGGCGTAGCGGGGGCCCGGCAGGACACCCAAGAAACCAGAAACCAGGGCAGGGCCAACACCAGGCCCGAGGCAGGGGAGGAACCAGGCCGGAGGCTGGAACGAGACCAGCCCCGGGGCAAGTGTCGACACAGTCACGGTCAAGGACAGGTCAGTTTGATGCTTATTCGGTGAGACGGCATTAGGGGCGCACGTGTTGCGGTTTGCCGCGTGTTGCGTAACACACGGAGCCCGCGACACGAGCCAAATGTCGCGCGGTGTGAATTATTGTCGCCCTGTATCGTGAACTGGTCTGGAAGGCTGTAATGCTAATGAAACATGGAGTTACAGCGTCGGCAAACTAATGAGAACCGGATTGAGTGCTGGTTTGGGACGCTTGACGTCTCGCTGTAAAATGGGCAAGTCGTTCTGGGTCACATAAACTGGATTGTAGTCTGACGCGGGCACCTTGGTAAGGCAGGAATAAGGGCGCGGGAACAGGGGAGAGGGAACGGTGCCCCCAAATTTGATAAACCCAGAAGTAGCACTTCCAGTTCTACAGAAAACGTAGCACGAGTCGTGTAGCGTCGAATGATGAAGAACATGAATCTAAAAAGACGTTACGCCCCTCTCGTCCCTTTCATGGGTTTCTGTGTATCTGGACAGGGCGGCTGTGACATCTGTGGCTTTTTACAACTGTGACTGGCTTAAAGCCCTACGCTTGATTAATTTCCGCCGTCTCTGAACTCACGAGCAGTAACAGGCGTTCCGTACGTCACGTCCGAGCAGACGTTACGTACGTACGTGCGTCTCAAGGCACGAGCAGTAGCAGACGTTACGTGCGTTACGTGCGTCTCAAGGCACAAGCAGTAGCAGACATTACGTGCGTTACGTCCGAGCAAACGTTACATGCGTTACGTGCGTCTCAAGGCACGAGCAGTAACAGACGTTACGTGCGTTACGTCCGAACACCCGGGTGCTCCCGTCTTAACGAATTTTTCTGCTTAGATAAATAGCAATAGAAGAGCAACCTGTGCAGCCAACCACGGCCATCACTTCTCGGACCTGGAAGGAGGGTATCGATAAACACCGTGCTAATTTCTGACTGCCAAGCCACATCCCTGGGTGAACACCGAGCAAGAAATCGTAACAGATGCCTTCGTTTTGTGTTTGGTATCAACCAATATTCATTCGTCACCAGCGCCTGTGGCTCGTATCGCTGTGCTACCAGCAAAGCATCCCGCCATGATACTACCTGGAAGTCGCCCGACTCTGCCTGGAGACCACCTGACACCTTCATGTCCTGCGCACGATCGAAGCATCGCCCGCAGAAATGCCCACGCTCGCTCGCTTACACAGCGGTCGGGTTCAGGGGTGCTCAACCTGTGGGTGACGCAGCACGTCTGTTGCAGGGGTGGCCGACCGAGTGCGGGTGACGAGCGCTCCGGTCGGATCGGCACCCGACGTGTACGACCTCTCCTGGCGCGTAGAGAGCTACTCTCCCATCAACGAGTACAAGGTCGCCTACCGGAGGAGCAAGGTCAGCGGCTGGGATGATGATGGTGGGGATGACAGGTGATGATAATGATGATGCTGATGATGGTGATGGTGGATTTGAAAAGACGCTGGTGATGGCTGATGACTTCTTCTGGCTATTCTGGCTACTGGGTGGCGTTAGTTTTGTGTTGCTTTTAATGTCCGGAGGGTCTGGCCCCTGAATATTGGGGTTTAGGGAACTTACTACTACTTGGATCTGCCCTGGTCATTTAAGAACTCTTGAAACCCCGGGGGGCGGATATGCCAAATTAGACACTTCTGTTCAGCTATAGCATCCCCGTTCATTGACGCGTTACTACTCAAATCATGCTGCTAGAAGATTCCCTCATCTGTATCAAGATAGCTCTGTACTACATGCAAGCACAAAATGTTTAGAAACACGTATACTCGTGTCGACATGCTCAAATGCTAAGTCATTTCTTTGCTACAATGTTTCATCGCCCGCTTCAAGTACGTTGTTGCGTTGAACAGTCCATGCGTGCCTCAGATCTGATAAAGATCTGCTCCGCGTACAGCAAAGGCACGAGATTCGCTCCCAACGGCGGGCCCCCAGAACGGTACGTCACGGCACTCTACGCCAGCTGCGGTCCGGTGGCCACTCACGGCAGTCCATCTGAACCGTGATCCAACCGTGACCCAACTGTGACCTATCTGCGGTTCATCCGTGACCCAACCGCGACACAACTGTGGTTCAACCGTTACCCGACCGTGACCCAAAATTTAGACGTGACCCAACCGCGATCCAACTGTGACCTAGGCGTGACCCGAACATGAACATCCGTGGCGCACCTATCGCTGCCAGGCGTCTGCGTTGTCGGCCAGGTCACGAGCGTCACCCTCGGGCGATCAGCCGGGGTCAGCCGGAGACAGTGTCCGCCCCAGTCACACGGCACCTGCCGTCGAGCGCGACGATCCATCATCGTCGGCGGTGACGCGCCAGCGGCCGTCGACCCGCGCCGGCGCGGTTTTATGCGCCGGCCGCCGCGGCCGCCTCGGTCATTCCGCGCCATGAAATATGCCGTCTGGTGCTCAACTTTGGGATAAGTCCCGCCGTATCGGGCAGGGAGGAAAGATTTCGGTCTCTTTACGGCGGCAGGGGACGGCCCGGGGAGCGGCTCACCCGCTCTCGGGGCCGTCAATAAACTCTGCCGTCCGCCGTTCGCGATGGTTTTAGCGGATTGGGGATGGAAACAGGCAGCGATACTCGGGGAGGCCGTCGGTTCTCCGCCGCACTCTGATGCTGGACAATGGCGAAGTGCTGACAACTTTCAAAACGCGCGCATGCGTGTTCTTTTATCGCTTTGTTGTGTAGCTGATCGGCCATCTCAACGAGCCCCAACCCCAACATTCGGCTGCTCGCCAAAAACAAAACACGTCCTGTAACCCTCGCGCAGGTAAAGGCGCAACACAGAAAACAATCTTCATTCTTCATACGTACATGTATACATACATATATATATATATATATATATATATATATATATATATATATATATATATATATATATATATATGTATGTGGGAGGGTTGGGAATTGTCCCAAGGTGGGACAATTCCCTTAGATAACATAGATAATACAATCTACAGGAAACAGTCGGCTGTACCAATTCCCACTCATTTATTCAAGCAGTGGTCTCTATTGACAACATGTCTGATTCCGTCACACCACAAATCCGACAGGTGTTTTGGTCTTCTCCGCTTGATTACGACATCACGTCCCTCTGGATACCAGACGACACAGGCACTCAGGGGAATAGTAAAGCAGACGCCGCGCAAAACGAGCGCTGTTAGTACCCAGTCACATCCATCCTTTGTGCCCGATTACGAATGCACTTACGCACTCAACTCCATTTATTAGGCAATTCCTTCAACGTGGATGGGACCAGCGCACACCAACCCCTGCAACATCAAACCACGACTCGAACACTGGAACAGCTTACAACGCAACACGCGCTTGAGGGAGGCCCTGCTGATGATGCTCCGGATAGGCCCCACAGCACTAACACACGTATCGATTTTTTGAAGGGACGCCGCCCTCTCTATGTCACTGCTGCCACACTCCACACACCGTCGGAGCCTTTCTGCTCGCATGCCCTACATACTGAGACGCGCGATCACTCCCCTCGTACACCACACAAATACACACAGACTCCCATTCACGCTCGCAATCCTTCTAGGTGACTCTTGGCCGGACATTTTCGACCTCGTCCTCGAGTCTCTACACAACACGAGATCAGTTAATTACATGTAAATTTTGCGAGGTTTTCCCTGTACAGTTGTGAAGGCATAGGTTTGCCTGTTTGTCAGGGGGATGCCGCGCACGTTTGCCCATAGCACACCTTTGCACGGCGTAAGCGCGCCAATATTTCCCACTTTCTCAGGAATCCGGGCTTTCCTAGTTGGGACTTCCGGATCAACAGGACACAACATACAGCAAGGTTCACCGGGCCGCTGAGCCGGCTCCTCACTCGCAGCCAGGGCCGCTGAGCCGGCTCCCTTGCCGCGATGAAGTCGGCCTAATCCACCGGCTAAGCCAAAGCGGAAATCGGCTGCTACAATAAAGCGATCCTAACACCCGCATTGTTCTGTTCTGTACTGCGTGCATGTATACCTGTTTATGTTGAAAAGACTAATGCGTAAACACACCGTTTTCCGTTTACTTTCGTTTGCATCCGGAGAAAATTAGCCGCTCACGGTAATGCCACTTTTCCTATCGTTGCTTTGCACCGGATGGCGTAAGCCGGCCTAATGTAGCTTTTTGCCTGGGCTTCAGCCAGAAGGAAATATTTCCTCCCGGGCAGTGACGTTAGGTCATCGGGACAGCCCAAACGTGGAAAAAGCGTCGGCCTTGCCGCAGCTGCTGTTGTAAGGGTAAGTGGACTGCGGATTATAAATAGATTTTTCAGCACTTACCAGCGGGGTGCAAGTATGTTAAGATTTCAAACCTTTGGGCAGTCCGAAACACCAAGCGAGAATGTGTTTCGCTTGCAGAAACTCTTCAGCAACGCCGGCAAATTTGTATCCCTTGTGATCATTGCTTCCCTGAATATAACTAAAGCGCAACTTCGAGGACGTCATGCGATCGATACAAACATGAAGGCCTGTATCTGACCAGGGACTTGTCCAATAACGAAGACCTTGATCTTCCTCCGATCCAATGAGCCATTTAAAGCTCTTTCAGGATCCACTTGGAAATTATCTGCGCAGGCCTCCAAGGGACGGACAAACTTTATCAAAGCTCCGTTATCTCACCCTTTAGAACTCGTACTGTGTCTTCTCCCGGCAGCACAAGCCACCACGCTACCCAACGTTCAACTCGTGCCTCTCTTTGACACGCCGATACCGACCCCCTCGCGACGCGGCTGAAGGGCACTCGTGGATAATGCCGAGGAAAGTCGCTGGGGCAAAACTATCCAAACGGGCATCTTTCATAGGTTAAATCTTAGTGACCCATTTCAACACTAGTTGGTGGAGCCACTGCCGAGAGGGAACGGGGAGAGGGGGGGGGGGGGCGAACGGGGAAGGAGTGCCTCTACATGGTGGTCGTAGCATCAGTCGCAGTCGTGGCTGCAGGCTTTTTCACTGCCCCTGGTCCCCACGGTGAGTTTTGATCTTTGCAATGAATAACCCCAGGAGCGTAAGAGCATCTACACAAGTTGTCGATGGTGTGGGGGCGGAGGAGAGAGCAAGCAAAACCGCCTATGGTGCAGCTCGTCTAAACTTACTTTTTACCAGCTAACGCCACAGAGGAAGTGGCGGCAATACTGTGTTTACGGTGTTAAGTGGTAGGTGCCAGCCGCCGTCTGCGTTCCTCGGTCTCGTTGACACAGCCGCTGTACCGTGCCGCAGTACAACGCCTCTTCGACCACGCCCTCGGGCTGGAAGGAGGTGATCGTGCCGACCACGGGCACGGAGCCGACCAACGAGGTGCAGTACCACCAGCGGATCGAACTGCGGCACCTGCAGCCCGCTGCCGGATACGACCTCTACATCCAGGCGCGCAACGGCCACGGCTGGAGCGCCGTCTCTGACATGTTCCACTTCTCCACGCTCTCCAAGGGCGAAGGTGAGCACCGGACCGCTGAGGGGAGGCGAGGGCTCCCCGGGCGGACTGCTGAGGGGAGGCGAGGGCTCCCCGGGCGGACCGCTGAAGGGAGGCGAGGGGCTCCCCGGGCGGACTGCTGAAGGGAGGCGAGGGCTCCCCGGGCGGACCGCTGAGGGGAGGCGAGGGCTCCCCGGGCGGACTGCTGAAGGGAGGCGAGGGGCTCCCCGGGCGGACTGCTGAAGGGAGGCGAGGGGCTCCGGGCGGACTGCTGAGGGGAGGCGAGGGCTCCCCGGGCGGACTGCTGAAGGGAGGCGAGGGGCTCCCCAGGCGGACCGCTGAGGGGAGGCGAGGGGCTCTCCGGGCGGACCGCTGAGGGGAGGCGAGGGGCTCCCCGGGCGGACTGCTGAAGGGAGGCGAGGGCTCCCCGGGCGGACTGCTGAAGGGAGGCGAGGGGCTCTCCGGGCGGACCGCTGAGGGGAGGCGAGGGGCTCTCCGGGCGGACCACTGAGGGGAGGCGAGGGGCTCTCCGGACGGACCACTGAGGGGAGGCGAGGGGCTCTCCAGACGGACCACTGAGGGGAGGCGAGGGGCTCTCCGGGCGGACCGCTGAGGGGAGGCGAGGGGCTCTCCGGGCGGCCACCGATGGGAGGCGAGGGGCTCTCCGGCCGGACCACTGAGGGAGGCGAGGGACTCTCCGGACGGACCACTGAGGGGAGGCGAGGGGCTCTCCGGGCGGACCACTGAGGGGAGGCGAGGGGCTCTCCGGACGGACCACTGAGGGGAGGCGAGGGGCTCTCCGGGCGGACCACTGAGGGGAGGCGAGGGGCTCTCCGGGCGGACTACTGAGGGGAGGCGAGGGGCTCTCCGGGTAGGCAGGGACGGCTCCTTCCAGTGGAGACAACAATGCAATCTCCAGGAGGGGATACTTGCCTGAACGAAGGTGGGAGCGTGACGCCCTTCGAAGACGAAGGAGAGAGGCAATTCTGTTCAAGGGTGAGTGCAAAGCCGTGACAAGCTTCCAAAAATAAGGTGAAAGTGCGGCTGACTCCCGAGAGATGAAGACTAAACCGTAGCCATCGCTCACCAAAAAACATTAGCAACAGCAACAGTTGCTAATTTCATTTCCAGGCAAGCATTAGCCGTTATGAGCGCCTGTACTGTGTCTGGGCGCGTCTTCCCGCAACAACAGGTGAAGAAGGCTTATGAGCCTTTAGTGTATTAAATTGCCTTAATATATATATATATATATATATATATATATATATATATATATATATATATATATATATCTATATATATGTATATATATATATACATAATTATTGTATGTTCACTGATATATGCCATTGATAAAAATGTGGATCTATGGTGAATTATTACATGCGGTGCGGAAGAAATACGACGCATTTCAGCACGAGGAGTGCTCCTCTCCGCGACGTGTGGCGTCTCGGCGACCTTTGCCGTGACCTGTGCCGTGACCTGTGCCGTGACCTGTGCCGTTAAATGTGCCCTGACCTGTGTCCTGACATGTGCCCTGACCTGTGTCCTGACCTGTGTCCTGACCTGTGCCCTGGCCTATGCCCTGACCTGTGCCCTAACCTGTGCTTGTCGGTGCCGCAGCGCTGGAGTCTCGGATAGCGGGCACAGCCGGGACGGCCGTGCGTCGGTTACACCCGTTCTTGGCGGCCGTGCTCGTGCTCGCTGTCATCATCCTGCCGGCAATATTCTGAGGGATGGCGTGCCGACCGAGGTGAGGCGCATCGATTTGCGCTAGGCGGTGGTCACTTCAGGCCCGAACAGCACACACGAACCGGGATTTTTCTGTCTCCGTGAATGGGTGGGGTGCCTCCCAAAATCAAGTCTAGTTTTAGTCCTCTTATTTTGGTGGGGAGCACGATATAAGAGTGGTTATTTTAGGGATCTAAAGACGCTGGAGCGAGTTGTCAGGCCATTTCATTTGGTTAGGCAATCACTCACGCAGCGTGAAGCACGAAACCATGCCTGCTCACTGATGCACCATCTAAGGGGATGTTGAGCCTGCACCAAGGGCTTGGCTTAATGCCGCTAATGCGTTGGTAACACTGAAGACAGGGTGCCCGGTATTGGTGTGCCCACACGAAGCACAGGTTGCCGAGCGGAGGGAATAAATAGCCACGGTAACGGAACGTTGTTAGTCAAGACACCGTCCATATCAAAATGTTTAGAAACGGATTGTCGACTGCTGAGCTGACATGCTAGGGCCAGACACATGACGAAACGGAGTGAGTTTTTCCCTCATGTTACCTCGTGCTTTCATTAATGAGACCGGCCTGTTTTTTGCTCGTTTGCGACGCACACGAACGGCACTGATGAAATGGCCTGCCTTCCGTAAAAATTAGACAACAGTCTCATTTCACAACAAGGACCAGCTTCACCGCCATTAGCCTGACAAGCTAATCTATTGACCATTTGCCCTGCAGGACCGCTCACTGCGATTTTTACAACTACTGGCCGAGGCGCTAACAGCTATATTTCAGCAACATGTTTCCAACGCAGATTGGCGGACAACACATGAATGTCGCAAACTGCAGTGAAGCATGCCATTGGAATATAAGTTTTTTACTCTTTGGGCAGTAATCACATCAATATCAATCAACTTTCCGACCGCGCCACAGTGCACTTAACTACTGCGGTCATTAGCGCAGCATTCCCTCGTGCCAGCTGCGGCGGGACACTGAATCATTTGGCTTCATTACCGGCCGAAGGAGTAATTGCCGTGCTGCTGCAGATTGAATGTGCCCGCATCACGGCGACACGGTGACGCCCCACCGCGACCGCGAGGAAAGAAGACCGTGGCGTCAGAGGCCCGCTCGGCCACCGATGGCGAGCGACGCCGGTTGGGCATCGGATCCGCAGCCGGGGACACGCAGCTTCACGCGGCGCAAGCTGCGAGTGCGGGTCGAGCGGAGAACGGTACAGTGTCTGACACGCGGCCCGGGACCTGGGACGGACGTCTGCGTGCGGAGGCCGGCTGTGGCGCGCTGTGACCTGACCGACGACCGCCCAATAGCCGCTGTCGCAGAGTGAACGGCTGCTCTTGCGGCCGGCGACTGCTCGAGCTGTGCGGTGTGGACTGTGGTGGGCCGGCTGCGCCGTCGCCAGGAATGACAGCAACAGACCACTCCGCGTCGAAGTGGGACGCAACACTCCTCAGGCCGCTAGGTCGGAGCGCTGCTAAGTCTCTCCTCGAAGCGTGCGGGAGATGCCCCTTTCCATGCCTCGGACTCGACGGCGACAATATTTTTCTAGAGCTGTGCGATCGGCGACGTGGATGCGAAGCGTGGGAGCGCACGGGCCCGCCTGTGGTGCGCCAAGGAGTCTTCTGAATTTGAGGTGCGATACCTAGTGTTTCCCTCCACTTCTCGGGAAGTGTGGGTTGCGTTGGCGATCACACCCGATTCGTAAAACCCCGATATCGTTTAATCCCTGCATGTGCCCGCCGCATAGCGACACGCCATTGCCTGCCCTGAATCGTTGAAAGCGACCTATTCTTGCACCACAGAACGCTCCCTCTCTCACCATTCCGTATCTTGGAATGAGTGACAGCGTCTGCACGCGCCGTACTGGGTTCGTATCTCCCCTCGCCATATCAATGGCGCACGCGTCCCGCGCTTGCGGGTCTGTCGGGCGGTTCGCATAAGCGCGCGCGCGAGTGTAGGCTATGCCGTGCACCGTGCGAGAAGTCGGCGCGGCCAGCTGAGAGGCCACGTCCGACGCCGGTCCGTAGAAGGCTCGGGCCTTTCCGTTTGACGTTGACGCTGTTGGCCGACGCGTCTCTGCGAGGCTCGTGTCGCGAGAGGACGGGGACACGTTTCTAGTCCTTTCTCGGCCGCCGTGCTCTGCGTCCGAAAGGCTTGCCGCTGCAGACGAGCTGCTGAGTTGGGAGTTTGTACACACGAGCCGTCGCCCAGCACCTGTGATTGCTTACGTCGTGTCACGCTTGTGTTTGATTGTTATGTTTGTGTTCAGGGTAGGCAAATAGCTTTGCGCAATGTGGGCTACATGTTTGTTTAATTTAGCTACAACCGAGCGATCTCACTCTGCGAGTGTTAGTAAAACGACCTTCGATGAAAATACACTGCTCATTGATGACGTCTGCCGTTGCCGATGCCGTTCCAGCCAGGCAGGCACTGCGAGTGAATGCCTGCCAAGATGAAAACACTTCTCTGAGGAACATGGCTTCGTAACGTGTTTAATTGTGCCCCTGTTCATTTAGCGCGTTAGTCATAGAGCTATTATTGCCTGCGCCACCGGTCTGGTTTCGATGTAGTACAATATATTTTGTGTGCTGTCTACTTTACGGTCATGACGGTGACGGAGTGCGATGACGTGAGCTTATGACGCCTTCAGCGGCCGGCTCAGTTTGATGAACGGCACTTCGCCGAACGCCCTCAAATCTCGCACAAACAAAACGGACAAGAAACATCGCACGCACGGAAACACACACACGCACGTGCGTGCCCGCCTTCACGTCACGGCAAACACAACACGCACGCACGCACACGACCGTGTGACAGGTCTGACCCGTTCAGTCCTTGCGAGGACCCGTAATTGGCCGGCCGAGCCGTGGCCCAGCAGTGATTGGCCGGCGCGGCGCGCTCCTGGCGCCGCGGCGACCGCGCTACTGGGACCAAGGTGCGCCACTAATGCCGCCGCGTCGGGCGCCGTCGCCTGACACCGATGAATGACCCCGGCTCGGCCGGGCGACGGCCTGCTTAATTAGCTCGATCACCTAATGGATCGCCGCTTTAATGGCGCAAATGGTGTACGGTATCCGGGCGCGGTGAGGCACGCGGGAGGGACTGGCGGGTCCCGGCCGCCGAGCTGCCGGCCGGGGGCCCCAGCGGGCACCGACGGCGCTGGCGAGTCCGTCCGCATCTCAGGAGCACGACCGCGGTTGAGGGATGAACAGACGAGCCAACATGGTGGGCTCACGTTACTAGCACGATGCTGGGCATCACAGCCAAGACTCGACGCTTTGGATGCGATTCTCTTCGTGGTATAGTTGACGAAGCGTCTCTTGTTCCTTGTCCAGTGGCTATACAAATTGATATGCATTCTTAGTGCAGAACTGCGCTAAGAGATGCAGTTTTGCGGCCCATATTGGTGTAATAAGAATAACTAACAAAACAATGTGTGCATACATACATGGTTCATGATAGGTTCAGAAACAAAGCTATGAAACTTTGTGGTTCACGTTCTTTTTAAGTCCTTGGACGCAATCGACCAGTACCAACACCAAGCAGAAGTCACGAGACGTCCTTTGAGCCTTCGGGCCGATCCCGGGCGTAGACTTGATGACGAAAGGCTCCAGGGAATACCCCGCCGTTCGGAACTCAATCTGGGAAAATGACAAGACGGACAGGACAGTGATAAAACAGTTAGGTTATGTCCCAAGTTTGGCAAAAACTGACCGGAGAGACAATCACTTTTACCGCCACTGATGAAATGAACGCAGTCTGACCAGTGCTTTTCGCGCCGATCAATGAAGAGAATATCTTTTTCCGCCGATCAGTGAAGAGAATATCTTTTCGCGCCGATCGGTGTAGAGAATATCTTTTCGCGGCCGATCAGTGAAGAGGATATCTTTTCGGTCCTATCAGTGAAGAGAATACCTATGGTAGTTCAAGTTCAGAAAAGACAAGGCCGTGACAAAGTCGTCCGATGCGAGCGAGTGTCAGCGGATTTGCTGTAATAAGCCGCTGTGATGGAGTGACGCCACGTTTGACTGACTGATCAGACTTGATGACTAATTTGTTTGCGTTGGCCGAATCAGTTTCAGCAGATGCCCGCGCCAGTCCTGTCGGAGTTTGTGACGTCACAGTGCGGGATCTGACGTCGACCAGTGACGGGGGCCGCACGACCGGCAGAGGCTCCAAGTTTGTTAGCACATGTATCGGGCGCTGTGGGATTCCGAAAAAATTGGTGTTCATTAATGCCACATTGGCATCTGCAACTCTGGGCTCCTGGCATGACAAAGTACGTCGGAGGGCCTTATCGACTCCTTTAGGAAATTTGCGCTTGAATGCAATGTAAAATTCTTGAACCTACTGGGATCCCGAAACCCTTCCGAGACACCCTGTAAGCCTTCGGGTTCCATGCTAATCAAATCGGGTGTCCTGTGGCTTTCGGCGAGCTGTGGAGAAGTGATCCATGGGTGGATTGGCCTGAGACTAGATTTTTGTACCATGTTGTCACCATTTTGGGACATATCTAGCAATTTTCTACATAGTAGTAGCTAAAACAGTCTATACTAGTTCATATCAATGTGATGGCATCATAGACAGTAGACATAACAAAAGATGAAGGTGATACACCGCGTACATATGGCTTTTTGGCCGCCGCGTGTAGGGTCTGTACATAGCTCATATACTTGTGTTGGCGAGCGACGGTTGCATAATGATGCTAGACGTACCAGTGAGTGGTGAATCTATATTTTCTTTGCTTTGTTGCAAGGACCAAATTTGAATTTTGTGAAAATCTATTAACTGATTTTGATAAAACTCAATCAAACAACTCACCAAACTTATGTTCATATAGCTAATCAACAACTTGTAATGGCTTGCGCTCATTTTTCTCCCCATATGTCCTGTTACGGTTGCCTGATAGTACAAATTTACATCTGTTTGTGGCTTAACGTGTTCCAATATTCCAGCGCTGTTTGCCGCTCTAAGTGTATTTACCCGATGCAAACTACCCGAAGCGAATGCAGTCGTTTTTCGGAGGGCAGCTGCAACAGTGCCAGTACGAATTCAGTGATTATTTTCAAAAGCACAGTTTGGAAATTTGGACACATTGTAAGGTAGGTAGAGTTGTACTTGAACTGATTTGTGTTACATACTGAGGTCCTTGAGAGATGACATTTGGTTCAAAATAAGGTCGAGTAAGGTCAAACCCATGCCGTTGTTTGAAGCGTGCTCAGACCTCCCCACACAACTAGCTCTAGCCTATATGTAACCTAACCTATATACCGGTGCTAGGTAAACGAACACTGTCGTTCATATCAGCACAGTGACCTTATTTGACCATAAGAAGGTCAAGCTGACCAAGAGATTTGAAAGTGTTCTTATATTTGAGTGTATATTCAGCGCCAAGAACTACACTGGGTAGCATACTACTTAAAACAAAACATCGATCGGGATCATTTCAGGTCAGCAATCCCCTTTGACCCTAATAAAATCAAATCAAGATATCTACTGACTTGCGCGTTATCAAATATTCAAACCAGCCTTATAAAGCACGCTTTCCAACAATCAAGCGGTTTGATCTTGACCTTAATCTGGCTGTCATACCTGACCCAAGGTCTGTGGAATAAGTCGTAGTCCTTATTTTGATTTGTCGTGTTGTCTAAGCAACCATCCAGAAGTTGAATGACTACATTGTAAAGCCCATCATCGCACCCGACTGAACGATTCCCCAGGAACTGCGTTTAAAGACATCCATGGCGTGACTTTGACATGCCCTAGGTCATGAAATTACAAGGCATGTCTAATTTTGCTAAACCGCAAAATTGGCCATTATATTGCCCACAGGTGTTGGAAGTTTGGCATGGCCACCCAGCGCTGTTCAGAAGGTATTTTGGAAAACTTTGGGGGTTAAACTGACTCCGAATTGACCCGAACGCGTGCTAATGTGGATTACCTAAACAACCTTGCTTAAGTCAGGTCCCATGATGATGCTTGTGTTCAGTTTCGGGGCAAAGCTGAAAGTGTGAAGTGACTGTAATACTATGAGTCCTGTGTTGTCTTTTGCTAAATTATTCCTCTAAACAGGCTTTTGCTGCGGTTTGCGCCGTTTCTGGGTGTCAGTCCAACAACGCACAGTTCGAGGTTTGTACGCTCAACAACCTCGTGGTTTTTACGCTCTCCGAAAATGTGCATCTCTAAGGAGTTCATTAAGTCGTTTACGAATGCGATGTTGAGTTTGCTGCGCAAAAATATCCCTGAGTGGAGGTTTTGTTAAGATTTAGTCCCCCCCTTTAGAAAACATGGACTTTTGGGAAAAGGGCGCCGGCTAATCATTGCTCTTGACGCCGCCTTCAGCACCACTATCCAAACGTGAATTTCCGGGTCACCAACATATTCTTCCGCAAAAGCTGGCCCGCACTGCTCGGCACGGTAGGCCGCGCTCTCTGCAGCTGGCGCCGGCCGCAGGCCGTCCCAATCAGGGGCAAACGGCGATTCGGGCCCCACCCCGTCACGGGCGAGTGAACTGGAATGCAGGCACCCTAATCAACTTGGCTATCAGGACTGACGGAGATTACAAGCGGTATTATACGCTGCGTCCTTCCCGGTACATTTCCCTTTCAGCACATTAACACGCGTGTGGCATTCATGCAGGGGCTGGGACCAACCAACCAGACTGGGCACGCTGGGGTCTCAGTTGCTGATCAAATTAAAATAAAGTTTGATTGGTATCAGCATTATTTTGTTTGAGCACTATTTGATATCAGCAAGGCTGCGTGTCGCCAGACGGTCAACAGAAACGTACTCAGCTTTTGGTTACATATTCATTAGTAAAAGGGTGACCAAGGTGACTATCCAGTGGATTGCTGCAATCCTTCGCATGGCTACATGTAAACAATTTAGGTGCATTGAGTCAGAATCAACTTGAAAATAATGCAAGGTACTCAAGCTGGGGATTAATGAAGATATTTGATGTTGTGTTACGGTCTGGAACAATTTCTTTAAAGCCTGAAGAATGTGTCACAAATTTCCGACTGGACTAAAAATTTGAACAGCTATCAAAGGTCGTCCATTGCTAACTTCTTAAAAACGGATGCTTATGATGGTGACGATATAATGCTCATGTTGTCTTAGATGATTTTTTCGGATCTTTTGTTTATTGTGGCCTAAAACCCTATCTGCTTTGCCGTCGGACAAGGTGGCAGAGCACCTGTATGCACGTAGCCAAAGTTAGTTTTAAAATTGATTGGTTACATTCATTAAATTCGTTAGTTGAAATACCGTTTTGTTGAAAGATGGGCTTAGTTCACCACATGCCGTTGCAGAATAATCCCCCCACCCATGGTGAGGTGAGCTCGAGTCGCTTGAAGCGCTCGCTATTTGTCCCCGACAGCTGTGGCCCGCGGCTGGTGGCAGCGGTTGCGCCAAATGTTAATTGACGTCAGGGGGCTGGACAGACCGTGCCGAGCGTTGCGGCACGTTTAAATTTCGCCACTAAATTCTGCTGTTGCCTGAAATTGTGCGATCGCATGATGAGGGTCAGGGCTCGCATAACAAACACTGCTTAACGTTAATCCTATCCCAGAAATCCATCCACTCAAAGGGTTCGGATTAAATCTCAAAATAGGCCTGCGGGCTGGGTTTGCCACATTCTCGGGACGCTCACGTGTTCATGTCCTTTAACGAACCACCACAGCGTCCTCCGGTTTTGGTCTGAGCTCCCGTTGACGGAGATCGGCCTGAAAAGTAAGGATATCGCTAAAGGCGTCCACAAAACGCGCAAATGCATTTTTTCAGAATTCAACAGATGATTTAATCCTGGAACGTGCCAGAAATGCGTGCTGTGCTGCCAGGGTGTTGCCAGAAATGCAGTCTGTCGGCTCCGTTGTTTAGTAAAGGAAGCAGACAAGAACTGGTAGGTTGCTCTTTCCATTCGTATTTTTCTAAGACAAACAAGTAAAGGATTTAGAGGAAGGTGATTCTTGCCAACCTAGAGTAAGACAAATGTGACACGATTAACAATTGGCAGCGTATGAGATGAATGCCTCTGCTATTGAACGCTATGAAGGGCGGTGCCTGCTTCTTAGCTGTTCGTGTGCTATTTCTCGGCCCCGGTAGGAAGGCAGCACTTACTCGGCCGCGAGACTCTGCCCATTTCAGGCGTAAATGGTTGTGACCATGTACCGATAAGGGGAGATGCGATGCATATGAAGCTGGCCTGATGGGTAAATGTAATGGCAGTACATAGGTCGGGCATTAGATGAGCTTTCACACATCTACTTAATATAAGCTTTTTGTCTGGTATGGCAACCATTTGCACCCATTTTGCACTCATTCATGACCACTGGCTGGCTGGGTTTGATAGAGCATGCAAACTCGGCCAGTCAGCTTGGGGCCGGGGTCTAAACGTCGTACAAAATGCTTTCTAAGCAGAAATTCTAGATATAATAATATAATCTTTTTGTTGAGTAACGCGATTTAGATTTATATTTTCTTAAAAACGAATCGATTCAACTGGGACTCATCCTTAAGTGATTACGGAAACGTTAATCGATTTATCTTAAATCAATCATAGGTCTGGGGCGAATGAAAAGCCTCTTAAGTCTCCCTACTTTATTCGTTGCGTGGCTGAAGAAAGAAACAACGGCATTTGAACAGCTGCTGAGACTGGCACAGTTCAAGCAACAAAGAAGGCGATTTTGAACCATTTGATGACAATTAAATAAATCTGTCGTTTAATGCCAAATGCCCGATAATATTTACACAGAATAGCCAAGTTTCAAGCTACTCACCTGCAGGTACGTTCGTGACGTTCCATCCGGCGTACCGACGACCGTAGCCCAGCGGTGAGATCCGGTGGGAGGCAGAGCGCAGTTACAGAAGTGAGGGCAACTAAGCTCTGCCTCTTTTGTTGCAAGGAACGTGCTGGGCTCATAACCCAACGGCACTGGGTGCGAGCCCCGGAGATAACGTCTTGTTTGGACCGATTCACATGGTAAGGGCGGCTGGAGGGGTCAGGTGGGGCCAACCTGACCCGGGGCGGCCCAAGTGATGTGGCGTGAAGCAGGCCGGGGCGGCCCACTGCACGCCACGCAGAACCCCCTGCAGCAGTGAGCGGAAGCACGGCCGAGGGCAAGGTCACGGCCGAGGGCAAGGTCACGTCCGGTGAACTGGGTCACCCCGTCTCGGGTGAGGTGGAGGGTGCACACAGGATACTGCTTAGCGAGTGCTTTGATGCCAAGCCGCTGATGAAAACCATTTGGAATCGGTTTCTTCGACAACGGTAACTTGGAACCAGGTTCTCCATTAACTGGCAAAGGCGTATGGGATGGAGATTGGACGAAAGCAGGATGGCTTCTCAGCATCATCGGACTTGAAAATGGAATGAACTTGATCAGCTTTCCATAGCGATGAGGTGTCACTTGTCGGTAAGCAGGATGGGGCGATGTGTTTCAGGATGTTCCCGAATCCGATGACACTTCAGGGTATTCCTGGAAACCGCAGGCATCATCCATCGGAACCGCTCGCTGCAAAGTTGTGTGTGTTAAAATGGTTTGGCAAAACAAGCTGTGGTTTTCTGTAAGAGGTAAGAGTTTTGTAAATCTTTTTTGGACCGTGCAAAACGACCGGAAATGGGAAAATTTTTGCATTAATCACATCATCTGACCTCGCTACAAAGAACCAAGACATACATTGCTGCCATGTTTGTGGGAATCTAGGGGGGATTTAGAAAGACGCCTCAAGGGGCAGGGGTCAGTACTGACTTAGGAGGGCCAATTCAAATACGATGCCCGGATTAGGAGGGCCAATTCAAATACGGCGCCCGGATTAGGAGGGCCAATTCAAATATATTGTCCGGATTATGAGAGCCAATTCAAATACGGTGCCCGGATTAGGAGCGCCAAGTTACGAATTTTCAAGCTCACAAGGTTTTGCTACCAGTCATCTCAGGAAGGAGTATACACAGACTTACCTCACTCAAAGCTGCACAGATTTTCCGCTTGGTCCAGACATGTATCATCTTTGGTACTATTCAATCATGTGGGGAGGCGCTGGGAGGGAGGCGGTGGGGATGAGGGGATGGGGAGAGGGGGGGGGGGGCATAGCCCCGTTGCCTCCTGGCCCCACGCTTGACGAATGTCACTGGAGGGTTCATACTTGCACGAATGTACGTCAATCTCTATGCTAAAACCAAAATTTACTGAGCTGCACAGTTTAAGTAAGGAGCGCCGGGCAATAGAAAAATGTAAAAGTCATGAAGACATCACGCGATATCGCGCGCTCTACATGCCTGACCCCTCAAAAATGCGGGCACAATCCCTAGGAAAATGGAGCATCGCAGACGGTCCAAGCGTTGGGGACGGCTATTGTGTGAAAATTCCTGCGTGAGGCAGGGGAGGGCAAAGGGTTTGGGATATCACCGCGCCCGGGCATCGCGGACCCACACTGACAGGAGAGTGGTGTAGGACCTCGGCGCTAACGAAGCCGGTCATTTACAGGCCTCCATTCTTTATATTTGCAGGCCTAACATTAGTTATGCAGGCCTTCTTAAACTGATCACATGGGCCTGCTGATAATAGACGAGAACGGCATCACTCGGGGATCTGCTACGGTAGGTTGCAAACGAATCAAGTTTGCTCCCACAACGAGCGCCAAGAAACAGCCAAACCTTGGGCCCCAACCGCTCATGCCAAGGTCAATCAGATTTTCACTGACAGAATACGAGAGCCGCTCCCACACCCGGAAACGCTTCACCCTTCACCCTTCACTCGCCAGCTGGCCCCATCCCCGTGCCTCTCCTTCCGCATTCGACAGGCTGGTGGAGCATTTCCGGTTCTGCGGTGACCTCGCGTCGACCTGGCGGCGCGGTGGCGGCGGCGGCGCGGTTGTCTCGGTCAGGCTGTGCCAGGCACGGCGCGGCACCACTCACTCCAGCGCCGGCGGGTGACAATTGGCGCCGCTCGTAAAGCGCCGGCCGTGTATTTCCGGCTGATTTATGCCGGCAGCGCCAGCCGAAATCATGACGTGCAACTGGCAATCGGACGAGGATCTTGCAGTCGATGGGCCGGCGGGGCGGGCGGCGTCAGTGGGCCCTGGTCAGGCCGTGCTGGGGCTGTGCTCGGGCCGGGCTCAGTCTTTGCTCGGGCTGTGCTCGGGCCGTGCTCTGGCCATGATCGGGCTCTGCTCGGGTCGTGCTCGAGCCGTGATCAGGCCGTGCTCGGGCTTTGCTCGAGCCGCGGCTTAAGCTGTTTGAACCCAAACCCACGTCCTAGCGCCGTCCCGAACTGAGCATCCCCAGGCAGACAATGTTCTCACTAGTGCCCGCGGATAGACGCTGTGTTGATCGGGTTTTATGAACTCGGTAGTGCTGACTTAAACCCATCGACGGGGCTGTTTCGATCTGACACCTGCCAAGATGTGCTGCTCTCACCTGAACCTTTGGATACCATCCTGAGGTAGGCACCCGGCACCTTATCCGATGCTGTTAAGATGCACTACTCTCACCAGGATCTATGGGAAGGTGCTATCTTGGGAAGTGCCGGGGTCTTCTAACAGATGAGGGTCTGCTCTTAGCAATGGCATTGGTGAGCTTCCAACGGACACCTTTCCGAACCAAAAATTATATCTTATATGAGAACCCGGGAGGAACGCTGTTCTGACCGGAATCCTCGACTCGTCGCTGTACTGGACCTGGAGCTCGCGGCACATACTGAACGCTGTTCGGCTTGGTTGGATTCAGCCGCTGGCACTATCGCGGCCAATTTGACAGCGCAGACAAATTAGCCCTTTGTCGTGGCCTTCGGGTGGAGTGACTGCATCAAAGAGCTGATAAATAGTGTAGGGCTATTTTGGAACCGCTTTCACGGACTTGGCTTTAGCTGACTGGAAGCTAAACTAATCCGAAATTGTCGCAATGACAGGCTCCAGCCCTCTCCGCAGAGAATTATTGCATGAAATGTCTTAGGGCCTTCTGAGTGGATCATGAAACCATACCCCACTATCAAAGTGTCTTGTAATTATTTCAAGAAACAATTACCTGGCAGCAACCCAACACAAATTTGAAGCACCGGAACGACAGAAAGCGCTGCCCGCTTCATCTTTAACGACGTTCTTAATACAATGCTTTAAGTAAAGAAGGGAAGCTAACGTTTAGGATAGCTAATACTGCCTTAATTTACTGACGTAACACAGCCAGCGTATCTCAGTTGGAACTGATTGAGTCATCACCGCATTTCCCACGGCAGCGTCAATTTACGGGTGTCAAGTAAAACGTCTATGGAGATCACGGATGTGCCTGTTTCGACAATGACATTGGTACACGGCGACAAGACTTCCATCAGCAGCCTACTGTTTGATTTATTTGACCCGCTCTAAAGACGCACGCCACGCTGCAATCACATTCATACTGCAGGCGATATGTCTTTGTCTAGTTCGCGCTAAGCTCTGCGAAACATCCAATGCGTCATTCAGACAGGCGGCCGCCCAGTACCTTGGCTGGTTGGGCGTCGCGGTAATATTGGTGGTGCGGGGTAATGGCACACGATTCAAAGCCACACTCCTGATAGAGCCCATCGATCAAACGCTGGCCCGTCTCCCAATGGCCCTGCATTGCGCCAGGTGACGGCGATTAATTTCACCGGTGCAGCACGCCTCTCTGGCAGCTGGCTGGAGCGAGCCCACGTGCATGTTTCAGAGAACCGCAGGCCCATGCTTACGACTTTCAGCTTTTATAAAGTGGATATCTGTCCTGTCCGACACCATCTTAGACCTCACTCAGAGACCCGGGCGGCGCGCAGCATTGAATAGTTATTGATGCTTTGTGTTTGACTGACTGTCTTTGTCCCAGTTTTCACTTCTGCGCGCGTGCATAATGCCGAAACAACAGAGATAGGCTTATTGGTACAGAATGATTTCCCTTAGAAGAGAGGCTACAGCTCCCTGCCCACATTTTTGGACGGTCTCCACCAATGCAACAGTACTGCCATGCAGACTGGCTCTGCCCTATCAACTGGTTTAGAAACATTGCACCACTGCAGGACGTCCTGGTTAGCAGTTGGGTAGATCCCTGGTTTCATTTCGCAGTATTTTGCGATAGTGTCTACGGTTTGGAGCTCCCCAGACAGACTCGAGTTTCCTCGGAGTGCACCTGTCTCCCTGACAACAAGGAATTTTACCACTAGCCGCTTTGTGAAGGTACTGTTGCATTAAAAATCGTGCAGCACAGCACCGTGCGCGACCTACCGCAAAGTAACAGCAAAATCCGCAGATAGCTTTCTAAAGTGAGGATCGTTGGAGAAACAAGTCACGAAGCCCTTCTTAGTACAGTACAAAAGAATGTGCACTGTCTGCAACTGTTTTTGTATATAAGGACATGCAATAATCCAGCGGTATGAACCCCAACCAGCCCACAGATTCATGTTATGTGACTGCTTTTTCAAGCGAAAGAACTGGACATTATGGGTTATTTTTACAAACTGATAACTAAATCGTTTCCACCAAGTTGTTTATGCTCGTTGGAACAGTGATTGTGATTTTCATAAAACTGACCTGTCAGGCCCATTTAATTTGAAGTTAAGGGCTGGATTTCATAGGGTTTGTAATCCTTTCATTACGAAAGACCTTTACGACTTTGCTTTCCGCCTTACGCTGGTTGGTATCCTTCACATAAAAAGCGAGCCTAATGATTCATGCCGTGACATAATGACTAGGTTAATTGGGTGTCAATATATGTTTATTCTTGATGTATTCTACGCGTTTTTTCCTGCTTCAAATGAGCCATTCTTGGTTTGAAAACAAGACAACAAAAACTTAACTAAATGCACACTACGAAAAGTTTTCATTTCACGTAGCACAACGCAATGCCTTGGATCCACCTGCATACTTAACTTATTCACTACTACATCGCGTATTTCGCAAGAGTGAAGAACCTAGTGTCAGAGAAAAATTGAACCCACTCGACACGTTTTGATGACGCAGATCGGAAGATCATAAATTAAAATTATTGCATGTTTTGGGCCGGTTTGATGTTAAGACGGTAAATAACGCAAGAAGTGAATCCTTGATAAACCAAGCAGGTAGCGACGTCAAAATGAAATGGTTTATAAGGTATGAGTGAATAGTGGAGTGATTTGTCTGATTTAAGGCATGGTAAAAGCCAGCAAATGAAGACGACGAGGACTCGTCAGGCAAGCTAGCTCACGTAACCATCTAGCCCTCCCTTAGCTAAGTTATTCATTTTGCTAAAAGGTTTCCGCAATCCCATGGACCTAGGACGAGGAGTTTGCATGATTTGAAGAGTAGGCTTTGCTGTGCTTCCTTGGGCTGACTGCATGCTGCAGTTTTCTTTTGGCATTGATGCAGCGTGCAGCCCGGAAGTGGGTACCCGATACAGCCCGGTACCCGATCGTGCAGCCCGGAAAGTGGGTACCCGATGCAGGTACCGGGAGCAGATTTGCCTTTTAGCCGCTGAGTTCAAAACTGGATGTACGCTTTGCCTGAACTTTCAAAACGTAAGATATGATGACGCATGGAGGGGGTCCAGCGGAACACTTTGATTCGCCATACTGGAGTGATGTTTTGTACATTGCCCAGTTTCTCTTCTTTGCACTGGCCACATCTTTAACTGGCGTTAATTTCTAGTGGCGGAATCTTCGACCAGTCGGTCTTCTGCATCATGTGCAAGTGGCAAACATAACACAGGTAAGTGCCATAATTGATGCGTCAGAGCTACCGAGAACAGCCTGGAATGCAATATTTTGTCTCACGCGCGAGGATACAGCCCCAAATGCCGCCTGGAGAGCACACGACGCGACTAGCACAGCGCGTGCTAACGGAGCGGTGGGCAGTCCTGCCTCGTCGGCCGGACGTCACCGACGCCTCCAGCTCGATTGTGTTATTTCGGCGGCGGCGTTCGCTCATCACGCAGCGCTAGTTTTATTGCCTCACAAAGCCGATCGGTGGGCGGCGATGGGCCTTGCGATGCTCCCGGCGAATGAAGGGGCGTCGCCGATTGTAGGCCGGCCTGGCGGTCGCTGCCACCTGCTGATGTGTACATTGGTGGGCCCCGGACGCCCGGAGGTCCGGCCCAGAGGCACTCTTGAGGGCGGGCAGCAGCGGAGGCGCAGCCAGACAAGGGAAGACGCTAACATGACACTGGCGTCGACTCCAGAGCAGGGAACATGCACCCCGTGAAACCAAAACATTTACAGATGTTCGGGACGGGGAAGAGCTTGACTTTAACCGCGAAGCAGGGTGGCCGATGCCCTCACGGGAATAAAGAACGTCCTCCTGCAGACATGGCCTAAGTCTGGTAGTGTCTGGTGTGAAGTCGCCGTGCTGTCTTAGGTCAAGGCTGACACCGCCTTGTTGCATGATACCAGTAAGGTATCATTACCATGAGCCACTGAAAGGCACAGTGGACTTATATGCAGGCGCTTTAGCTCCATTTGAGGATAGAAGGGTTGTGCAATGTGCGTTACTCTATGTGTGCTTTTTAGGGATGTCTTCTGAACCTTTGGTTGGATGTTTTTCTTGGATCAGTGCTTACGGTGAGGACTGCTTGCTGCGTGAGCCCTAACTGTACCACTCGGTTGCAAAGTTCTGGGTCAACGGCAAGCTTTTGCAGCGAAACCTTAACGTGCTCTAATACTCTGCATGATACGTCCTGCTTTCTGACGTCACCTGCCCTTTAGTGTGGCCGCAGACACCGGCCGCGCGCTACCCAATCGGAGGCGAAAATCAACCACAAAAACTGGGTCAAACCCAACCCGCCACGTGCGGGTGCATCGGAAGACAGACGCTTTATCCAGATAATTCATTGGGACGAGCATATGTTTATGCCAACTTTTGTGACATATTTATCAGGCTATCGTCAATGAGAACAAAACTGGAAACCGAATCAAAGAAGCCAGATAATCAATATATACGTTCATGCTGACTTGCATTATCACCAATAATCGCACGCGTCAAACCGTTCGATAGAACCATAAATCAGCCCCAAAAAGGTAGTGTTGATAAGGCTCCTTCCTACCTTCTTTTTGCTTCTCTGTCTGTCTGTCTGTTTTTCTGTCTGTCTGTCTGTCCTCCCCTCACTCTCTTCTCTCTCTCTCTCTCCTCTCTCTCTCTCTCTCTCTCTCTCTCTCTCTCTCTCTCTCTCTCTTCTCTCTCTCTCTCTCTTTCTCTCTCTCTCTCTCTCTCTCTCTCTCTCTTTCTCTCTCTCTCCCTCTCTCTCTTTCTCTCTTCTCTCCTTCTCTGTCATCCCTCCCTTCTCTCTCTTCTCTCATTCTTTCCTTTTCTTTCTTTCTATTTTCTCTTTCCCTCCCTTTCTCTCTCTATCTTTATTTTTCTCTCTGTCTTTTCCTCGCTTTCTCGCTTCTTTTTTCTCTTTCTGTTTCTCTCTCTCTTCTCTCGCTCCTCTTTCTCTCTCTCTCCTCTTTCTCCCCTCCCTTCCTTCTCCCCTTCTCTCCCCCTTTCTCTCTCCTCTCTCTCCTCTCTCTCTCTCTTTTCTCTCTCCCTGTCTCTCTCCTCTCCATCTCTCCTCTCTATGTCCCTTTCTCTCATCCGCTCTCTCCCTCCACTCAGGCGGTTCGAACATAGACCTTGTTGATCCTGTCTGGGCTTGACAGCCTCGGCCGTCGCGCTTCGCCCGGGACCGTCCCGCCATGCTGCAACTTTGCACCGCGGTGAGCTCTCTCAGAAACATCCGACAGTAAAGCGAACATATGTTTGTGTCTACCATCCCGCGGGGATTCATCAAACCTGACGCATGCCTGCTGGGGAGTGAATGGAATGGTGGTTTGGGTTAAGCGACACCACAGACTCACGCCAACGATCAATAATGGAGAGGACGCATGAATCAAGCCACGACCTTCTGTTTGGCTTCGGCCCAGTGTCCAAGGAGCCGACCGGTGCACGAGGCGAGCAGGGAACAACGAGGCCTATACTCAACCATTGGGTAGATATGTGCATATATATATATATATATATATATATATATATATATATATATATCATTCCGTCACAAAATCGTTGCGAATGCTGTACAAGATTGCTTAACATTTTCACTGCTTCGTTTTGACGAACAAGTCCGGTAGGCCAATAAGAAGTCCCAAACGCGCCGTTCCACACGATTTTTCTTGAAGCTCACCAAGATGAGCCGAGCCCCGCCTGCAGTGACCAGTATATTGCGCAGGCGTATGGGTGAGGTGGACTGCGTGATAACGCAGTCGCCACGAAAAAAACATTGTTCAAAAAGAATACCCTTACCCACGTCTGACCGACCTGCCATGCTCCTAGTGACCGCATTCAACCTGACACAACATTTGATGATAGGTTGAGCCATGATTAGGTCGACTGGTCCATGGGGCAATAGATCAGTTATAAGTATAATAGGTAGTCGATCAACAGCAATACGTATGTAGGGATGATTGTTTGTGTCTGCATATTCACTTCGTAGATTATCAGAATGACTAAAAACCGCAAACATAAATGACACGAGAGAAAACGTACGACGTATAGATACAACACTGAAAAGCCTTTGATATAGTGCATGCCTGAAGCACTGTTAACTACTTTAAATACTGTCTCTCTCAAATAGTTATTAGATGAGTCATTTTCGACAGCGTTACATGCCGTTATGTTGAAAATAAATCCCGCTGCCGCGCACCACTGCTGTGTTAAAAGTGTCCTGTGCTAGACGACCGCAATATTGCGATGAAGTATTTCGGCCTCGAGTGCAAAGAAATAGTGGCCTCGGTCCTTAAAGCACATAGCGTACGCGTCCGCTCATGTTCTTCAGTGGTGCTAGGTGTATGCTTTTCCATACCATTCCATTCCATTCCATACTTTTCCATTTCCATACCATGGTGCATATATCAGCGTGCTTGGGCAAGATACGACGTGACATTACTTGGCAAACAACATCTCTGCCCCGAAACAGATTTGTAATGACCGTACCACTTTAATCAAGAGCTTTAGCTTATTAAATTACACGGCCGGGAATGGAACCTACACGCCACACCACAGGCGCTACCAAGTGAGACAGGGTCAACCCAAATGCCTCTTAACCATCGTGAACGAGCCTATCAGTACAGAGGCGACAGAAGTCCCCGCACTCTCGAGCTGGATGCCAGGTAGCCATGGTAGCCAAGTAGCCATGGTAGCCAGGTAGCCAGGTAGCAAAGCTGGATGCCAGGCAGCCGTGGTTGGACATTTCTCTCCAACGCCCATAAGGCCAATGCTACATTTTCATACAGTTGGGGATCCGACGCGCTTGTCGCTACCCCAGCTCGCGCGCCCCTGTGAATAGACACACCTCTCTCCGCCACTGCGCTCGCTCCTGCGCTCCAGAGCACGCGGCGGTGCCCAGCCGAATCATCAGGCAATATCACTTCAGGGCAGGCGGACTGCAGAGTTCACCCGGCCGCATAAGCAGGCACTGTGGGCCCGAGCTCTATCCATTTTGATGCTGCTGATAGTGGACATCATAGCAGCCGAGCGCCGTGGGCCCATCTTATCTACCATGGCAGCAGACGAGCGGCAGCCTGGGGAGACGTGCTCACGGCTCATTATGCCCAGTAGGCCGGCAGCATCACGCGTAGCTGGCCAGCCACCGCGCGGGCAAATGTGAGCTGCTTCGGAGGCGGCCGTCGGCGTTCAGGGCATTAGTGCGACACCGATGCGGACGTGCGCTTCCCAACATACGCGTCGAGGGGTGAGAGACCTGAGCTTGTCAGTTGCCTTCCGCCGAGGCGCCGGAATCGTGGGCGCGGTGACTCGTAATGTGTGTTGTATAAATCATCGCATATTACCAGTAAGGAACGCAAGCCATGTGACGCTCGTCGCGGACCACGACGCAGGAATCAGCACTAGAAATGACGGTGTTTTGGGATGTTGCACGAAACGACGCGGCAAGCGGTCACTGCCGGCGGTCAACAGACGCGACAGACGGTCACTGCTGGCGGTCAACAGACGCGACAGACGGTCACTGCTGGCGGTCAACAGACGCGACAGACGGTCACTGCTGGCGGTCAACAGACGCGACAGACGGTCACTGCCGGCGGTCAACAGACGCGACAGACGGTCACTGCTGGCGGTCAACAGACGCGACAGACGGTCACTGCTGGCGGTCAACAGACGCGACAGACGGTCACTGCTGGCGGTCAACAGACGCGACAGACGGTCACTGCTGGCGGTCAACAGACGCGACAGACGGTCACTGCTGGCGGTCAACAGACGCGACAGACGGTCACTGCTGGCGGTCAACAGACGCGACAGACGGTCACTGCTGGCGGTCAACAGACGCGACAGACGGTCACCGCTGGCGGTCAACAGACGCGACAGACGGTCACTGCTGGCGGTCAACAGACGCGACAGACGGTCACTGCTGGCGGTCAACAGACGCGACGGACTTCATCCCTGACCAGGGGAAGGCCAAGACCGACTCGTGCTGAGGAATGCATGGGTCAGGGGCTTCTGGAAGGATGGTGCACTTAGTGGTACCGGCCATCTAGGCCACATCAACAAACTTGTTTAGCTTCAAAGGGAGCAGTTCGCGTTATCCATCGCTTTCGGGGAGATAAATCGTCAAGCCCCGGGAGAGTCACAGGAATACGCGGAACGTATCTTTTCAAATTTGCGACGCAGCCTCTCCTACTCCATGGCCTGTCCTTCGTGGCGTTATTCATATTGTGAACTGCTTGCGTGGTTCGTGGTCACTCTGCGGAACGATGTACGCTTGCAGTGATGCAACTTTGCATTGGAGGCGCGTGTAGCATGAGCTGCTTCTTAAAAGGAGCGACGTTGGCAACAAACGCCATGCATACCAAGTGTTCCCTCGCGCTCCAGGGGATCAGCCAGGGATCAGTCGACTAGCTGCTCGTGCCGTGTTCATGTCTAGGGGTCAAGGTCGTGCGAACTGGCCTTAAATGGAGTTAGGGGAGGGAGAGGATAGCACATGAGAGGACAAGATGCAGTGTCCTGGATGGGGTCTGAAGGCCCGCTTTTGTTTTGCCCCAAACTCTCTCGCCTGCCATTTGCTGCCAGCCGAGACGACGCTCTAACCCCACTGCGACTGGGATAGCGGTAAATAAACTACACAATAATTCAGTTCCTTTCAAAGATGAGAGACCGGGTTTTTTTTAAGGCAGCAGCAGGCATCACAACTGTACATGTGCTAAGATACCGTGGCAGCAGAACGCTATAGCCTCGAGCTCGCCACCCACATCTTCAGGAACTAACGAGTGGAAAAAGCCACCACAGCTTGCGTTGATGTCTGAATGCATGCAGCTTGCAGGAGGCAAGGTTTAGTTAGAAAAGCCATAATATTGTTGGACCGCCGCTGATCAAGCCCGTGCGCTAACTTAAAATCGTCTCAACAAAATTGTTGCAGCCAGCGCCCGGCTTGAAGGCTCGTAGGCCTTGTGTTACCCGAGACCAGAGAGTTATCTCGTCTCAGGTCATGACCTGAAGACGTCGCTGCTCAGACAAACTGAGCCCACTAGTTGTCTGGATAGCTACCGTTAACGCGATCAAACTTAACAACTACACAAATTCAACAGCGGCAGTTGCGCGAAATTTACATCGGTACTTCTTGTCAGCGCCGACTGCTAGCTTGAACCCACCCGTTTGTGTGACCGTTTGCGACATTCATGACCATAGAGCACATTAGCTCGGTCAAAGACGGCACGTTTATTGCTCCATGGTGCACATGCGCCAACAAGGGAGCAAGCAGTGGTGCTTCATCACCTAGCCTGTCGTGTCGCCCTGATACGGCCGCCAATTATGTGGAATTTGCGATTCAGGCCCGGCCGTGTTAGCATCGCGAGCGAATTTTAGCGGTGCGCGGCAGGCAGGCGCGGTCATCCTCGATCACGTGAACCAGTCATCCTGGATCACGTGTACCAGTCATCCTGGACCGCGTGTACCAGTCATCCTGGATCACGTGCAACAGTAACCCTGGACCGCGCGTACCAGTCATCCTGGACCGCGTGTACCAGTCATTCACTCATATACTGAGGTCCAACTGCTTTTGCAGTGAGAGAGGATATGCCCCATCCCTGAAATTTTTAAAGCGTTGTCTAATCGTATCGAGCTAACGCTCTCGATATTCATTGTGACTTAATCTTGAGAAATTTCGGGTCGTTCATTGACACTTTCTCGTTTTCACTAAAATATATCGCTCGCATCTATCTGTCATGTTATCTATATGCACTCAAAAGGATCTTTAAAAACATTGTAACCTTTATTCAACATGGGACTGGCTACGGAACAAACGACACCTCTAACATATCCGTGCCGTGTCGCTCGTTCTCGGCCACGTTTGCAGCAGTGCACCAATGCTCGCCGTGGCCAAGTCAGTGGTGCCGTCCCGCAGATCACATAGCAGGACGCGAATGCGAGCCTTCCGCTCCGACCTGTAGCGAAGCGACCCTGGCCTCACGCTCGCTGCGCGCCGGCTTACCGCCACATGCCAGCGAAGCGATGCTGCGCCGCAGAGTACCGCGCCAACGCCGCGTTCGGCGAAACGGGGGATGCTGCGCCGCCGAGCACCGCGCCAAGTGACGTGTACGGCGGTGCAGTCTACCGGGCCAGGCGCCGTATCGTAACGGCCGGTTCAGCTGAACACGGCCACCTATTACTGGCCCATCCGGCCATCTCTCGCAGGAAATGACCCGGTAATAGCGACTGGACGAGCGCGGTACGCGGCGGCCGCTCCGCGGCGGCGCCGCCGCCGCCAATCTCCGGTTACGGACGCCGGCGGAGATGGCCGGTGTTGTGGCGTGGAGGCGGCGTTCCTGCTTGGGCCGCGGTCCGGGCCACGACAGCCGCTTAATCAGGTGTTGTACTGGCCGCTTCGGCGCCGGGTGCGGTTTGGGATGTGGCGGCGGGTTGACACGAGCTCGGGTTCTTCACGTTTTGACTAGCAAGCAACAGCCTGACATTGCCTGTAGCGATGCGCGGAAGGAAACCAATAGCGCTACCATCTCCCTCACCTCCACAGGCTTCCTCCGTCATGCATACAAAGGGTTTCTAGTTAGGGCCATTTTGCGGGCGTGAAGATGATCAGGTGGCTAGAAGGGGCTTCAGGGAGTTGGAGCATGTTATAGCGTTTAAGCTGAAACGTGAACAAAGTCCCAGGAAGTCACCGCAAGCCAGCCGGAGCCTTACAAATCGACCACGCGGTGTCTGATAACCTAACGACTTCCACGCTCGCAATTGAATGAAGAGTCGAAATTTTCGCTTCAGCGATTTTCTCAGACACTCGCCAACTGCAGCATCATTCACTGCACCTCACGGTATCGTTGTCATAGTAACGCTCCGTTACACTAATTCTTGAATGCTGAAAGACACGTTGCAAAAGGTGGTTACCACGGGAGGAGAAAGTTAGAAAACGTTAACGCGGTCGTATATCTGTCCATTTTTTGTTTCAAGCTATACTTTTTGTTTTATGTGCATCACTTTGTCAGACCATTTTGCCTCAATCCATCTATATTGAAATAAAAAAGCTTGATATTGGTCGTGCGTGTCACACGTTATAAGAATTTCATGAAAGAGTGTTCTCTCACAGTCAAAAGCACTTTTCATCTTAGCTTTTTGACGTCGGATCAGCACTATACAAGGTGTCTACCCTACATTAAGAGATTGGCTAGCTTGATCTTCTCTTCTATTCTGTTTCAGTTTATTTCGCAAATTTTTACATCACCTATATCGTCAGCACACTGCCTCTCATACACTTTCAAAGTATCGAGGCTCTCCAGCAGGGAAGCCTCCTTACTGTGCGTGCTCAGCTTTTTTCGATAGAAAAAGAGATCTAAGAACGTGATCACCGCCATAAGGATGGCTGCCTGCGACCATCACGGGAGATAATTTCCGGTATGGTATAGTACGCCGTCTCGCCGAAGCAGCTTCCCTCCGAAAGACTGATACTGAGCAGGCGGGCATGGACATACCCGACCCAGCCTTCCGGCCCTGGCCAATCGGAAAGCTCAGCGAGCGCCCCGGGCGTCCGCGGCAAAGGTGACGAAATAGCGCCGCTGAGCATTGTCCCTGGCCGCCCGCCGCGAGTCGGGCCCGTCACAATCCGGTCAAATCAATCACGGCCGCATCTTTTATTCATAAGGATAACTCATATTGCCACCAAAGCGGTCACGTGGTGTGGGCGTGGGACCGTGTCAAGGACGGCGACATCAGAGGGGCGGCCGCGCGGGATGAGTGGGACACTGACGCTCGACAAGCATGACGTGAGAACGGAGGCAACGCGCCGGGCTGGAGGAAGCTTCCGATTTGCCGGGTATGATTGGTGGCAAAATGGGGACTTTTGCGATCTATTTAGTGATTTATGCGATCTTTTGGTAACAGAATCACGAAAATGGAAGCTACAAACGATGACAGCCAGACAAAACATAAAAATTTTGCCATTGGTCTGTGCTCGCCAACGTTTGCAGCGTGAGCTCATGTATATCATATGTCGGAACAGTGACGTTTTTCTTAATGGGCAAGTCGATACACGAAATGCTTCCAAATATACTAGTTACGATGAGGGTAGTTTTAGCAGGTGGCAAAACTATACTAAAACTCATACTATATCAGTGCTGATGTCACACATTATTGGTGACACAATCTTTCTCCAACGACCGTCAGACAAGTGCTTGTTACATCTCATTTTCACCTGAGATTCATTAAGGTACTAAACGGTATAAAATACCAGACAACGTGACTAAGCACTAGTCGTGGGAATGATGAGTTTGCCTCAGAACCTTACGACGGACGTGATCAGTCTGCTAAACGCTGCATTTTAAGTCGCGCCATCTGTGACAAATGGCCTCAAATGCCCGTCACCCGGCTGTGAGCTGGGCTCAGTGCAAGGCCGTATGTACCGGTATGTAAGCTAACGCTGGTTGTGTTTGTGTCTTAAGAAGCCCACCGATTTCAAGACGTCGCCAACTGTCAGTTTTTTTAAGGCGCTGCACAGTTGTCCTATGGATCTAACATGGAGGACATATCTGGTAGTAGCGTTTGAAAGCCCTGCAGATCTGGGAGATTCGTTGTTTGTGGATTCCCGAACTACAGCTACAGAGGTCAACGGAGGACGTTGAAGCGAAATATATGAAGAATTCATCCGGAGCTTTCTGCTGCTGACAGGTGCAGCGTCTTTCAGGAGGGAGGGGTGGTTTAGCTGACGCCGGAATGTTACAGTATGAGCTCAAATGCGTGATTTTGTTTTAATTTGCGCGTGTAGCTATTTTCAGGTGATTGGAAGACCATATGTATCGGCAGATGTAAGGATACTGGGATGTAGGTTTGCAAAATACACAGGAAAGGGGAGGAGGCGCAGGCTCAGCAAGGAAGGATAGCCAAACCTGTCTCAGAGATAGCTCAAAACAGACTTCTTTCCAAATTGGACCCACTTTTTCTTCGAAGTTGGAAGCAGGGGTGGTGTCGCAAACTGATTTGGGGAGAGGCAGAGCCCTTCAAAATGACTTAACTTACCTGCAAAATGCGCTAACGCATGGTTTTTCTCCGAAATTGGCCTACGCTCTCCTCAAAGTTCGGGGCGGGATGGAATCCAAGTTAGTGTGTGCGTGTGTGGGGGGGGGGGGGGGCTGGAGCCCCCATCTGAATAGGAAACTACACCTCTGGTTGGGAGGCACTGTCTTCCCAACTGAACATGAAAGTACATCCCTGCGAGGCTAGTCAAGCTGAGTACGCATCATCCGACAGTTGTATTAGATTTATCTTGACCAACCATCATTCAGTGTTTGAATCATTGCTAAAGGTCATCCAATTCAATAACCGGTTTGCAGCAAAACCCGAGCTGACCATGGTGATTTGAAAAAGCCTAGACCATAGGACCAGATTGGTGCATTTCAATGTGGGATTGATAATCATCCTACTATAGATCACAAAGCTGTGAATATCTATCTTCCAGACATGTAATCAGGATTAATTTCAGGAGCCAAAGAGTGATTTTACGAACGATGTCAGCCCACCGCGCTCGATCTTCGGGATCCTCGGATGCCTCCTCGCCCGCGCCGGCCATAGATCGCCGTACATTGATCCCAAAAAGCCGTCGTTCCCCAGAAGTCAAAATCATAGGGATACATGTTTGGTTCCAAACACGCACAATAGATGCCCAATGGCTACTAAGGTTTTGGGTGTGATTGCACGTCATGCCGGGGAGGCCTCCTCAGAAAAAACCTAAGGGGTTACATCGGCCCCCTATCAGGGCGAGAGTCAAGCGAATATTATAGGGTGGCCGCCACCCCACGCAATGCTATGCTACATGATAAATTGATAAAGATTAAGACACTCACCCATATGTCCCCTTGCTGAATTGGTTCTCGGATATCATTGTTGATGAGTGGCGCATGTATACAGGGCTGGAAAGATCTACATTAAAGAGCCTCCATTTTGCTGTGAGGGTATTCCCCATACATAGTCAGTACATGTGGTTACAACTTAACAATGCTATGAGCGGTTATAGAATATTAGTCATCAAAATGCTGCTTAAAAAGTCACGAACTAGTTTCACGAATGGCGATGAAACCGGGGGTCGTCCTGTGACTAAGTAGTCTGAGTGGCAGCAACACGAAATAAGCAAACAACTTCGCTAAGCACGGCTCGTTTGGCGGACATCGACCAGCCATCATGTGGTCTGGGCCATAAAATAGGTTTACACATTGTTGGACTTTGGGTTAGTAGTTCTAGATTGAAGAGAAATATATCCCAGGCGCAGATTGTAAAGGCTAGAAATCTGATATTTGGCAACTGAGCAACATTAGGAAACCTTACTTCAGACCCGCCGTTTGAGACACAGGCCAGAGTTGTCATATGACGCAATACTACACTCTCAAATCAAGATAATGTAGTACGCCAGACCCAAAAGCTTGTACAATCTGATAGCAAAGCGGTGGGGAGTGACTTATGGATATATTCAACCTTGCAAAAGCTGTTCATTCACCACTGGTATTACACCGGTATGTTTTTAAGTAGTGTGTGGTATTTGTTACGTGCTATTTCTAGTTACGATCATCCGCTAACCATACATGTCCTCGCCGTTTTCCGTACATGCGACGGCTTAGCTTTGAGCCGAACCGTCCAGCTCATCTGCCTTAAACTCGCCGCGTAGACCACCCGCGCACTGAGGCTTGCGTACTAACCGCCAGGAGTTTTGGCACAGGCAGCAAATGCAATTTTGGTGCAAATGAAACTATGGTGCAAATGAAACTCCGGAAACGAGCTTAGCCCCGGTTTGAGTTTCCATTACGTTTATGACGCACTGCATTTCAGCTATCTCCGTTTCGTGTGGCTTAACGCATTTATAGTTGCATTGTTATGGTTGTAGATAAGTTTGTCTGTAGGTTATAGCTCTGATTGTTCCAAGTTTCGACGGCGATGAAAAGGCTCTTTTTATCCCGGGAACGCGAGTGGTTAGATGCCGCCCGGTGAGTGCATGGCAGGCGGATGCTCTACCATATGAACCTGTGTGTATCGAGCGTTAGTTGTGAGCTTTCTTGCAAGTGGGAGTGACTGTTGGAGGTGTCATACTGAAAGGGGAACAGGAGCACAGAGCGGGAAGGGGAAGCGCAGTGGAGGGAGAGAATGACATGCGAAAGGCAGGTAGTAGGGTGGAAAGAAGAGGTATGAAAATATATTGGGTATGCGCAAAGTACTTAGAGGAGGGAGAGAGGATTTAGAGAGAACAAAAGAAGACCGGAGAGACGGGAAAGAGAAGGTAAAGAGAGGGAAAATAAGTGGAGAGAGAGAGAGAGAGAGATGAGAGAGATGAGAGAGGAGAGAGAGAGAGAGAGAGAGGAGAGAGAGAGAGGACGAGAGGAGAGAGAGAGAAGAGAGAGACGAGGAGAGAGAGAGAGAGAGAGAGAAGAGAGACAGGACCAGACAGACGGACAGACAGACAGGACAGACCGACCGGACAGACAGAAGGACAGACAGAAGAAGCCGGACAGACAGGACAGGACAGCACAGACCGACAGACAGGACCGACAGACAGACAGATCAGACAGGACAGACAGACCGCAGACAGCAGACAGACAGACAGAACAGACAGACATAACATGACAGACAGACAGACAGAACAGACAGACAGACAGACAGACAGACAGACAGACAGACGACAGACAGACAGACAGACAGACAGACAGACAGACAGACAGACAGACAGCAGGACAGACAGACAGACAGACAGACAGACAGACAGACAGACAGACAGACAGACGACAGACAGACAGACAGACAGACAGACAGACAGACAGACAGACAGACAGACAGACAGACAGACAACAGACAGACAGACAGACAGACAGACAGACAGACAGACAGACAGACAGACAGACAGACAGACAGGACAGACAGACGACAGACAGACAGACAGACAGACAGACAGACAGACGCAGACAGACAGACAGACAGACAGACAGACAGACAGACAGACAGACAGACAGACAGACAGACAGACAGACAGACGGACAGACAGTCAGACAGACAGACAAAGACAGGCAGAGAGACAGAGAAAGAGAGGGAGTCAGCGTAGTCCTTTTCGTCTCTGGTCAGCGACAGGATCGCTTCGCTGAAGCACCCCGTGATTGCTCAGATGGGACTCCATGACGCTCTTGCGGCCAGAGCGCGCCGAATCTTGGCTCGCAGACGTCGCCAAGGGCTCGTAAACTGCCGACAGAAGGACGATTTTCGGCAGCGGACTGCCGCTTGGCTTCGTTCTGGATTCACTGCCGTGCGCGGCCGGTTTGTGACCGCACCAAGATTCCCCGCACGCAGTGCGACTCTGCGCATGGGTCCGAGACGTCGTGCTGTGCTCGGACGGTGACGTTATCAGGAGGTGTGGTCAGAACGCGCCAGCTTTTTCCAATAAGGCATCGATGGGGTGCGAGGACGTTAGTGCTTGTGAAAGGCAACGACGATAAGCCACCGAGTGAAATAAGTTCCCGTTTTTTCTGGCTCTAACATTGTATTACATGTGCATTGTGTACATGTACATAACGTTGTATCACATTGTACACTGTACGGTTAGGTTAGCATTGTGTCATGGTAGAGGTATTGCGTTTTCCGAATATCTCCGTAGATGGACGGAATGTGGACGGCATAGTCTCGTGATGTACTGCCGAGTCGGCGTGGTGGTGGGTTGGACACAAAATAAGGAGAGTCCATCAACAGCTGTTGTTCATTCCTAGCAAATTATTACGTGAGTTGTTCAGTGCGTCAGCGAGGAACATTATTCACATAGATAAGACGGTAGTAATAGCCCTATTCCTCAGATAAAAACCAGGAGAATGGAGATATAGATGGGTTGATACTCCACCAACATGCCTTTATCGAAACAATAGCAGAAGTTAATTCAAAATTGCCTGCCGATGATCTTACTAGATTTGTCAAGATTTTTTTTTTTGGAAGAGCAAACCATAATTTTTACAGGACGCCAACGTTAAGGGGATTAAGCAAAGAGCAATTGCCAACCATTGCCACGATACAGTGGCCTATTTAAGAATTATAACACGCGAACATACGTGTGCATGCAAACGAACCCAAGCAAATAGGCGTCACGCATCACGTCTCATTGAAACACGCAAGCGAGTTGAAGTTAACAGGCATCACACATCGCGTGCATCGCACATCACGCGTCAGGCCTCACCTATGCATGTAAAATATTTTAAGCATGCACACAACACACATAAAGGCAAACATCACGTTCGCATAGTCGGCCATGATGAGCCCGGTATGCTAAGATTTGGTTGCCAAATTTTATACGTATAGATTCACTTATTGTCCACTTATGTCCGAGGGTCCTGTGCTTTGTACATGACTTTGAGCACTAAAACGGACGTAGCACAACATGATAGGGTCCATACCTCTCTCGATTTCAGCCTGAGCGTGTTTTGCCAAAAATGCTCATCGAAAGGGAGATTCCCTGTTTTGTTCTAGCGTCTCGCAGGTGTTCATTATATCCCAAACGGATAGGCCGCATGGACTTCCCGGCATAGACAATATCCCTGCTATGTTTTTCACACAGTCTACACTTGATTTCGTAAACCACGTTTTTCGCGTGCAAACCCCTGGAAACCCAGAACTGCATAAATGACATCTGTTGCCACCCGGGCACTTAGGCATCGAAATGGAAGATTTCACCAGAAACTTTTTTAGCTTGTCTTTCTTCCAAGCTATGCTTACAGAATGTGTTCTTAAAGACCACAGATATCCTCTTTTGATAGACCGAAAGCACCAGTTTCATTGAAATGTTTGTCTACCTTAGCTTTCACGATAGCGATAGCCTCGTTGACTGGTATATTGCCATATAAATTGACAGCATCTACACTGAAGAAAATCCTCTGGCAACCCTTCTGCCTGCGAATGACTAGAAACCCTTTTCAAAAGTATTTGGTGTCCCACAGATGAGTGGGAACAACATCAAGGGTTAGATGGGTACTTTCG
>NW_023596420.1:10769387-10811887 GCF_011947565.3 Pollicipes pollicipes
ACCGACTTATCACGCCCTCCACCCTGCGAGATTAAGGTGCGAAATAAGGAAGAGGAGGCCTGCGGTCTCGAGGGGCAGAATTTTGCTACCAAACCCTTCTGTATTAGCTGCGCCAGGTTTGTGCCAAAGCTATGTACGGCAAGATAATGTAGCCAGGTCAGGTAGTGAAACTGGAATAACTTAGATTTATCATTACTGAGCCCCACCATGAACCAAAAAATCGTCTAGATGGTGGTTTAACAGGACAAAAATGGCGGTAAAAATAAGTTCCGCGATTCAAAATTTTCTCCTTTATTCCTCATGAGATGCTCACGCTAAGGTGCATATCAAGCATGCTTGGGTGGCTTACGAATTAATCAAATTTATGTGTGTAATATTTGCAAGTTTGCAGTTGGAGGAGCCTATGGAGAAATTGGTCGACATTTTAAGCCATGGATGGTATCTTTAAAGAAGATCGGAAATACAGCGAAAAATGAAGTATCACACTTGTATGAGACAAAAAAAGTACTAAGACAAATACAAAGAATCATAGTTTCTTTGCCATAGTTTTTAATCAACTCATTTAACTAAAATTCTGTAAAATTGGGTACTCAAATGGTAATATTTAGCTTTTAGATTTCAGTTAGAGGGTATTTCATGAATTTTCGTTCCTACATTTCGTGAGTGGTGCAGTTTAGTGGTCAAGTTTCTTCAGGCAAAATAAATACGCAGAGTAAAGCTCTCTTGCTCCTGGCATAAATACGAGCCTTTGCTCGTATTTATGCCAGGCTTTGCTTTGCTGGTGTGGTGTTTACGTGGTACGACCCAGAACACTGGGGATGCATAAAAACCTTGCGTTTGGTACACAGCTGTAGTGACGCATTCTGTGAACAAACCAAACTTGATGCATGCAAGCGGCTGGAGTCGCTTAAGCTTGAAGGTGCCTGGTGCTCTCAGGCATGATTCAGATGTAGGTGAAGCAGGATACAGCCTAGGTGTCAGGGCTCTGTGGATCCTTGTTTATCCTTGATGGTTTCAAGTGATCTCGGTTTTGGATGACATGTTAAAAGGTCTGAAAGGGAAATAGGTATGTGTGGTTAGCCAATATTAAGTAGGAGTGAAATATTAACATAAAGTATGGGGAAAAGGAGTGAAAAATTCCTCCTCATAACGTGTTGCTTTACACCCAAAGTCGGCAATTCTAGGACAATGCAAATTTGTATCGACATGGCCAACCCATGCTACTCTATGGATGCTCGACGTTCGTTAAAAATGTTTTAGGGAAATTTCACAAAACACAGTTTTGAGCATACGCATTCACAAGTCTTACAAACAAAAACCCTGACACCCGGCGTTGCAGTCTCCGGAGACCCGGTACCGTTGGGCCGGCAGCCTACACTAGGTGGAAGCCAGCGGACGGACGGAAACAATTATGCACCTGAAAGAAGTAGTTTTGAACGTTTTATGACATCACTTCGCACGCTCAGAAGGTAGTCCGGGCCTGTTTACTTAACCTGTGCAATTTCCAGGTTGATGGAAACGGTTTAGCATTTACAACACCGGAACAAGTGGTGGAATCTATTGGTAGGACAGTAAAAGTAAAAATTAAATATTCTTTTATCGTGGTGCTTTGCCTGTTCATATGCTCGGAGGACATCCTCAAAATTATATAGATGAGATATCCTCTTCAGTCCATTCTTTGAACTTCATGAATTTATTTGAATGACTTTAGGAAGGCATTATTTCACGACGGTCACTTTCGCGCACCCAGCACCCGCCATCCGGTGCGAGGTGTAATGGCTAACGTCACTCGGTTGGATGGAAACTGCGGCTCCAGTCATCGGTGTTCTAGTTTGTTAGATTGCGAGCGCTCAGGCTCAAAACTTTTTCATATCATTTGTTTCACAAGTGGATTTTACAAAACGATACACATCATGAGGTGTCCATGGGTTAGCCTTTCTCATCATTAACCTCACTTAGATCCACTCAATTGAGCATTAGGAAGACCCCTGACCTTTTCCAGGTAAGGTAACCATGGGCAGAATGGTTGTCTGGTGGAACATGAAATGGTGGAACAGATGGTGCATTATCTTTTCCTCTCAGTGGCTGAAGGTCCATTCCGTCGCCGCGGAATGCTTACCGGCTGCCATTCTGGCGACAGGGGACGAGGCGCCCCAGTCCACCCGGAGGCCCTTAGGATACATCATACCGTTGTCCCCTCCCTGACGCTCGAGGTCCTCTGGCCCGGGTAGTTGGATCCGGATCGACGCAGGTGGGCCCTATTGACGCAAAAGATCCATTATTGCTACAGGGTGTGCAATAATTAGCGCAAAGGCTCCAATTCAGCTCGAAGGGACCCTGCCTGAAATGGAGAGGAGGCCGTGTCGGTCGGTACTGGAGCTCCTTACCGACAAAGGGACCTTTTTGTCTCATTGTAGACTCTCATCGTAAGTTATCACACCTCCTGTCATTGTCAAAGGTCCGATTAACGCCGAAGGTCCTCTGACATGTGGATTCCCGCGCCTGCTCCTGTTCTGCAAATTTTCCCCCAACCGACTCCGGCATAGGTCCTGCCCCATTGTTTCAGGAGCCGACCTATGGCATAGGCCCTGCCCCATTAATGCAAGGGCCGACCTACGGCATAGACCCTGCCCCATTGTTTCAGGGGCCGACCTATGCAAATCGCGCTTGCGACCTTGTCCCTGCTTGGAAAATGGAGTCCCCAGGGCTCAGACCGATGCGGAGAGACTAGTAATGGTTGGTGGTGCTTGGCTGAAATTGGGGCCCGCATCGTCCCACAGGGTCTTCAATTTGTGCAACGGATCCCTGGCTGACAGAGGGTCGGGCCGTGCAGGCCGGGACCTTTAATACGGCTCCAGGCCAGGCCTTTGAGCTCTTCGGGACCTGCAAATGAATCCTTGATCGTCGGTTCTGAGGTGTCCTTCGGGCTCCTCGGGACCTATGAACGGGGAGGGAGGCCGGGAGGCACATCCGCTGTGCCTCCGTTTCACTATGGACATAAAGCCGACAAACTTAATTCAATGTTATGCAATTATTTTCACCCTACGATTGACAGATGGACGCGTTAGACAAATATCTGAAAGAAAGACCCAAGGAATTCTATTTTCGCATACCTAAGCTGTAATACCACTAAACCAAGACGGCCTTTTCTAGATCTGTTAGTCCTCCGTTTGTTGTGATGAAGGCCTCAAATCATTTTTATTCGCTCTCTGCAGCTCAGGAGTCATAACTTGTCAGCTAAGATGAAGTGAACAATATATCAAATGAAGATACAGCTGAATTCCTGCCGGTTGTGAGTTTGTAATTGGACCGTGGAAACACAGCACAGTACACGCGGTGCTAAGCGCCGACATATGCGGCAGGCCGGCCTGTCCATATCACCTTGACCTCAAATGACAGGGAGAGCTTATTCCAGTCCAAAAAGCGATTGACAGATACCGTGGATGCGGAAACAGCACTACCGACTTGAATATAGCGAAAGGCGCTTGCATTCCACGCTAAGAAGGAAGGACTTCGCAAAAGCCGGCTGTATCGCTCCTGCGGCACGACATGCGACAGACAACGACGGCGATTGCACGCCCGGCTCGGCAAAGGCGGCACGGGTCCGTCATATTTATGGAGAATGCACTTGGCCGGCGAGCTCAGGCTAGGAGCCGCACGCCCTCACTATTGAATGGCTCTGACCCTCAGCCTTGTGAACTTGGGACAACGGGCAGTGGAGCTGGGTGCCTTGAATGTCTATGGAATGGCTCTGGCCCTCAGCCTTGTGAACTTGGGACAGCGGGCAGTGGAGCTGGGTGCCTTGAATGTCTATTGAATGGCTCTGACCCTCAGCCTTATGAACTTGCGACAGTGGGCAGTGGAGTTGGTGCCTTGAACGTCTATTGAATGGCTCTGGCCCTCAGCCTTGTGAACTTGCGACAGCGGGCGGTGGAGCTGGGTGTCTTGAATGTCTATGGAATGGCTCTGGCCCTCAGCCTTATGAACTTGCGACCGCGGGCAGTGGAGCTGGGTGCCTTGAATGTCATCAAAAGCCGCGCCGCAGCGCAGGGCAAGCCCACAGCAACCTGGCACTGACTCTTCACGAGGCGGCATTCCATCTCCCAACCTATTCAGCGCATTGAACTGCAGCGAAACATACAAACACCATCAGGCAGGCCATTGGAGCTCGGCCTTGGCATTGTGCTGCATTGTGATTGCAGCCCGCGGCCGGATCTTTGTAAACGACATACGCACACATGTGCAAGAAAAAAACTTGGCCTCTTCGTTTTCAGTCTTTTGAGTCCTTGCGCAGAAATTAGCCGACCTTCAGTACGCCAGAAGGCACTGGTTAACAGCTCCAGAATCTACATGACCACACACACGACAATGGCTGAAAAGATGCTGAGCCCGGCTTTTGCGTTCTCCTGGGTCCGTCCATGTAATAGTCCCTCCGAGCGCCGGGTACTCCCCTTACCAATTTGCATCGTGGGAGGATAATCCGGCTGTAATTACGAACGGCTAGGCATCGACGCAGCCGGCGGTGATCCTGCCATCAGTCCTGGTTTCACCAGCACTCGACGATGTCTCCTTCGCCGGTCCGAGCAATGGAGCTCGGCCCTACCTGACCGGTGCGAGAAGCGGTAGTTGGCCCCATCTAACCCGTCCTGAGCGCGGGACCGACTCGCCCTGACGGGTCCAGGAACTGGGCACCGACGCCGCCCGGTGCGGTGACGGGACGACCGCACGGGCGGTGCTCATTAACCTGCGGCTATAAATTACCCCCGGAGAGGGCGGCTGACATCGACAGGAGGGGGAGCGGCCCGCCTCCGGGGACCTACCGACAGGGATGTGGCGGAGGGCCGCTAGGGTTAGCGGAAGGGCTGCAGCAGGGAAGCATCGGGAGGATGGTGATCAGGGAATCAAACTGAGGCAGACGGCAACGCACCATGCTTCGAGGTTTGTTTCTCAATACATGTGGCTTGCGATGCTTTTGAACTTCAGAAATACTGCATGCTCCAAAGGCTGCATCCGCTGGTCAGGGGCGTGAGTCAGAATGAGGTCGTGGAAATGAAGAGAATTAGCGCCGCTTGAGGCAAACGAAAATGTGGCTATCAAAAACGAAAATTCTCATCGACCACATATCATTCGATCGATCACTCGTCGATCCCACTTCGCGCCGTCAAACAGCTCCCACGTTATGCCATACCCTAGCAGCTAACGGGGTGGTCCATGGCGCGGAGTCTCCGGTCCGAGTGGAGCTCTGTTTTCGCCGCGGCGGGCGGATCACCGCCGGTCCAGTGGCCGCAGCACTACCGGCCGGCCGGACGGTCGCTCGTTCTATCGCCTGTTTATCACGTGCGGCAGCTGATCGGGCCAGCCCTGGGGCGGCCGCTGCCGTGGTCGGGACACCCTCGCGTCAAGGTCACGTCAGGTCAGTCGCGCGAGTGGAGCGTCCGGACCTGACGCGCGCCCAGACATGAGACATCGGAGTGGAATGACGGTACTTCTGTAGTCTGTGCGGGCACGTTTTCCCAGAAAGCGTGCACAACTCGAGCCGAATACTAATCGTTCCTCGTCGGGTAGACTATACCTTCAGGTGGTGAGGACGCAGGCGGAGGCGATGATTTGGAGCGAGGACCTCGAGGACACAGAGGACGGCGAGATTCTGTATTCCCCTGTCCTCGCGCGCCCGCGGGGAGTTCGTGCATCAGCTGATAGACAAGTTTGAAGAGGCCTGTTATTGGGATTTCTGCCCTTATTCCACCCCGCCAGACGACTCCCCTCACTCCGCAAGCGCGCCGAACGACCGCTCTCCCTCCACTTGGATAAACTTGAGTTGGTCCCGGGCGGAGATTAAGGTCGTTTAAGCAAGTTCTGGCCGTTACGCCAGTGGTGGTACCGGAGCATATTGGGCGAGCGTATTTTTAGTCCCCTAGGCGCCGAGGTTACACCGTAATTATACCACCGGCACGGTGTGTTGGGTCGTTACAGGGCAAGCAGACCGCAGTCACACTTGACTGTACCCGGTGTAGTGCCTGATAGTGCCAAACATAGTGCAAACATCTGTATGAGAATCACTGCTGGATAGCAGCTCGTTCGTGTTTTTCCTGCTGCATACAAGCACGCTTAGTTATAAAATTGTTATAACTTTGCGGAAAAACGAGCTAATCAACTTTTTAAAGGGTGACCGACTCTTCAGTTCAAAAATACTGAGCGGGAATACTGAGGAGAGGGGGCGATTCAGCTTTTCGGGTACTCAGAATCAGTTTGTTTCATTTTGACGGGTGACGTCTTAAGCTAAGGCTTGCGGTCTGGGCTAAATTTGAAGTAGGTATTGGCGCCTCTGTGGACCAAAGGAAGTCGGAGTATTTTTGCGACCTAAAGAAAACATTCGAATCTCTTACATGGCTCTTCTTTATTATGCTGCGAACATACGGCGTATATGTAATCATACTGAAGTCATTTTGCGATCGTTGACAGTCGCAGAAGTCTGAAAATGGTTACTAGTGAAATGTTTAATTTTAAAAAGTGTGAAAACACAGACAGCACCGAAAACCCTCTCCTCTGTGTTGTGGTACTCCTGTCTGCCTGTAACAATGCTGCTCAGCAGCGGCGGGTGTGGCATACACGGAACAAGTGAAGAAAAAAGGGTGCTTGGTGCGGTGTTAAAATGTGTGTAAGAACATAATTATCGTACTACCTAGCACTGCCGTTTAAGCTCTTTACCTGTCAACATCACGTGACTTGATGCATCAACCTCCCCGCCCAATGTCTGATGGGATGTCACCAGTGTTTTTCTATCAATAAACTTTTAACGCAATCCCTTTCACCAGTGCTTAACGCGGCACCTGACTTAGTGTAGTTCGCGCACCACTGGCTGAATTTGCTCTGAAAGTAGGCAGCGCATAATCTATGTCAAGCTCCGATGCCGCGGTTCATTTTGGTCAACATAATGCATGTCGCTCGTGCATCGTAATGCGTTTGTCGCTCTCGACTTGACTAACTAGCCTTTTTGCGATTGATTAATGCAATGAAAAGCTTATAAAATGTTTGAAGTACTTTTATCAAGTTTTAGTGCATACTTAACACCCTGACAAGGAGGCACTTGTTTTCATGCAATGCCGTTAACATGCGATTGGTAAGCCATGTGTTTCCAGTTAAGGGTAAGTTTGTTATGTTAAACAAGACACTTTATATATATATATATATATATATATATATATATATATGTATATATATACATACAACACCGACCATTCCTTTGGTTAACCCAAATTCCGGGAAAGTGATAGGCTGGTAATCAGTAACATAAATCGATCGCAGGCGTTGTATGCTGACTGCGCGATTATTGTTTGCATCGGTGCTGCGTGGAGCAAGGCAGGCTTTCAGGATCATTTCATTCGAAAGTCGATTTAGCTTAAATTATGTTAAGGTATGTAATCCGTGCAAGCTCGATGCTATAAATTAGCTTTTAAATACTGTACGTAAGCCCTGTAAGTACCGCATGCTTATGAAGGGGTACGCTACAAGGATATAGTGGTTTGTTTCGTCGCGTCTGCGTAAGAGATGCCACCAGATGTTTTTGATAAGTCTTGAGAGTTTCTGTAGAAAGAGATCTGGTATCATACATATCCAAAAGGCATGATCTTGCTTATAGCCAGGTAACTGCAATTTCCTTAAGTTCTGCGCCTTTAAAAACACGTTTTTAGATACATGTAGAGCATTTCATGCTGAAAATCGCAGATAAAAGCTGTGTGACTTGAAAATATACCCTAAAAGCCAGTAAAAAAGTAAAAGAAGCATTCAAAAGTTTTGCACAGTAAACCCTTGTCAAAACAGCTACTGCATCGCGTATACATTCCGACCATAGTGGACATCCCAGGAATCGAAGTCCAGTTAGGAAGGGCACTTTCCAATCCCAAATCCCTGACCACTGCACGAATTAAAGTAACAAAAGAGGGCAAAAACTGAGTCCGTTTGCCATGGGAGTCAGGCATAGCGCCACCGTATTGTCTTCAAAGCGCCGAACCGGAAACAGCACAGGTGCAGGAGGTTTTCGCATTTGTTTTCGAAGAAGCACAGTAAACTGGCTGTGTGACGGAAGCCTCACCTGAATCGCTCTGCCTTCCGAACCCCCACTGTCCTGTTACTCGCCCTTGTAACATCGGCTGTTTAAAAGCAACAGCCACTAAAGACTTAACATCCGAGAGGGTAAGCACGTCTAATGAGGTTCAAGTTCAACCACTCAGAGTAGGCTGACGTCTTTGCCGGCAGTGACAAGACATTACGTTTGCCAAAGCAACTTAAAGCAGCACACATAGAGTAATGAAAGAAGCAAAGGACCAACGTAATAACAGACTGGTTGACTTATGCTCTGAGGTACATGGTTACTTGTGTTTGGAGGATACGGATGAATAGGAACGAGAAGCTGCAGATAGGGTTCGATGGTTCTTCGCCCAAACTAGTCTTGATGCTGAGGGCTCAGTAAGACGCAGCTTCAGGTTCCATGGAGAAAACATGTTGGGCTCTGCGTTGCCTTTCACGCTAGAAAACGGGGGTACAATTATTTTAGCAAACAGGTATTCCATCCGAAGGTGTTCCTGACCTGTATTAGTCTGAGTAAGCGGGATGAAAAGCTGAAGAGCATATTGTTTGCACATAATTGTGACTTCACGCAACGTCACGTCATGGCGGAATGCGGTAACATCCTCACACATAAATGCATTTGACACACCCATCTACGAAAGTCGTTTCGTCGTGGTCGAATATGTATTGCGCACCGCCATGCGGACTTCAACCGTTCGTTGGGACCTCAGGCATTGTGGTGGACTTTCAGTATCTAAGGGCCCACTAAATTAGGTGAGATACGACTTTACAGCGTTGCGTTTGTCTCCATTGTCTCACAAAATGCCACTCATTTCCTTACCGAAGATCGTTCAGACTTCCGCACAAAAATTTACATCACGGAGGCCCTTATTTTTGTGGCAAAATGAAATAAGGCCGTGCTTTCATTAAGAGGCAACTATTAAAGGTGCATAGCTTGCCGTCGCTGCCGTGACAGCCGCCAGCTTACCACTTTCTCTGGCCGACCCGTCTCCTCTTAGGAAGCTGAAAATATTCCGGCCCACGGATTTTATCAAGTTGCTTCCGTTAAGCTGATGCCACTAAGTGACAGCGGCAATTCATCTTAGTGGGCAGCAGAGTGTCGCTCCGACACGTAAAACCCGGTTACCGTTTTTGGTGGCCCGGGCGGATTGGCCGCCCTGTCATGATACGACAGGGACTTGTAATGGCGTGTGGCTTGACGTCGTTCGTGGCAAAAAGAAAACGATATCTGGTTGAAGCTGTCTGGACTGACGTTTTTCGTGCAATGTCGAGCTATCCAGATATGGTTTTAAGCGTTAGAGGTGAAGGTTATAATTTTCAGTTAACATTTGATACTTCTAGAATGTTTGTGCCCAAAGGTATCTTCATTTGATGTTCATATTTGCATTTCGCGTAATGAGGCTATACTAATGTTGGACGTACTCGAATCACACCTGAAAATGATGTGTAGCGAGGCGCTTTGCTCGGAATTACTCATAACTATCCATAAAATGGCAGATATCCTCATGATCGTGGCGGTGGGCAGCCACAATTGTTTTCTACAGATTTAGCAATTGCTGGCTGCATGGATGTCGTATTAGAAATGGGTGAAGATTTTGACGAAAAGCAAACAGTGATAACTAGCTGTTCGAATGAATAAGAATATCATAGCAACACTATTATCACTAGCATTGTGCCATTCATTAATATTTAGCGGTGTCGGTTTATTCTAGTTGGTGAAAGCCAACTTCAGAATGGTTTTTATCTGTAAGCTTCGATCCAAATTTTATCATCTCTGAAATAATGTAAGGCACATAGGCTTAGGTGAAATTTCGAAATCACATTTCATTTTTTCGAAATATAATTAATTCAAAATTTTTCGAAATAATTCGAAAAAAATAATTCGAAAACACATTTCGAAATAAGACGAGACTCTACGCTCACAAAGGCTCAGATCAAGGTCGCAGGCATTTCAAAATTAATGATGATGATGATGATGATGATGAGGATGACATTGATGACGTCATAGCGGCATGTACTGAGCTGCACATAACTGGGGTGATATTTCGGAGTGGATAGATATGACACTTGCCCAAGTTATCCCCACTTCACCATTCAATTAATTCTGCAACTGCTCATTAGTCCAAGTGAATGGGAACCGAGAGTAACTAACGGGCAGCAATCCTTCACCTCGAATGCCATATAATTATCGACTTTTTCATCACGACGGACAAAGTTTGCCACCCAGATTCTCGTAGAGCTGTTAATTGCTTCCAATTTGCGCTTCTACGAGAACACCGCTGTGCCAGCTTTTATCTATGTGATGTTTCGTATTTGACAACCGCCAGCCGAAGCCGCTTGTGAACCGAATCAGTTAGGCTCCAGCAAACGCGGCCGGATGACCACTTTTCAACGCAAGGCATCGTCTGGTGTGGTGTGACCTGAACTGGCTTCTACTGTGCAGAAGGTGATTGTGTCTGCACCACCCACAACCACAGACAGCTCAAAGAACGCCTCACCTCTGATGCCCGCCATAGTAAGCTGGGGCTTACCCGAGAGATGCGCTTGCAATGCGACGCCATTGATTCTCTTCGCTTGTTATGTGCCAACTTTTGACGTCAATGGCCAAGTTATTCAGCACAGACAAGACCCACTCGTGGCTGATCCGGATGTAGGATGTAAGGCAATGTCACTCGTCACCTTCGAGTTACCGTTAGTTCGAGCTGCGAGCGATAGCCGCAGTGAGCAAGGTAACTTTTTCTAGTTCTAGAGCGTGGCTTAGATTCAGCACCGGCAGGCACCCATTTTTTTCCGCTTAAGTTTGCTTTGAGATCGCTGTGATAATAACCATAGCAGCTACAAGCAGCATAAAGTAATCGAAAGCAACCGGTGAGACCAAAGTATAAATATAATGCAGCGAAATGCACATTGCGTTAACAATAAACACTCATTATGACGGTGGATGTGTAGGACGTTACACAAAGGGCCTGCCGCTTCCAGTGACAATCAATGAAGCTGTGAAACTGGACGTTAGGTGGCGGGGAATGCTGTTTCAAGCCACCGACGTGTAACATCGGAAGGGTTATGACATGGCTTTTCGGGTGACGTACCTATATTGTGAGTCTTTACATTGGGATGTGTTATGTGAGTGCTCAATAGCAGCTTGATGATGGAGCGATCGCCTCATATTTTCGTGTTGCCATCACCTCCCCCACCTTACGGAGGCGGTAAAACTATGCATAGCAAAAACTCAACATAAAAAACAATTAAGTCTGATAACAGGAAGCACAGGGTCTCTCACTCCTTGCGTTAAGCGGCAATAGCAAATGCACAATTTACATCAAAAAACATAAATATGAGCTCTGCCTGATATCTGTGGCAAATATCAAAAGCATTCCAGGCATCTATTGCCGACACAAAATGTTTCGTGACACATGACTACCGTGCCACCTTAAAGGCAGTCCGTCACGTAGTCCCGAAAATCGCCGAGGCTCAAGCACGCCTCATCCCACCATTATCTCGACCTCATCACGGCCTTATTACGACATCTTCACGACATCATGTGTCATTGGGGCTTTGCGATGCACTCAGCTGCTGAGGCTATATGGCGCCGTCTGCCCCTCACCCTGGCGGGAGGGACGGGCACCGTGGGGGGTCGAGCCTGTGCCTTTGTTCCTCCAGACGAGTAGCTCAACCACTATCGGTACCCCATTTTTATATCACTGCACCCTTATAATGGCGTCGTGTCGTCTTCAGCACAGCATCCTTGGTCGCCGCTGTCGTAAGCTAAAAGCGATGGGTCGTGGAGACCAGGCCTTTGGCAAAGACTCCGGGCCTCACGCAACCGCCGTGGTAGAAGTTGAGTCGTCTAGACAAAAAAGAATTGGCGCGAACGTTTCGCGCGAAATCCGGTTTAGTATCATGAAGGCACACAGAAAAGGAATAATTCAACGACTTCCAAAGGGGCTCGATGCTGATGTTCTCCATCCCATGATGATTTGCAACCATAACTCCGTTGTTTTTGTCACCCCTGCAACTGGCAAGTATGAATTCAGGAATACCGTAAACCTAGCAAGCCTGCTTGAGCCATTCCCAGAAACTACCTATCAGGGCTCATACCTGGGTTGGGGAGAGGAGAAAGTGCGTTTCCTGAGCTGAAAAATACATTCTGGCATTATCAAACGCCGTATAAGTATTAGAGAGCTTCACGTGTAGGATCTCCTTCACCCAGCTCACTCGCTATATCCATAGAGCTGTACCCATACCCATACGTTGCCTGTTCCTTGGCAGCTCTACCCAACCGCTACTCACTCGTCGCCATTAAAAGCACTTAAGAACCAATATGACGGGGTTTCATGACAGCTGACGCAGACTTTCATGTGCGAGGAGAATTGAAAAGTAGTGTGACTCAAGCTGATTATAACTCAAAGAATTGCAGGCAGTAGCACTGGGCAACATTTGCTGATGCACCTATCCCGAACTTCGCGAACGTCCCGCCCATGTCCGTACCCATGCGCGCCATTTTCCCAGTCTTTATCCAACCCACCCCGTCACCCATTCCATATGGGTACCCATGGACTTTTCCAACCCCTGAAGGCCTTCAGTATGCACCCAGTCTTCCCGTCGCCTGTCTTGGGCGAACAGCATGTTTCCACGCGCCCTCGTGTGCAGGCGGCATAACACCCTGAGAGGACAGTCTGACGGTCACTGGGAGCGTTAATTGGCGGCACCCTGAACGTCGTGTGTCGCGCGCCGACGCCGCCGTAATGGCTGATGACGGCAAATTGACCCCAAATGAATGATGACTGCAAATTGACCCCAAATGAGCTGGTCGCGTCGGTATCGAGGCGCGGACGACGGCGAAGTGGACCAGGTCACTGGGTCACAGGGTCGCCCTGCGCCGACCGAAGGAGAACTCGCGACGTCAGAGTTCTGGGAGACGCAGGCCACGAGAGAGCGTGCGTGCGACGTTGTGGAAATCACATCCTCGGGCTACCTAACCCAGCGCAACCATTCCCGAACTATCGACGTGGCCCATGTACGCGGTGCACGTCTTCGCACACCCTTTTCGTGAAGCACCAACGACTTCGGCGACCATATGAGCGTTGAGGAGCTAGGACACAACCAACCCGGGCCGGGAAAAGTTGTAAAACTTTGACTCCGTATTCACTCGACCATTTACGACATGTGAGCATTGCTAGTCGCCCCAGACCAGTTGTAAAGACCAGTCACATGCCGATATTGATCAGAGAAACAAACGTATAATTACAGAAGTGACCATGTGATCGAAGGAACGGTCGTATGATCACAAGAGTGATTAAGCGGTAAAATAATTTCGCGCGTGCAGTGCGTCTGCCGTACCAGAACATGCGAGTGATTACAAGGTTACAAAGGAATCTAATAGCGCTGAGGCAACGCGGCGGCCAAATTTGCTGCATACATTGTATAGTTTGTGATCGTCAGCGTCCTTCCCACGACATATGTTACGGTATAAACTATCCGGGCGTAGTCCTTGGCAGAGGACTCCTCCCGACATGGACTGAGGTCTCTCACTTTCCGTCCGTATGCCGTTGACCAAGCCATGCTTCATTCAGGAGAAAGCACCCTCTCCTTCTACGAGCGTGGGGCGCCGCGGCCAGAATGACGAACAACCAAGAGGTGCCGCGACGTTACTGATTCATTGGCCAAGTCGTAAATCATATGCCATAGCTAATTATTGCTGGGGAGCGACACTAATGCTAGTCTTGGAGCTCAGCCCCGAACCTTGAGCGATTGCCCGCGCGGCCGCGTAGTGCCGCTAAATGTGGCTGGTACTCAATAGCATAAGGCGTTCGGCTAAAGTGCCCCGGGCTGCGGTTTTCATAATGAAATGAAACCTTAAACCCAGGGTGGCAGCTCAGGAAGGATGTAAAACACTGGACCAAACGTCGCATACTCTTGCCCGTTCCAAAATCTGGGTGCGCTGATATGGATGGTACCCGGGTAGCGTTTTGGGTGGTAGCGATTTGGGTTGTAGCGTTTTGGGATGCATCGATCATTATCCGTTTAATCCTTTTAATGATCCGTTTAAGGATCCGTTTGAGGTTACGCTAAATGACGCTTCAGGATGCCACATCCCAGTCAGCTTTCATCGAGGAATCCTTGGGAGCTCACTTTCAAGCATTTTTGCGAGATCTTCAGTGTTATTTTGTTAGGGGATAGCAACTAGTCGTTTTCACGAAAAGGTCCAAAGTGATATTTTTCAAAATTTTGTAATAGCTTTAAGGGTTTATTTTCTAACAACACAAGTGTTATCAGCGATTTCCGGAAAGAAATGCACCGCAGGGGGTTCGAACTTTTTTACAGATGCGTCAGTGCTGATATGATAACGGTTTGATGGTTTAGCAAGATTACCTTTCTGCGGGCAGTTGCAATACCAGACCTCTTTCTATATAAATTTTAAAGAAGGTTTTAAAAACATTTGCCGGCATGTCTAATGTAGACGCAGCAAAACAGACTACTTTGTCCCGAACTTCCTAACCCTGTAATATGCATTATGTATGCAGTACTTCCAGAACTTAATTGCCTAGAAATGGACCGCGATAAATTCGCCTTGACTCCAATGATCCTCAAAGCCCGCCGTTCTCCAAACCAGATACAACCGAAGTACGTCGTTAGCACAACCGCTCTGCAACGTACGTTTCCTACTAGCTCGCAGGGTTCACGTGTCAAAGGCTTGCTTTGCACAGGGCAGTGAATGAAATTCTATCATGCCAATTTCAGTGAGACCGGCGCCAAACGAAAGCTTGCTAAACTATCTTGCGTTAATCCGTTGACCATTTTTTTGCCTGTAGAAGCAAAGCTGTAATGACGTACCAGGTCAAAGTTTTCCTGCATGGTGCTCCGTGAATTTGTTGACTTTGGGAACACTGAAAGGTCTAAGAAGTTTGGTCGGTGGCGAATCGGGTCCATAATTGATAAGTCGTGCGTTCGAAACCTAGAGTTTTGTACCAGTTTCCTATCGATTGTGCTGAATTGTTCTGCAAACCGCCAACACATGCTGCCAGTGTGATGCAGCGTACAACTCCTTGGAAAGTTTAACGGCATAACGGTAATTTCAATATTGAATATAGCCATCATTGTGGTACGTGCAACACGCTACCTTCAGTAATGGGCAGCGAAATGTTAACCATGGACAAAAATTGAACGCATTACACATCTAGTGAATCTATTGCTTTGTACTGCGATTTACGTGCTGAACCCTGTTCCACGCAGCATATTGGACCTTGGCTTTAAAGGAAACCGATGTAAACAATAACCGCGTGGCCGGCATTCAGTGTAGTCGACCGTCCACCACTTAACCAGACTTGGTAGTATCTATTCTACTTATATCTATATTATAAATCTATATATATGTATATATATATATATATATATATCTTAAGCTAAAGCGTGGACTGTAGAAGAAATGCTTACAATAAATGAAGAAACATTTCGTATATATACCTATTTTGAGTTTGATAAGCATGCTTTCGCTACTGAATGTAAAAAAAACTGCACGCAAACGACCACTTCGTTGTCAAAATTTTAGTGTATACTAAGAATTCCTACCAAAACATGTTAAGAACCTTTTAGAAATTTCAGCGCATTCGTCCGATGTGAAAATGACTGTTTTGGATTGGCTTGCACTAGAAACATAGCGCGTTGGACAAGCATAGCCGAAATTTAAGCCTCAGAGTCGCAAGATGTTGTCAAAATTGCAGCGCCTTCGCTACACTGTTTCCCCGGCAGCCTAATGTGAATGGGTCCCTAGTTGCAGGACCTCATGGGTCATACCGGGAGAGAATACGCGGCAAGGATGACAGAGCTGGCACCTTTCAACGGCAGACGTGAATTCATGCCCATTTCAACGAAATCGGTGTGGTCGCTGCGACACCTGCCTATTACATTCCATATTGCTGCCGGCCCGAAGGCTCCTGCAGCTTTCACAAACTAACTGCAAAAGGCGGCTTTCTTCCTAGCCGCCCGGAACGGGGTAAATTTCTGTCTGATCTGTGGCAGGTTTAAATTAGATCCCTTGAGAAGGGCCAATAAATCTGTTCATTCAAAGCATGTTTTAATTGCCTAGGCCCACAATTTTTCCTCAAGTTCAGCATGCATCTTTTTGATTGTTGAAAGATGTGCTAGGATCCGGAATCTTTTCAAAGTTGTAGTAAATGACATGAGGTTCGGGTTCCGCTTGTTAAGCTTTGAAACGACCTTCTGTGGCCCAAGATAATCGGAAGAATTTTTTAAAGATTCTCTTGCACCTGCGAGTTAATTTTTGGATGTACGCAGCTAACTGAGAGGAAACACACACCCCACGTGACCGTTACTCACTCTTGGCTTCCAACAGCTGCCTAGTCGTCCCGTAGTTATCTCATCTTGTCCCAACCACAGCACAAACATTTGGGTACTCGAAGACGAAGCGTTCACTCCTCTGGACCAGAACGTTTGTCTTTATCCGTATGCGGATACATTTCACTCAGTCTGGCTGAAGCCACGTCGGAAAACCGAAAATGCCAGCCGCATCAGACGCCATCCGCGCCGGAGCCATACTACGAATGTAATTCCCATCGTCAGCAACGCCGGGGCGGCTGTCCGACAGAACTGAAAAAGCATAGCGAATAAAACTGAGCGATGGAATTGCTGGGCCAGCGTATCATTTTTGGTTGGGATTTTTCAATATGGCATTGCATTGTTGAGCAGCCCATAAGATGCGACTAAATGTTTGGAATATTTCGCGGGTCTCAGGTGGCCGGCGCGTTACAAACTGACGGTACATCTGCCCGTCGAACGCTATTCGTCGGGAAACGCTACTAATTAAAATAGGACGCTAGGCTGATATTTGCATTTACGCTACTGTAATTAGTGTATAGTTGCTTTCAAAACGCCAGTAACGGATATCAACTGCGATTAAAGAATGGTCAAAACTTTCTATGTGCTCCTCTGACACCGATCTATTCGTGCTTCATACAGCATTTATGGGAGTCTGATGCAGATAACTTTTTTCTCAACCTTAATCGTGTTTGATGAAACATGGGAATACAAAAAACACACACTGACCCTGGTGTCTTGAGTCGTTTTGATGGATGGATGTCATTTGGTGTTTTCTTTCTCCAACGCTACGATGCTTAAGTGCTGCTGTCCCATGAGCGCCTGTATTCGTAACCAGAGCAGCGCTGGAGCAAGCCACATTTGTATTTTAAACCCATGCACTTCATCCAAGCGTTCCCCGTACCACACATTCGGCCTGACCTACAATGCCACTGTTCTGTTTTCTGTATAAGCCATACACGGCATAATGTGAAAACAAATATCCATCATGTAATTGCAGATACCTAATGGCCAATTGATTGTTTTACATGTTCAGTATGTATAAAAGGAGCTACACTCCCTCTTCTCTGTAATCTGTGTACTGCTTACCTTTTCTTTTGCACTCTCTTCCCTGCCCCTCTCTCCCTCTGCCTCCATTGTTTCGCGTTCTCGGCGCCTCCCTCCACGGCCGGCATCAGTCGTCGGTCGACAGTACTACCCTGCGGCCGCGGCGGCCAGACGGCGGCGCCGCCGCGGCTGTCGTCCGTCCCGCTGATTGATCGGCGGCTGTTGGCCGGAGCAGCCGGCGCCTCTCGCGTCCGCACCCGTCCGCACCCGTCCGCATCCGTCCGCACCCGTCCACACCCGTCCGCATCCGTCCGCACCCGTCCACATCCGTCCCATCCACACCCGTCCGCATCCGTCCGCATCCGTCCGCATCCGTCCACACCTGTCCACACCCGTCCACACCCGTCCGCACCCGTCCCGTCCACACCCGTCCGCATCCGTCCGCACCCGTCCGCACCCGTGCGCACCCGTCCACGCCCGTCCACGCCCGTCCCGTCCATACCCGTCCGCTTCATCTGTACCCACTCATATCCGTTCACAGCCGTCCGCTTCGTGTGCACCGGTCCTGTTAACCTGTACTCGTCTGCACTCGTCTGCATCCGTCCGCTTCATCTGCACCCGTTACCACCTGCCCGCTTCGTTTACATCTGTCCGCCAAGTCTTCGTTCCTTTGCACCCATCCGCTTTGCCCGCACCCGCCCGCTTCATCCACACCCTCCGCTTTGCCCGCATCCGCCCGCTTCATCCACACCCTCCTCTTTGTCCGCACCCGCCCGCTTTATCCAAACCCATCATCTCTGTCTACACCCATCCGCTCCGTCCGCACCAGTCCGCCCCGTACGCGCCCGCCCGCTCTGTCGCGTCATCCGCTCGGTCCACACCCAGAGCGAGTTAGCTCCGTCTGCCTCTATAGTCCCGGCCAACCTCCCCGTGCTGACTCATGTGCTCTCAGCCCATTCAGTGTCCGTCCGCTTCCGCACGCGCCTGGCAGTGCCTGTCCGCTCCTGTTCGTGTCCGTCCGACGTGTCCGTTCGTGTCCGTTCGTGTCCGTCTATGATCCTGCCTACCTGTGTCCGTTCGCGTTTTGCCACGCTCGTCCGTTCATTGCGTCTGCCGTCAGCTCGCCTGTTCCCGCCAGCCGTGCCATGTGGGGCGGCACCAACTGCCAATGTCTCCTAGCTGAGGGCGCGCTCAGTTTAGTGCGGTTCACTTCGGCCGTCCCTGCGCGTTTCACCTTGGCTCACCAGTTGGCCACCTTCTCGGTGCGTTGAGCAGCTGTGAGTGTGATGTTGCGTGCCTGCGGTTTGCTGCCGCACGCCAGCAACGGGTCAGCAGCCGGCCGCTGCCCCACCCAGTGCCAATACGCGCCGGTCGCTTCCTTTTAATTCAATTGCCACTTCTCCCCGGCCAACAACGGCCCCGGAGGAGTGGAGAGCGTCCGAGGGAGCGGGCCAAATGATATCGCCAGGGCGGGAGCCGTTCTCCGAGGTCGGATGCCACCCCAGGGGCCACTTTCGCCCCTCTATCATCCCCACTTTGACAACGCGAAACAAAGGGGCAGTTGAGGATGGCCCGCGGAGAATCGGGAAATGGAAAGGAAGAACGAAAGGCCACAATTGTCGATTTTGTTTACGCTAAAGGAATATGTATTGTGATGCGGCCGGCGAAAAGTCCTGTGCGAAACACCACGATATTTCAAAGGAATGAAAATTGGGACAGAAATAAAAATAAGCTCGTTTTCGTGCGGCGAGCGTCTAGATGGCCGGTAATAACGCCGGCGGCACGCGTAAACAAAACGTATAGCCCGACTGTCAACCCATCGTCTGCCAAAACAGAATTCATCGTCTCTATGCTATCATCATCAGGCCAGGATCTTGCAACGAATGGGCGAGTCGCGCGATTCGGTTCTTAGAACAGCTGCGCTGCAGACGAGGGGACGCGTAATGATTGATCCAACGCTCGCACGTCTTGGTGCTACGCTCACGCTTAACCTTCTTGGTGCCACCCACGATTCATTTTAATAACTGCGGTTCGGGAGAAATGTGTGGGGCTGCCACCTCCGCCAGCTGGGCCATCTCAGAACCGCCCACAGGGTCTATTACTGGGCTCCAAGCCCGTGGCCTTAGAAATACGTCCTGTGCACTTTTTAAAAAATGCGCCTCAAGCGATTTCCGCCGGCTAACGTGTGTACCCTTGAAGGGAATGTTTCACACTTGGAAATACTGAGGCAAGCACCAGATATGATGGCATGTGTTCACTTGTGATTATTGGTATGCTTTATTGGTATGCTTTATTGGTAATTGGTATGCTTTTAGCCGCCTCCGTGGTCTTGGGGAAAGATGCTGGACTCGTAATCCAGCCGCACTGGGTACGAGTCCCAGAGTTGGCGCATTGTTTGACCCGACTGAAACGGAAAGGCCAGCTGGCAACTGGCCAACGAGGCTCAACCCAGACCCGAGGCGGCCGTGTCGCATCATTGTGCGGCACGTAAAACCCTCCGCATTCCTGTCCGGCGAAAGGGCGGAGGCAAAATTAGCTGTTGAACTGGACGGCACGCTTGGGTGGTGGGTTCGGGGTACACGCAACAAGCTATGCTTAGCAGGTACTCTGAATCCGAAATCACCCATACAAACCATTCGGGATAAATTTATAAAAAAGTGCAAAGCACTGCTCTAGGCAAAACAATCACACGATTTAGTAACTATGCTCCTCAATAAGTCATCGTCTGATCACGCCATGGAAGGTTTGTATGACGTCAGCGTCGCTGCCAGATGACCGTGTTAGAATTGCCATCGTAGCGGCCGGGCTGACTTCCCGGTAGTACTGTAAGCTGTCGAAAGATGACGCACGGGCTGGCGAAAACCTAACAACCTTAGAGCATACCGTAATTTAGCGCTTTCTCGCGGTGTTTTTGCATATTTGTCCATAATTTTGTATTGTTTACTTGCCTTCACATATTCGCTTTTGGCACTGTTATTAAGTAATTCGGTTACCAACCTCACTTCCGTCACAACTCGTGCCACTGTCCAAAGTCCTGTACTTTATAGCATAACAGATAATTTGTATTGGGAACTCGCATTGAACGCATCAAAATGATTTAAGGCCAACTGATAACTGCTGATGCCACAAATCTTGCTGATTGTTTTTTGGTCTCTGTCATTACATGACTAATGAGATGGTGGTAATTGCGTAGCGTTTGTATGGCGTCATGAATATCTGGGTGGCCTTGACATTGTCCGCACAAAATAGCCTTTACAAGTTTACAGACGTCAAGTTCAGAAACAAGAGAGTTTTGGCGGTCGCCGATATTTTGACGGTAGCCGATCTTGGCTACAGACAGGTGTGGCTGGTGAGCGGAGCGCTCGTGTTGGATTTCGCGCAGCAAGGCGGTTTAATTGATTGTGATTGGTAGATAATTATTCTGACTCAAAGACGTACTTGATTAATTTAAAGAAATCACAATTCAGACTACGTTCAGCCAATAACTGTGGTGGATACTCGGACGCAAATATTTGACGCTTTTCTGGTTAGACAGAAATCAAAATTAGTTGGGACAAATCTGCGATTTTTTAGACGGGTTTTTAACCTGAAGAGTGGCATACCTGTGAACTGCACTGAGCAACCTCCTAAATGGCCATCTCAGTTCAAAAGCCCCACACGGTAGTCGCCGATAATGTTCGGCAGTGTCGGGCGTCGGCGGCAGGTGTTTGAGCGTGCCATACGGTTTCGGACAGACGACAGTATCTGCTGTTGTTATGTCAGTGTCAGATGGTGTTGGACGGTGTCGCATGGCGCCAGGTCAGCTGGCGGGTGGCGTCTCACAACATCGCGCGGCGTCTGCCGCCGTCTAAGTCGTGTTGCATCGCGCAGTGTCTGCCGCTGTCTTAGTCGTTTTGGACCGTGTCGGGCCGCCGCGCACTGTCTACCACTGCCGGGCGGTGTCGGGCCGCCGCGCGCTGTCGGTTACTGTCCGGCGGTGTCGGGCCGCCGCGCTGCCGGCCGCTGTGGGCCGCTGTCTGGCTGTGTCGGGCGGTGTCGGGCGGTGTCGGGCCGCCGCGCGCTATCGGTCACTGTTCGGCGGTGTCGGGCCGCCGCGCTGCCGGCCGCTGTCGGCCGCTGTCGGGCGCTGTCTGGCTGTGTCGTTCACTGTCCGGCAGTGTCGGGCCGCCGCTCTGCCGGCCGCTGTCGGGCGCTGTCTGGCTGTGTCGTCCACTGTCCTGCGGTGTCGTGCCGCCGCGATGCCGGCCGCTGTCGGCCGCTGTCTGGCTGTGTCGTCCACTGTCCTGCGGTGTCGTGCCGCCGCGATGCCGGCCGCTGTCGGCCGCTGTCGGGCGCTGTCTGGCTGTGTCGTCCACTGTCCTGCGGTGCCGTGCCGCCGCGATGCCGGCCGCTGTCGGCCGCTGTCGGGCGCTGTCTGGCTGTGTCGTCCACTGTCCTGCGGTGTCGTGCCGCCGCGATGCCGGCCGCTGTCGGCCGCTGTCGGGCGCTGTCTGGCTGTGTCGTCCACTGTCCTGCGGTGCCGTGCCGCCGCGATGCCGGCCGCTGTCGGCCGCTGTCGGCCGCTGTCTGGCTGTGTCGTCCACTGTCCTGCGGTGTCGTGCCGCCGCGCTGCCGGCCGCTGTCGGCCGCTGTCGGGCGCTGTCTGGCTGTGTCGTCCACTGTCCTGCGGTGTCGTGCCGCCGCGATGCCGGCCGCTGTCGGCCGCTGTCGGGCGCTGTCTGGCTGTGTCGTCCACTGTCCTGCGGTGTCGTGCCGCCGCGCTGCCGGCCGCTGTCGGCCGCTGTCGGGCGCTGTCTGGCTGTGTCGTTCACTGTCCGGCAGTGTCGGGCCGCCGCTCTGCCGGCCGCTGTCGGGCGCTGTCTGGCTGTGTCGTTCACTGTCCGGCAGTGTCGGGCCGCCGCTCTGTCGGCCGCTGTCGGGCGCTATCTGGCTGTGTCGTCCACTGTCCTGCGGTGTCGTGCCGCCGCGATGCCGGCCGCTGTCGGCCGCTGTCGGTCGCTATCTGGCTGTGTCGTCCACTGTCCTGCGGTGTCGTGCCGCCGCGATGCCGGCCGCTGTTGGCCGCTGTCGGCCGCGGATGGGTGCGCGCTGTTGAGCGGACTGAGAGTGCGGGCTCGCGGAGCGGTGCTCGAGCCGCCGGTCTCGCGACAAAAGCCGGCTGTTGAGCCCCTCGAGAGGCGACGAGAGCCCGGCCGACGCCGCAGCTGAATTGGAGCCTGCGGAGCGCAGCAGATGAGGCGACAGGCTGGGGCACTGTGGGACCGATGCGGGCGTGAAGACGCTGTGTCGGCGCTCAGCTGGCCGTGATGCCGACCCAGCCGTGCGCACCGAAGTCTCCGTCGGACAGCCGGGGTGAGCAGGGCAGCGAGAGAACTGTTAGCAAAAACTCCCGACGAAGGTGCAGTTCGTGTATGTTACTATGGTTTTGACATGTATCGGTCAGAGAGACAGCCTGTCTGCTGTTGCCCGTGCAATAAGGCAGGCTGCGTGCGCGGATTTCACTACCCTGAGATATTAAAGACACGCTTCCCCGCCCGCATTAACACAACCAAGCCAATTTTTAGTGCCGATTGAAACTACACACACACGCACACACACGCACACACACACACACGCACACATAAATCTAAATATATATTTGTATATATATATATATATATATATATATATATATATATATATATATATAACGTGAGTGGACATAATGGAGCAAGTCTGATGTCTGTAAATCAATCAATAGAGCAAATGGGCAAAAACAGTGAGACTAATCGTCACTAAGGGCGGGCTGAACTCTCTTTTGCCTGAACTCCCACAGATGTCGACAACAAAAAGCCCTGACGTCCGTGCCGTAACGGCCCCTCTGCGTCCGGCCCTGCCGGCGGCCAGCCAGCCGAGTGGGTTTTAACGAGGGGCCGGCGCGCGTCCCGCACCTCCCGCGCGCGACAGACACCGGTAACAGGACCTGGCGCAGCGGGCGCCAATTATTTCGCCGAGGGGGGCGGCGGCTAATCGCTTTCGCTCTTGGCCGCGGGCTGCGGAAGAGAGGACGTTGCCCTGAGGCGGTGAGAACGGGGTCTGTCTAAGATATCGGGGACGGGTCTTGACAGAAACAGTGCCGGTCTCTGACGGCGTGGACGGGTTTCTGAGACGGTGAGCTTGGGACGGTTTTGTATGCTGCTGCGCGCCGTGTTGGGTCTCCGACAGCTAGAGCGTCATGTCTGTGGAGGTGAGCACGGATTTCAGTTACGGCAACGTAGACGGTTTCTGCCCGAAGCGGCCTAATGCAACAGCACGCTGGGCCCACCTCCCCACGCTCATTGGTAAGGAGGGACGGGGGCATGTCCCGCGGAGCCGGCGAAGCCATGCCCGCAACGGCGTGAGCGACAGGTAGGGAGGGGGAGGGCACAGGGCTGACGCGGTCCGGCTGTGAACGTCGTCCGTGACATCTCACCTCAGCGGGGTTGGGGGGCGATCGACGAGGCCGAGGCGAGGGAAGCCGCGCCGCCAAGTGACACCCGACCACTCTCGCTACCCCACGCCGTAATGGATACGAGTCTCCCCCGGCTGGCGTTGATTGACCAGCGCTGCGAGCTCGACCGAGGGTGGGTGAGCTCTGCAGGCTCCGCCGGTTCCGGTCCGCGCTGTCCACGCCGGAGCACAGCCCTGGGACATAGACCTCTGCCGACGATGACCGCGCGTACGTCGGCAATTTGCTGGTGGTCCCGGAATTCGGGAAATGAAAAACGAAATGGCGCCCGTAAACGAGAACGTGTTTCTCTCCTTCATCACCGGTTGGCACGGCACCGGGCTCAAAATAAGAAGACCTTAAAACCAATTTCTGGTTTGCGCGCAGGGTCCTAAAGAAATGACTCACCTATGACGCACGTCTCATATGACTGACGATGGTCGTGTAGACCATTGTCACCAGCTTCTCAGCTTATTCAAACAGCAATGTTACGGAATGACAGCGGCATGATCTGCACTAAAATGCAGGTGTTTGAGGTGAAGATTCGTCAAGTTGTAAAGAGCAAGTAATAACAGTACATTTTAACCATTGAGATGATGTTAACTTGCTACCACTTCATGTGGTTAGAAATTGACGTTGATTAAAGAAATATCCGCCTTTTTTGGAAACTTCCCACGTATTACTTACGAATGAAAACGCCATGAGTACAGAATGGCTGTGTTGGTTTCAACACTCCTTTCAGCAAATCCACCTTCAAATTATTCAAAAACAGTTCTGATCAACATTGATTGCGTTGATTTGGATGCACGGTGATGTCTGTGGATATCAAACTTCACCTTCTGCATTTACCACACGTTGGTGTCTTTCACTCTACTTTTGTGTTTACGCTCCATGCCGTTCGGCAAAGCACAGGTGTATGCAAATGTGAGGCACATTCATACCGCACGATTTTTCTCAGGAGCTCTGTGAGATAAGATACCGCAGTATGACCTGTTTAGGGATCGTGTTTATATCAACTTCGCTGCAGAAACTTCAAGTAGAGATGACTCAAACAATGGTTCAGTTCCCAGATCGCGTCAGTTGCGTACGAAAACATTTTGATTTAAGCCATTGGAATTAGGGTGCTGTGTAGATGCGGCATTCGTGCAAATTGACATGTAGGAGCGTCAGAATAAAGCATCGGGGAAAATATTAAATGCTTAACCGTCTGACAGCCTCAGATTTACCCGGTTTACATGGGCAGCCGAGGATAATTCGAATTAAGATCGGAACGGATCATGCGACGTTAACCCTCTCGGCGAGGGGCGTTTACATGGGCGAAACCGGCTTTACGTCGGATTAACGGTCGATAGTTCGATCCCGCTTAGTTCGAATCAAGGAACGGATTATGGGCGAAAACTGCGCTTTTGAGGCGAACTGAACAAAACAAGAAGAAAAAAGCAGGTACTCTGCGTATGGATGGCGAATGTCACGAGCCATGGTGGGCGCGAGACAGCTTTGAGGGCGAGGAGGAAGATGGGCTCCGTTGGAAAAATGATATGTGCGGGACTCATAGGCTTTATAGCTACAGCACAAGCCATAACACTTGAAACACAAGAGTTGCGCAGTCAGCACTGCCAAATCTGTCACATAAGCAGTGTTATATGCAATTTTTTACTAGCGGGAAACTTTGGCTAGCAGGAAATCAGTATTTTCTTGTATTGGCCAATGACACTCACAAACTTACCACACTCATATCAGTATGCCACCCAGCATCATGTCATCTACTTTGCGCAGCCCAAGAAACACATTACCTACTCCCACACTAATGCATTTATGAGCAGCCTGCAACAGTGAGCTAAGCTACAGAAATGACTCATGAATGCTACATAGTTAGTGGCAAAAATTGTGTAACTATGTTGTCTTTCCCCATCCAATGCATCATCAGTACCTGAGGGCAGCATTGCCATTTAGACTTGGCATGGACTGGCAAGTCAGAATGCAGCTATTTGCTTTCTTGACATAATAGGGTTGAAAAACTGCTTTGATATCCTTGCAGTCAACAGCATTGGCTGATATGGACTGATGGCTAGGTGGCACAAACAGCTGTGTTCGCACAGTCCAAAGATCATAACATGTGAACCAGCCCCAGAGCTGTCATGACAAAAGCAATCTGGGCTCAAAATTCATAACAAATTATTAATTACAACAACAGCTCAATTATCCAGCTCATGGTTTGCAAAGATACATGTCACAAAAAAGCACCAAGGTAACATATTTACTCACCAGTACAAAAACAGGGAATGATGTGCACCACAGATGTTCTCTGCTTATCATGTGGCATTATGTTGGGTTTACTTAGTTTATGCACTGTTTTCTCCCACATGAAATGCACAAACCTGGATTTGACAGAGTACTGATGACAGCTATTTTCATCCAGTGCTCACATTTGCTTTCTTGACATTTTGGAACCATCACTGGGCAATTTTGGTCCCATCATTAAAAATAGTTCACATTCTGCACTGACTGCAATGATCTATTGCCTATATTTGTTGATCCTTTGCATCATGCAGGAATTATTGAGTTACCTATCTCACACAGATTAAACCAACAAGCAACAAACAGCCTAATTGCATCAAAAACAAATATTCCAGCCCCCGCTTCCTTGCCAGTTGGTCTACCAGTGTGACGTAACTTCATATTTCCTTGACGAGCCAGTCACCAATATCCAGCACATCCCTCCTGCCAATAGGTGGTCAACCAAATGTTCAAGTCACAGGAGGAATGTCTGCAAAATCAATCCTGGGGCATTTATGCATTCACCTAATGAAAGAAACTATTGATACTCCCTGCAAGAATTGTTGAACAGTTGAATTACCTACCTAGTGGCCTGCAAAGACACCCATCACAAAAAAGCACCAAGGTGACATATTTAATCACCAGCACAAAAACAGGTGATGATATGCAACACAGACATGTTCTCCATGCAGCATGTGCCATCGTGTTAGGTGTTGGTTTATGCACTGTTTTCCTGCACATGGAACACACAAACTTGGATTTAGCAGAGTAATGATGACAACTATTTTCATCCAGTGTTCACATTTGCTTTCTTGCTGTTTTGACCCCATCATTGGGCAATTTCGGTCCTACCATTAAAAAAGTTCACATTCCGAGCTGACTGCAATGATCTATACTTGTTCATCCGTCATATCATGCAGCAATTTTTAAGCTACCTTTCTCACACAAATTAAACTGACAAGCAACCAGCATCCTAATTTAAGGAACATCTGCAAAAACACCCCTGGGGACTTAAGGTATTAACTTAATGAACGAAACTTGGAGGCATTCTCTGCAAGAATTTTGAGCAATCCAAAAATTAAAATGAGAACAAGTCAAAGCTATATAAAATAACCATATTACCTCCATCTGGCTTTTGGACGCATGGAGCCTGCCCCAGATGTAAGCTAATCTAACCTTTAGGCGGAAAGATAGCACCAAACACCGTCGACGCCTGCTGTCTGCATAGATCAAGCGCCTAGCAAGGCTAAATTACGTGAGCATTTCTGTGCTGCTAGCCACTCAAGGCCCTCAATAATAAGAGTAGTTTTAGCAGCATGATGTCAACTTCACCTTCCTTCTCTTTTCCCTTACCATCTTGGACTTGAACCGTCTCGAGCAATAGCTAAAAACCCGTGGAAAAGCGGTAACACCGCACAAAGCTGAAATGGCTATGAACAGAACTGCGTGCGCCAGGCATTTTTCTTTTTTTTTGTTTAGACAGCTGACGGCCGATAATTCGGACGAAATCCCTTCCTGAACGGATGATCCTCTCACGGGAAGGGATTTCCTCCGGCGCACGATTCGAATCAGCGGAACGGCGCGTGAGTGTATACATGGGCCGGATAGTTCGGATCGAGGACGGGTCCCGGCTTAATTCGAATCACAGCTGCCCATGTAAACAGGGTAATTGAGATAGCCGTTTCGTGGATGAGTGTGCTCACGACTCCACACTGCGTTCCTACGGATCTGTTCAGATGTGTACACTCATGAGGCTATTACCCTAATGCCACTTATCAAGGCCGTACCGGAGTGTTCGGAGTTTGCCCTCTATGCCTGGTGTACCTCTGGTGTGCCCCGGCGAGTACCTCCGATATCACAATGCCTGGTGGTGCCGCAATATAGTGTGTATGCCTAATGAGGGACCGCGCACCAGAGATGCAGGCTTGTATACAGTAACTTGCAATTCACTGCTAAAGAAGTGACGCTTTGCTACCAAAACGGCACTCACTTTCAGTTATTGCTCAGTCAATCGCGCCAACGTTAAGTTTGTTCCTGCCACAAATAACCTTGGCAGCAAAGTTAGCGACTTCGCAGGCGAACTGGCTGTCCGCGCTTGTTAACCCCAGACGATGACAGGACGACGTATTGCTGGAAGCATTAGTCCCTGCACCAGCTGTTGGATCGCAGAAGATACAGGTAAGCCAAGCTTACCGTCGCTAAGGTCACATGATATGCCAGCATATCGCCGCACAAGCTTGTCATTGCGCGCCGAGAAGATCCAGCAAGCGCTTGCCGAACATGGCACCCAGATCCCACGCGGTCGGAGCGCCGGCGACAGTGGCACCCAGATCCCATGCGGTCAGAGCGCCGGGGACAGTGGCACCCAGATCCCATGCGGTCAGAGCGCCGGGGACAGTGGCACCCAGATCCCATGCGATCGGCGCGCCGGCGACAGTGGCACCCAGATCTCATGCAGTCGGAGCGCCGGGGACAGTGGCACCCAGATCCCATGCGGTCGGAGAGCCGGCGACAGTGGCACCCAGATCCCATACAGTCGGAGTGCCGGCGACAATGGCACTCAGATCCCATGCCGTCGGAGCGCCGGCGACAGTGGCACCCAGATTAGAATGGACCAAAATGAATGTGACGACTCTGGGAAGCTATTTTCGGCCAACCGCAAACAAAGCCGTTGTTTATATCACGGCAAACGAGGACTTTGACCAATGCGACTGTACAAAGGGAAGTTCAAACTTCTACTAAACATATTTTTCACAACTTGTTGAGTGTAATAACTTTGCAAGCACTGCAACACTGAAAGCGACAAATACGTTTAACTGACCCAGACCTTTTCGGCACTGCCGTGTTGGGAGACAGTTTGTGGGAGATTTACGGACAAACTCCGCAGTCCCGCGACTTTTTTGAAGGACCCTTTTAGTGGAGTTTTCATTAGGGTATTCGTCTTTACTGCGCAGCCTCCTCAGCGTTAAAAATTAGCCTCTCCCTGGCGGCGTAAACTGGTCATATGAGCCCCACATGACGTCACAATGGCGCGGACCCAGGCCTGTGCATCAGCTTTGTTTATTTAAGGAATAACACGAACAATGTGATTCGTTGATGCAGCTTAAATCTTTGTCATTATTAGAAATCAGCATGTTGCAAGTATGGTGATTAAAAAACTGATGGAATCATTACCATCGTTTAACAAAATTTCCTTAAGCTCAATGTGGCGCGGTTTGCCTTTAAATGCGCCATTACGGTATAGAACATTGTCAATCATCTGGGTTGGTGTCCCGGTGTGTGCTGGCCGGAGGAATTCTGCAAAACTGGTAAGTACATGTTGGTTTGATTGCAACATTCGGTCGTGAATAGTATGAAATGTGTGAATAGAAGCTTGCTACATATCTTGGTGGAAACATATGGAAAAGGCATATCCAACTTTACATGCGTGCGTGTCCAACAATACATGTAATGTGAGAGGCTGTGAAGGGGGCAGAAGACTGAACATAGCAGATTCTGGACTTTTGTTCTTCATGTGCAGTGTGTGTGTTCGGTGCAGCTTTGCTCGAATTCCAGTGAACTGAACCTCGTGTGAAGATGCCCAGTTCACTGGAATTTGCTCAATTAAATTCAAACATCAGTCCTCAGTAAAGGTACAGCATCCTTGTAAACTCTAGGTAGTTTTTATATTCTAAAGGCGCTGTATATTGAGCAGATTTAATAACTTTCTGTTCTGACAGCATCTGAGCACAGCACCAGCATTTAAGGGTTGGTACGTGTAACATTCGGAAATAAACCTAGCACACCAAGGTGAAACACTTGATGTTCAGTGATATTTCCGACTTTAGACCACTTGCCCGTTAGGCAGGGTCGCAAATGAAGTAAAGGAGTCCTGCTGTTTGAGCAAGATTCAGGCAAATTCTACCGAAAATTTCCTTGATAGATTAATTTTGGATGCTAATTTCAGGAGTGTTTTTATGCTAAGGCTTTGGGAAATTTTCTGGGTGTATATCAAGTGGTCTAAATTTGGTGACAGATCATATGTTCGAGTATGCCAGGTAAAGCAGAACCATAACTTTGGCCTAAGACCTAACCCATTTGGTGCAAGATTTAGAATGCCTGCAGGTTTAACATCTGGCTGACATTTTTGTCATAGCTTGAAGGTTGGTTGAATGTTTCATGAAGCAATTTTCCCTAGGTAGATTGAGTTGGTGTCCCATTAGAAGCAGGTCACATCATCTGTGGTTACTTGGTGTCTTGATTCGTGCAAGTAATGCATTATTTGGTTATTTCTTGTACGTTATGGATATTTAGAACAAATAACAGCAATTGAGCGTTTTAATATTGTGTATATCAGGTAAGGGGAGAGGGTCTGCCACATTCACCATTTCAGTGGCATGAATGGAAGGAAATCTTTGAAACAATTCCTCTTTTTGGTACGCATTACTTTATGCTCATTGGCTGACATGAAGTACAGTTTAATCCTCCAAAGGTCATATCACGTAGAATGCACTCGTCTTTGAAAATCATCAATCCAAACATTTAAGATCTGCATTTCTTGTTCTGGCAACAAGTCATATAAGTAGACAGTTCAGGCCATATCTATTTTGTGGGAGATGGGCGTAGGCTTTTTCACCCCTGACCATGAAATAAATCCGCAGCGTCTTTAAAAGTATCATGAACGTCAACTTGACTTCAGTCCTAGGACAGCAGAGGACGGCAGAGGAATTTGACTGAAATAGCATTCTAGAACTTTGGTTTGCATGCATGTTTCGTAGTGCAGTTTGATAGTAGTGCACCAGCATGTTGAATCTGCCTGGCGGCGGTGTTTTGACGATTTAGTAGTGAACCCACACTCATGGTACTCCAAGCGCAGCCGTATCACGCTGGCGTATCAGATATTGACCACATAAACCGTAACTGACCACAGACCACATAAACCGTAACTGACCACAGACCACATAAACCGTAACTGACCACAGACCACATAAACCGTAACTGACCACAGACCACATAAACCGTAACTGACCACAGACCACATAAACCGTAACTGACCACAGACACATAAACCGTAACTGACCACAGACCACATAAACCGTAACTGACCACAGACCACATAAAACCGTAACTGACCACAGACCACATAAACCGTAACTGACCACAGACCACATAAACCGTAACTGACCACAGACCACATAAACCGTAACTGACCACAGACCACATAACCGTAACTGACCACAGACCACATAAACCGTAACTGACCACAACCACATAAACCGTAACTGACCACAGACCACATAAACCGTAGGTCAATTTAGCTAGAATCATCAAAGCTGACCATTTTTATTTTTTTTAAAAACATTGTGCGTGAAATGAAAGAAGAAGTTCGGGTGTGAGATGACAGAGAAGGAACTCGGATATATCATCCGGAACCACTGCTGTACAATGCTGCAGCAATGCAGCAGTCGCAGATACCCGGCATCAGCGCGATGTACGTTGGAGACCGGTCGGTACCGGAGTCTCCAGACCTTGCCACTCATGGAGCGCTTGCCCGGCCAGCGCGATTCCACGCATATCGGAACTCTGCGCTCTGGTAGTAAGCGGCCCGTCGAATATGACACTGGAGCATGCTGGTCCTGAAACCTATCGCCCTCTAGTCGCTTTCGCGAGCGCGTCCGCAGCATCCTCAGCATCGCCAACGCCTAAGTACTACGAATCACGGCGCTGCCATGAAACCACAGTGGCGGACACTTATGGTCTCATGCGTCACACGGCGCCGCAGTGACAGCATGACCGGATGTCACTCCGTGTTAGACTGCATCCAAATCAGAGCACACAACACTGTACAGCAAGACCTAGCCGAATCACGCCAACTGCCGCCAGGTAGCATCATGGCTATGGTAAAGACCATGATCCAAACGAATAGGCTTGTGAACTGCGGTACGAGCATGGTATGAGCTGTTTCGTGGCGCATCAAAACATTTCGTTCCAGATGGAGGTCTCCCGGTAGTGGCGCGCGGCATACCATCCCGACATGCGTCGTGTGGAGAATCGGAGAAAGCTCCCGGAGCCGGACATCACCGGCTGCGTCGGTTTCCCAAACGCGCTCCGGGAACTATGATGTCTGGCAGCTGACGATGCGCCCGCCGCCGCCGCGCGCGGGGCTAGCAGGGTGCGCACACTCGGCCGAGGTGGCCTCAGCGACACGCCTGTGGGCTCCCTGCCGCTCCCTCAGCGCTCCGGCGGCTTATGACGGTGGGCGTACCCCAGGACACCCGTACTGGTGTGCTCGGCGGGGACCGTCAGAGCACATCTGGCGTGCGCCGGAGAGGGCTTTTCTTCCTCATTGCCGCCATGCGCTGGAGCATTTCTGAGACACACGGCAAGGACTTCGGAGCTCGCTGCGATCGCAAGACGACTTTGCCCTATGCTCGGCTAAAGACCGCGGCGCACCTGCAACTACGTGTTTAGGTCATGCTGAGAGCTGACTGACAACCACTGATCGAGGCTGAGGAACTCCCAAAAACACCAGCCCAGCTGCTGTATTCACATTGCATCTGACGCTGTTGGCACTGTTGCCTCATATCGCACGTACATAGTTTTTTTGTGCGTTATGTCGTATTGTGCCTCCGTATGCTTTTCGCACGTCGTTTCACTACAATCGTCGCTTGTCACATGTCGGTGATATCACATAACCTTGCTGGCTATGCTACAATACATCTGCTTGCGTTGGACATAGCGTTATCTTTCGTTGTTGTATTTTGACTTGATACCCATGAGCTGCAGGACTATGGTCTGAACCACCGTGGCTTAACCTCACACGGAACAATGACTCCACACCGCCAGGATTATCAGGTATCATGACTCCCTATTCTTACAATGTTTGTGTTTGATTTTTCATTGTCTGAGACCAGAGACTCTGCACCCAAATAAAAGGCCATGGTAAGCTTGTCAATCAATATTCCACCTGTTAAGTTATGCTTTGGCCCTGTCTGAGCCTAACAAATTTCACACAAAACCATATGCGAATGCAACATGAACACTGACAATATCATAGCTTGCTGCCTACATATGCGCTAATAACATCCATGCTTCATTGGCATAACTTGTTTTTTTAGTCTTAAGGACATACCAGTTGCAATGGCTAAGTAAGCCTATGCTTTATTGCCATCCGAAATGCACCAAAATTTCTTACCTGCGTATGACCCAAATTCTTCATCCTTATCACTGGACCGTTTTTTTTTTACATCGACATCAAGCCGCGCAGCACCGATTGGGTATTGTGATCCTGGACATAGAGTTGCACCATTCCAGATCAGCTTATCACACAATCCGTGGTGTGCATCATAGTTAAACATATCCATGCAACGTAAGTTAATGATTTCACACATAACTGAATCTTAATGAATCCCATATCTAAGGAATTTTTGGAACTTTTCTCCCGGGAGCACGCATTGCCTGATGACATAAAATGCGACCATTCACGGTTCTTAGCATCTCGGATACATGATATGCATGCCCTGAAGTTGCTCAGGGAATGTTTGTGCTGAACCAGACCTGTCAGGTGGGGCATGAGGCACATCTTATGCAGCTCGGTCTTCTTGCATGAGAATGATTGGTGGACATACAAATAACATGAAACACACAGACTCGTACCGGGTTGGCAGAATTGGTACATGCAGAAATGGTACACGCAGAAATGGTGCAAATCGTTGGCAGAATTGGTACATGCAGAAAGTGTACAAATCGTTGGCAGAATTGGTACATGCAGAGATGGTACAAATCGTTGGCAGAATTGGTACATGCAGAAGTGGTACATATCGGTCGCAGAATTGGTATATGCAGAAATGGTACAAAACGTTAGCAGAATTGGTACCTACAGAAATGGTATAAATCGGTCGCATAGTTGGTACATGCAGAAATGGTGCAAATCGTTGCCAGAATTGTTCCATTATGTTATGCATCATTCACATAAACAGCATTTTCATTATGCAATATCATTCGTTAGGACATAACTCATACTTGTACTGCGTGCATGATACCATGCAATCTAGTCTTTTATGAAACTATTAGATATGCATTTAAAACAGTAGATGGCAAATTTGCTGGTTTGAATTGTGCTCCAAGATAGTTTCAAAGAAGTTTCTTTATAAAGATTAACTGGTAGGAATGACAACACACCTATGACATCAACCAAAAATAAACTTGGATATAAAAATCAGTAATATTATACCCGGTTGCCAAAACAAAATCTACTGGGTGCCCACCAGCGCAGAGTGCATTGAACCTGGCAGAGGAGCACAACAAAGTTAGGTGAACACAAAACGAGCTTATTTTGAAAAACGAACATGAAAATCATGCAATAAATGCTACAACAAGAAGATTTGATAATGTGTTTGCCTGAAATGACTTGTGCAACATCATGATACCTTGAAACATCAGATCCATATGCCCTGAAATTAGTGGCAACCGTGCACCGAATACAGCGTAGAAGTTCCAAGGCATTTGCGCTACAGTTGTTGCTGCGATGTCGCTGGTACACAAAGCATGTTCAGGGTATCACATTTTTCGTCCCGAATTACGCGAGGGATCTTCTTAGTAACTAAGATAATGGCCATGTTTCTGGCGCGCAGTTGCTCGCCACATATAAACCAGTGCATTTGTCCTTTCCTGCCCCCTGATTGGCTCATTTCTTAGCATTGCGTTTGTTCCCGCGCGGCCATCGATGCGATCAATTAAGATAAGTAAATAAAAACTGTTGCAATACCCAAACGCATCTTCAAGCACCAAAATTAACCATGGATCGTTGCAAAACTGCCCTTAGGCGTGTATTTGGCAAATCGAGAACACTATATACACTCCCTTTAAGGACAAGTAAGCGTGGGATTACAACGGAGCGACATAGACCACCTGATAAGGGCATGGGCAGTGCAGCCCAACTCCTTTACCATCTGTCTATCCTTTACTGTCTAGGTACCGCAGGTCTGGTGGTTATATTAGCATTAAAATGAATGCATATGTCGTAATTGTATGTGGATAGTGATGTTTTGTTAAGCGTCCCAATTTGAAAACAAGAACTGCTGAGCCGCACACATGCCTGCATTAGTTGTAATGTCTTTAGGTGCTTTTTGAGTGTCCCGAGCATTTTATTAGCAGCCCAATGCCATTTTTTCCAGTTATTTCCCTCCCATAAATGTGTTGTAAAGGCTTGCCGATCTTATTATTCCACCCGCATCATTACTATGACATCGATAAAAGAGCTATTGGTCGCTGAATAAAATTCGGGAGAAGATGCATTAAAATGCTGGGAGGTGGACACATCTGATGATCTCCACGACATACCACGTGTCTGCTATCTCAAGGCACTTCCCATGGCGGAAGGGTGCAGCCATCAACGTAACACCCGTCTGGCGGGTTTCAAAACAAATGAGTTTGAAGCAAACAGCCCATTCAAAGCTCCCAGCCGTCATCAAAGCCGGACCCCACCGGCGGAGTAAGTTGCGACCGAGTAAAGAGCAAAAGACGTGGGTCGACGTCCATCCTGTATATCCTGTGCAGTAAATCGCCTGTCATGTGCAATACAGACCGAGGACATCTAAGCGCATCTCAGTGCATCTCAGCGTCTCAAACGGATGAAGAATGTGATGCTATTTAGTTAGAGTAGTGAATTACTGGAATGGACTGTCGAGCAGAGTTGTAGAACATCTCTCAAACAACATTTTCGTTCGAACAGATTCTGTGTGTCTAAGTATCTTATGTGTAGCTAGATTGAGGCCGGCCAGGCGGCAGGATTAGTTTAGGGGGAGGGGGGGGGGGGGGTGTGAGTGGAACACGAGGTAGGCGACCAACCTCGAAGGACCATACGGCTCGTTATTGGCTGTCTGCGTGTCTTGATATCCGATGCAGCCTAACTTCCCAACGATTGCCAGAGGCTTGAACATGCTCGCACGTCCTCAACGTAAGCGTCGCCACGGGGTCCAAACAGGGCAGCCCAGTCTCCGCCCCAAAATAACACCCACTAAATTCGTACCTTACGAAATCCGAGGAAAATCGGAAAAATGGTTCAGTGTATTTGCGATCAACATTATTCACGTAGATAAGACAGTGGTAATAGCCTTATTATTTGAGAAAAAAAGCATGGCTTCTGCTATTGTTTCCATAAAGGCACGTTGCCAAAATATCAACCCATCTATATCTCCATTCTCCTGGGTTTTCTCCGTGCGATAAGGCTATTACTAGTGTTGTCGCGCACGTCACCGTCGTCGGCGACGATCGAGAAAGCTGGCAGTAGTGGCTCTGTTGTTTTCATCAGCTGACAACCGGAGCATCCGTGCAGTGCGACACAATGGTGATCACCTGCGCCTCAGGACACGTGCTGCCAACCGGCTGGTTGCGGCCGAGTGGCCGGACTAGCGCTGCTGCGGTGGTTGTGCTGGTCCGGTGTTTTATCAACTTGTCTTGTGTATAAAAATCGGGAAATGTTTCGCGTTTGTGTACGATGCAGAGACACATGCATTGACAGTGGAACGTTGTCATGCGCTTCGTGTAGCATTCGGGGAATTAAGAAAAAGCTTGGGAATCACAACACTCATGTTGGCAGCGTTCTAGGAGAGGATCAGCCTCTTGTAGCTGGGTGCTTGGTTGTTATGCACGGGGGACGGGCTGAGAAGAATATTACATTAAAGGATGTTCTCGCTCCGAAACCCAACCGCCGGCGACGCGTGAAACCAACGGGAGTACTTGTCCTAAATGAACGCTTTGTGTGCAGAGAAATCACGATGGATAGTGGCTATAGCACAGCTGGGTTCCAGCCAATTATGAGTCGTGGAATTTGTCGTTCAATATGCGCTTCTTGCTCGCTCTATTTTGATGTTTGTCTCCTTACGTGCCTGGGAGATTAGAGCAAGCGGATGTAAGATTGCAATTACCTGAAAACAAGCTGTCATCCGGCATCAAATATGGGTCATTCTCTTTCAAAAAAGATAATGCCCCACATTTGAAGACATTGCACCAAGCATCAGACATGACGACAGAAACTCACTTATTACTATTGCTACACTTTTAAATGGAAAAGAATGATCTACACAACACAATTTATCTGCTTAATAAGTATGCTCCTCTATACGTAATTGTTTGATTACGTTATCGTATTTTGCACAACATTGATTGGGAGTCAATCGATCCCCTTTATACCTTGAAATTGTGTTTACAAACACCAGATATAAACGACTCGACCATTACATGTTTTTCGGCCTGGATCACCGCATGACTCACTGAATGGCAGATTTGTTACGTCATGTTACGTCATGTTACGTCAGTTATTGTTACGTCATGCATGCCAAGGTGCCCTTGAAATACTCTCCCAGAAAATCTCTCCTTCCCCTTTTGATCTGCCTGTAATCAGAAAATGGAGGAGCCCAGGTTTTAAGACATTCATGGCTTTCAACTGCACCGGAAGGTCTTCAAGATGGCTATTTCAGTTCAAAATCACATACAAATGTGGAACAGCCCTTTAAATGAAATGTTTAACACTTGAAAATATTGAGACGAGCGTCAGACATGATGGGAAAAGCTTACTTGTAACTATTGGTAAGGGTTCAAGGTTCAAAAACGACCCAAAGTAGAACAATTTCAAAAGTTTGTAAAAATGCGCCCCATTACGTCATCGTTTAATGGCGTCAAAAAGTCGTTTTGTGACGACACCAATGCCTGGCGGCATCTGGCAGCTAAACCTAAAGCATACCTCGGAACGGATGACAGCAACACCAGCCGGCCATTCTCGTCGCTGGCGTTGTGTCGGCTGGCGGATCAGTAAATGGTTTGTTTGCGGATTTTTTGTCTTGGCACCTGCCGTAAGAAAGGCTTTGGTGGACCGTTTGACATATGCAACGTAGTGATCGTCAGTTTTTATGGCAGATTATTAATATCAAAGTACGATATGCTGTGGAAACTGTTACATAGTGTCATGAATCTCTTACCAAAACTGCCAAGGACTGTTGAGGATGTCAAAGCTATATTGTCGACCCATCCGCGCCTGGAGTGCTGTATTCCTGACAGTAGCACCATGTAATGTGCACAATAGTTACTTGCTTTATTATTTGTAACTGGAAATTCGGTTGCATGCAACAATTAATAAATCTCTAACATTGCTACGAATTAATTGCCAAAGCATTGCTATTGCTGTGGCCAAGATGGTAAGGTTGGGCTACCAAGAATATTTTTCCCGACAGGAAAATAAGGAAAAATAAGGAAAATAAGGTTGGTAAGGTTGGGTTACCAAGAATGCTTTTCCCGACAGGAAAATAAGGAGAAATAAGAAAAATAAGGTTGGGCTACCAGGAATGTTTTTCCCGACAGGAAAATAAGGAAAAATCCCGACAGGAAAATAAGTTAAAAGCGGTCGGCGACCAGACCTTCGCGTACAGGGCTCATCGTGGCCGATCATGCGGATGTCATAAGTGCCTTGATGTGTGATTCGTGCTGTCTTAAAATTGTTTTCATGCATGAGTGATGCCTAACGCGTGATGCGCGATGCCTGTTGAATTGAAATCGTATGCATATAAAGGATGCTCGATGCCTGTTTACATAAAATTGTTTTCTTAAAACCGCTTGCATGTATGAATGATATATTATGCGTAATGCCAGTGACTTGAATTTGTTAACATGTGGACGTATTTTGCGTATTTAAATTCTGAGTTAGATATTAACTGTATCATGAAAATGGCTTGCCATTGCTCCTTGCTTTAACCCCTGAATGTTGGTGACCGATAAGAACTGTTCTTTTGCGTTTTTTCACTCAAAAATTGAATAGAATTGAAAACAATCGTGACTTTACTGCTGATGTTCGTTTCAGTAAAATCATGTAGCCGTGATGTCGCATCTACCTCTACATTTTTATTTGTATTCTTCGAGGAATAAGGCCATTTAAACAGTCTCATCTATAAACATAATTTTCCTCACAAATGCACTTAGCAACTTACGTAATTCACCATAGCCTCCCTACATCTTATACTGTTTGCGTTTGCCAGAGAGTACCTGCTACCGTCACACGTCCAAAACTGTCGCGCTGTACTTAAGTAAATGTGAAAATAAAATAATTTTTTGAGACATTCATACAATTCCTCCTAAGCAAGACAGCGGGTATTCAACTGCTTTAGTTGTCGATTTGCATCCTTTTGGGGGGCCACTGCCCCCCTCCCCCCCCCCCCCCCTCCTCCAACTCCAATGCCCGACTTGACTTCCCACCGGTGAGTCTGGCGCTCCAAACCTTCTAAAGATTGAGTGTAAGCACGGTATTTATTTAAGATAATTTCTAAGTGGAAGCTCAACATCATATCAATTTTGAAATATTTTTTTTACAGATTTTCAACAGATGAAACAAACAAAGACAATGAAAACCGTCATTTTGTGCTCAGTTAAGTACAGCTGATTGAGCTTGTCATTGTTAGACCTGCGTGCTTTTGCCTTATTCATTTGATTATTTTCTGTTTTTGCCTGATTTTTAACGCAAAACTTATGTCTTGGTGACTCTTGCCTAGTTTTGCTGCATGCAATTATTCAACGATGTTTTAACTTCTGCAGTCTGCAATGAGTTGCATTGTTCTGCCCCTACGTCATATCCAAGGCTATGGCTACGCAAAAAGGCTAGGCCTGACCACTGAGTTACTGGTCAAAATAGCAAGCCCATCGCAGATTAGCCCAGCAAACCGCGCCAAATCTGCCAGCTGTCTGCGCTCGAAAGTGCCCTTGACATGCGTCAGCCTACACTTCGACGTAACTTTCGACGCTCGCCGACTAAACCGACAGTGGTAAGACTCGGGTGCTGCTTTCCAGCCTGCAGCCGCACTGCCGCCGCGGAGGCCCCCTCCGTGGCGGCTTCAGATAGTGGCGCATCAGCTCACATTCTGCATCCCGGGGCTACGCACAGGACGACCCTACGCCGATACACAGAAGCAGGCTCCGACCGTCAACGCCAAACAAAAATCATTGTGCTGCCCTACGACATCGTCTGCCGAAACAAAGCCAGAACACGTGGTAGAGCAAGGATGTGGTTTCCTTTTCATTCGTTTTCTATTCATATGTAAGCCATTCAGTCGTGTCCTATTCAGCTGTTTCCATTTAGCCCAGCCCCCCCCCCCCTTCCCCCAACTTTGAGCATGAAACGAGCCCACTCCGGGAGAAACCTGCTTTTATTGCGTGTGGGGGTAAGTTTGGGTTTTCCGGATCATCTTCTAAATTCACTTTGTGAAACTACATCTCCGTGTTAGAGACTTAATGATCCGACGCGCGGCGGATTCGCCACCAAAATCATTCATAATCCAGCCCACAGCACGGCCCCAAAGCAGGCAGCACCTGCATCAAGAGACAGATGGATCAGAATCGCTGTAAAACAATGGGCAGTTTACACCTGTCAAGTGGAGGCACCACAGTATTCATGGATCTCCACTTTATTGAAGACGAATTGCAAGCCAAAGCATGTTCTTGCAATGGATATTCGAAAAAGTGAAAAGCAAATTAAAGAAAATGAGACATGTAAAAGTGCAATAGCGGATTCAAATTGTTTTGTGTTTCTAGTCATAAGACTGCGTTTTCGGTAAAACAGCTCCATAGCATAGACATACAAACCATGGTAAAAATTGAAAACTACGAGAACATATTTTATAGCGGGAAAGTCATGAACAACAATGGCCAGTTTGAAGTGGATATCTTCATTTGTAACATTTACTGGCCAACGTTTGTAATCTTGGTGAAAGGTCTTCGGTTCGGGCCTGCCTGCGGCAGGCTTTTCGCTGACTTGCTTCCTTGCAGGTGACGACATCAATCAAGGAATAATCACCCCGTCTCGGGATTCACGCTGCACCAACCAGCGCCCGCAGCGGTGGAGTCACGGGCATGGGCTACATTTAAATAGATGCAGCGGTCCAGCTGCCCGCCCCAAGGACACTGCCTACCGAGGACACTGGCAACGCTCCGAGGACACTGCCTGCCGAGGACGCTGGCAACGCCCCGAGGACACTGCCCGCCGAGGACACTGGCAACGCTCCGAGGACACTGGCTCGTTCTGAGTCGTCGGAGCAGCCATCTGACCTCCAGGTCCCAGAAATACGTGAAGACCTCTGTACGCCGGCGTGCTGCGACGGGCATCCTGTCAGCAAGCGTCTGGCCATGGCTGTTTCGCAAGGGTTCCAAAAATAAAACCTCCGTTGTGCTAGGTGCATGCATAGTGCACATGTATAGTGCACAAGTATAGTGCGCCGCTATGCATAGTGCACATGTATGGCGCACCGCTATGCATAGTGCACATGTATAGCGCACCGCTATGCATAGTGCACATGTACAGTGCGCCGCTATGCATAGTGCACATGTATAGTGCGCCGCTATGCATAGTGCACATGTGTAGTGCGCCGCTAGGCATAGTGCACATATATAGCGCACCGCTATGCATAGTGCACAGTGCACGCAGCCGGCGCTGATCATAGTTGACCTCACGTGTAACTTGTTGTGCGAGGACAAGTCTGGTACGACGTGCGTCGATTTCGTTGGTGTTAAGCCATCTTTCGATCCCCTAAGCCGTGTCGGCACCCTCGTTCCGCTTACTCAGCGGATGTGGGTCATCGTGTGTGTGCGCCATCGAGTCATCACGTGGACATGAGCGTACCATCGCGGACTTAGTTGTCGTTAATTCTCCGAACCAGATCCAATGCACGGATGTCGTGCCCAGCCAGTGCAGTGATCATGACTGGCTTATTTTGCCTCAAACGTAGAACGGAACAGGACAGCAGCAAAAAGACACAAGCAGCTTTCGCCGGATTAGCACTGATATGCTGCCCTTTAATATGACCACGGCCATGACAGTGGGGTGCGCTCTCAACCATCTTGAAACCGCTGCATATGCATGCCCCAAAGCAGCAAGTCCAGACCCACAACGCGACCGCATCGCCGTGTGCGACGCTGCTCTCAGCTGCGTGCAGTCAGCCGGCGCAACCACCGCGGAGACATTCCGTAACGCGTTGAGACGCCGAGGCCCGGAAGCCCGCGCCGCGTTATCACTAACATTGTCGGTGGCAATGGCCAACGAATTCTTCGCTGACATCGAGAGAAAGACCTCCAACAATGTACTAGCGGCGACTTCGTCGCGTACGTGAGGCTGCTGTTATACTGGTGTGTGGGGGCTGCTTGGCCTACGGCCTGTCACAGTACATAATTTTACATCCACTATAGTTTCGACGAACACTGGCGGCGTTTGTGGTCGCGATGCCTTGACACTCGATGTTGCCAAGGTCCGCCTACCTGTTCCAATGCTGTAACT
>NW_023596420.1:10816887-10853161 GCF_011947565.3 Pollicipes pollicipes
CTGACCTCTATACCTGACCTTAGGTCAACTTAATTTGCTCATTCAATATTTATATTGCCTAGTAAATCATCTCAGAGATGTGTGGCTTCGTCTAACACTCCGTTGCTGCATCAGATTGAACAATTCCCTAGAAATTGACCTCGCTGAAACCACGACCTGACTTTGACCTGCTATAGGTTAGCAGCCTTACAAGGTGCACCTAAATTTTTAACGCCAAACGATCCGTTATTCCATTGTCTACATCTCTGCAGGATTTGGTGCGACTGCGCCGCGCCGTTCGGAAACCATTCCGGAAAACCCTTCGGGAAGGGTCAATTTGACCCCCACCCTCAGCCGAGCGCGTGTTAACATAATTTTTGTGGTTAAAGGCAGTCTGAACGTAAAAGGACGAAATCCGCGAAGTGTTTTGGACCCGCTCCTTTTCGTGACGTCCACGACTCCGCCCCGCCCCCATCCTAATCATTTGAAAAAGGGACACCAGTGGCAACGCGTGCCTCAGGATTTAATTCAAATAAATGCGTTGTGTTGGCTAAAACAACAAGGCTAACTAGGCTTATAAAGTGTGGATGAACACACGTCTCGTTGCCGTTAGGAGGCCATCATAACGCATATGTTTAGACTCATTACTTCTATGATGGAAAGATATAAGTCGTGACCTAAATACATCGCCGTCAAAGAGTTATGGCAAACGCATTCCCTTTAATTTCATGATGTCTCGCTTTGCTCCTTGGTCCTCTTGCAAAACTCGCATTTCCTCTCTCCTCTCGCAGCGCCACTTCCGTCTTTCCTACGCCGTCTACCGCCGGGCCAGCCAATGACCCGTCTCCTCCGACGCAGAAGAGCTGCCAGATGCGTCGACCCAGATGTGATTACGTCACGCAGATCCGCCTGAGGCTAGTTAGCGCGAGGCAGCGTGCATAACCCTATTGGCGAGTTCGGTGTGCGCCAACAGACCGTGACGACAGGGACGGGACATCGGTCTCCGTAACCGCCGTTGACTTTTACCCGCGGCCTGGTTGATTGGTGCTGTGTGGGCCAATAGAGGTCACGGGATCCATCGAGGCATTTAGACGTTTATGTGATGTGTGGTGAGAGGTGAGAAACACGGGCTCCGTTAGTGGTAGCAGCGTCTCTATTGCAGGTGGAACTAGACGTTCGCGCGAGATACATACTTGGTGGTGCGTTGCTGTGCACTGTCGCAAACGCAAGCAGCGTGCAGCCGCTGCTGCGTGGGCTGTGAATAGGATCGAACCACACAGCCATAATACTTGCGTTGGATCATACCACTGGGCTGATCCACCTTCGGCGGACGTGCTCCAGCTCAAATATCCAAGGTCAGGTGGATGCTCGTCAATGATGATACTGATTTTCTCTGTGAACAGTCAAGGCTAATTACTTGCTTCCGTGAAGCGAGACAAGCATCTGAATACTGCTTCAGATGAAAATTGTGAGTTCCAGCCACAGCAGAGCCACTCAGGTTAAAAGGAGCTAGACAGCTCATGAGCGGCATGCGTGCTAGATGCCCATGATGATCAACATGTTAGCGCTATTTGCATTGAGTATGAACTGCTATAAAAAACAAAAAACAAAAAACATCAGCTCAGGAGCGGCATTCGAACAAAACATTACGAGACAGCGGGTATCTGTGCCCCGCAATTGAGTACGTCCGAGTGACCCGTCCGCTAGCACCTCCGGCTGCGGACAGTCGAGCGTTGAGTGACCGAAGCCGTCCGCTCCCCGGCTCCAGCACCTCCGGCTGCGGACTGTCGAACGTTGAGTGACCGAGGCCGTCTACTCCCCGGCTCCAGCACCTCCGGCTGCGGACAGTCGAGCGTTGAGTGACCGAGATCGTCCGCTCCACGGCAACCGATGAACTGCACAAGTCGCACATCTATCTCAGGCTGTCCATTCAGGGCAATGTCCACGAAACGGTTACCGCGCCCTACCGCACCGTTGCTTGACTGGCCGGCCAGTCAGTAAGGTCACGCGTCCAATGGGCAGCGCTGGTCCGCTACCCGGCTCCAGCACCCCTGCCAGAGCACAAGCCGGACGCTGACGGGCCGACACCACGCGTGACGCGATATGGAGGTGGGCGAGTGAAAGATGGATGCTGGAAGTAGGATCCGGCGACACTATCGATATGGTGTTTGCAGTGTTAAATTTATACTATGAGTCTCTTCGTCCCATATAATGAGCCTGGCAGGCAGTACTGGTCAGCTGACGCCATCAAGCAGGCATCGGCATATGCTATAAGAAAAATCGACGTTTCGAGACGGCGCTTAATGTCGGAAAACAGGAGCTAAATGCGTTATTGGTTCATATCAGAATAAAGGCTGCTATTCATTTTGGTTTTCAGTTTATCTCTCTGTACAACCGACAGCTTTATTATGAATATATCAAAAGATGATTCTGGATATTCTGTTTTTCGCGTTACCAGCATCCTCGCAACTGGCGGACTCGCATTCAAATAACACGCGGCGGCTGCTCCAATCAGTTTCAAATGACACGGAGATGGCTGTTTTAGTTTAGAAATGGGTCATTTTTCATTAGGTTCCACGCACTGTTCGCGTCGTCCACATTTGTCATGAATGACACTAGCAGCCCGGTTCCGGTACTGTTCAGCTGTGTGGATCGCGCATTAGTTCTGCCGCGAGGCTCGGAAAATGGAATGCAATTTCGCAATGTCGCTGGCAGTGAATCACACCAGCTAATGGTAACCTTATCATGCGGGGTTGCTCGTGCCGTACCACGAACAGGAGTGCGAGCTGGACCAAAGTCTTACATAAAGGTTCCTCTCGCCATCGCTGATTCAGAAAACGACAGGTTTCATGAACCAACACCAACGGTCCTCGACTTCCGACACTGGATAGCCCTGAGTGACACGGGATAGCCGGAATCTTGCTCTAATGAACGGCATGGATCGAGGACCGGTATTGCCGCGGGGATTGTAAAAAATAGATGACGCAGCTATGGCGCCCGCAGCGAATCACCTCAGCTAATGTTAATTCAATGGGGCGGATTTGCTGGTGCCTTGCCGCGCGCAGTTGTCCAATCTGTACCCTAGTGTTACGTGAGCTTTACGCTCGCCACCCCCATCAAGAAAATACGAGCTTTTGAGGGTTTTCAGGTCTGCCACCAACGGCTCTAAGCAATTAGCGGGAAAACGACAAAGTTTTCCCTTTAATTAAAGAAAAACTAGGTGGAAAATATCCATTCCATTATACCAAAAAAACAATCTATGTAAGTTTTCCTAAGTTTACATGTTTGTCTCTATAGTTCAGTTGGTTAGAGCATCTAGTTTCTAATTCACCCACCCATGAAGGGGTGAATTCGAGACGCTTCGGGCGCTCCCTACGCTTGCCGGACTGACATGGACTGCGGCAGGTGGTAGTGGCCCTACCAAAGATCACGTGACATGAGAGGACAGAATGAAGCATGCCAAACATTCCGGCCCGTCTCAAAATCCTACTGTTGACCGTTGACATTCAATGAAATCGTTACACCAATCCTGTCACGTCAAGAGTGCCTGCTATATGATGTATTTCTAGGGGAAAATGGAAGCACAGTTGTTGCTGACTGTCCCTGTGCAGTGTTTTGAAAATGAGTAGCGTTTGGAAGTAAGAATCCGATTTCGTTGGTTGCAACGCTATAATTATCACAAATCTCTGAACTTTTTCCTAGAAGTCAAAAGATTCAGTAATTTCAAGTAGAAATACGTAAACACTGTCGAAGCGGGAGGCGCGACTACACACCCAATATCCGCCACGTTTGATTCAAGTAAGTGGGACGTTAAATTCCTGACCCTTGGCGTGTGCAAGGCAAGAAATTATGAAATGTAGATATACGGTGATATTTTGGTGATATAATATGATATGCAGTCATGTTTATATTCCCTGCATATACATGCCACTTGTAATTCATGACAGTATGTTACGCTCGTAATCTTTATCACTGAAGACCATCACAGCCGAACAGGTGTCGCTGGCTCGTCGCGCATGATGGAGACCTTCAACGCGATATTTTTAGAGTGAAGGTGGCGTTTCCAAGCGCCCTTAAGATTGTGACAAGATACTGTCGCGGCACTCCGACGTGAAAATGACGTTAGAGAGATGCCGCCAAGTCCTATTTTAAGCCCTCCCACGCACCTTCGTGGAAGTGGCCCGGCAGTGCATCTCAGCGGAAAAGCAGTTCACAATTCAAGGCAGCAGAGCGAAACGTTGGCTTTACATACGCGTCCCAAATTTGGAGAGAGTAACGACACGCCACTTTTCTGTCATTGTTATAGTTAACGCAGAAAATAGATGTTTGAGAATGTGGGATTCTACCACTTTAATTGCCGTCATGCAAGCAAGTGCACTTGGCGCTGCTACTTCCAAGGTGTGACTTATTGATGTGCATCAAAGGACTGCTTGACAAAGCATATGCCTTCGAAGATATAATTTCATTGCGAGTCATGTATGACTCTGAGTCAGGGTGGCGTTCGGGATTTGTCCACAGTCTGGTAAGGCATTATAAAAATGCATTCTCAGGTTCCACGAGCAGTGCAGCCAGGCAAGACATCGCAGACAGGAGCGTTGCCAAGATTTGACGCGACGGAGGTTTAGAAAACGCTTAACGGAGAAGCGGCGGTAAAATGGAGCCCACTCCCTAGAAGACAAACTTGTGCTCCCGAAGAAAATGGACCAAAAAAGCTAATTTCAAGGCCAACAAATCAAAGAACAAGATCTTCTCTGGCGTAAGGCGGAGGGTGGCGCAAGGCTCCGTCAACAATTGCTCTTCCTGTCCTTCCCGCCTGTTACGACGCTTCTGGTTTAGAAATATGCTACGAGAAGTAGTAAATCGCATGCTTCTCTATTTGCTATTTAGTTATCACTGTATTGTGTAATATATCCATATCATATTATTGCATTCTTATTGCTATTTATCTACTTGCTATTACTATTGTTATAGCGCATCTCGAATGGAAACTTGAATTATCAGTCTGTGGGCTGGCGCGCAAAGAACATCGTGATAAAGATAGGGTCTCGGATCCTCCTCCGAGGCGTGCCCTGAATGTTTACAAATGCCATTTAAGGTTTTCCGCCTGATATCAATGACCAGTTTGGGAGTGGGGGAAAGGGTGGAGGTGGGGTCATTCGTATAGCTTACCAGATGCGAAGATCAGTGCGTCAAAATCTGGTTTTATTTCGCCGGCTTTTGTTTGCTGGCCTAAGTAGCCTTTTAATCTGCTGCAGCAACGGAACTCGCTGGGGTAATAGAGGACACGGTGCAGTTGAACGTCAACTACGCTGCTCGCCTGAATTGATCGCCATGTGAAGGGCGATCGTGCACCTCGCTTTCACCCAGTGGGTAAATAGGAGTGCAAACGGAGAACCACACCGAAGAATCTGCAGATTTGGCAAGGCAATATGTGACACAGGCTACGAAAGCAAAAATTTGGGAAACTACGGACGGTAAGGTCGCCATCATTGGCGGCATGGTGTCACTTGACGCTTAGCGATCAGTTGCAAGAGACGCGTCGCGGTAGGATGCACAGCGTAAGCATGTGCATGCTTCTAAAAGGAAATAGTTTGTGTCCGGCGTGGGATATCAACCCCAGCCAGTCGTCTGTCGCTGGGATATGCCAGGTGCGGCCTTCTGCTCGGTAGCGACAGCCAGGGGTGGATCCAGGACGTCGTCAAGGGTGGGGGGGGGGGGCAGGGAGCACGCAACATTACGGGGCCCATTGAGTTTGTAAAAGATTTTCTTGCATTTCGGTCATTGCATTTAAAACAAATGGTATAAAGCTATATATATATATATATATATATATATATGAATATTTTGGCAAAATCCTTTTTTTATACACGTTTAATTAAAACTAACTGCTGAATCAGCATTGGCGAGCTTTTTGACGCATCGTTCCAGTTTCCGGGCCTTTGACGTGGCATCCTCGCTTAGATTAAAGATTATTTGCACAGAATTACTCACATATTCATCGCTCCTTACATTCTAACGTTTCGAGATCCTATCTCATCGTTGGAGAAGACTGAATGGCGCAAGAAATAAGTTTTAAGCTTTAAAGGATAAAAATTGTGCACTTCTGGTGGAAAACATATTCATATATATATATATATATATATATATATATATATATATATGTTTGATTAAAAATAACTGCTGACTCAGCATTAACGAGCTTTTTGATGCATGGTTCTAGTTTCCGGGCCTTTGACTTTGCGGCATCGCTTAGATTAAAGATGGTTCGCACAAAATTACTCATATATTCATCACTCCTTCCATTCTAACGTTTCGAGATCTTATCTCATCTTCGGAGAAGACTAAATTGCACAAGAAATAAGTTGACAGACAGCACTGACATTTTACGGACGTGCAGTGACAGAAGACGCCTTCAAATTTGGGAAAGCATATTCATTAATGAACTCTCCCTGGCCTTAAACAGACAGACAAATTCTTGCAGAACTCTTGAGCTACTAGGTGGTGGGCGGTGATCACTTCCGATGTGATTGTGACAATAGTGTTCCCATTGTGTCTTTGTGATGCTCCCATTATGAGTGTTTCTTACATGTATGAAGATGAAAATAGCAATCCGTCTTACTTCAATTAGTTGTGTTTCATTTATGTTCTCCGTACTAAAAGATGGTTTCCAACAGTAGTGCACAATTTTTTTTTTCATCCTTTAAAACTCAAAACTTATTTCTTGTGCAATTTAGTCTTCTCCGAAGATGAGATAAGATCTCGAAACGCTAGAATGGAAGGAGTGATGAATATATGAGTAATTTTGTGCGAACCATCTTTAATCTAAGCGATGACGCAAAGTCAAAGGCCCGGAAACTAGAACGATGCATCAAAAAGCTCGTCAATGCTGAGTCAGCAGTTATTTTTAATCAAACATGTATCAAAGAAAGAATTCTGCCAAAATATTCCAATATATATATATATATATATATATATATATATATATATATATATATACATATCCTAAATACAGCAATCCATCTTACTGCCGAAGCCCTATAAAGCTAAGCTTGTGCATAGTGCATATAGCTCGTTTATTTTCTACAGATCACGTTAAATCCTGTAATTTTGGCTAAGTGTTTCGGAATAACAGGGAAAATTTACTCGAGTTGGCTTCCAACAACCAGCAAAACCGAGCACGGACTAAATTCCTAGCTTATTCACAGCCAGCCAGCTGGGCGATGTAATCAGCTGATGGCTGATGACTAATGCTGAATTTCTTCTCTGTCATAAAGTAGTACACAATATCACGGCATTCAAAGTATGTTAAGAACGTGGTGCACTAGCACAATAAGTGACACGCACTCAAAAGTCAATGGAAATGACTTGCAAAGCCGGCGACATGTAAAATCACGTTCGGCAATCGCGCGTAAAAATTCATCGGCGCATATCTGATTGCTGCTCTAAGGCGAAAACGCCAAGGCCAGTAGGGACGGAACCTGAGCGATCATAGGTGCCGTAGGAGGCCAACAAAGTGGTTCCCGTCACCAAATATCGGGTCCTCAGATCAAGCAAAAAGAGCCCAAGACTAACGTGATGGGCCCTAAACGATCGGTAGTGCCCCCCACAAGCTGGCGTATAAGGCCCAGGCCAGAGCACAGTACCCTCTGAGCAAAGGGAATTACCCAAGACCAAAACTCAATGCCCTTGCGCAATCAAGAGATCCACTGGCAGGTTAACAGAGAGAGCCTCGATAGGAGTGAAGAGTCCTCAGCAAATGAGATAAAAGGGAATGGACCCTTGATCAACTTAGAGGGCCCCTGAGCATCGAGAGTCTCGGTGCCTTACTTTATAAGAGCATTAACTACAGCACAAGGCCCTCCAAGCAAGTGGAAAGAACCCGAGACTAGAAAGAAGGGCCCCTGAGCAGCTGAGCGTACCCTGGCATATGGGGCCGGGGAAAAAGCGTGTAGAGCCCTTCGGACGAATGGGAAGAATTCATGGAGGTAAACGTGCATCGATCAAGAGTGCCCAGGTGTGGAAGCAGATAACATCCCAACAGCAGAGTTAAGCCCTACAAGAAAATGCAAAGAGATCAAGGGCAACCAACAGCGTAATGCCTCTGGACAGTGTAGTGAGCCCCAAAATTTTCGCATGCAACGCCTTATCAGTCAGCGAAAAATTAACTTTGTTTGCTTGCGAGCTCTTTACTTTTACTAGCAAATGTTTTTGGTCATCTGTAGGCCCAAGGGTGTTCAATTGTGTTGTGTTCTTGTTAGAAAATTGCTTCCGTTCGGCCGGTTGTGGGCCCCTTCGGAGCCTTTAGATCCTCTCGGCAGGGCCCAGGGGGACATGGTCCAGTCCCCCCCCCCCCCCTCTTTGCATCCGCCACCGGCCCGAGCAGCTTAAAGGATGGAGCCCGCCAAGGCCGTAGGGCCATACATTAAAAAAAGAAATGTTCACGACACAAGGTGAAAGGCGCCAAACGATCGAGTGTGTCCGAGCAGGTTCACATATATGCCCCCCCCCCCCCTCTCCCGACAAGAGCGTGGGGGCCTCCATTCAAATAGGAAGTACCCAGGACCCCATGTAGAGGGCTCCCAAATTATCAAGTGTGCCTGAGCAAGTTAACAGAAGGGGTCCCCGTCAAGAGCGTAGGACCCTCTATTTGAATAAGAAGCACCCAAGACCCAATGGAGAGGGCCCCAAATGTTCGAGTGTGTCCGAGTAGGTTACCAGGTAAGTCTCCCAACAGGAGCAAAGGACCGTTCATTCACTTAGGAAGCACTCAAGACCATACGTAAATGGCCCCCGAATGATGGAATGTGCTCGAGCAGCTTATCAAAAGAGGCCCGGCAAGAGCGTAGGGCCTTCCCTTCGAATAAGAAGCATCCAGAACCCAGTGTAAAGGGCCCCCGAAAGATGGAGTGTACCCGAGCAGATTATCAGATGGCCCCGACAGGAATGTAGGGCCCTAAATTCAAATACCGAGACTCAATATACAGGATCCCCGAACAATCCAGCGTGGTCGCGGAGGCGAACTGATGGGTTCCTGTCAAGTGCGTGGGGCTCTCCATTCAAGAAGGAAGTACCCAGGACACAATGTGGAGTGCCCCGAATAATCGAGTGTGCCCAGGTAGGTTAACAGATGGGGCCCCCGACAAGGGCGTAGGGGCTTCCGTTCAAATGTGAAATACTCACGACATGATGTGGAAGGTCCATAATGATCGAGTGCGCCAGAGCAGATTAACAGGATAAGGCCCCCAAAAGAACGGAGGGCCCTCCATTCGAATATGAAGTATCCAAAACCAGATGTAGAATTCCTCCAATGATCAAATGGGCCCGAGCTTCTTATCAGAAGGGGCCCCGACAAGAGCGCAAGACCCTTCATTCAAGTAAGAAGTACCCAGAACGCGGTGTGGAGGGCCCCCGAAACATGGGGTGCACCCGAGCGGTTCATCAGATGACCCCGATAGGAGCACAGGACCCTAAATTCAAACACCAAGACCCAATGTGCAGGGCGGCCCCCCCCCCTGAACAGTCCAGTGTGGCCGAGGAGGCGAAAAGAGGGAAGGGGGGATGGGCGACAAGTGCGTAGGGCCCCATTCAAATAGGATGTGCCCAAGACCCAATGAAGAGAGCCCCGAACGTTCGAATGTGCCCGAGCAGGTTATCAGATAGGCGCCTACAAGAGCGCAGCCCCCTCCCATTCAGATAAGGAGCACCAAAGACCCAGTGCGGAGGGTCCCCGAACGGTCGAGTGTGCCCAAGCAGGCTATCAGATGGGCCTCCGACAAGACCGTAGGGCCCCGAACAAGTGACAGGGAATCGGAAACGCCCTAGACCAATGTAGTGGGCCCCTGGGTATATCGGAAGTGTGACTGTAGGTTAACCGAGACACACGTAAAGGTTCCCTGATCAGCCGAGAGTACCCTGGCAGGTTAAGATCTGGAGACTCGGCTATAACTCACAGAGCCTTTCTGGTGAATGAAAAAAAGATCCATGGAAGGGCCCTTGATCGAAGAGTGTTCTCGCACGCTAGCAGGAAGGGTCCAGCAACAGTGCAGGGCCCTCCGAGCAAATGCAAAAAATTGGGGGCAAAGTGGAGGGCTCCCTAATGATCAGGGCGACTCTGCAAGTAGGCATGTAGGTCCCCCAGAAACAGCATAGGGCCCCTAGACAGTGTAATAAGGCTTCGAAATCCCAATTCACAACTTTTCAATCATTGAATTTTTTCCTTCTTCTCATAGGCCCCTCATTTTTGCTTGCAACAGTTCTTGGTCGCCTGGAAATCCAGAAATGTCTAAGATTGTTGCGTTTTGTGTAAAAAAAACTGAGCCTGTTCGACCTACTATGGGGCCCCTTTGGAGCCAATGAGCCCCTTCGGGCCCAAGGGGAGCATGGCCTTGTGCTCCTCCCCTTTTTGGTCCGCCTCTGGCGAAAACAGCGCCGCATTCTGGTCAAATGATACAAGAAGCAGTTTGCACAGACGATTGTAAATATAGCAAACAGTAAACCATTTTGCACAGAAGAAAAAACATCAACAAGTCACATTCATGCTTTTCATGTGTACCACGGAACGTCACACTGCTGTGAGAATGGGCTCCGGCATGAAGCATTCGGACAGAAGATGAAATGCATGCTTAGTGCATTTAATAAACGTACCATGATGATAAAAGGCAGACTATGCATATTGTGCGTTGGCCACGCGGCTGCCGATTGTAGTCATTACTATGACGCTGAATCGTGCATTTTACGTCATCATTCGTTCCATTTTGTGTTTACTGTGTCAGAGCACGCGCACACACACACACACACACACACACACCACACACACACACACACACACACACACACACACACACACACACACACACACACACACACACACACACACACACACACACACACACACACACACACACACACACACACACCACACACACACACACACACACACACACACACACACACACACACACACACACACACACACACACACACACACACACACACACACACATATATATATATAACTTTTTTCCTCTCTCTGTCTCTTCCCCCCCCTCTCTCTCTCTCTCTCTCTCTCTCTCTCTCTCTCTCTCTCTCTCTCTAAACAACAAAATCGATCTGTGTGATTCTACGCGGAAAAAGCTTGAAATACATGCCAAGGTAGTGTCTTGGGCAAATGTTACGGACATTGTGAATAAGGTCTTTTTCCTATGCGTTTGCGTCGTAAAACACGCTGCATCGTCCAAAGTGACGTTGAAATTGCACGCATTTTTGAAGATTATCAAGATCATGTATTTCTGCTTGAGCGCGTAGCGTGACTGGTCGTGTTCGAAAAATGATTGTGCTTCCAAAATTTTTAATTGATTTTACAACTTTTGAACACTTGGCGTTAAGCAAGGATAATCGGTGCATGCAATGATGCATCTAGTTTTTTTTCTTCTGAATTATTTCACCGGTGAAATGCGTTTTAAAAATCAACCAGTGCCGTTAAGGTGAAGGCGGCTTTCAAGCAATGAAGCATATTATCTATATTGGTGAACTTAGCGTTCATGTACAGCGATCACGTTATAAACGGGAACATACCACAGGATGTCTTTGCTCATCCGCTTATGATAGATCCTCAACGCATGTTGAGGAGGTCCGAAGCAACATGTGTGCAGTACGAGTTCAAAGTTATTATATTGAGTTAACACGCGCTCGGGTGGGGGAGGGGTCAATTTGTCCCCCTGCCCGAGCGCGTTGAAAAGGAAATCATCTGGTATTATTTTTTTGTTTTGTAGACCTTGTAAGGTAGGTTACATACTACAGGTCAAAGTCAGGCCATCTTTTCATCGAAGTCCATTTCTGGGGAATCGTTCAATATGATTCCACAACGGGGTGTAAGACGAAACAAAATCTCCGAGAAACCTTCTCAGGCAACACAAAAACCGAATGGGCAAATTTGATTGACCTAAGGTCAGGTGTAAAGGTCAGACCAAGGTCGAAAGCAGCCTGCTTTATTACTCTAGGACTTGCTGTATTGGGTGGCTTGTGGCGCTCATTTATTGATTACAGAATATGGATTATACATGTTCCTTGAGCTTCGTAGAAAGAGAATAGGGCACTGACCAAAAATGACCCAGGTCAACATATTGCTTTTAGGAGCGTACTGCCTAGCGTAATCTTTGTCGCTTATTCAAATGCAACACTCAAAACATTCAAGTACAATTTTGGCCACTGTGACCTTCGAAAGGTCAAACAATGTCACTAACTTCAAATGAGTATGTAAGTATGGGTAACTTCAATGAGTAAACCTTTTGCTTAAAACAGGTATCTAGACTCGGGAGCACTTTGGTGATCAACCCGAAGTTTGACCTTGTTTGACCTTATTTGACCCGAAGGTTATGACTTGGGAGGCTTAAACTTTGACCTAAGTGAGTTCACTTGGATGCCAAAACACCTTGTGAACTTGATGCCTCTAGATTCCTTAATTCCTGAGATTTCAAGGGGTCAAATTGCCCCCAACTCTACCCGAGAGAAGGGTATCAAATCAGCCACCAGAGCGCATGTTAACTGATTCCTAAGTTCTTAAAGGTCTGATTGGTGGCCCAAGATCAAGCTTCGAAGTCATAATGCCAAAAAAAGAAGTTGAGACCCTTTTCTGATATTATACATGTGCGTAGGCTCAAACTTTATTGCAGCACAAACGCATTCTCTCCGGTCTGCATGCTTTGCCCATCACCCCAAGAGGTGTGTCGATTAAGAGCTGCTACGGTGTGAGCTGGGTGAATGGCTTGATCAGGCTGCAAGAAGTGCTGCGTGCTCATTTGATATCGTATATTGTCATTACATCAATACCTCTTGGCTTATATATCTGTAAGGTGGTTCAAGTTGGACATCCGAGAAATGTCGGTTGAACAGTGTGGAAGCGTAGGATAACGCAAAAAGGAAGATGGTCTGAACAACTTAAAATGCTGAGTGATTGATTGGAGTGATTTAGGGTCGCATGAATCATAGCATAGTATAATGATGCTCAGTGACAACCAACACTGTTATCTACCTCATTTGGACACATCTGACGGAGACTGGGAAGCAACCGTCATCGCCTGATCGGTAATCCTTCACGGTACATATCTGCTAACAAGGTCTTTTCTTTTTATCTCACCCATCCGGAGGCAACAAACAATTTTTAGCAGGGAACTACCTAGTGGCACAGTTAGCGCGACTGCAGGCTCTATAGGCATGGCGGCCCGTATTTCCCGAATCATTTCTCGCTGACATGTGGGAATTGTCTCAAAGCTAAGCTTGACTTCCATGGATCTATTACTCTTAACGCTCGTTCTGTCGGTCAGCTTTCGGCCATGCTTTGTCCAAGCACCCCAGCTCGTCTTTTTGGTGAAAATTTCTAACCCACGCAGATATAGTGGATATTATGCATCATCACGTCGACGTATCTAATTCCAGGCTCAGAAGAAGTAATTTTCTTATCGCTATTTCACCCAGAGATTTCATTGTGGAGCTGGAATTGGAAATGCCTCCTTCACTGGTCCACAAAGGCGATAGCCTCAACGGTAATATGACGTCATAAATTCCACCGAATTTGCATGCAGTTTCCACGGAGCAAGTCCAGGGCACCGGCATTCAGATGTAAATGACTTCAGTCCAAGGATGGAGAAAGACTGAACTGCGCTTGACGTTGCCTCCTGATCACAGTCCTGATATCCCTGTGACAGTTAGTCCAATAGACTTCGTCTAACTGGAATTAGATTACGGAACGTTATTCTTTAAATCAGCCCTCCCTGCTGTAACTGGTGGTGACACTTTGCTGTTGCCAACACCCAAGTGTTGAATTTCTCCCGGAAGGGAAACATCCATACCCTGTGCCCTCCATTGTATGGCATCTTATCAGATGCATCATGGGTACAACCCACCAGGTCATGCCCCCATATTCCTCTAACCACAAAGAAGCCATGCAAATATAAAATCCCTGGGCCCCATTCAGTCGGCCTCATACCATTCGGGTTAGCATTAGCTTGGAGTATTTGTTAATTTACAATTTGTGGGTCATAATGGTGAATAAACCTTCTTCGCTGGTGAACGAGAAAACTGTCATCTATCTCATGCTTAAAATTGTGATGATGATTAGATGAATAAATGCTCCTGGAATTAACAATATCAGCAAAACACAAATAATGCGCTCAGGAAATTACTCGTCTTTCTCATTTAAGTAATAAGCCTGCGTGGAAAGTGCGCATGTCTACAAGTAGAGAAGTTGAGAAGTCCTGCCGGGGTGCCCAGTAGTTAACGTTCGGCTATTTTCTATGCATGATGTTGACCTGCACCCAATGAGCGGCATCCGCAGACCGTCGCACCCTGAGCTCGGAACAGATCAAACGCTGCCGCTAAACACAAGCCAAGCCGCAGGCCGGCTGCGCGGCAACGGCGATCTGTCCGCCGCTTTTATCGTCGACCTGTCGCCGATCGGCGAGTGGACAACGGCGTCGTTAGAGCGTTTATTCCGTGCTCGATGGGGGCTGTCTGCCGACGTCTGTTTGTTCCCGATCCGTCCGGGCACGCCGCGTCAGCGCCACCGACGATCAATGGGCGGCAGGCAGCCGTGCCTCGCTTCACCTCGTCACCGCGCGTCCGTCCAGCCAGATGACGAAGAACGCTGTGTGGTAGTGCTGAGTCGGCAGGGTCGAGAGACCCGTCGAAGGGGACGCAGGGCCACCGGTGCGGAGCAGCCTCTCCGAGCCTCCTGCTGACGGGCCGCCGCTGCCGCCGTCCTCTCCGAGCCTCCTGCTGACGGGCCGCCGCTGCCGCCGTCCTCTCCTCATCTTCTACCTCCTTTTCCTCTTCTTCCTTCTCCTCCCTCTCCTCCCTCTCCTCCTCTTCCTCCTTCTCCTTCTCCTTCTCCCCCCCTCCTCCTCCTCCTCCTCCTCCTTCTCCTCCTACTCCTCCTACTCCTCCTCCTCCTCCTGCGCTGGTCCGGCCGCCAGGTGTTGGAGGTCTGATGAGGATTGGTGCTCCTGATTGTAATGCACCACTATGATAGTATTTGTCGCGACATGCTTTCGCTGTGCTATGTATCTGTCACGATGTTCAGTTCCAATAATGAGCCTTAAATGGTGGTCAGCTTTTATGGTTCAAATGAAGCATGGATCAATGCAGAAATACCGCGTCATGATACACTGAGTGAAGCATGTGTTGATTGGACGATAACAGCACCCAGGCCAACAACTACCCTCATCGCAATGCGGCCATGCATTCGATTTTGTCGTTCTTTAATAGCTGGAGTATGCAGAACAGCTCGGCGCGGACGGAAGTTGCTCAACAAGATCCTGGTGGTGGCACGATCGAGCGCGTACTAGGTATGGCCGCTACCCGAACTTGCCAGGTATGGCCCCTACCGGAGTTTTGATCAGCTCGTCCGCCTGTCACTGGTCCCAAGTTCAGCACACGAGCGCTGTCACGGCTCGTGTCGTATTGCTACTTTGGTCGAGGTGCATGTTTGTGGCTGCACGTCCTTCAGCGAGGCGTCTGTAAGGGGAACAAGTGATAAATAGGCTAGGAGTCCCAGGCACACATTCAAAAATACATTATCTTTTGAGCTTGTGAAAGCCAACGCTCTTCTGCATGGGTGTGTGTGCAGCATAGTTTCTCCAAAATATGCACACAAGCATTTGGCGGAATCTTTGGGGATATAACCCGCCAAAAAACATCAAACTGAAAAAACCTTAGGCGGCACGCATTTGAAAGCTGAAGATCTCTTGCATGGGTGTGTGTATAGCATAGTTGCTTCAAAATACACGTACACATATCCTTCGGAATGCGCTGATGACATAACTGGCGGAGGAGCGTCAACCTGAAAAGTATGCCAGTTCGAAACAGCGCGCTATCTAGCTTTACCCACATGGGCGCTAGTCTGACCGCATACACACATCAGTCATGAGTCTGGTGTCTCACCGGACGTCAAGATAGGCGAACTCCCTCCTCTCGAAGCATTCGTCCCCAGACGAGTTCGTTCCAGCGAAACGACCGTCTGGATACTATCAGGCCACGATCGCGCAGCCCGTTCCGTCCATTTGGCATGGCTGTTCGAGACCGGGTCAGGACTCGGCTCGGCTCGAACTCGGCTCGGCGCCCGAGCCGAGTTCACGCCCATCCGCCGAACACGGCCAGGAGACCCCGGCCCCAAAGCGGATTACCTGGGGGAGCGAAACGGTAATCAAATCCGCTGCGCCGCGGCCACATCAGTGGGAGGGGGAGGAGGGGAAGGGAGGCCAGAGCCGACAGAGGTTGCGCCCGTTCAGGCAGACGCGGCGAGGGCGTCGAGCACGGGTTTTGAACGGATGACGTCCGCTGAGAAGAGATGTCCCGGTGTTCTCAGCGCTGTTGTCTCGACGTCATCGGTCAGCGGAGTAGTGTTGTAGTGCTGCGGAAGCACATGACGCACAGTAGATAAAATCTCTCATGCCGCACGGTCTTGGCTGGGATATTCCGTTAGCGCCACATTATGTATTACTATCATTTCGTGATGTTGCACAGCTTTAACATGCAATTTCAAATTGATTCCCAGCACTTCCAGCGCGAAGCCTTTCCTTCCGCGCCGAACTGCGATTTCCCATCGTCTCTTTTTCTAAAGTTATGGCGCACACACGCTGGCAAAATCAATCTGCCTCGATCCAATTCTGCGCAACAGTAATTCACAGGCAGCGGAGATCTCGCTGGCCTTCGAGGCGCACAGCGTCTGTCTTTGAAATATCATGTTCCAGCCACGGAGAACGGGGGTCAGCCCATCCCTCGCTATGCCTCGGGCGTCGTTCACCAGGATTTCTATTCTCGCGAACTCTCATTGAATCATACTCGAGGGAACCGGATTTCCGATCTACTTCGCTGCCATATTTTGCGATCGCTCGCGCTGCTGCCACATCCAGGCCCGGGTCCCACTGCAGCAACTCTGCATTATGCATGGCCTGATGGCAGTCATCGGACCGGATAGCACAGTCTATTACCCTCGGGTGCTCTAAATGCACACCCCCTGTACGTAATTAGCCGGTGGGGCGTTGACTAGCATAATTTTTTTTAGCTAACGCTGAAAATTATTTGTTTAGAGAATCGGGCAGCTCGTGTTAACGAACACTGGGTTTGCCCCATTCTGGCAGGAAGTGATGAAGCTTTCAGGAAGGGGAGGGGAGGATCTGCCAATTGGTAAGACCTTACAAAGGCTGGCTCCTGCTTATACCGCTGTAGATTAAAGGGAATGTTCCAACTTTATATGTGGTTTTGAACTGAAGTAGCCATCTTGAGGACCTTTTGATGTAGTTCACGGTAATGCCCTTTTAAGATCCAAAAACCTTTGGTTCCTGAGTTACACGCCCGCGAAAGTGGAAAAGTTCAAAGTCACCTTTGCATTGATGATGTCATAGAAACGCCATGCGATCGCCATGGCATTACAGATTGCTTTCTGCTTATGGTCAAAAACAGTATGGCCGCTGATACATTCGCAAAAGCGATGATACGGCACATACGATACTATCCACGGAAGGTGATTGGCTGTTACTAAGATTTCGCCGCTCAATGCGTGTCGTGAGCGTAAGCGTGAATACTTTCGGGTTGCGCGGCACTCGTCAATGAGGCAGTTTTTTCTTCTATCTAGGTCCTGGGCCAAAGTTATAAAAAAAATGAAAGCCATTGTCTGCAAAAAAGCACGGCGCCGAGAAAAGAATGGCGCTCTCCCGAATGTTGTAAAAAGAAGACACATCTGCAACTCTGTCTTTTTCTCATGCTGGCGTTTTTCCTACTCGCGTATTTCTTGCAAACATCTCGGTTGGCGTCGTGTGCACCGGAGCAAAGAATCTTGGACGGGTTTATGGGTTATCTAGGTATTATAAGATTAGGGAAACATTACAGTAATTCTAGATATATATACATACATACATATATATATATATATATATATATATATATATATATATATATATATTGCTAAATATTTCACATCCACACTGTACGACAAATTTAAATCTTGAACAAAAAAATGGTGTCCTTCAAGTACAACCTCTTGAGCTGCATTACCATGAACCCCCGTTGGAACTTTGTTTGGAAGGGAGCTCACGGTAAATTGCGGTGTTATGACCAGAAACCTGTGTGGAAATTGTGAGAAAACCTGCAATTTGATAGTTCCGCGAGCTGTGCAAGTGAGGAATCACACTTATTTTACAAAAGAATGTAAATCAGGAGCTTGAAATGGGCGTGATCACTAGCGGTGCGTGCCAGTGCCTTGTATTGATCTTGATATGATGGGGAGTGTGCGTGGAAGGTATGTACTTCTGAGAGAGAGCATTGTTTTGGTATTCTTTAAGTCTACTGACTCTCAACAAAATGTTATACATCGATACCTGTCTCTGTCTTTATGTTTGTGTTTGAACACGACGAGGTAGTGATGCTGGTAAAGTGAAAGAAGCGCTGGCAGCTATGTTGCGGGAGTGTACCAAGACAGTTTGCTGCTGCATTATGACCTTGCCAACATTCTGAACCTATTTAAGTATTGCAGCATGTAATTAATCCATCACACGGCATTACATTGAAAATTTATTTTGGCAGTAGGAACCGGTCTGTGCGGCTCATTAATTTGCATGCTTGGTATAAACTCACATGATACAGCTTTGCAAAATTGCTATTCCCTTAAAAATTCTGATTGCAACTTGTGTGAGATGCTGGGTGCTGAGAAAGGTGGACAAGTATTGCCATTGATTTCTTGCGAATCACTCATTAAGACTTTTATAATCTGCCTTGTGTGTACTGGCAGCTCCATCACTTCCTTCCATTCTGCTTATCTAACCATAAACACATGCACTTGTGTCTTCAGCCTTGTGCAAGGTTAGCAGGCTTGTGTCTTCAGCCTTGTGCAAGGTTAGCAGGCTTGTGTCTTCAGCCTTGTGCAAGGTTAGCAGGCTTGCAGTGCCATTTCACTGCATGATGTTTGCTTGCTATTTTTGAGTGGAGCAGCTTGATGGCTGCAGCATTCTGCATGGCTGTGGAAGCAAAATGCATGTTTGCATCTTTATCACCTATGTTTTGTGGATTCCCAAAACAGGCTGAGCAAATGGTGTCCTTTATTGGTTATGTGCTTTGCTGGAAGTGATTTATATATTATATCACGTGTTTTTGGTCAGTCATATGTCAGATGCAGAGTTAATACAAGAATGTTCGCTTGACCCATCTTTTCATGGTGGAGTTTATCGTGGAAGCAGCAGGGATTGCAATACAAAAGCCATATCATTGTTTATTATGCCAAGCCACAGTACAGCACTGAGGTAGTGCCACAATGGCGCTATTGACCCGTCCCATTACACAATATACCACATTGGTTGACTACTATATGTGAAGCCTATGAGATAACAGCTTATAATTTATGAATAACTGGTAACAAATCACAACAATGCCAAAGGAGTACCACCGGCCAGAATGCCTTTGCACAGCAATGGTTTTATCGAAGTTAACTAGTAATTGCGTACATAATCCTAAGCAAGAAAAACATTCTTGGTAGCTCAGCGTTGCCATCTTTACCATGGGAATGACAATGCTCCGGCAATCAATTCATAGCAATGTCGCAGATCTATTAATGTTTTCATGCAACTGCATTTTCAATTACAAATAGCAAAGTAACTAAAATGTACATGCCATGATATCAATGTCAGGATTGTAGCACTTCAGGTAGGGATAGGTCGCCGATGCAGTATCGAAATCCCAACAGTTCTTGACATGTGTCGGCGAGAGATTCATGACACTATTTGACAGTTTTCACAATATATCGTGATTTGATTTTAATAATCTGTCATAAACGCTGGCGATCGCTACGTTGCGTATGCCAAACAGTCCACCAAAGCTTTTCCTGCGACCAGTACCGAGACAAAATATTCACAAATAAACCATTCACTAACCCGCCACACGACACAGCGCCCGCGACGAGAATGGCCGGTTGACGTCAGCTTCCCTGAGTTTTGGGGTATTGTTTAGGTCCGGCTGCCAAGTGCTGCCAGGTATTGCTGTCGTCACGAAACGATTCCATGACGCCATCAAACGATGACGTAGCGGGACGTATTTATAAAATCTTTTAAGTTTTGCTAGTTAATGTCATTTTTGAACCCTGAAAGCTTACCAATAGTTACAAGTAGGCTTTCCTCATCATGCCTGATGATTATCTCAATATCTTCAAATGTGGAACGTTCCCTTTAAGGCCGCCTTTTCACAGAAGATAACTGTTCTGATAACTGCTCTCGAACGCTTCGAATAAGCATTGCTATATTGCTCGTTTCAGCGATCTGTTTCGCTTCCCTTTGCGTGCGCTGGTGGCAGCACGGATCCTGTTTGGACGATTAAGTCTTCGATTCAGTCCCTCCCAGCCTACCCATCTGGACACCCAAAGTACATTGGATGTGTACCCAGACGTCGAATCCTGTTGACGCCTCCTTGTCCCGCTACCTGAAGGGAACGCTGCACTGTCCAGCTAAGCTTGCAGCTGACATTAGTGTCGATTCTCGTTCCTGACAGCATGTGACCTAGATCGTTTCTGAGTAGTGGCTGCCTCACGCGGTTCCCGAACACCGAACACGTGTGACCATGCATGTGAACATCAATTCAACAGTACGCAAACGCATCCCTGTTGGCACCGAGCGTGGATGATAAATGTACTTGCTGAGTCTCCCAACATTTAGGACTTTTGCAGCAGTGCCAGGATCCACTAGCGGGTGTAGGTCAACGTCGGTACCGTGCGTTACAGAAGAGCATTGCACATAAATCGTCTCCTTTCAGGCAGCACATATTGTAAATGATCATAAGACAGGTGCATCTTTACTCTTTACCTTCAAACTTTAATAATGACGATTGCGAACGTCCGAGCGCTTCAGAGGCGTAACGCTCACCACCAGCCGGCGCCATTGCCACGTCGTATTCAAGTTACTGCGCATCACGGACCATAATAAATGTGCAGTGCCAACCTAACGACAGATAATGTCTCCAACCCACATTAATGCGCGATATTGCACCATAAGATAAGATGGAGCTGTGCAAAGTGAGCTATTTTAGTGACGTGATAAACTGGAATTTCAGACCAAGAGCCAGATTGACCTGCAATTCCTCTACGAAAGCGGCCTCATAAGAAAAGAAGTAAAAAGGACCATAACCTAACCTAACCTAACCTGACCAAACGTAACCTAACCTGGCCTAGCCAACTTAACCCAACCCACCTAACCCTAACCCTAACCCAACCCACCTAATCCAATCTAACCTAACCTGACCTGACCTTACGTAACCTAACCTGGCCTAGCCAACTTCCACCTAACCCTTACCTAACCTAACCTAATCTAACCCAGCCTAGTCACCCTGACCAACGTCATATTCCATTTCATATTCCTTTCTTTATTAAAACTTTTTATTCACCCGCCATCTATCATCTTACTTTTCATTCCCACACAATACCCCGCATTCCTACCACATTAAGACATAGTTATCCGCCATGTTGACCAATCGACAAAGAGCAGGCAGAAACTCCACCTTGAAAAGGCAAATTCTGGTTGATCCGCCGGGATGGCCTTGACGCGCCAGTAACGGTTAGATAGACTGACATTCAAACCACGTCCGGTGTTGTTATCGCAATTTTTATACTTGGAGAGGTTAAATGATAAGAATTCCACAGAATATTCTTTTTTATTATTTATGATATCCAATGATTTCAAAATGACAGTTGCTGAATAATTAAACATCGCAAGGTTAGGTACCAATGCCGACAATGACCCACTAGCGTGTCAATAGAGCCAAACGTCCGCCGCGTTGCTTCGCGCCTTCCCCGGCGGGCCTCGTTGGACGGCTACGCGTAGGTAGCCAGGGCCGCATCGCAGCGATGCCATGCGGTACATTATGTCTATCGTCGCCCTAGTCGCCAGAGCTAACCGTGTAGGACGAGCAATTACCGAATGCCAGTGAAACCAAAGCCCACAGGTACACGACGGTTAAAATGTTATGCTGCCATTTACCCGTCACTGGAGCTGCTCATTGACTTGTCCACTTAAGCCCAGCTTGAGTCTATCTGCACTTACAGCTTTACAAGGATCAGGAGTACGGTGTGTGGCGCACAAACTTACCGAACCATTAATCGGAAGTGATTTTCTGTGTCCAACAATGCGTTGTGTTTGTGTACGTGGCGAAAATTTGTCTCCCATGATCACCGTGAGCCCATAAGTTTCAGTGGCAAGCGAGCAAGCTTGTGCCGGCAGGTTCAAGCGCATTTAAAGGGAATGTTCCACATTTGAAGGTATTAAGTTAAGCATTAGATATGATGGGAAAACCTTACTTGAAATTATTGGCGAGATTGCAGGGTTTAGAAACAACTCTAAGTAGCAAAATTTGAAAGTTTTTTTAAAAAATGCACCCCATTGCGTCACCGTTTGATGGCGTCATGGAATAACTTTGCGACACGTTTTTCGTTCTCAGGATTAGTCATGCAATCACCAGTTAACCCTGATAAAACCGTTGTGATGCAATAACATTCTCACTGGGTCCTTTGGCAGTGTTAAATCAGTTGTTACGTCATTCATAAATTGCAAATTGCTATCCCATAAGCGCGACATGGAGAAGTCAACCGTTGTTATAGGGCTTTGAGTCAACCAATGTGGTGCATTGTGTAATGGCGCGGGTCAACAGTGTCATTGTGGCACTTCCTCAGTGCAGTACTGTGGCAGGGCATAATGAGCAATCATACAGTCTTTGTACTGCAATCCCTCGTGGTTTTCATAATAAATTTCATCATGAGAAAATGGGTTAAGCGTGCATTCTTGCGTTACTCCGCATCTGACATATGACTGACCATAAACATATGACACAAAACACAAACCACTATCAGCAAAGCAGACAACCAATAAGTAACATCACCTGCTCAGCCTGTTCTGGGAATCCACAAAACGTAGACGACAAAGACGCAAACGCATTTTCTGCTTCCACAGTCATGCAGCATGCTGCAGCCATCAGGCCGCTTCACTCGAAAGTATTGTTCACTCAAGTCATAACACATGTGTAACGAGAAAATATTACATGTAGTGAAGTGGCACTGCAAACCCGCTGACCCTGCGCCCGGCTGGAGACATGATAAGTGCATGTAGTTGCGGTTAGATGGGCAAAATGCAGGGAAGTGATGAAGACGCCAGTGCACACAAGGTTCATGATTAACAGATTTTTAGTGTACACGAGGCTCATGATAAAAATACTGTGACGTGTTTATCCGAGAAAATATCAGCAATACTTTTCCACCCTTCCCAGCACCCAGCATCTTAGACATGTTGCAGCGACTGTGACACTGATGACCTACAGGCAACGCTTGCCTGCATACAAAATTGACAGTAGTGTATGCATCCGTAATAAAACGGCACTACATTTTCAGAATCATTAAGGGAAAGACAATTTTGAAAGCCGTATCATTCGAGCTTATACCAAGCATGTGCATTAATAAGCCGCACGAATCTGCCCCTTCTGCAAAAATAAATTGCGAATATAATGGCATGTAATGAATTAATTGCATGCTGTTATACTTCGATAGGATCAAAATGTTGACAAGATCTTAATGAAGTAGTAACTCGCATTCGTACACCTCTGTAGCATAGGGAATGCTAGTGTTTGTTTCGGTTTGCTGGCATCGGTACTTTGTCATGGTCAGACACAAACAGAAAGATAGGGGCAGGTATCGATATATCACATTTTATTGGGAGCCATTAGACTTAAGGAAAACCAAACTTTTTTTCTCTCAGAAGTACAAGACTTGCACACACACTTCCCATCACATCAAGATCAATAAAAGCCACTGGCACGCACCACCAATGATCTCACCCATTTCAAGCGCCTGATTCACACTCTAATGCCAAATAAGTGTGATCCCACGCCTGCGCACATCGCGGGACTATCAAATTGCAGGTTTCCTCGCACTTTTTGCACAGGTTTTCTGTTATAACACCGCATTTCACCGTGAGTTTCCTCCAAAGCATGGTCTCAACGAGGGTTTATGGTAATGCAGCCCAAGAGGCTTCACTTGAATGACGTGTTTTTGTTCAAGATTCAAATTTGTCATACAAGATGTGTTAGATGTTTGGTACAATATACACATAAAATTGCTGAAATATTCCCCTAATTTCAAAACGTCTTGCTAACCCATAAACCCGTGCAAGGTTCTTTGCTCCGATGCACAACGTGCTAACCGAGCTGTCTGTAAGAAATACGTCAGCAGAAGAATAAAAAAATGCCAGCAGGAGGAAAAGGCAGATTTGCCGTCGCGTCTTCTTTTTTATAGCATTCGGGAGACTGCTTTTTTGCAGTGTCGATATTTTTCAATAACATTTGGCTATCACCTGGAAATAAGGAAAAATGTCCCGTTGACAACGAATGCCGCACAGCCTGAAAGTGTTCACGCTTCCGTTCGCGACACGCATTCAGCATCGAAATCTTACGAACAGCCAATGGCCTTCCGCGGATTGTATGATATATGCCGCATCATCGCTTTGGCGAATGTATCAGCGGCCATGCTGCTTTTGACCATAAGCAGAAAACAGTCTGTAATATAACGGCAATCCTGTGACGTTTCTATGACGACATCAAGCCAAGGTGACTTTGAAGTAGTCTCCCATTGAACTTTTTCACACTTTTGCGGACGTTTAACTCAAGAACCAGAGGGTTTTGGGTCTTAGAAAGGGCATGTCCGTGAACTGCATCAAAAGGTCCCCAAGACGGCTATTTCAGTTCAAAACCCCATGTAAAGGTGGAGCACTCCCCTTAATCTAAGGCCTATCGACAGTTTTGCTCCATCCCTCCCACCCGCGAGCTGTCCCAGCGGGCCGAGTCGGACGCCGGAGACGCATGGGGCGGGGGCTAGCGCCGCGAGAGGCGGGTGGTGGTCCTCCACCGCGTACGATCACTCTTTCCCCACAGGCTGAGGGGCCTGCTGTCGCCGGGCGACGGTCACGTGTGGGCGGGACATGCCTGGCGGGTGGTGGTCCTCCGCCGCGTTCCCCCACAGGCTGAGGGGCCTGCTGTCACCGGGCGGCGGTCACGTGTGGGCGGGACATGCCTGGCGGGTGGTGGTCCTCCGCCGCGTTCCCCCACAGGCTGAGGGGCATGCTGTCACCGGGCGGACGGTCACGTGTGGGCGGGACATGCCTGGCGGGTGGTGGTCCTCCGCCGCGTTCCCCCACAGGCTGAGGGGCCTGCTGTCACCGGGCGGCGGTCACGTGTGGGCGGGACATGCCTGGCGGGTGGTGGTCCTCCGCCGCGTTCCCCCACAGGCTGAGGGGCCTGCTGTCACCGGGCGGCGGTCACGTGTGGGCGGGACATGCCTGGCGGGCGGGCGCCGACGCAGCGCTAACGCTGCTCTCAGGTGCCCTGTGGGTTGTTGGTGGAACTTCAGTAGCCGCGGCCTTCCGCAAGCGCGGTGACGCAACGTAACCAGTGGGAGCGGGGGTTTTAGAGACCATGCCTCTTGGAGGTGGCGGGGGCACCCTGGAACACAGGGTTCCAGAGGTTTTTGTGGTTAGGGCGTCCGTGGGGCTTATCAAACACGAACACTGTGTACCCAAGGTACAAACATGGGTTTAATAGTTCCTCCAAATGAAAAACACACCTTAAACGGCGAAAGGGACCCGTTAGCTGGAATGACCACGTTAGATCTAATTTGGTTTCCCGAGCGTAAAACCGAACACGCCACTGCACAGGAGCACATAAAAGCGTCCATCTCTCCGACCCCCGCAATAGGCGTCCCAGCCCAGTCGACACAGATTGCGAAACACCCGACATTTGCTCATTGCAATTGTTAGTTACAATTGTTGGCATTACCACTGTTCAATTCACAGTAACATTCTCCGCTCCACCGACGCCAGTGCGAGCCAGCAGCTTCGCTTCAGGCTACCGGCGTCGACCCAGTGCGTGGGACCGGATCCATGGCGATGAACGCCGGATAGCGCAGGAGTCAGCTCCGTACCTAGAATATCACCCGGGTGCCGCCCTTCCCCCACGATCGCACCAGTCATGGTAGCGCCTGGTCCAGGTGGAGCCGACGTTGAAGCAACCGCGACAGCAAGGCAAGTGGCTAGGGGCCAATTTCGTCGTCACGGGTATCACAGGAGTATTTCTGCCGAATGTTGCGAGAGGTGCGACTGCAGACGGAAGAACTGTCCGCACTACGGTTTTCTTTTACGTGCCGTGCCGTTTGCTGGCTGTGATTAGATGTGCTGTGCTGTGTGGTACTCGAAAAATAGATACCTTTATTTACACAATAACAGCGTTAACGACTGCAGTAATCACAACAGCAGCCGCGTTGCACATTTCCGGTACTACATCAGCGATGCAAGTGACAATTTTGAACTCTATGACGAGCTCTGTAGTGCCTGAAACACAGTGCTTCTGCCCACTTAAGTCCACAGCACTCCTGAAACCTTCCTCGTAGAGCTATTCTTGCTACACTCCTCACGCCTTCTCTTGCACTCAAGAGCCCGAGAGCCCTCGGGATTCGGGACCCCCCCCCGCGCCTACAGACGCCGAGCTCTCTTCTGCAGACTCCTTCGCCGAACGACCGAGATTGTATTCGTTCTGCGGCACCAGCCTACGCACTGGCATTCTCCCGCAATGATTCCTCTCATGTTAGAGTCCTCAGTTGGATCTCGAGCGCCAGTAGGATTTCAGAGATGCACGGAGGAAAGATCAAACTGGTCGGCGCCGCCCGAGGGTCGCATGGGGATTGTCGTTTCCGCCAGACGCCATTTCTATATCGGTCCATCGCTTTTCTCCTTTTCTGCGGCACTCGCTACATCGTGAGGCTTGTGGAAATCTTCCTTTCTGAACGCCGGCCGCCATCCTGACGCACTGTCGATCCCGCTGTGCGACGTCGCATGAAAACCCCCCCTCTCAGTCGACCCGTGTTCGGCGCTCACAGAGACGGCAGCTTCCAACAGTCCTGCCCTCGGCGACCTCGGAACAGTCCTTCCCACGACCACGTGACATTGTGGCTTCCGCAAAATGCAGTAGGCGGCACCGGCTCAGTCATAACCATGCCGCCGACTCGCCAGTATTGAAACGAGAAGCGTCAAGAACACGATGGGAGGGGCCGGGAAAAGCCGTCTCGCGTCCGCCGGGTGGGCCTGTGGTTTAAAACTCCACCACTGCGCAGCATTGTCACGTTCTCCTCCACGTCACACCGCGGAGCACCGCCAGTCAAACATCACATGACCATGTATTGGCTGCTAGAAAGCCTTGATGGGAGGTGGAACGCCGCGATACCGAGCAGAACCGACAACAAACACCTGTAACGACCGAAGTACAGCTTCAAACAAAGAACTGCTGTCAACGGAAGAGGACGGTAAGCCGCCACCGAGCCCCCAGGCGATCGCGCCGGCCCGTCGCTGATTTGTCTCCAGCGCCTCACCTTTTGTACTAATCTCACACGGCGACGGGCCGGCCGCCACAGGCCCGGCCGGTTATCACGAGGTGCGCACACGCATCTCCTTGGTCAGCGGCGGCACACGGGGCCGTGGGTCGACGCGCCGCCGGCCACTCGAAAACACGCAACGTCGCAAGAAATGGGGGGGGGGGGAGGAGGGGCGCGCCGCCGCGTGCCGACACGGCCGGCGCGCGACGCGGGCCGTAGTGGGCCCCAGCCGCGCGCCGCCGCCGGTTGCACCTACAAGCCGCGCGCGAGCGCGCCACACCGAAGGCGCGGCGAGCGGAAAAGCGCGCGCCCGCGCCGCGGGGCGCATGTAAAACACAGGAAAACCATTGCTTCAGCGTGGATTGACGCGGTGCGGCGCAGCGGCTGCCGCGGCATCGCCGCTCCTGGACCCGGCGCGGGCGCGCGGCTCGCGGTAATATCTCCCTCGGCAAGAGCGCAGTAATATCGGGGACAGGTGTGCGCTTGGGCGTCGGCGGGACGGGATTGTCGGGGCGCCGCCGGCCGCGACCGGAGCGCCTATCACAGTCGGGCCGGGGCGTGACGTCACTCGGTGACCTCGTTCTTGCTGACACAACACGGCAAGACGCCCGACACGTACGGCCGAAGCGACGAGAGCCGGCTGTTGGCAACGCTCGACGGCGTGGCGGCGCACTGTAGCCTGTCCTGTTCGCCGTCAGATGTCAGCACCTCCTGATCCAGCCGCTCGTTGTCGAACACGTCGATGCTCTGCACGTTGGTGGCGTTGCGGCGGCTGCAGATGTCGGCCATGCGCTGCCAGTGGCGCCGGTTCGTCTTCGTCTGGGCGTACACCTCGTCAGAGCAAGGGAACAGCGAGCTCAGCAGGCTGGGAACGTGACGAGCGCAGCGTCAACGATCTGCTCACCACCCTGATCTGCTCACACCTGCGTCGCAGCCGGCTCCCAGCGTCCGTCATCCCCCTCGAAAACACTGCCCCTTTAAACGGCACCGCCCAGACTTGCGGGCCGAATGATCCAACGTCACCAAGTCAACAACGCAACTCTTCCGTCAACAAAGAGCACGCATGGCAAAGCCAGCACGGTCCCGAGCACGGCGCGTCTCGTCAGCACGTGCTACAACAAAGAGCAGGCCCGCACCTCGCCACCGCACACGTCCGAGCGCTGGCTCTCACCTGTAAACAGGCAGCGCAATGTCGTCCAGGAACTGGATCTGCAGCTTCGGGATGAACGCGCGCTCGCGGTCCATCATCTCCGACGGGTCGTTGCCCATCTGCTTCTCCATGTCGCCTTGCGAGAAGAACTCGCGGTACACCAGTTTCTGCCGGACGGAGGTGGACGGTGAGCGTCACCTCACCTCGACCTCTTTCAACGCTGTTGTCCAAGTCCAGGGGGCACAGCATGTAGAAGGAGCAGTTCGTGATGCCGGATGCATGGCACCAGACAGCCACTCAGCACGCCACTACAGAGCCGGACGGCGGCAGCGGCCGACTCAGTCTCCAGCCCACCGTCGCTGGCGGGGGCGCTGCTCAACAGCCCCGGGCCATCCCGCCGACATGCAATCATCACATGCAGCTGATCCCTGAGCACAAGCGAGTGGGTTCCGACGCCCTTGCAAAACCCATATGGACAGGACTTAACAATGCAATGGAATGTGGTGCTTCCATGCGTTCAACAGGGAAGTGTGAAGGACTGTGTGGCTTCCACACACAAGACACTCACGGCTGGGGCATTGGCTGGCTTTGCGTATGGAAGGCCACGGAGTGAATAAACTGAGAATAGCGTTCTTTTTTGGTGACTGGTAAAAGTCAAGGAAAAACGTTAATGCTTTCGCTGCATGCCAGCCACAGTAAACTAGGCTAAGTATCTGTGTAGTTTTCCGGCAGACAGTGGGCGCTCACTGGGCGAGGGTGCGTGGGCGCGTGGGGGAGCCTGCTGACTGCTCTGCCCCAGACCTCGGTCGGACGGAGCCGCCTTCCGCCGCGTTCCGCCCGGTCAGTCCCCCCGCTGCGCGCCGAGCAGGGGCCTCACCGCCGCCTAGGGTTTCCCGGCACGTAAAGCCACCCAAGTCGCCTCGTGCACGCCCACACTTGGGCGGCTTCTCTTGGGCGTAACAGCGGTGACGTTGCGCCGCGTCCACGGTCGCGGCATGACGCCCACGTCACGAAGGGCCGGCCCTGGTCCGCCGGAGCGCGGCATCGTCACGAACCCTCGCCAGCCCCCTCCCCCTCCCCTCCCAGACAGTCCCGTTGGAGACAGAGACTGAAGGAGAGTGCGCAGACTGACGGAGAAGTCGCCACATTAGGCTGTGGAGCCCGCTCCCGCAAGTCGCGATGATCCAATGCCAGTTCAGTGAGAAGAGACTTGTGAATAGTTTTAATTTCTCCCTTACGTGCCTCACATAAGCAATGCAGAAGTGGAAACGGTTTGAAAACAGCTACAAAACCCAGGATTTTTTTCACACGGACTTAAGTGTCCTTATAATGAACGACATAACAAGGCTTACAAAATTGTGACCAAAGGAACGCTTTGTATGTAAAATCCTTGGTTACTGTTAGCAACGCATCCTGGTCATCACCCTACAGTATACCTGAAAAAGTTCGTCTAGGGAAGTAGCAGCAGTATCTCATACCTTAAAATGCCTACAATTCTGCAATTTTCAGCACTCCATCACCACGTGTCCGACACTATGTTGATGAGTTTAAGATACGCTATTGAACCCGGAGGTTTCTTGGCATATCACAGATCCATAGTATCATCCGCTGCTAACAATGATAAAAATGATAACGTGTGATGAGCGGCGTCTGCATCCCGGCCGCCTGGTAGAGTTTGAGCCATCGCGTTATATACATAGCATTCATCTAAAGAAAATAAAACAACACCGCAGGCTTTCTGGCGATCAGCATCAACGGAGCAGCGAGGGTAAGTGCAGCTGCTGAGCAGCAAGAGCCGCGAGTCTCCTAACGATACACCGGACTGGCGTCCCTTTGATCACTCCGTTGGATCTTTCGCGAGGCGATGCGCGCGTGCTCCGGCGGGCGCCAGGCGCTCGCGACGCGTCCATGCTGGGCTGCACCGCGCTCCCGGCTTCAGTGCGTATCCCTGAGTTCAAATATATTTGACACTTGCATCACTGAGCAGAGCGAACCTATTTCAAGGGCTGACTACTCCATAATTCCAGACAGTTAAAGTAGCTTTTAGCAATCTCAACACTGTCTGACTAGTTAACATGAATCGAAAGCTTCGCGAAGTTCAAAACTGCCTGACCAGTTAATATAAACTGAGAGCTTCACGTAGTTCAAAACGTGGCCATTTAACCTGATTCCGCGCGTTTTGCCACGTGATAAGGTAGCACGTAAGGTAGGTCTCTTGTTTTCCCTAGAAACAGTTTCGTTCTGTTCCAGTTTTGTCCTGGAGAGCGCTGAGTGATCCTCAATAGCAGAGGTCAGTTTCTAGTTAAAATATCAATAATTTGAAGATGTTTACAGGGGGAGTCAATGTTCCGGATGGATCTGCGATCCAGTCAGTGCTGCTGTAATGTAGTTCGATTTTCGTACAACTGCCATGGTCTAGTAAGTAATATACACCTGTAACAAACGTCACTGCTGAGCTGATTTAGAAGCATCATACTGAAGCAGATAGCCGTGCAACGTGAAGAGGCGTAAGGTTTTGACAAAGCCGTTCTAAAGCTTTTCAAATAATTTGATTGATGCATGGCAATGATACCAGCAAGGAAGGCATGAAGCTACAGGATTTATGGAGCAGCCTGTTGAGAGTTATCATTTTTACAGCAGACCTTTACTTTACTAGTGTCCAGAAGACACTGAATGAATAAAGTAAACATTGAGATGATCATGATTTGGGCTTTAGGGCGCGCCGACTACAATGATCATACGGGGTCCATTAAAGCAATATGAGAGAGATCACTGATTTCACCTACCAGAGCCCCAATCAGGTGGCCGAGAACCCTTCATCAATCGGCATTTGTTCGTGACGTTTCTGCCGCCGTCCACCGCCTCGCTAGTACCGTCGTCCCCAGTATCTCCCCAGCGTCCGTCCCCGGTATCTCCCCAGCGTCCGTCCCCAGTATCTTCCCCAGGGCCCGTCTCCAGTATCTTCCCAGGGTCCGTCCCCAGTGCCTCCCCAGGGTCCGTCCCCAGTATCTCCCCAGCGTCCGTTCCCCAGTATGTCCCCAGCGTCCGTCCCCAGTATCTCCCCAGCGTCCGTCCCCAGTATCTCCCCAGGGTCCGTCCCCAGTATCTCCCCAGCGCCCGTCTCCAGTATCTCCCCAGGGTCCGTGACCCAGTATCTCCCCAGGGTCCGTCCCCAGCATCTCCCCAGGGTCCCGTCCCCAGTATCTCCCCAGGGTCCGTCCCCAGCATCCCCCAGGGTCCGTCCCCAGTATCTCCCCAGGGTCCGTCCCCAGTATCTCCCCAGGGTCCGTCCCCAGTATCTCCCCAGCGCCGCGGCGCCGCTCCGCCACGTACCGCCGCCTTTTTACTGCTGAGCCAGCGCTTGGTATGGTCGGAGAGGTCGGCGGACGTCATGAGTAGCGAGCGCAGCAGGCGGCGGTGGCGCGGTTTCCGACGGACAGTACCCAGTCGCCGCCATCGCCTCCAGCTCCGGCATGATGCGCAGGTGCTGGCTCAGGTCCGTCGCTGTCGGCCGGGCAGCCGGGCGCGGTCAGCGGCAGCAGGAGCAGGCGAGCGACAGAGCGGGAAGCGGTGGCCAAGGGTGGGGAGCGGGTAACGAGGAGACGGTGGAGCGGCTAAAGCGGTCAGGGGTGGGGAGCGGGTAACAGGAGACAGCGGAGCGGATGGACCGGTCAGGAGTGGGGACCGGGTAACAGGAAGATAGTGGAACGGATGGACCGGTCAAGGGTGGGGAGCGGGTAACAGGAGACGGTGGAGCGGATGGACCGGTCAGGGGTGGGGAGCGGGGGTAACAGGTGCACAAATAAACATTAGAGAGGTGTAGCGGCAGGGAGAAGGCACGAATCGGGACATGGAGAGGGTGGGCAATAGGTGGAGTAAAAACGCACGGACACGGTCAATGACTCAGCGATGCGTGTAGGTGGTCGAGCCACACCGCCAACGTTATCACGTCAGTTCGTAGCCCCCATTGCAGAAGCGCGCATTTGGACACAAAACAACAAACGAGCACAGGGCACGAACGAGGCAAGATGAAGGCGAGACAGAGACAAAGTACGCAATAAACGAGATGGTGAAAACAAAACAAGTGGCTATTCGGAGTCACCGCCAGCTCATCGCTCCACATACTACGAGGGGGGAAAGGACCAGGTCGGCCAGTCAGCACTAGCAATAATCACACACCACCAAATATGTCGAACTCCACGACGGAACAGCATTACGACAAGAAATGACAAGAAACGACAGAAGTAGACACACCGCGGATGTCACATACGAGCCAGGGATAGCATATCCAGCGCGCCGAACAGGAATAACCGCATTCATAATGCGGCCCACTTTGTTTTGAGATGTGGGTGCTGACACCGAACACGGCCTGGCACCACTTGGCATCAGGTCAGAGACTCGACTCGAAAGTTCGGAGAGAGGTCGCTCGAAACACCAGCTGCACTCCTGCACGACACACGGCACACCCGTGCGGTTCAGCAGCGACTTCGGTACCACCCGACCAACATCGGACGGCGTGCAGCTGACATCGATCCACAGGGCTCTCCATACACTGTCGGTACCGCTCGGTGTCCGGGGGAAGGCGACGGCCGGGGCGGGGCCGAGCCGGAGAGCCACGACGATTCCCCCCGGCGGCCGGCGTCAGGCAGCGCTGCCGGGGTCGGCGGCACGGCGTCCGGTCCGGCCGAGTCCCGTGCCGCCGGCGCACAGCGCCCGCATCCGAACTCCCGCCCCGGCCGCGCCCGGTCCCCCACAGACGCCCATCTGCGTCCGCGACGCTCCGCGGAGGGGGCACGGGACGCACGACAGACGCCGGCACCACTTGCCGTTCTCACCCACCGCCACGTCCCGCACGCATGACACGCACAGTCATCGGCATGCAGCACACAGCGCCAGCGGAGAGCCTCGCCGAGATCGCCGCCTCTCCCTGGCACCAGTCTCGGCGCCGGACTCGCGGCGCGGGCCTCACCGAGTATCATGTCCTGCACCATGTCCAGGCAGTGGGTGTAGTCCTTGCGCGGCAGCTGGCTCAGGATGTTGCAGCCCTCCGTGTTCAGGATGCACATGGAATGCGCGAAGTGGTGGCGCCTGCAACGGCCAGCGGCGTCCCGTCAGCGCGATCCGAGGCGCGGGGCCCAGACGGGGGGTCGCGCGGCCAGTACGGCTGACCGCGAACGCCGCCGCAGCCATCTGCTCGCCGACCACCCGGTGAGAGTTACCAAGGCGATGCGAGACCAGCGCGCTGTTTGCGCCGGCTCGGAGCGTGACAATCGGCGGGAGAAGCCGCGACGCTAATGGTTGCCGGAGGCCTCCTCGCGCCGCTGGCGCCCGCAAAGGCCAGCCAAGCCGACGCATCAATAAGCGAAGATAACGACGCGCGCTGCGCCGACATCGACCTGGAAGATTATCACGGGTCGCGACACTCGGGGCACGGTGTCACGGATCAATACCGCGACGATGCATTAGACGGGAGACCGGCGCCGTGGAGGAGAGCACCGTCGGCACAGTTGCCAAGGCCCCGGATTAGTCTCCAGCGCTTGAGCACACCCAAGGCGCAACCCCGCCCAGCCAAACACCCCGGAGGGCGCGGTCACATGAGCAACGCGTCCCCTACGCCACCAGCCCGTCCCGACGCTCCGCGCACCGGTCGTCATCTGGCCAACGGCGGGGCGGGCGTGAAAGAGTCCGAAGAGAGGATGAGAACAAGCGCACGCGCCACCTCAACCCGCCATCTCTGATCCTCGCCAAGCTCTGCCAGAAGAGCCAGCGCTGCCACCGACAGGCCAAGAGCACCGGAGCTGGCCGAGACGCTGGGACACCGGACCTCGCACCGGACCAGGCGAAATGGCGGCGCTAGGTGGCACTGCCGCACGAGCGCGCTCGTCCCACATTCGCTCGCCACGTGTCCCCCCGCGGCGCAACCGACAACGGGCCGGGCATGGCGCGCACATGTAGCCAGACCGAACCGGCCGCGCTGCACCGAGCGCCGCCGGCCACAGCGGCCGCGCGGGCCTCCACCTCCATCACACTGCCCTCGGACGAGTACAGCGAGGCCAGTACGGAGAGCGCGACGCCACCTGGAAGCTATTGGTGGTGCCCCGGTGGTCCAGGTCGTGGCAGAGGCACGCTGTGAGCAGCGACAGTGCCTCCAGCTCACTGGAAAGGAGGCAAGCAGTCAGCCACACCGCAATACGGGACGGGGAGGACTGCTGCCCGGCTCACTGAGACGGGAGGCGAGCAGTCAGTCACAACGCAGTACGGGACGGGGAGGGCTGCTGCCCGGCTCACTGGAAACGGGAGGCGAGCAGTCAGTCACAACGCAGTACGGGACGGGGAGGACTGCTGCCGGTTCACTGGAAACGGGAGGCGAGCGGTCAGTTACACCGCAGTACGGGACGGGGAGGACTGCTGCCCGGCTCATGGAAACGGGAGGCGAGCGGTCAGTTGCACCGCAGTAGGGACGGGGAGGACTGTTGCCCGGCTCACTGGAAACGGGAGGCGAGCGGTCAGTCACACCGCAGTACGGGACGGGGAGGACTGCTGCCCGGCTCACTGGAAACGGGAGGCGAGCGGTCAGTTGCACCGCAGTATGGGACGGGGAGGACTGCTGCCCGGCTCACTGGAAACGGGAGGCGAGCGGTCAGTTGCCGCAGTACGGGACGGGGAGGACTGCTGCCCAGCTCGCTGCAAATATGCAGGGGAGCAGGAGAGGGGGAGGGGAGCATGCATCACACCACAGGCGAGACGACGATGAAGTGCACCAGCTCACTGGAAACAGGAGATGAGTCCGTCACGCACAGAACCAGAGGAAAGGACTGGCGTGTGTCTCCCGCTTATTGGATACAAAGGGACGTCAGTCACGCGATACCCAGGAGAGGCGGCACGCGTCTCCAGCTTATTGTAGCCAGAGAAGCGAGGCGCCCATGTGCCTGTCCCGCAGAGACGAGCAACTCAGGCCACACGTCTGTGGGCGCTGCAGGGCGCCGCGTCACCGCGACATATAAACGGGGCTGGTCATCTCGGGAAGCGCCAGCGGGCGGGGGTGGGGCCGAGGAGAGCGACGCCAGCGGGCAGGTGACATACATCACGGTGGGTGGCAGTGGTCACAAGGTCGATGGTGATGACGGTTTGACTTCATGCGCGCTGACTGCCGGTCACACGTCATGACGTCAGCGGGCGGGCTGAACCGTGCCGAACATTGCGGCACGCTAAACTTTTATCTCAAATGCTGCAGGTGGTCTGGAATTCCGTGATCGGACGGCAGGTCAGGGTTTACACAGGAATCGCGGCATAACGTGGGCGGCTGAGATCCCAGAATCCATCTCTTCGAAACGTCGATTTTTAACGCAATGGATGAGCATGACGGAAAAGCTAATTCATGCATGTTACGTCGACCGGAACTCGTTCGGGACTCATCATTAGTCGTGCGTTCACTTCTTTTATCCAGTGATTGAAAGACGCGACGAAGCGATGGGACATCGAGAAGAAAGACCGGCAAAATGGAGCGTGCACCGTCAGTTCCTTCCTCCAAAGGCGAGGCAAACAAGGTGAGGAAGAAACGTCCCCCGACCGACCGCACCCCGCACCAAACCGGCCGCCGTTCCGCGCCCCCACACCCCAGCGCCCCGCCGGACGATCGGCGCATCGGCAGGCTGCGAGGCGCGGAGCGCGAGAAGTGGTAATGACAGGGCCGTCATAACACACGGCTAGTGCGG
>NW_023596420.1:10854161-10879161 GCF_011947565.3 Pollicipes pollicipes
CCTTCCACGCCCGTCCCGTCCATACCCGTCCGCTTCATCTGTACCCACTCATATCCGTTCACAGCCGTCCGCTTCGTGTGCACCGGTCCTTTAACCTGTACTCGTCTGCATCGTCTGCATCCGTCCGCTTCATCTGCACCCTTACCACGCCTGCCCGCTTCGTTTACATCTGTCCGCCAAGTCTTCGTTCCTTTGCACCCATCCGCTTTGCCCGCCCCCCCACCCGCCCGCTTCATCCACACCCTCCGCTTTGCCCGCATCCGCCCGCTTCATCCACACCCTCCTCTTTGTCCGCACCCGCCCGCTTTATCCAAACCCATCATCTCTGTCTACACCCATCCGCTCCGTCCGCACCAGTCCGCCCCGTACGCGCCCGCCCGCTCTGTCGCGTCATCCGCTCGGTCCACACCCAGAGCGAGTTAGCTCCGTCTGCCTCTATAGTCCCGGCCAACCTCCCCGTGCTGACTCATGTGCTCTCAGCCCATTCAGTGTCCGTCCGCTTCCGCACGCGCCTGGCAGTGCCTGTCCGCTCCTGTTCGTGTCCGTCCGACGTGTCCGTTCGTGTCCGTTCGTGTCCGTCTATGATCCTGCCTACCTGTGTCCGTTCGCGTTTTGCCACGCTCGTCCGTTCATTGCGTCTGCCGTCAGCTCGCCTGTTCCCGCCAGCCGTGCCATGTGGGGCGGCACCAACTGCCAATGTCTCCTAGCTGAGGCGCGCTCAGTTTAGTGCGGTTCACTTCGGCGGCGTCCCTGCGCGTTTCACCTTGGCTCACCAGTTGGCCACCTTCTCGGTGCGTTGAGCAGCTGTGAGTGTGATGTTGCGTGCCTGCGGTTTGCTGCCGCACGCCAGCAACGGGTCAGCAGCCGGCCGCTGCCCCACCCAGTGCCAATACGCGCCGGTCGCTTCCTTTTAATTCAATTGCCACTTCTCCCCGGCCAACAACGGCCCCGGAGTGGAGAGCGTCCGAGGGAGCGGGCCAAATGATATCGCCAGGGCGGGAGCCGTTCTCCGAGGTCGGATGCCACCCCAGGGGCCACTTTCGCCCCTCTATCATCCCCACTTTGACAACGCGAAACAAAGGGGCAGTTGAGGATGGCCCGCGGAGAATCGGGAAATGGAAAGGAAAACGAAAGGCCACAATTGTCGATTTTGTTTACGCTAAAGGAATATGTATTGTGATGCGGCCGGCGAAAAGTCCTGTGCGAAACACCACGATATTTCAAAGGAATGAAAATTGGGACAGAAATAAAAATAAGCTCGTTTTCGTGCGGCGAGCGTCTAGATGGCCGGTAATAACGCCGGCGGCACGCGTAAACAAAACGTATAGCCCGACTGTCAACCCATCGTCTGCCAAACAGAATTCATCGTCTCTATGCTATCATCATCAGGCCAGGATCTTGCAACGAATGGGCGAGTCGCGCGATTCGGTTCTTAGAACAGCTGCGCTGCAGACGAGGGGACGCGTAATGATTGATCCAACGCTCGCACGTCTTGGTGCTACGCTCGCGCTTAACCTTCTTGGTGCCACCCACGATTCATTTTAATAACTGCGGTTCGGGAGAAATGTGTGGGGCTGCCACCTCCGCCAGCTGGGCCATCTCAGAACCGCCCACAGGGTCTATTACTGGGCTCCAAGCCCGTGGCCTTAGAAATACGTCCTGTGCACTTTTTAAAAAATGCGCCTCAAGCGATTTCCGCCGGCTAACGTGTGTACCCTTGAAGGGAATGTTTCACACTTGGAAATACTGAGGCAAGCACCAGATATGATGGCATGTGTTCACTTGTGATTATTGGTATGCTTTATTGGTATGCTTTATTGGTAATTGGTATGCTTTTAGCCGCCTCCGTGGTCTTGGGGAAAGATGCTGGACTCGTAATCCAGCCGCACTGGGTACGAGTCCCAGAGTTGGGCGCATTGTTTGACCCGACTGAAACGGAAAGGCCAGCTGGCAACTGGCCAACGAGGCTCAACCCAGACCCGAGGCGGCCGTGTCGCAGATTGTGCGGGCACGTAAACCCTCCGCATTCCTGTCCGGCGAAAGGGCGGAGGCAAAATTAGCTGTTGAACTGGACGGCACGCTTGGGTGGTTGGGTTCGGGGGTACACGCAACAAGCTATGCTTAGCAGGTACTCTGAATCCGAAATCACCCATATAAACCATTCGGATAAATTATAAAAAAGTGCAAAACACTGCTCTAGGCAAAACAATCACACGATTTAGTAACTATGCTCCTCAATAAGTCATCGTCTGATCACGCCATGGAAGGTTTGTATGACGTCAGCGTCGCTGCCAGATGACCGTGTTAGAATTGCCATCGTTAGCGGCCGGCTGACTTCCCGGTAGTACTGTAAGCTGTCGAAAGATGACGCACGGGCTGGCGAAAACCTAACATCCTTAGAGCATACCGTTAATTTAGCTTTCTCGCGGTGTTTTTGCATATTTGTCCATAATTTTGTATTTGTTACTTGCCTTCACATATTCGCTTTTGGCACTATTATAAGTAATTCGGTTTACCAACCTCACTTCCGTCACAACTCGTGCCACTGTCCAAAGTCCTGTACTTTATAGCATAACAGATAATTTGTATTGGGAACTCGCATTGAACGCATCAAAATGATTTAAGGCCAACTGATAACTGCTGATGCCACAAATCTTGCTGATTGTTTTTGGTCTCTGTCATTACATGACTAATGAGATGGTGGTAATTGCGTAGCGTTTGTATGGCGTCATGAATATCTGGGTGGCCTTGACATTGTCCGCACAAAAAGCCTTTACAAGTTTACAGACGTCAAGTTCAGAAACAAGAGAGTTTGGCGTTCGCCGATATTTTGACGGTCGCCGATCTTGGCTACAGACAGGTGTGGCTGGTGAGCGGAGCGCTCGTGTTGGATTTTCGCGCAGCAAGACGGTTTAATTGATTGTGATGGTAGATAATTATTCTGACTCAAGACCGTACTTGATTAATTTAAAGAAATCACAATTCAGACTACGTTCAGCCAATAACTGAGATGGATACTCGGACGCAAATATTTGACGCTTTTCTGGTAAGACAGAAATCAAAATTAGTTGGGACAAATCTGCGATTTTTTAGACGGGTTTTTAACTGAAGAGTGGCATACCTGTGAACTGCACTGAGCAACCTCCTAAATGGCCAATCTCAGTTCAAAAGCCCCACACGGTAGTCGCCGATAATGTTCGGCAGTGTCGGGCGTCGGCGGCAGGTGTTGGAGCGTGCCATACGGTTTCGGACAGACGACAGTATCTGCTGTTGTTATGTCAGTGTCAGATGGTGTTGGACGGTTGTCGCATGGCGCCAGGTCAGCTGGCGGGTGGCGTCTCACAACATCGCGCGGCGTCTGCCGCCGTCTAAGTCGTGTTGCATCGCGCAGTGTCTGCCGCTTGTCTTAGTCGTTTTGGACCGTGTCGGGCCGCCGCGCACTGTCTACCACTGCCGGGCGGTTTGTCGGGCCGCCGCGCGCTGTCGGTTACTGTCCGGCGGTGTCGGGCCGACCGCGCTGCCGGCCGCTGTGGGCCGCTTGTCTGGCTGTGTCGGCGGTTCTGTGTCGGGCGGTGTCGGGCCGCCGCGCGCTATCGGTCACTGTTCGGCGGTGTCGGGCCGCCGCGCCTGCCGGCCCGCTGTCGGCCGCTGTCGGGCGCTGTCTGGCTGTGTCGTTCACTGTCCGGCAAGTGTCGGGGCCGCCGCTCTGCCGGCCGCTGTCGGTCCGCTATCTGGCTGTGTCGTCCACTGTCCTGCGGTTGCCGTGCCGCCGCTCTGTCGGCCGCTGTCGGTCGCTATCTGGCTGTGGTCGTTCCACTGTCCTGCTGTTGTCGTGCCGGCCGCTCTGCCGGCCGCTGTCGGTCGCTATCTGGCTGTGTCGTCCACTGTCCTGCGGTGCCGTGCCGCCGCTCTGTCGGCCGCTGTCGGTCGCTATCTGGCTGTGTCGTCACTGTCCTGCGGTTGCCGTGCCGCCGCTCTTGCCGGCCGCTGTCGGTCGCTATCTGGCTGTGTCGTCCACTGTCCTGCGGTGCCGTGCCGCCGCTCTGTCGGCCGCTGTCGGTCGCTATCTGGCTGTGTCGTCCACTGTCCTGCGGTGCCGTGCCGCCGCTCTGTCGGCCGCTGTCGGTCGCTATCTGGCTGTGTCGTCCACTGTCCTGCGGTGCCGTGCCGCCGCTCTGCCGGCCGCTGTCGGTCGCTATCTGGCTGTGTCGTCCACTGTCCTGCGGTGTCGTGCCGCCGCTCTGCCGGCCGCTGTCGGTCGCTATCTGGCTGTGTCGTCCACTGTCCTGCGGTGCCGTGCCGCCGCTCTGCCGGCCGCTGTCGGTCGCTATCTGGCTGTGTCGTCCACTGTCCTGCGGTGCCGTGCCGCCGCGATGCCGGCCGCTGTTGGCCGCTGTCGGTCGCTATCTGGCTGTGTCGTCCACTGTCCTGCGGTGCCGTGCCGCCGCGATGCCGGCCGCTGTCGGTCGCTATCTGGCTGTGTCGTCCACTGTCCTGCGGTGCCGTGCCGCCGCGATGCCGGCCGCTGTTGGCCGCTGTCGGGCGCTGTCTGGCTGTGTCGTCCACTGTCCTGCGGTGCCGTGCCGCCGCGATGCCGGCCGCTGTCGGTCGCTATCTGGCTGTGTCGTCCACTGTCCTGCGGTGTCGTGCCGCCGCTCTGCCGGCCGCTGTCGGTCGCTATCTGGCTGTGTCGTCCACTGTCCTGCGGTGTCGTGCCGCCCGCGATGCCGGCCGCTGTCGGTCGCTATCTGGGCTGTGTCGTCCACTGTCCTGCGGTGTCGTGCCGCCGCTCTGTCGGCCGCTGTCGGTCGCTATCTGGCTGTGTCGTCCACTGTCCTGCGGTGTCGTGCCGCCGCGATGCCGGCCGCTGTCGGTCGCTATCTGGCTGTGTCGTCCACTGTCCTGCGGTGTCGTGCCGCCGCTCTGTCGGCCGCTGTCGGTCGCTATCTGGCTGTGTCGTCCACTGTCCTGCGGTGTCGTGCCGCCGCTCTGTCGGCCGCTGTCGGTCGCTATCTGGCTGTGTCGTCCACTGTCCTGCGGTGTCGTGCCGCCGCTCTGTCGGCCGCTGTCGGTCGCTATCTGGCTGTGTCGTCCACTGTCCTGCGGGTGTCGTGCCGCCGCTCTGTCGGCCCGCTGTCGGTCGCTATCTGGCTGTGTCGTCCACTGTCCTGCGGTGTCGTGCCGCCGCTCTGTCGGCCGCTGTCGGTCGCTATCTGGCTGTGTCGTCCACTGTCCTGCGGTGCCGTGCCGCCGCGATGCCGGCCGCTGTTGGCCGCTGTCGGTCGCTATCTGGCTGTGTCGTCCACTGTCCTGCGGTGTCGTGCCGCCGCTCTGTCGGCCGCTGTCGGTCGCTATCTGGCTGTGTCGTCCACTGTCCTGCGGTGCCGTGCCGCCGCGATGCCGGCCGCTGTCGGCCGCTGTCGGGCGCTGTCTGGCTGTGTCGTCCACTGTCCTGCGGTGTCGTGCCGCCGCGATGCCGGCCGCTGTTGGCCGCTGTCGGTCGCTATCTGGCTGTGTCGTCCGCTGTCCTGCGGTGTCGTGCCGCCGCTCTGTCGGCCGCTGTCGGTCGCTATCTGGCTGTGTCGTCCACTGTCCTGCGGTGCCGTGCCGCCGCTCTGTCGGCCGCTGTCGGTCGCTATCTGGCTGTGTCGTCCACTGTCCTGCGGTGTCGTGCCGCCGCTCTGTCGGCCGCTGTCGGTCGCTATCTGGCTGTGTCGTCCACTGTCCTGCGGTGCCGTGCCGCCGCGATGCCGGCCGCTGTCGGTCGCTATCTGGCTGTGTCGTCCACTGTCCTGCGGTGCCGTGCCGCCGCTCTGTCGGCCGCTGTCGGTCGCTATCTGGCTGTGTCGTCCACTGTCCTGCGGTGTCGTGCCGCCGCTCTGCCGGCCGCTGTCGGCCGCTGTCTGGCTGTGTCGTCCACTGTCCTGCGGTGCCGTGCCGCCGCGATGCCGGCCGCTGTCGGTCGCTATCTGGCTGTGTCGTCCACTGTCCTGCGGTGTCGTGCCGCCGCTCTGTCGGCCGCTGTCGGGCGCTATCTGGCTGTGTCGTCCACTGTCCTGCGGTGCCGTGCCGCCGCTCTGTCGGCCGCTGTCGGTCGCTATCTGGCTGTGTCGTCCACTGTCCTGCGGTGTCGTGCCGCCGCTCTGCCGGCCGCTGTCGGTCGCTATCTGGCTGTGTCGTCCACTGTCCTGCGGTGTCGTGCCGCCGCGATGCCGGCCGCTGTCGGTCGCTATCTGGCTGTGTCGTCCACTGTCCTGCGGTGCCGTGCCGCCGCTCTGCCGGCCGCTGTCGGTCGCTATCTGGCTGTGTCGTCCACTGTCCTGCGGTGCCGTGCCGCCGCTCTGCCGGCCGCTGTCGGTCGCTATCTGGCTGTGTCGTCCACTGTCCTGCGGTGCCGTGCCGCCGCGATGCCGGCCGCTGTTGGCCGCTGTCGGTCGCTATCTGGCTGTGTCGTCCACTGTCCTGCGGTGCCGTGCCGCCGCTCTGTCGGCCGCTGTCGGTCGCTATCTGGCTGTGTCGTCCACTGTCCTGCGGTGCCGTGCCGCCGCGATGCCGGCCGCTGTCGGCCGCTGTCGGGCGCTGTCTGGCTGTGTCGTCCACTGTCCTGCGGTGTCGTGCCGCCGCTCTGCCGGCCGCTGTCGGCCGCTGTCGGGCGCTATCTGGCTGTGTCGTCCACTGTCCTGCGGTGCCGTGCCGCCGCTCTGCCGGCCGCTGTCGGTCGCTATCTGGCTGTGTCGTCCACTGTCCTGCGGTGTCGGGCCGCCGCTCTGTCGGCCGCTGTCGGGCGCTGTCTGGCTGTGTCGTCCACTGTCCTGCGGTGTCGTGCCGCCGCTCTGCCGGCCGCTGTCGGTCGCTATCTGGCTGTGTCGTCCACTGTCCTGCGGTGTCGTGCCGCCGCTCTGCCGGCCGCTGTCGGTCGCTATCTGGCTGTGTCGTCCACTGTCCTGCGGTGCCGTGCCGCCGCTCTGCCGGCCGCTGTCGGCCGCTGTCGGGCGCTATCTGGCTGTGTCGTCCACTGTCCTGCGGTGCCGTGCCGCCGCTCTGCCGGCCGCTGTCGGTCGCTATCTGGCTGTGTCGTCCACTGTCCTGCGGTGTCGTGCCGCCGCGATGCCGGCCGCTGTCGGCCGCTGTCGGTCGCTGTCTGGCTGTGTCGTCCACTGTCCTGCGGTGCCGTGCCGCCGCTCTGCCGGCCGCTGTCGGTCGCTGTCTGGCTGTGTCGTCCACTGTCCTGCGGTGTCGTGCCGCCGCTCTGTCGGCCGCTGTCGGTCGCTATCTGGCTGTGTCGTCCACTGTCCTGCGGTGTCGTGCCGCCGCGATGCCGGCCGCTGTTGGCCGCTGTCGGTCGCTATCTGGCTGTGTCGTCCGCTGTCCTGCGGTGTCGTGCCGCCGCGATGCCGGCCGCTGTTGGCCGCTGTGGGCCGCTGTCTGGCTGTGTCGGGCGGTGTCGGGCGGTGTCGGGCCGCCGCGCGCTATCGGTCACTGTTCGGCGGTGTCGGGCCGCCGCGCTGCCGGCCGCTGTCGGCCGCTGTCGGTCGCTGTCTGGCTGTGTCGTTCACTGTCCGGCAGTGTCGGGCCGCCGCTCTGCCGGCCGCTGTCGGTCGCTATCTGGCTGTGTCGTCCACTGTCCTGCGGTGTCGTGCCGCCGCGCTGCCGGCCGCTGCCGGCCGCTGTCGGGCGCTGTCTGGCTGTGTCGTTCACTGTCCGGCAGTGTCGGGCCGCCGCTCTGTCGGCCGCTGTCGGTCGCTATCTGGCTGTGTCGTCCACTGTCCTGCGGTGTCGGGCCGCCGCGATGCCGGCCGCTGTTGGCCGCTGTCGGCCGCGGATGGGTGCGCGCTGTTGAGCGGACTGAGAGTGCGGGCTCGCGGAGCGGCGCTCGAGCCGCCGGTCTCGCGACAAAAGCCGGCTGTTGAGCCCCTCGAGAGGCGACGAGAGCCCGGCCGACGCCGCAGCTGAATTGGAGCCTGCGGAGCGCAGCAGATGAGGCGACAGGCTGGGGCACTGTGGGACCGATGCGGGCGTGAAGACGCTGTGTCGGCGCTCAGCTGGCCGTGATGCCGACCCAGCCGTGCGCACCGAAGTCTCCGTCGGACAGCCGGGGTGAGCAGGGCAGCGAGAGAACTGTTGGCAAAAACACCCGACGAAGGTGCAGTTCGTGTATGTTACTATGGTTTTGACATGTATCGGTCAGAGAGACAGCCTGTCTGCTGTTGCCCGTGCAATAAGGCAGGCTGCGTGCGCGGATTTCACTACCCTGAGATATTAAAGACACGCTTCCCCGCCCGCATTAACACAACCAAGCCAATTTTTAGTGCCGATTGAAACTACACACACACGCACACACACAAACACACACACACACGCACACATAAATCTAAATATATATTTGTATATATATATATATATATATATATATATATATATGTATATATATATATATATATATATATATATATATATATATATATAACGTGAGTGGACATAATGGAGCAAGTCTGATGTCTGTAAATCAATCAATAGAGCAAATGGGCAAAAACAGTGAGACTAATCGTCACTAAGGGCGGGCTGAACTCTCTTTTGCCTGAACTCCCACAGATGTCGACAACAAAAAGCCCTGACGTCCGTGCCGTAACGGCCCCTCTGCGTCCGGCCCTGCCGGCGGCCAGCCAGCCGAGTGGGTTTTAACGAGGGGCCGGCGCGCGTCCCGCACCTCCCGCGCGCGACAGACACCGGTAACAGGACCTGGCGCAGCGGGCGCCAATTATTTCGCCGAGGGGGGCGGCGGCTAATCGCTTTCGCTCTTGGCCGCGGGCTGCGGAAGAGAGGACGTTGCCCTGAGGCGGTGAGAACGGGGGTCTGTCTAAGATATCGGGGACGGGTCTTGACAGAAACAGTGCCGGTCTCTGACGGCGTGGACGGGTTTCTGAGACGGTGAGCTTGGGACGGTTTTGTATGCTGCTGCGCGCCGTGTTGGGTCTCCGACAGCTAGAGCGTCATGTCTGTGGAGGTGAGCACGGATTTCAGTTACGGCAACGTAGACGGTTTCTGTCCGAAGCGGCCTAATGCAACAGCACGCTGGGCCCACCTCCCCACGCTCATTGGTAAGGAGGGACGGGGGCATGTCCCGCGGAGCCGGCGAAGCCATGCCCGCAACGGCGTGAGCGACAGGTGGGGAGGGGGAGGGCACAGGGCTGACGCGGTCCGGCTGTGAACGTCGTCCGTGACATCTCACCTCAGCGGGGTTGGGGGGCGATCGACGAGGCCGAGGCGAGGGAAGCCGCGCCGCCAAGTGACACCCGACCACTCTCGCTACCCCACGCCGTAATGGATACGAGTCTCCCCCGGCTGGCGTTGATTGACCAGCGCTGCGAGCTCGACCGAGGGTGGGTGGGCTCTGCAGGCTCCGCCGGCTCCGGTCCGCGCTGTCCACGCCGGAGCACAGTCCTGGGACATCGACCTCTGCCGACGATGACCGCGCGTACGTCGGCAATTTGCTGGTGGTCCCGGAATTCGGGAAATGAAAAACGAAATGGCGCCCGTAAACGAGAACGTGTTTCTCTCCTTCATCACCGGTTGGCACGGCACCGGGCTCAAAATAAGAAGACCTTAAAACCAATTTCTGGTTTGCGCGCAGGGTCCTAAAGAAATGACTCACCTATGACGCACGTCTCATATGACTGACGATGGTCGTGTAGACCATTGTCACCAGCTTCTCAGCTTATTCAAACAGCAATGTTACGGAATGACAGCGGCATGATCTGCACTAAAATGCAGGTGTTTGAGGTGAAGATTCGTCAAGTTGTAAAGAGCAAGTAATAACAGTACATTTTAACCATTGAGATGATGTTAACTTGCTACCACTTCATGTGGTTAGAAATTGACGTTGATTAAAGAAATATCCGCCTTTTTTGGAAACTTCCCACGCATTACTTACGAATGAAAACGCCATGAGTACAGAATGGCTGTGTTGGTTTCAACACTCCTTTCAGCAAATCCACCTTCAAATTATTCAAAAACAGTTCTGATCAACATTGATTGCGTTGATTTGGATGCACGGTGATGTCTGTGGATATCAAACTTCACCTTCTGCATTTACCACACGTTGGTGTCTTTCACTCTACTTTTGTGTTTACGCTTCATGCCGTTCGGCAAAGCACAGGTGTATGCAAATGTAAGGCACATTCATACCGCACGATTTTTCTCAGGAGCTCTGTGAGATAAGATACCGCAGTATGACCTGTTTAGGGATCGTGTTTATATCAACTTCGCTGCAGAAACTTCAAGTAGAGATGACTCAAACAATGGTTCAGTTCCCAGATCGCGTCAGTTGCGTACGAAAACATTTTGATTTAAGCCATTGGAATTGGGGTGCTGTGTAGATGCGGCATTCGTGCAAATTGACATGTAGGAGCGTCAGAATAAAGCATCGGGGAAAGTATTAAATGCTTGATTGTCTGACAGCCTCAGATTGAGATAGCCGTTTCGTGGATGAGTGTGCTCACGACTTCACACTGCGTTCCTGCGGATCTGTTCAGATGTGTACACTCACGAGGCTATTACCCCCATGCCACTTATCAAGGCCGTACCGGAGTGTTCGGAGTGTGCCCTCTATGCCTGGTGTACCTCTGGTGTGCCCCGGCGAGTACCTCCGATATTACAATGCCTGGTGGTGCCGCAATATAGTGTGTATGCCTAATGAGGGACCGCGCACCAGAGATGCAGGCTTGTATACAGTAACTTGTAATTCACTGCTAAAGAAGTGACGCTTTGCTACCAAAACGGCACTCACTTTCAGTTATTGCTTAGTCAATCGCGCCAACGTTAAGTTTGTTCCTGCCACAAATAACCTTGGCAGCAAAGTTAGCGACTTCGCAGGCGAACTGGCTGTCCGCGCTTGTTAACCCCAGACGATGACAGGACGACGTATTGCTGGAAGCATTAGTCCCTGCACCAGCTGTTGGATCGCAGAAGATACAGGTAAGCCAAGCTTACCGTCGCTAAGGTCACATGATATGCCAGCATATCGCCGCACAAGCTTGTCATTGCGCGCCGAGAAGATCCAGCAAGCGTTTGCCAAACATGGCACTCAGATCCCATGCGCTCGGAGCGCCGGCGACAGTGGCACCCAGATCCCATGCGGTCAGAGCGCCGGGGACAGTGGCACCCAGATCCCATGCGATCGGCGCGCCGGCGACAGTGGCACCCAGATCTCATGCAGTCGGAGCGCCGGGGACAGTGGCACCCAGATCCCATGCGGTCGGAGAGCCGGCGACAGTGGCACCCAGATCCCATACAGTCGGAGTGCCGGGGACAGTGGCACCCAGATCCCATACAGTCGGAGTGCCGGCGACAATGGCACTCAGATCCCATGCCGTCGGAGCGCCGGCGACAGTGGCACCCAGATTAGAATGGACCAAAATGAATGTGACGACTCTGGGAAGCTATTTTCGGCCAACCGCAAACAAAGCCGTTGTTTATATCACGGCAAACGAGGACTTTGACCAATGCGACTGTACAAAGGGAAGTTCAAACTTCTACTAAACATATTTTTCACAACTTGTTGAGTGTAATAACTTTGCAAGCACTGCAACACTGAAAGCGACAAATGCGTTTAACTGACCCAGACCTTTTCGGCACTGCCGTGTTGGGAGACAGTTTGTGGGAGATTTACGGACAAACTCCGCAGTCCCGCGACTTTTTGAAGGACCCTTTTAGTGGAGTTTTCATTAGGGTATTCGTCTTTACTGCGCAGCCTCCTCAGCGTTAAAAATTAGCCTCTCCCTGGCGGCGTAAACTGGTCATATGAGCCCCACATGACGTCACAATGGCGCGGACCCAGGCCTGTGCATCAGCTTTGTTATTTAAGGAATAACACGAACAATTTGATTCGTTGATGCAGCTTAAATCTTTGTCATTATTAGAAATCAGCATGTTGCAAGTATGGTGATTAAAAAACTGATGGAATCATTACCATCGTTTAACAAAATTTCCTTAAGCTCAATGTGGCGCGGTTTGCCTTTAAATGCGCCATTACGGTATAGAACATTGTCAATCATCTGGGTTGGTGTCCCGGTGTGTGCTGGCCGGAGGAATTCTGCAAAACTGGTAAGTACATGTTGGTTTGATTGCAACATTCGGTCGTGAATAGTATGAAATGTGTGAATAGAAGCTTGCTACATATCTTGGTGGAAACATATGGAAAAGGCATATCCAACTTTACATGCGTGCGTGTCCAACAATACATGTAATGTGAGAGGCTGTGAAGGGGGCAGAAGACTGAACATAGCAGATTCTGGACTTTTGTTCTTCATGTGCAGTGTGTGTGTTCGGTGCAGCTTTGCTCGAATTCCAGTGAACTGAACCTCGTGTGAAGATGCCCAGTTCACTGGAATTTGCTCAATTAAATTCAAACATCAGTCCTCAGTAAAGGTACAGCATCCTTGTAAACTCTAGGTAGTTTTTATATTCTAAAGGCGCTGTATATTGAGCAGATTTAATAACTTTCTGTTCTGACAGCATCTGAGCACAGCACCAGCATTTAAGGGTTGGTACGTATAACATTCGGAAATAAACCTAGCACACCAAGGTGAAACACTTGATGTTCAGTGATATTTCCGACTTTAGACCACTTGCCCGTTAGGCAGGGTCGCAAATGAAGTAAAGGAGTCCTGCTGTTTGAGCAAGATTCAGGCAAATTCTACCAAAAATTTCCTTGATAGATTAATTTTGGATGCTAATTTCAGGAGTGTTTTTATGCTAAGGCTTTGGGAAATTTTCTGGGTGTATATCAAGTGGTCTAAATTTGGTGACAGATCATATGTTCGAGTATGCCAGGTAAAGCAGAACCATAACTTTGGCCTAAGACCTAACCCATTTGGTGCAAGATTTAGAATGCCTGCAGGTTTAACATCTGGCTGACATTTTTGTCATAGCTTGAAGGTTGGTTGAATGCTTCATGAAGCAATTTTCCCTAGGTAGATTGAGTTGGTGTCCCATTAGAAGCAGGTCACATCATCTGTGGTTACTTGGTGTCTTGATTCGTGCAAGTAATGCATTATTTGGTTATTTCTTGTACGTTATGGATATTTAGAACAAATAACAGCAATTGAGCGTTTTAATATTGTGTATATCAGGTAAGGGGAGAGGGTCTGCCACATTCACCATTTCAGTGGCATGAATGGAAGGAAATCTTTGAAACAATTCCTCTTTTTGGTACGCATTACTTTATGCTCATTGGCTGACATGAAGTACAGTTTAATCCTCCAAAGGTCATATCACGTAGAATGCACTCGTCTTTGAAAATCATCAGTCCAAACATTTAAGATCTGCATTTCTTGTTCTGGCAACAAGTCATATAAGTAGACAGTTCAGGCCATATCTATTTTGTGGGAGATGGGCGTAGGCTTTTTCACCCCTGACCATGAAATAAATCCGCAGCGTCTTTAAAAGTATCATGAACGTCAACTTGACTTCAGTCCTAGGACAGCAGAGGACGGCAGAGGAATTTGACTGAAATAGCATTCTAGAACTTTGGTTTGCATGCATGTTTCGTAGTGCAGTTTGATAGTAGTGCACCAGCATGTTGAATCTGCCTGGCGGCGGTGTTTTGACGATTTAGTAGTGAACCCACACTCATGGTACTCCAAGCGCAGCCGTATCACGCTGGCGTATCAGATATTGACCACATAAACCGTAACTGACCACAGACCACATAAACCGTAACTGACCACAGACCACATAAACCGTAACTGACCACAGACCACATAAACCGTAACTGACCACAGACCACATAAACCGTAACTGACCACAGACCACATAAACCGTAACTGACCACAGACCACATAAACCGTAACTGACCACAGACCAAAACCGTAACTGACCACAGACCACATAAACCGTAACTGACCACAGACCACATAAACCGTAACTGACCACAGACCACATAAACCGTAACTGACCACAGACCACATAAACCGTAGGTCATTTAGCTAGAATCATCAAAGCTGACCATTTTTATTTTTTTTAAAAACATTGTGCGTGAAATGAAAGAAGAAGTTCGGGTGTGAGATGACAGAGAAGGAACTCGGATATATCATCCGGACCACTGCTGTACAATGCTGCAGCAATGCAGCAGTCGCAGATACCCGGCATCAGCGCGATGTACGTTGGAGACCGGTCGGTACCGGAGTCTCCAGACCTTGCCACTCATGGAGCGCTTGCCCGGCCAGCGCGATTCCACGCATATCGGAACTCTGCGCTCTGGTGGTAAGCGGCCCGTCGAATATGACACTGGAGCATGCTGGTCCTGAAACCTATCGCCCTCTAGTCGCTTTCGCGAGCGCGTCCGCAGCATCCTCAGCATCGCCAACGCCTAAGTACTACGAATCACGGCGCTACCATGAAACCACAGTGGCGGACACTTATGGTGTCATGCGTCACACGGCGCCGCAGTGACAGCATGACCGGATGCCACTCCGTGTTAGACTGCATCCAAATCAGAGCACACAACACTGTACAGCAAGACCTAGCCGAATCACGCCAACTGCCGCCAGGTAGCATCATGGCTATGATAAAGACCATGATCCAAACGAATAGGCTTGTGAACTGCGATACGAGCATGGTATAAGCTGTTTCGTGGCGCATCAAAACATTTCGTTCCAGATGGAGGTCTCCCGGTAGTGGCGCGCGGCATACCATCCCGACATGCGTCGTGTGGGGAATCGGAGAAAGCTCCCGGAGCCGGACATCACCGGCTGCGTCGGTTTCCCAAACGCGCTCCGGGAACTATGATGCCTGGCAGCTGACGATGCGCCCGCCGCCGCCGCGCGCGGGGCTAGCAGGGTGCGCACACTCGGCCGAGGTGGCCTCAGTGACCCGCCTGTGGGCTCCCTGCCGCTCCCTCAGCGCTCCGGCGGCTTATGACGGTGGGCGTACCCCAGGACACCCGTACTGGTGTGCTCGGCGGGGACCGTCAGAGCACATCTGGCGTGCGCCGGAGAGGGCTTTCCTTCCTCATTGCCGCCATGCGCTGGAGCATTTCTGAGACACACGGCAAGGTCTTCGGAGCTCGCTGCGATCGCAAGACGACTTTGCCCTATGCTCGGCTAAAGACCGCGGCGCACCTGCAACTACGTGTTTAGGTCATGCTGAGAGCTGACTGACAACCACTGATCGAGGCTGAGGAACTCCCAAAAACACCAGCCCAGCTGCTGTACTCACATTGCATCTGACGCTGTTGGCACTGTTGCCTCATATCGCACGTACATAGTTTTTTTGTGCGTTATGTCGTATTGTGCGTCCGTATGCTTTTCGCACGTCGTTTCACTACAATCGTCGTTTGTCACATGTCGGTGATATCACATAACCTTACTGGCAATGCTACAATACATCTGCTTGCGTTAGACGTAGCGTTATCTTTCGTTGTTGTATTTTGACTTGATACCCATGAGCTGCAGGACAATGGTCTGAACCACCGTGGCTTAACCTCACACGGAACAAGGACTCCACACCACCAGGATTATCAGGTATCATGACTCCCTATTCTTACAATGTTTAAGTGTTTGATTTTTCATTGTCTGAGACCAGAGACTCTGCACCCAAATAAAAGGCCATGGTAAGCTTGTTAATCAATATTCCACCTGTTAAGTTATGCTTTGGCCCTGTCTGAGCCTAACAAATTTCACACAAAACCATATGCGAATGCAACATGAACACTGACAATATCATAGCTTGCTGCCTACATATGCGCTAATAATATCCATGCTTCATTGGCATCACTTGTTTTTTTTAGTCTTAAGGACATACCAGTTGCAATGGCTAAGTAAGCCTATGCTTCATTGCCATCCGAAATGCACCAAAATTTCTTACCTGCGTATGACCCAAATTCTTCATCCTTATCACTGGACCGTTTTTTTTTTACATCGACATCAGGCCGCGCAGCACCGATTGGGTATTGTGATCCTGGACATAGAGTTGCACCATTCCAGATCAGCTTATCACACAATCCGTGGTGTGCATCATAGTTAAACATATCCATGCAACGTAAGTTAATGATTTCACACATACTGAATCTTAATGAATCCCATATCTAAGGAATTTTTGGAACTTTTCTCCCGGGAGCACGCATTGCCTGATGACATAAAATGCGACCATTCACGGTTCTTAGCATCTCGGATACATGATATGCATGCCCTGAAGTTGCTCAGGGAATGTTTGTGCTGAACCAGACCTGTCAGGTGGGGCATGAGGCACATCTTATGCAGCTCGGTCTTCTTGCATGAGAATGATTGGTGGACATACAAATAACATGAAACACACAGACTCGTACCGGGTTGGCAGAATTGGTACATGCAGAATGGTACACGCAGAAATGGTTGCAAATCGTTGGCAGAATTGGTACATGCAGAAAGTGTACAAATCGTTGGCAGAATTGGTACATGCAGAGATGGTACAAATCGTTGGCAGAATTGGTACATGCAGAAGTGGTACATATCGGTCGCAGAATTGGTATATGCAGAAATGGTACAAAACGTTAGCAGAATTGGTACCTACAGAAATGGTATAAATCGGTCGCATAGTTGGTACATGCAGAAATGGTGCAAATCGTTGCCAGAATTGTTCCATTATGTTATGCATCATTACATAAAGCAAGCATTTTCATCATGCAATATCATTCGTTTAGGACATAACTCATACTTGTACTGCGTGCATGATACCATGCAATCTAGTCTTTTATGAAACTATTAGATATGCATTTAAAACAGTAGATGGCAAATTTGCTGGTTTGGAATTGTGCTCCAAGATAGTTTCAAAGAAGTTTCTTTATAAAGATTAACTGGTAGGAATGACAACACACCTATGACATCAACCAAAAATAAACTTGGATATAAAATCAGTAATATTATACCCGGATGCCAAAACAAATCTACTGGGTGCCCACCAGCCCAGAGTGCATTGAACCTGGCAGAGGAGCACAACAAAGTTAGGTGAACACAAAACGAGCTTATTTGAAAAACGAACATGAAAATCATGCAATAAATGCTACAACAAGAAGATTTGATAATGTGTTTGCCTGAAATGACTGTGGCAACATCATGATACCTTGAAACATCAGATCCATATGCCCTGAAATTAGTGGCAAACCCGTGCACCGATACAGCGTAGAAGTTCCAAGGCATTTGCGCTACAGTTGTTGCTGCGATGTCGCTGGTACACAAAGCATGTTCAGGGTATCAACATTTTTCGTCCCGAATTACGCGAGGGATCTTCTTAGCAACTAAGATAATGGCCATGTTTCTGGCGCGCAGTTGCTCGCCACATATAAACCAGTGCATTTGTCCTTTCCTGCCCCCTGATTGGCTCATTTCTTAGCATTGCGTTTGTTCCGCGCGGGCCATCGATGCGATCAATTAAGATGAGTAAATAAAACTGTTGCAATACCCAAACGCATTCTTCAAGCACCAAATTAACCATGGATCGTTGCAAAACTGCCCTTAGGCGTGTATTTGGCAAATCGAGAACACTATATACACTCCCTTTAAGGACAAGTAAGCGTGGGATTACAACGGAGCGACATAGACCACCCTGATAAGGGCATGGGCAGTGCAGCCCAACTCCTTTACCATCTGTCTATCCTTTACTGTCTAGGTACCGCAGGTCTGGTGGTTATATTAGCATTAAAATGAATGCATATGTCGTAATTGTATGTGGATAGTGATGTTTTGTTAAGCGTCCCAATTTGAAAACAAGAACTGCTGAGCCGCACACATGCCTGCATTAGTTGTAATGTCTTTAGGTGCTTTTTGAGTGTCCCGAGCATTTTATTAGCAGCCCAATGCCATTTTTTCCAGTTATTTTCCCTCCCATAAATGTGTTGTAAAGGCTTGCCGATCTTATTATTCCACCCGCATCATTACTATGACATCGATAAAAGAGCTATTGGTCGCTGAATAAAATTCGGGAGAAGATGCATTAAAATGCTGGGAGGTGGGACACATCTGATGATCTTCCACGACATAGCCACGTGTCTGCTATCTCAAGGCACTTCCCATGCGGAAGGGTGCAGCCATCAACGTAACCACCCGTCTGGCGGTTTCAAAACAAATGAGTTTGAAGCAAACAGCCCAGTCAAAGCTCCCAGCCGTCATCAAAGCCGGACCCCACCGGCGAGTAAGTTGCGACCGAGTAAAGAGCAAAAGACGTGGGTAGACGTCCATCCTGTATATCCTGTGCAGTAAATCGCCTGTCATGTGCAATACAGACCGAGGACATCTAAGCGCATCTGCAGTGCATCTCAGCGTCTCAAACGGATGAAGAATGTGATGCTATTTAGGTAGAGTAGTGAATTACTGAATGGACTGTCGAGCAGAGTTGTAGAACATCTCTCAAACACCATTTTCGTTCGAACAGATTCTGTGTGTCTAAGTATCTTATGGGTAGCTAGATTGAGGCCGGCCAGGCGGCAGGATTAGTTTAGGGGGAGGGGGGGGGGGGGGTGTGAGTGGAACACGAGGTAGGCGACCAACCTCGAAGGACCATACGGCTCGTTATTGGCTGTCTGTGTGTCTTGATATCCGATGCAGCCTAACTTCCCAACGATTGCCAGAGGCTTGAACATGCTCGCACGTCCTCAACGTAAGCGTCGCCACGGGGTCCAAACAGGGCAGCCCAGTCTCCGCCCCAAAATAACACCCACTAAATTCGTACCTTACGAAATCCGAGGAAAATCGGAAAAATGGTTCAGTGTATTTGCGATCAACATTATTCACGTAGATAAGACAGTGGTAATAGCCTTATTATTTGAGAAAAAAACATGGCTTCTGCTATTGTTTCCATAAAGGCACGTTGCCAAATATCAACCCATCTATATCTCCATTCTCCTGGGTTTTCTCCGTGCGATAAGGCTATTACTAGTGTTTGTCGCGCACGTCACCGTCGTCGGCGACGATCGAGAAAGCTGGCAAGTAGTGGCTCTGTTGTTTTCATCAGCTGACAACCGGAGCATCCGTGCAGTGCGAACACAATGGTGATCACCTGCGCCTCAGGACACGTGCTGCCAACCGGCTGGTTGCGGCCGAGTGGCCGGACTAGCGCTGGCTGCGGTGGTTGTGCTGGTCCGGTGTTTTATCAACTTGTCTTGTGTATAAAAATCGGGAAATGTTTCGCGTTTGTGTACGATGCAGAGACACATGCATTGACAGTGGAACGTTGTCATGCGCTTCGTGTAGCATTCGGGGAATTAGAAAAAGCTTGGGAATCACAACACTCATGTTGGCAGCGTTCTAGGAGAGGATCAGCCTCTTGTAGCTGGGTGCTTGGTTGTTATGCACGGGGGGACGGGCTGAGAAGAATATTACATTAAAGGATGTTCTCGCTCCGAAACCCAACCGCCGGCGACGCGTGAAACCAACGGGAGTACTTGTCCTAAATGAACGCTTTGTGTGCAGAGAAATCACGATGGATAGTGGCTATAGCACAGCTGGGTTCCAGCCAATTATGAGTCGTGGAATTTGTCGTTTCAATATGCGCTTCCTTGCTCGCTCTATTTTGATGTTTGTCTCCTTACGTGCCGGGAGATTAGAGCAAGCGGATGTAAGATTGCAATTACCTGAAAACAAGCTGTCATCCGGCATCAAATATGGGTCATCTCTTTCAAAAAGATAATGCCCCACATTTGAAGACATTGCACCAAGCATCTAGACATGCCGACAGAACTCACTTTTTACTATTGCTACACTTTTAAATGGAAAAGAATGATCTACACAACACAATTTATCTGCTTAAAAGTATGCTCCTCTATACGTAATTGTTTGATTACGTTATCGTATTTTGCACAACATGATTGGGAGTCAATCGATCCCCTTTATACCTTGAAATGTGTTTACAAACACCAGATATAAACGACTCGACCATTACATGTTTTTTCGGCCTGGATCACCGCATGACTCACTGAATGGCAGATTTGTTACGTCATGTTACGTCATGTTACGTCAGTTATTGTTACGTCATGCATGCCAAGGTGCCCTTGAAATACTCTCCCAGAAAATCTCTCTTCCCCTTTTGATCTGCCTGGTAATCAGAAAATGGAGGAGCCCAGGTTTAAGCATTCATGGCTTTCAACTGCACCGGAAGGTCTTCAAGATGGATCATTTTCAGTTCAAAATCACATACAAAACGTGGAACAGCCCTTTAAATGAAATGTTAACACTTTGAAATAAATATTGAGACGAGGTCAGACATGATGGGAAAAGCTTACTTTGTAACTATTGGTAAGGGTTCAAGGTCAAAAACGACCCCAAAGTAGAACAATTTCAACAGTTTGTAAAAATGCGCCCCCTTACGTCATCGTTTAATGGCGTCAAAAAGTCGTTTTGTGACGACACCAATGCCTGGCGGCATCTGGCAGCTAAACCTAAGCATACCTCGGAAACGGATGACAGCAACACCAGCCGGCCATTCTCGTCGCTGGCGTTGTGTCGGCTGGCGGATCAGTAAATGGTTGTTTGCGGATTTTTTGTCTTGGCACCTGCCGTAAGAAAGGCTTTGGTGGACCGTTTGACATATGCAACGTAGTGATCGTCAGTTTTTATGGCAGATTATTAATATCAAAGTAGACTATGCTGTGGAACTGTTACATAGTGTCATGAATCTCTTACCAAACTGCCAAGGACTGTTGAGGATGTCAAAGTATATTGTCGACCCATCCGCTGCCTGGAGTGCTGTATTCCTGACAGTAGCACCATGTAATGTGCACAATAGTTACTTGCTTTATTATTTGTAACTGGAAATTCGGTTGCATGCAACAATTAATAACTCTCTAACATGCTACGAATTAATGCCCAAAGCATTGCTATTGCTGTGGCCAAGATGGTCAGGTTGGGCTACCAAGAATAATTCTTTCCCGACAGGAAAATTAAGGAAAAATAAGGAAAATAAGGTTGGTAAGGTTGGGTTACCAGAATGCTTTCCCGACAGAAAAAATAAGGAGAAATCTAAGAAAAATAAGGTTGGGCTACCAGGAATGTTTTTCCCGACAGGAAAATAAGGAAAAATCCCGACAGGAAAATAAGTTAAAAGCGGTCGGCGACCAGACCTTCGCGTACAGGGCTCATCGTGGCCGATCATGCGGATGTCATAAGTGCCTTGATGTGTGATTCGTGCTGTCTTAAAATTGTTTTCATGCATGAGTGATAAGCCTAAACGCGTGAATGCGCGATGCCTGTTGAATTGAAAAGTCGTATGCATATAAAGGATGCCGATGCCTGTTTACATAAAATTGTTTTCTTAAAACCGCTTGCATGTATGAATGATATATTATGCGTAATGCCAGTGACTTGAATTTGTTAACATGTGGACGTATTTTGCGGTATTTAAATTCTGAGTTAGATATTAACTGTATCAGAAAATGGCTTGCCATTGCTCCTTGCTTTAACCCCCTGATGTTGGTGACCGTAAGAACTGTTTTTCTTTTGCGTTTTTTTTCACTCAAAAATGAATAGTTAATGAAAACAATCGTGACTTTACTGCTGAGTTCGTTTCAGTAAAATCATTGCCGTGATGTCGCATCTACCTCTACATTTTTATTTGTATTCTTCGAGGAATAAGGCCATTTAAACAGCTCATCTATAAACATAATTTTCCTCACAAATGCACTTAGCAACTTACGTAATTCACCATAGCCTCCCTACATCTTATACTGTTTGCGTTTGCCAGAGAGTACCTGCTACCGTCACACGTCCAAAACTGTCGCGCTGTACTTAAGTAAATGTGAAAATAAAATAATTTTTTGAGACATTCATACAATTCCTCCTAAGCAAGACAGCGGGTATTCAACTGCTTTAGTTGTCGATTTGCATCCTTTTGGGGGGCCACTGCCCCCCTCCCCCCCCCCCTCCTCCAACTCCAATGCCCGACTTGACTTCCCACCGGTGAGTCTGGCGCTCCAAACCTTCTAAAGATTGAGTGTAAGCACGGTATTTATTTAAGATAATTTCTAAGTGGAAGCTCAACATCATGTCAATTTTGAAATATTTTTTTACAGATTTTCAACAGATGAAACAAACAAAGACAATGAAAACCGTCATTTTGTGCTCAGTTAAGTACAGCTGATTGAGCTTGTCATTGTTAGACCTGCGTGCTTTTGCCTTATTCATTTGATTATTTTCTGTTTTTGCCTGATTTTTTAACGCAAAACTTTATGTCTTGGTGACTCTTGCCTAGTTTTGCTGCATGCAATTATTCAACGATGTTTTTTAACTTCTGCAGTCTTGCAATGAGTTGCATTGTTCTGCCCCTACGTCATATCCAAGGCTTATGGATACGCAAAAGGCTGTAGGCCTGACCACTGAGTTACTGGTCAAAATAGCACAGCCCATCGCAGATTAGCCCAGCAACACCGCGCCAAATCTGCCAGCTGTCTGCGCTCGAAAGTGCCCTTGACATGCGTCAGCCTTACACTTCGACGTAACTTTCGACGCTCGCCGACTAAACCGACAGTGGTAAGACTCGGGTGCTGCTTTCCAGCCTGCAGCCGCACTGCCGCCGCGGAGGCCCCCTCCGTGGCGGCTTCAGATAGTGGCGCATCAGCTCACATTCTGCATCCCGGGGCTACGCACAGGACGACCCTACGCCGATACCAGAAGCAGGCTCCGACCGTCAACGCCAAACAAAAATCATTGTGCTGCCCTACGACATCGTCCGCCGAAACAAAGCCAGAACACGTGGTAGAGCAAGGATGTGGTTTCCTTTTCATTCGTTTTCTATTCATATGTAAGCCATTCAGTCGTGTCCTATTCAGCTGTTTCCATTTAGCCCAGCCCCCCCCCCCTTCCCCCAACTTTGAGCATGAAACGAGCCCACTCCGGGAGAAACCTGCTTTTATTGCGTGTGGGGGTAAGTTTGGGTTTTCCGGATCATCTTCTAAATTCACTTTGTGAAACTACATCTCCGTGTTAGAGACTTAATGATCCGACGCGCAGCGGATTCGCCACCAAAATCATTCATAATCCAGCCCACAGCACGGCCCCAAAGCAGGCAGCACCTGCATCAAGAGACAGATGGATCAGAATCGCTGTAAAACAATGGGCAGTTTACCCTGTCAAGTGGAGGCACCACAGTATTCATGGATCTCCACTTTATTGAAGACGAATTGCAAGCCAAAGCACGTTCTTGCAATGGATATTCGAAAAAGTGAAAAGCAAATTAAAGAAAATGAGACATGTAAAAGTGCAATAGCGGATTCAAATTGTTTTGTGTTTCTAGTCATAAGACTGCGTTTTCGGTAAAACAGCTCCATAGCATAGACATACAAACCATGGTAAAAATTGAAAACTACGAGAACATATTTTATAGCGGGAAAGTCATGAACAACAATGGCCAGTTTGAAGTGGATATCTTCATTTGTAACATTTACTGGCCAACGTTTGTAATCTTGGTGAAAGGTCTTCGGTTCGGGCCTGCCTGCGGCAGGCTTTTCGCTGACTTGCTTCCTTGCAGGTGACGACATCAATCAAGGAATAATCACCCCGTCTCGGGATTCACGCTGCACCAACCAGCGCCCGCAGCGGTGGAGTCACGGGCATGGGCTACATTTAAATAGATGCAGCGGTCCAGCTGCCCGCCCCAAGGACACTGCCTACCGAGGACACTGGCAACGCTCCGAGGACACTGCCTGCCGAGGACGCTGGCAACGCCCCGAGGACACTGCCCGCCGAGGACACTGGCAACGCTCCGAGGACACTGGCTCGTTCTGAGTCGTCGGAGCAGCCATCTGACCTCCAGGTCCCAGAAATACGTGAAGACCTCTGTACGCCGGCGTGCTGCGACGGGCATCCTGTCAGCAAGCGTCTGGCCATGGCTGTTTCGCAAGGGTTCCAAAAATAAAACCTCCGTTGTGCTAGGTGCATGCATAGTGCACATGTATAGTGCACAAGTATAGTGCGCCGCTATGCATAGTGCACATGTATGGCGCACCGCTATGCATAGTGCACATGTATAGCGCACCGCTATGCATAGTGCACATGTACAGTGCGCCGCTATGCATAGTGCACATGTATAGTGCGCCGCTATGCATAGTGCACATGTTAGTGCGCCGCTAGGCATAGTGCACATATATAGCGCACCGCTATGCATAGTGCACAGTGTCACGCAGCGCGGCGCTGATCATAGTTGACCTCACTGTTAACTTGTGTGCTGAGGACAAGTCTGGTACGACGTGCGCGATTTCGTTGGTGTTAAGCCCATCTTTCGATCCCCTAAGCCGTGTCGGCACCCTCGTTCCGCTTAATCAGCGGATGGGGTCATCGTGTGTGTGCGCCATCGAGTCATCACGTGGACACGAGCGTACCATCGCGGACTTAGTATGTCGTTAATTCTCCGACCAGATCCAATGCACGGATGTCGTGCCCAGCCAGTGCAGTGATCATGACTGGCTATTTTGCCTAAACGTAGAACGGAACAGGACAAGCAGCAAAAAGACACAAGCAGCTTTCGCCGGATTCGCACTGATATGCTGCCCTTTAATATGACCACGGCCAGACAGTGGGGGTGCGCTCTCAACCATCTTGAAACCGCTGCATATGCATGCCCCAAAGCAGCAAGTCCAGACCCACAACGCGACCGCATCGCGTGTGCGACGCTGCTCTCAGCTGCGTGCAGTCAGCCGGCGCAAACCACCGCGGAGACATTCCGTAACGCGTTGAGACGCCGAGCCCGGAAGCCCGCGCCGCGTTATCACTAACATTGTCGGTGGCAATGGCCAAACGAATTCTTCGCTGACAATCGAGAGAAAGACTCCAACAATGTACTAGCGGCGACTTCGTCGCGTACGTGAGGCTGCTGTTATACGGTGTGTGGGGGCTGCTTGGCCTACGGCCTGTCACAGTACATAATTTTACATCCACTATAGTTTCGACGAACACTGGCGGCGTTTGTGTCGCGATGCCTTGACACCGATGTTGCCAAGGTCCGCCTACCTGTTCCAATGCTGTAACTGCACACGATCAAG
>NW_023596420.1:10884844-10919020 GCF_011947565.3 Pollicipes pollicipes
GTCCTTCAAGTACAACCTCTTGAGCTGCATTACCATGAACCCCCGTTGGAACTTTGTTTGGAAGGGAGCTCACGGTAAATTGCGGTGTTATAACCAGAAACCTGTGTGGAAATTGTGAGAAAACCTGCAATTTGATAGTTCCGCGAGCTGTGCAAGTGAGGAATCACACTTATTTTACAAAAGAATGTAAATCAGGAGCTTGAAATGGGCGTGATCACTAGCGGTGCGTGCCAGTGCCTTGTATTGATCTTGATATGATGGGGAGTGTGCGTGCAAGGTATGTACTTCTGAGAGAGAGCATTGTTTTGGTATTCTTTAAGTCTACTGACTCTCAACAAAATGTTATACATCGATACCTGTCTCTGTCTTTATGTTTGTGTTTGAACACGACGAGGTAGTGATGCTGGTAAAGTGAAAGAAGCGCTGGCAGCTATGTTGCGGGAGTGTACCAAGACAGTTTGCTGCTGCATTATGACCTTGCCAACATTCTGAACCTATTTAAGTATTGCAGCATGTAATTAATCCATCACACGGCATTACATTGAAATTATTTTGGCAGTAGGAACCGGTCTGTGCGGCTCATTAATTTGCATGCTTGGTATAAACTCACATGATACAGCTTTGCAAAATTGCTATTCCCTTAAAAATTCTGATTGCAACTTGTGTGAGATGCTGGGTGCTGAGAAAGGTGGACAAGTATTGCCATTGATTTCTTGCGAATCACTCATTAAGACTTTTATAATCTGCCTTGTGTGTACTGGCAGCTCCATCACTTCCTTCCATTCTGCTTATCTAACCATAAACACATGCACTTGTGTCTTCAGCCTTGTGCAAGGTTAGCAGGCTTGTGTCTTCAGCCTTGTGCAAGGTTAGCAGGCTTGTGTCTTCAGCCTTGTGCAAGGTTAGCAGGCTTGCAGTGCCATTTCACTGCATGATGTTTGCTTGCTATTTTTGAGTGGAGCAGCTTGATGGCTGCAGCATTCTGCATGGCTGTGGAAGCAAAATGCATGTTTGCATCTTTATCACCTATGTTTTGTGGATTCCCAAAACAGGCTGAGCAAATGGTGTCCTTTATTGGTTATGTGCTTTGCTGGAAGTGATTTATATATTATATCACGTGTTTTTGGTCAGTCATATGTCAGATGCAGAGTTAATACAAGAATGTTCGCTTGACCCATCTTTTCATGGTGGAGTTTATCGTGGAAGCAGCAGGGATTGCAATACAAAAGCCATATCATTGTTTATTATGCCAAGCCACAGTACAGCACTGAGGTAGTGCCACAATGGCGCTATGACCCGTCCCCATTACACAATATACCACATTGGTTGACTACTATATGTGAAGCCTATGAAGATAACAGCTTATAATTTATGAATAACTGGTAACAAATCACAACAATGCCAAAGGAGTACCACCGGCCAGAATGCCTTTGCACAGCAATGGTTTTATCGAAGTTAACTAGTACTTGCGTACATAATCCTAAGCAAGAAAAACATTCTTGGTAGCTCAGCGTTGCCATCTTTACCATGGGAATGACAATGCTCCGGGCAATCAATTCATAGCAATGTCGCAGATCTATTAATGTTTTCATGCAACTGCATTTTCAATTACAAATAGCAAAGTAACTAAATGTACATGCCATGATATCAATGTCAGGATTGTAGCACTTCAGGTAGGGATAGGTCGCCGATGCAGTATCGAAATCCCAACAGTTCTTGACATGTGTCGGCGAGAGATTCATGACACTATTTGACAGTTTTCACAATATATCGTGATTTGATTTTAATAATCTGTCATAAACGCTGGCGATCGCTACGTTGCGTATGCCAACAGTCCACCAAGCTTTTCCTGCGACCAGTACCGAGACAAAATATTCACAAATAAACCATTCACTAACCCGCCACACAACACAGCGCTCGCGACGAGAATGGCCGGTTGACGTCAGCTTCCCTGAGTTTTGGGGGTATTGTTTAGGTCCGGCTGCCAAGTGCTGCCAGGTATTGCTGTCGTCACGAAACGATTCCATGACGCCATCAAAACGATGACGTAGCGGGACGTATTTATAAAATCTTTTAAGTTTTGCTAGTTAATGTCATTTTTGAACCCTGAAGCCTACCAATAGTTACAAGTAGGCTTTCCTCATCATGCCTGATGATTATCTCAATATCTTCAAATGTGGAACGTTCCCTTTAAGGCCGCCTTTTCACAGAAGATAACTGTTCTGATAACTGCTCTCGAACGCTTCGAATAAGCATTGCTATATTGCTCGTTTCAGCGATCTGTTTCGCTTCCCTTTGCGTGCGCTGGTGGCAGCACGGATCCTGTTTGGACGATTAAGTCTTCGATTCAGTCCCTCCCAGCCTACCCATCTGGACACCCAAAGTACATTGGATGTGTACCCAGACGTCGAATCCTGTTGACGCCTCCTTGTCCCGCTACCTGAAGGGAACGCTGCACTGTCCAGCTAAGCTTGCAGCTGACATTAGTGTCGATTCTCGTTCCTGACAGCATGTGACCTAGATCGTTTCTGAGTAGTGGCTGCCTCACGCGGTTCCCGAACACCGAACACGTGTGACCATGCATGTGAACATCAATTCAACAGTACGCAAACGCATCCCTGTTGGCACCGAGCGTGGATGATAAATGTACTTGCTGAGTCTCCCAACATTTAGGACTTTTGCAGCAGTGCCAGGATCCACTAGCGGGTGTAGGTCAACGTCGGTACCGTGCGTTACAGAAGAGCATTGCACATAAATCGTCTCCTTTCAGGCAGCACATATTGTAAATGATCATAAGACAGGTGCATCTTTACTCTTTACCTTCAAACTTTAATAATGACGATTGCGAACGTCCGAGCGCTTCAGAGGCGTAACGCTCACCACCAGCCGGCGCCATTGCCACGTCGTATTCAAGTTACTGCGCATCACGGACCATAATAAATGTGCAGTGCCAACCTAACGACAGATAATGTCTTCAACCCACATTAATGCGCGATATTGCACCATAAGATAAGATGGAGCTGTGCAAAGTGAGCTATTTTAGTGACGTGATAAACTGGAATTTCAGACCAAGAGCCAGATTGACCTGCAATTCCTCTACGAAAGCGGCCTCATAAGAAAAGAAGTAAAAAGGACCATAACCTAACCTAACCTAACCTGACCAAACGTAACCTAACCTGGCCTAGCCAACTTAACCCAACCCACCTAACCCTAACCCTAACCCAACCCACCTAATCCAATCTAACCTAACCTGACCTGACCTTACGTAACCTAACCTGGCCTAGCCAACTTCCACCTAACCCTTACCTAACCTAACCTAATCTAACCCAGCCTAGTCACCCTGACCAACGTCATATTCCATTTCATATTCCTTTCTTTATTAAAACTTTTTATTCACCCGCCATCTATCATCTTACTTTTCATTCCCACACAATACCCCGCATTCCTACCACATTAAGACATAGTTATCCGCCATGTTGACCAATCGACAAAGAGCAGGCAGAAACTCCACCTTGAAAAGGCAAATTCTGGTTGATCCGCCGGGATGGCCTTGACGCGCCAGTAACGGTTAGATAGACTGACATTCAAACCACGTCCGGTGTTGTTATCGCAATTTTTATACTTCGAGAGGTTAAATGATAAGAATTCCACAGAATATTCTTTTTTATTATCTATGATATCCAATGATTTCAAAATGACAGTTGCTGAATAATTAAACATCGCAAGGTTAGGTACCAATGCCGACAATGACCAACTAGCGTGTCAATAGAGCCAAACGTCCGCCGCGTTGCTTCGCGCCTTCCCCGGCGGGCCTCGTTGGACGGCTACGCGTAGGTAGCCAGGGCCGCATCGCAGCGATGCCATGCGGTACATTATGTCTACCGTCGCCCTAGTCGCCAGAGCTAACCGTGTAGGACGAGCAATTACCGAATGCCAGTGAAACCAAAGCCCACAGGTACACGACGGTTAAAATGTTATGCTGCCATTTACCCGTCACTGGAGCTGCTCATTGACTTGTCCACTTAAGCCCAGCTTGAGTCTATCTGCACTTACAGCTTTACAAGGATCAGGAGTACGGTGTGTGGCGCACAAACTTACCGAACCATTAATCGGAAGTGATTTTCTGTGTCCAACAATGCGTTGTGTTTGTGTACGTGGCGAAAATTTGTCTCCCATGATCACCGTGAGCCCATAAGTTTCAGTGGCAAGCGAGCAAGCTTGTGCCGGCAGGTTCAAGCGCATTTAAAGGGAATGTTCCACATTTGAAGGTATTAAGTTAAGCATTAGATATGATGGGAAAACCTTACTTGAAATTATTGGCGAGATTGCAGGGTTTAGAAACAACTCTAAGTAGCAAAATTTGAAAGTTTTTTTTAAAAAATGCACCCCATTGCGTCACCGTTTGATGGCGTCATGGAATAACTTTGCGACACGTTTTTCGTTCTCAGGATTAGTCATGCAATCACCAGTTAACCCTGATAAAACCGTTGTGATGCAATAACATTCTCACTGGGTCCTTTGGCAGTGTTAAATCAGTTGTTACGTCATTCATAAATTGCAAATTGCTATCCCATAAGCGCGACATGGAGAAGTCAACCGTTGTTATAGGGCTTTGAGTCAACCAATGTGGTGCATTGTGTAATGGCGCGGGTCAACAGTGTCATTGTGGCACTTCCTCAGTGCAGTACTGTGGCAGGGCATAATGAGCAATCATACAGTCTTTGTACTGCAATCCCTCGTGGTTTTCATAATAAATTTCATCATGAGAAAATGGGTTAAGCGTGCATTCTTGCGTTACTCCGCATCTGACATATGACTGACCATAAACATATGACACAAAACACAAACCACTATCAGCAAAGCAGACAACCAATAAGTAACATCACCTGCTCAGCCTGTTCTGGGAATCCACAAAACGTAGACGACAAAGACGCAAACGCATTTTCTGCTTCCACAGTCATGCAGCATGCTGCAGCCATCAGGCCGCTTCACTCGAAAGTATTGTTCACTCAAGTCATAACACATGTGTAACGAGAAAATATTACATGTAGTGAAGTGGCACTGCAAACCCGCTGACCCTGCGCCCGGCTGGAGACATGATAAGTGCATGTAGTTGCGGTTAGATGGGCAAAATGCAGGGAAGTGATGAAGACGCCAGTGCACACAAGGTTCATGATTAACAGATTTTTAGTGTACACGAGGCTCATGATAAAAATACTGTGACGTGCTTATCCGAGAAAATATCAGCAATGCTTTTCCACCCTTCCCAGCACCCAGCATCTTAGACATGTTGCAGCGACTGTGACACTGATGACCTACAGGCAACGCTTGCCTGCATACAAAATTGACAGTAGTGTATGCATCCGTAATAAAACGGCACTACATTTTCAGAATCATTAAGGGAAAGACAATTTTGAAAGCCGTATCATTCGAGCTTATACCAAGCATGTGCATTAATAAGCCGCACGAATCTGCCCCTACTGCAAAAATAAATTGCGAATATAATGGCATGTAATGAATTAATTGCATGCTGTTATACTTCGATAGGATCAAAATGTTGACAAGATCTTAATGAAGTAGTAACTCGCATTCGTACACCTCTGTAGCATAGGGAATGCTAGTGTTTGTTTCGGTTTGCTGGCATCGGTACTTTGTCATAGTCAGACACAAACAGAAAGATAGGGGCAGGTATCGATATATCACATTTTATTGGGAGCCATTAGACTTAAGGAAAACCAAACTTTTTTTTCTCTCAGAAGTACAAGACTTGCACACACACTTCCCATCACATCAAGATCAATAAAAGCCACTGGCACGCACCACCAATGATCTCACCCATTTCAAGCGCCTGATTCACGCTCTAATGCCAAATAAGTGTGATCCCACGCCTGCGCAGATCGCGGGACTATCAAATTGCAGGTTTCCTCGCACTTTTTGCACAGGTTTTCTGTTATAACACCGCATTTCACCGTGAGTTTCCTCCAAAGCATGGTCTCAACGAGGGTTTATGGTAATGCAGCCCAAGAGGCTTCACTTGAATGACGTGTTTTTGTTCAAGATTCAAATTTGTCATACAAGATGTGTTAGATGTTTGGTACAATATACACATAAAATTGCTGAAATATTCCCCTAATTTCAAAACGTCTTGCTAACCCATAAACCCGTGCAAGGTTCTTTGCTCCGATGCACAACGTGCTAACCGAGCTGTCTGTAAGAAATACGTCAGCAGAAGAATAAAAAAATGCCAGCAGGAGGAAAAGGCAGATTTGCCGTCGCGTCTTCTTTTTTATAGCATTCGGGAGACTGCTTTTTTGCAGTGTCGATATTTTTCAATAACATTTGGCTATCACCTGGAAATAAGGAAAAATGTCCCGTTGACAACGAATGCCGCACAGCCTGAAAGTGTTCACGCTTCCGTTCGCGACACGCATTCAGCATCGAAATCTTACGAACAGCCAACTGGCCTTCCGCGGATTGTATGATATATGCCGCATCATCGCTTTGGCGAATGTATCAGCGGCCATGCTGCTTTTGACCATAAGCAGAAAACAGTCTGTAATATAACGGCAATCCTGTGACGTTTCTATGACGACATCAAGCCAAGGTGACTTTGAAGTAGTCTCCCATTGAACTTTTTCACACTTTTGCGGACGTTTAACTCAAGAACCAGAGGGTTTTGGGTCTTAGAAAGGGCATGTCCGTGAACTGCATCAAAAGGTCCCCAAGACGGCTATTTCAGTTCAAAACCCCATGTAAAGGTGGAGCACTCCCCTTAATCTAAGGCCTATCGACAGTTTTGCTCCATCCCTCCCACCCGCGAGCTGTCCCAGCGGGCCGAGTCGGACGCCGGAGACGCATGGGGCGGGGGCTAGCGCCGCGAGAGGCGGGTGGTGGTCCTCCACCGCGTACGATCACTCTTTCCCCACAGGCTGAGGGGCCTGCTGTCGCCGGGCGACGGTCACGTGTGGGCGGGACATGCCTGGCGGGTGGTGGTCCTCCGCCGCGTTCCCCCACAGGCTGAGGGGCCTGCTGTCACCGGGCGGCGGTCACGTGTGGGCGGGACATGCCTGGCGGGTGGTGGTCCTCCGCCGCGTTCCCCCACAGGCTGAGGGGCCTGCTGTCACCGGGCGGCGGTCACGTGTGGGCGGGACATGCCTGGCGGGTGGTGGTCCTCCGCCGCGTTCCCCCACAGGCTGAGGGGCCTGCTGTCACCGGGCGGCGGTCACGTGTGGGCGGGACATGCCTGGCGGGTGGTGGTCCTCCGCCGCGTTCCCCCACAGGCTGAGGGGCCTGCTGTCACCGGGCGGCGGTCACGTGTGGGCGGGACATGCCTGGCGGGCGGGCGCCGACGCAGCGCTAACGCTGCTCTCAGGTGCCCTGTGGGTTGTTGGTGGAACTTCAGTAGCCGCGGCCTTCCGCAAGCGCGGTGACGCAACGTAACCAGTGGGAGCGGGGTTTTAGAGACCATGCCTCTTGGAGGTGGCGGGGGCACCCTGGAACACAGGGTTCCAGAGGTTTTTGTGGTTAGGGCGTCCGTGGGGCTTATCAAACACGAACACTGTGTACCCAAGGTACAAACATGGGTTTAATAGTTCCTCCAAATGAAAAACACACCTTAAACAGCGAAAGGGACCCGTTAGCTGGAATGACCACGTTAGATCTAATTTGGTTTCCCGAGCGTAAAACCGAACACGCCACTGCACAGGAGCACATAAAAGCGTCCATCTCTCCGACCCCCGCAATAGGCGTCCCAGCCCAGTCGACACAGATTGCGAAACACCCGACATTTGCTCATTGCAATTGTAAGTTACAATTGTTGGCATTACCACTGTTCAATTCACAGTAACATTCTCCGCTCCACCGACGCCAGTGCGAGCCAGCAGCTTCGCTTCAGGCTACCGGCGTCGACCCAGTGCGTGGGACCGGATCCATGGCGATGAACGCCGGATAGCGCAGGAGTCAGCTCCGTACCTAGAATATCACCCGGGTGCCGCCCTTCCCCCACGATCGCACCAGTCATGGTAGCGCCTGGTCCACGTGGAGCCGACGTTGAAGCAACCGCGACAGCAAGGCAAGTGGCTAGGGGCCAATTTCGTCGTCACGGGTATCACAGGAGTATTTCTGCCGAATGTTGCGAGAGGTGCGACTGCAGACGGAAGAACTGTCCGCACTACGGTTTTCTTTTACGTGCCGTGCCGTTTGCTGGCTGTGATTAGATGTGCTGTGCTGTGTGGTACTCGAAAAATAGATACCTTTATTTACACAATAACAGCGTTAACGACTGCAGTAATCACAACAGCAGCCGCGTTGCACATTTCCGGTACTACATCAGCGATGCAAGTGACAATTTTGAACTTTATGACGAGCTCTGTAGTGCCTGAAACACAGTGCTTCTGCCCACTTAAGTCCACAGCACTCCTGAAACCTTCCTCGTAGAGCTATTCTTGCTACACTCCTCACGCCTTCTCTTGCACTCAAGAGCCCGAGAGCCCTCGGGATTCGGGACCCCCCCGCGCCTACAGACGCCGAGCTCTCTTCTGCAGACTCCTTCGCCGAACGACCGAGATTGTATTCGTTCTGCGGCACCAGCCTACGCACTGGCTGGGGTTTATTCTCCCGCAATGATTCCTCTCATGTTAGAGTCCTCAGTTGGATCTCGAGCGCCAGTAGGATTTCAGAGATGCACGGAGGAAAGATCAAACTAGTCGGCGCCGCCCGAGGGTCGCATGGGGATTGTCGTTTCCGCCAGACGCCATTTCTATATCGGTCCATCGCTTTTCTCCTTTTCTGCGGCACTCGCTACATCGTGAGGCTTGTGGAAATCTTCCTTTCTGAACGCCGGCCGCCATCCTGACGCACTGTCGATCCCGCTGTGCGACGTCGCATGAAAAACCCCCCTCTCAGTCGACCCGTGTTCAGCGCTCACAGAGACGGCAGCTTCCAACAGTCCTGCCCTCGGCGACCTCGGAACAGTCCTTCCCACGACCACGTGACATTGTGGCTTCCGCAAAATGCAGCAGGCGGCACCGGCTCAGTCATAACCATGCCGCCGACTCGCCAGTATTGAAACGAGAAGCGTCAAGAACACGATGGGAGGGGCCGGGAAAAGCCGTCTCGCGTCCGCCGGGTGGGCCTGTGGTTTAAAACTCCACCACTGCGCAGCATTGTCACGTTCTCCTCCACGTCACACCGCGGAGCACCGCCAGTCAAACATCACATGACCATGTATTGGCTGCTAGAAAGCCTTGATGGGAGGTGGAACGCCGCGATACCGAGCAGAACCGACAACAAACACCTGTAACGACCGAAGTACAGCTTCAAACAAAGAACTGCTGTCAACGGAAGAGGACGGTAAGCCGCCACCGAGCCCCCAGGCGATCGCGCCGGCCCGTCGCTGATTTGTCTCCAGCGCCTCACCTTTGTACTAATCTCACACGGCGACGGGCCGGCCGCCACAGGCCCGGCCGGTTATCACGAGGTGCGCACACGCATCTCCTTGGTCAGCGGCGGCACACGGGGCCGTGGGTCGACGCGCCGCCGGCCACTCGAAAACACGCAACGTCGCAAGAAATGGGGGGGGGGGGGAGGAGGGGCGCGCCGCCGCGTGCCGACACGGCCGGCGCGCGACGCGGGCCGTAGTGGGCCCCAGCCGCGCGCCGCCGCCGGTGCACCTACAAGCCGCGCGCGAGCGCGCCACACCGAAGGCGCGGCGAGCGGAAAAGCGCGCGCCCGCGCCGCGGGGCGCATGTAAAACACAGGAAAACCATTGCTTCAGCGTGGATTGACGCGGTGCGGCGCAGCGGCTGCCGCGGCATCGCCGCTCCTGGACCCGGCGCGGGCGCGCGGCTCGCGGTAATATCTCCCTCGGCAAGAGCGCAGTAATATCGGGGACAGGTGTGCGCTTGGGCGTCGGCGGGACGGGATTGTCGGGGCGCCGCCGGCCGCGACCGGAGCGCCTATCACAGTCGGGCCGGGGCGTGACGTCACTCGGTGACCTCGTTCTTGCTGACACAACACGGCAAGACGCCCGACACGTACGGCCGAAGCGACGAGAGCCGGCTGTTGGCAACGCTCGACGGCGTGGCGGCGCACTGTAGCCTGTCCTGTTCGCCGTCAGATGTCAGCACCTCCTGATCCAGCCGCTCGTTGTCGAACACGTCGATGCTCTGCACGTTGGTGGCGTTGCGGCGGCTGCAGATGTCGGCCATGCGCTGCCAGTGGCGCCGGTTCGTCTTCGTCTGGGCGTACACCTCGTCAGAGCAAGGGAACAGCGAGCTCAGCAGGCTGGGAACGTGACGAGCGCAGCGTCAACGATCTGCTCACCACCCTGATCTGCTCACACCTGCGTCGCAGCCGGCTCCCAGCGTCCGTCATCCCCCTCGAAAACACTGCCCCTTTAAACGGCACCGCCCAGACTTGCGGGCCGAATGATCCAACGTCACCAAGTCAACAACGCAACTCTTCCGTCAACAAAGAGCACGCATGGCAAAGCCAGCACGGTCCCGAGCACGGCGCGTCTCGTCAGCACGTGCTACAACAAAGAGCAGGCCCGCACCTCGCCACCGCACACGTCCGAGCGCTGGCTCTCACCTGTAAACAGGCAGCGCAATGTCGTCCAGGAACTGGATCTGCAGCTTCGGGATGAACGCGCGCTCGCGGTCCATCATCTCCGACGGGTCGTTGCCCATCTGCTTCTCCATGTCGCCTTGCGAGAAGAACTCGCGGTACACCAGTTTCTGCCGGACGGAGGTGGACGGTGAGCGTCACCTCACCTCGACCTCTTTCAACGCTGTTGTCCAAGTCCAGGGGGCACAGCATGTAGAAGGAGCAGTTCGTGATGCCGGATGCATGGCACCAGACAGCCACTCAGCACGCCACTACAGAGCCGGACGGCGGCAGCGGCCGACTCAGTCTCCAGCCCACCGTCGCTGGCGGGGGCGCTGCTCAACAGCCCCGGGCCATCCCGCCGACATGCAATCATCACATGCAGCTGATCCCTGAGCACAAGCGAGTGGGTTCCGACGCCCTTGCAAAACCCATATGGACAGGACTTAACAATGCAATGGAATGTGGTGCTTCCATGCGTTCAACAGGGAAGTGTGAAGGACTGTGTGGCTTCCACACACAAGACACTCACGGCTGGGGCATTGGCTGGCTTTGCGTATGGAAGGCCACGGAGTGAATAAACTGAGAATAGCGTTCTTTTTTGGTGACTGGTAAAAGTCAAGGAAAAACGTTAATGCTTTCGCTGCATGCCAGCCACAGTAAACTAGGCTAAGTATCTGTGTAGTTTTCCGGCAGACAGTGGGCGCTCACTGGGCGAGGGTGCGTGGGCGCGTGGGGGAGCCTGCTGACTGCTCTGCCCCAGACCTCGGTCGGACGGAGCCGCCTTCCGCCGCGTTCCGCCCGGTCAGTCCCCCCGCTGCGCGCCGAGCAGGGGCCTCACCGCCGCCTAGGGTTTCCCGGCACGTAAAGCCACCCAAGTCGCCTCGTGCACGCCCACACTTGGGCGGCTTCTCTTGGGCGTAACAGCGGTGACGTTGCGCCGCGTCCACGGTCGCGGCATGACGCCCACGTCACGAAGGGCCGGCCCTGGTCCGCCGGAGCGCGGCATCGTCACGAACCCTCGCCAGCCCCCTCCCCCTCCCCTCCCAGACAGTCCCGTTGGAGACAGAGACTGAAGGAGAGTGCGCAGACTGACGGAGAAGTCGCCACATTAGGCTGTGGAGCCCGCTCCCGCAAGTCGCGATGATCCAATGCCAGTTCAGTGAGAAGAGACTTGTGAATAGTTTTAATTTCTCCCTTACGTGCCTCACATAAGCAATGCAGAAGTGGAAACGGTTTGAAAACAGCTACAAAACCCAGGATTTTTTTCACACGGACTTAAGTGTCCTTATAATGAACGACATAACAAGGCTTACAAAATTGTGACCAAAGGAACGCTTTGTATGTAAAATCCTTGGTTACTGTTAGCAACGCATCCTGGTCATCACCCTACAGTATACCTGAAAAAGTTCGTCTAGGGAAGTAGCAGCAGTATCTCATACCTTAAAATGCCTACAATTCTGCAATTTTCAGCACTCCATCACCACGTGTCCGACACTATGTTGATGAGTTTAAGATACGCTATTGAACCCGGAGGTTTCTTGGCATATCACAGATCCATAGTATCATCCGCTGCTAACAATGATAAAAATGATAACGTGTGATGAGCGGCGTCTGCATCCCGGCCGCTGGTAGAGTTTGAGCCATCGCGTTATATACATAGGCATTCATCTAAAGAAAATAAAACAACACCGCAGGCTTTCTGGCGATCAGCATCAACGGAGCAGCGAGGGTAAGTGCAGCTGCTGAGCAGCAAGAGCCGCGAGTCTCCTAACGATACACCGGACTGGCGTCCCTTTGATCACTCCGTTGGATCTTTCGCGAGGCGATGCGCGCGTGCTCCGGCGGGCGCCAGGCGCTCGCGACGCGTCCATGCTGGGCTGCACCGCGCTCCCGGCTTCAGTGCGTATCCCTGAGTTCAAATATATTTGACACTTGCATCACTGAGCAGAGCGAACCTATTTCAAGGGCTGACTACTCCATAATTCCAGACAGTTAAAGTAGCTTTAGCAATCTCAACACTGTCTGACTAGTTAACATGAATCGAAAGCTTCGCGAAGTTCAAAACTGCCTGACCAGTTAATATAAACTGAGAGCTTCACGTAGTTCAAAACGTGGCCATTTAACCTGATTCCGCGCGTTTTGCCACGTGATAAGGTAGCACGTAAGGTAGGTCTCTTGTTTTCCCTAGAAACAGTTTCGTTCTGTTCCAGTTTTGTCCTGGAGAGCGCTGAGTGATCCTCAATAGCAGAGGTCAGTTTCTAGTTAAAATATCAATAATTTGAAGATGTTTACAGGGGGAGTCAATGTTCCGGATGGATCTGCGATCCAGTCAGTGCTGCTGTTAATGTAGTTCGATTTTCGTACAACTGCCATGGTCTAGTAAGTAATATACACCTGTAACAAACGTCACTGCTGAGCTGATTTAGAAGCATCATACTGAAGCCGATAGCCGTGCAACGTGAAGAGGCGTAAGTTTTGACAAAGCCGTTCTAAAGCTTTTCAAATAATTTGATTGATGCATGGCAATGATACCAGCAAGGAAGGCATGAAGCTACAGGATTTATGGAGCAGCCTGTTGAGAGTTATCATTTTTACAGCAGACCTTTACTTTACTAGTGTCCAGAAGACACTGAATGAATAAAGTAAACATTGAGATGATCATGATTTGGGCTTTAGGGCGCGCCGACTACAATGATCATACGGGGTCCATTAAAGCAATATGAGAGAGATCACTGATTTCACCTACCAGAGCCCCAATCAGGTGGCCGAGAACCCTTCATCAATCGGCATTTGTTCGTGACGTTTCTGCCGCCGTCCACCGCCTCGCTAGTACCGTCGTCCCCAGTATCTCCCCAGCGTCCGTCCCCGGTATCTCCCCAGCGTCCGTCCCCAGTATCTTCCCCAGGGCCCGTCCCCAGTATCTCCCCAGGGTCCGTCCCCAGTGCCTCCCCAGGGTCCGTCCCCAGTATCTCCCCAGCGTCCGTCCCCAGTATGTCCCCAGCGTCCGTCCCCAGTATCTCCCCAGCGTCCGTCCCCAGTATCTCCCCAGGGTCCGTCCCCAGTATCTCCCCAGCGCCCGTCCCCAGTATCTCCCCAGGGTCCGTGACCCAGTATCTCCCCAGGGTCCGTCCCCAGCATCTCCCCAGGGTCCGTCCCCAGTATCTCCCCAGGGTCCGTCCCCAGCATCTCCCCAGGGTCCGTCCCCAGTATCTCCCCAGGGTCCGTCCCCAGTATCTCCCCAGGGTCCGTCCCCAGTATCTCCCCAGCGCCGCGGCGCCGCTCCGCCACGTACCGCCGCCTTTTTACTGCTGAGCCAGCGCTTGGTCTGGTCGGAGAGGTCGGCGGACGTCATGAGTAGCGAGCGCAGCAGGCGGCGGTGGCGCGGTTCCGACGGACAGTACCCAGTCGCCGCCATCGCCTCCAGCTCCGGCATGATGCGCAGGTGCTGGCTCAGGTCCGTCGCTGTCGGCCGGGCAGCCGGGCGCGGTCAGCGGCAGCAGGGAGCAGGCGAGCGACGAGCGGGAAGCGGTGGCCAAGGGTGGGGAGCGGGTAACGGGAGACGGTGGAGCGGCTAAAGCGGTCAGGGGTGGGGAGCGGGTAACAGGAGACAGCGGAGCGGATGGACCGGTCAGGAGTGGGGACCGGGTAACAGGAGATAGTGGAACGGATGGACCGGTCAAGGGTGGGGAGCGGGTAACAGGAGACGGTGGAGCGGATGGACCGGTCAGGGGTGGGGAGCGGGTAACAGGTGCACAAATAAACATTAGAGAGGTGGAGCGGCAGGGAGAAGGCCAGAATCGGGACATGGAGAGGGTGGGCAATAGGTGGAGTAAAAACGCACGGACACGGTCAATGACTCAGCGATGCGTGTATGTGGTCGAGCCACACCGCCAACGTTATCACGTCAGTTCGTAGCCCCCATTGCAGAAGCGCGCATTTGGACACAAAAACAACAAACGAGCACAGGGCACGAACGAGGCAAGATGAAGGCGAGACAGAGACAAAGTACGCAATAAACGAGATGGTGAAAACAAAACAAGTGGCTATTCGGAGTCACCGCCAGCTCATCGCTCCACATACTACGAGGGGGGAAAGGACCAGGTCGGCCAGTCAGCACTAGCAATAATCACACACCACCAAATATGTCGAACTCCACGACGGAACAGCATTACGACAAGAAATGACAAGAAACGACAGAAGTAGACACACCGCGGATGTCACATACGAGCCAGGGATAGCATATCCAGCGCGCCGAACAGGAATAACCGCATTAATAATGCGGCCCACTTTGTTTTGAGATGTGGGTGCTGACACCGAACACGGCCTGGCACCACTTGGCATCATGTCAGAGACTCGACTCGAAAGTTCGGAGAGAGGTCGCTCGAAACACCAGCTGCACTCCTGCACGACACACGGCACACCCGTGCGGTTCAGCAGCGACTTCGGTACCACCCGACCAACATCGGACGGCGTGCAGCTGACATCGATCCACAGGGCTCTCCATACACTGTCGGTACCGCTCGGTGTCCGGGGGAAGGCGACGGCCGGGGCCGGGGCCGAGCCGGAGAGCCACCGACGATTCCCCCCGGCGGCCGGCGTCAGGCAGCGCTGCCGGGGTCGGCGGCACGGCGTCCGGTCCGGCCCGAGTCCCGTGCCGCCGGCGCACAGCGCCCGCATCCGAACTCCCGCCCCGGCCGCGCCCGGTCCCCACAGACGCCCATCTGCGTCCGCCGACGCTCCGCGGAGGGGGCACGGGACGCACGACAGACGCGGCACCACTTGCCGTTCTCACCCACCGCCACGTCCCGCACGCATGACACGCACAGTCATCGGCATGCAGCACACAGCGCCAGCGGAGAGCCTCGCCGAGATCGCCGCCTCTCCCTGGCACCAGTCTCGGCGCCGGACTCGGCGGCGCGGGCCTCACCGAGTATCATGTCCTGCACCATGTCCAGGCAGTGGGTGTAGTCCTTGCGCGGCAGCTGGCTCAGGATGTTGCAGCCCTCCTGTGTTCAGGATACACATGGACTGCGCGAAGTGGTGGCGCTGCAACGGCCAGCGGCGTCCGTCAGCGCGATCCGAGGCGCGGGGCCCAGACGGGGGTCGCGCGGCCAGTACGGCTGACCGCGAACGCCGCCGCAGCCATCTGCTCGCCGACCCCCCGGTGAGAGTTACCAAGGCGATGCGAGACCAGCGCGCTGTTTGCGCCGGCTCGGAGCGTGACAATCGGCGGGAGAAGCCGCGACGCTAATGGTTGCCGGAGGCCTCCTCGCGCCGCTGGCGCCCGCAAAGGCCAGCCAAGCCGACGCATCAATAAGCGAAGATAACGACGCGCGCTGCGCCGACATCGACCAGGAAGATTATCACGGGTCGCGACACTCGGGGCACGGTGTCACGGATCAATACCGCGACGATGCATTAGACGGGAGACCGGCGCCGTGGAGGAGAGCGCCGTCGGCACAGTTGCCAAGGCCCTGGATTAGTCTCCAGCGCTTGAGCACACCCAAGGCGCAACGCCGCCCAGCCAAACACCCCGGAGGGCGCGGTCACATGAGCAACACGTCCCCTACGCCACCGGCCCGTCCCGACGCTCCGCGCACCGGTCGTCATCTGGCCGACGGCGGGGCGGGCGTGAAAGAGTCCGAAGAGAGGATGAGAACAGGCGCACGCGCCACCTCAACCCGCCATCTCTGATCCTCGCCAAGCTCTGCCAGAAGAGCCAGCGCTGCCGCCGACAGGCCACGAGCACCGGAGCTGGCCGAGACGCTGGGACACCGGACCTCGCACCGGACCAGGCGGAATGGCGCCGCTAGGTGGCACTGCCGCACGAGCGCGCTCGTCCCACATGCGCCTCGCTACGTGTCCCCCCGCGGCGCACCCGACAACGGGCCGGGCATGGCGCGCACATGTAGCCCGACCGAACCGGCCGCGCTGCACCGAGCGCCGCCGGCCACAGCGGCCGCGCGGGGCCTCACCTCCATCACACTGCCCTCGGACGAGTACAGCGAGGCCAGTACGGAACGCGACGCCACCTGGAAGCTATTGGTGGTGCCCCGGTGGTCCAGGTCGTGGCAGAGGCACGCTGTGAGCAGCGACAGTGCCTCCAGCTCACTGGAAACGGGAGGCAAGCAGTCAGCCACACCGCAATACGGGACGGGGAGGACTGCTGCCCGGCTCACTTGAGACGGGAGGCGAGCAGTCAGTCACAACGCAGTACGGGACGGGGAGGGCTGCTGCCCGGCTCACTGGAAACGGGAGGCGAGCAGTCAGTCACAACGCAGTACGGGACGGGGAGGACTGCTGCCCGGTTCACTGGAAACGGGAGGCGAGCGGTCAGTTACACCGCAGTACGGGACGGGGAGGACTGCTGCCCGGCTCACTGGAAACGGGAGGCGAGCGGTCAGTTGCACCGCAGTACGGGACGGGGAGGACTGTTGCCCGGCTCACTGGAAACGGGAGGCGAGCGGTCAGTCACACCGCAGTACGGGACGGGGAGGACTGCTGCCCGGCTCACTGGAAACGGGAGGCGAGCGGTCAGTTGCACCGCAGTATGGGACGGGGAGGACTGCTGCCCGGCTCACTGGAAACGGGAGGCGAGCGGTCAGTTGCACCGCAGTACGGGACGGGGAGGACTGCTGCCCAGCTCGCTGCAAATATGCAGGGGAGCAGGAGAGGGGGAGGGGAGCATGCATCACACCACAGGCGAGACGACGATGAAGTGCACCAGCTCACTGGAAACAGGAGATGAGTCCGTCACGCACAGAACCAGAGGAAAGGACTGGCGTGTGTCTCCCGCTTATTGGATACAAAGGAGACGAGTCAGTCACGCGATACCCAGGAGAGGCGGCACGCGTCTCCAGCTTATTGTAGCCAGAGAAGCGAGGCGCCCATGTGCCTGTCCCGCAGAGACGAGCAACTCAGGCCACACGTCTGTGGGCGCTGCAGGGCGCCGCGTCACCGGCGCGACGTCATAACGGTGCTGGTCATCTCGGGACAGCGCCAGGGGCGGTGGGGCGAGGCGAGCGACGCCAGCGGGCAGGTGACATACATCACGGTGGGTGGCAGTGGTCACACAAGGTCGATGGTGATGACGGTTTGACTTCATGCGCGCTGACTGCCGGTCACACGTCATGACGTCAGCGGGCGGGCTGAACCGTGCCGAACATTGCGGCACGCTAAACTTTTATCTCAAATGCTGCAGGTGGTCTGGAATTCCGTGATCGGACGGCCAGGTCAGGGTTTACACAGGAATCGCGGCATAACGTGGGCTGAGATTCCAGACATCCATCTCTTCGAAAACGTCGATTTTTTAACGCAATGGATGAGCATGACGGAAAAGCTAATCTCATGCATGTTTACGTCGACCGGAACTCGTTCGGGACTCATCATTAGTCGTGCGTTCACTTCTTTCTATCCAATGATTGAAAAGACGAAGCGATGGGACATCGAGAAAGACCGGCAAAATGGAGCGCTGCACCGTCAGTTCCTTCCTCCAAAGGCGAGGCAAACAAGGTGAGGAAGAAACGTCCCCCCGACCGACCGCACCCCGCACCAAACCGGCCGCCGTTCCGCGCCACCCACACCCCAGCGCCCCGCCGGACGATCGGCGCATCGGCAGGCTGCGAGGCGCGGAGACAGTGGTAATGACAGGGCCGTCATAACACACGGCTAGTGCGGCCGCCCGGCCGTCCCCGGCTGCCACCTGCGCCCGGATCGGCTCGACACCCTGCTATTGGGGGCGCCGCCGCCGTCGGCCAGTGCCGCCGCCGGGCCGTCCTCGGCTGCCGCCCGCGCTCGGATCGGCTCGACACCCTGCTATTGGGGGCGCCGCCGCCGCCGGCCGGTGACGCCGGTGACGCGACAGCCGGACGGGCCGCAGCCGCAGCCGGTGATTTCCAGTCGCTCCAACGGACGGGACCAAACAAGATCGGTCGTGTCGGGGTCAGTCCACTGTCGTGGCCACCACTCATAGGTTTTCGGCAAATTGCGGCGCTTTTAATAGAACGCTTTATTGCGGCTCTAATAGCCAAGACTTGACGTTTATTGAAGCGCTGAGAGATTCGAGACGAAAATGATGACGGTTCTTCGATATTGGGACCAGAATAACGCACAACCTATTTTGCCCCACGGGGTTCACCATAACTACCTCCATTGATTTTGGCCACAGTGGAAGCTCTGACGAAGACATGGGTAGACCCGACCAGAAACGTTTTTCAGCCTGGTCTTTTCAAGAACAATGCAAAAATTGTAATTCCTGAAGCAGACTTCGGGGCCCACAAATGCTATACAACGGAGATACTGGCTTCGCGGTACCCTACCGCCACCACCTTCGCAACTGTGATATTTGCCAACCTGTTGTAGAACCCTTGTGCCCATTTCAAAACACAAATTCTGGAGAGTAAGTACGTCGCAAGACACTGTGTTTGGCAAAACGAATGGCACATGGCAATTAAAAGTGGCACAGTTCTAGGCATACAACTCAAACACGATTTTTGGTGCACCAGTTAAATTGCACGTCCTTTGGAACGGAAAGGCGCATCGAAATTGTAGAAGCGCATAATATGCATGGGACCTGCACGCAAACGAGGATTATCACCAGTCCATCTTATCCATTGTTGTCCGAACATGCTCCCACCACCCAGTATAACAGCCTCTTAACTTTCGTAGCCAAGCAGTATCTCACACGGAACGGTCGATGGAACCATTCCTGGAACGTCCCCAACGCGACCTCCACACACATCTCGCGCGGCAAGCTGCTTCCACTGTGCAGCCCTCCCGGGAGAGTGCTTACACGACAAAGAGCACCAGTTACAGCGACTTCCGTCGACACAACATACGGCTGTAATGCCCGCCGGCCGGCGGCAGGCCCCGCGGGCCACATTCTCCGCCGGTCGGTGGGCGGGATCCCGTCCGGTAACGGCCGCGGAGCGTGACCCGGGCGCCGGGCGGGCCCTCTCCGCCGGCCCGGCCCACGCCGACGACGGCGAGGCCGGCGCGGCAGAGGCCGGCTCGAAGGCGGAAGCCCGGGCCGGGACGACACGCCATCCAAGCTCCAGAGCATTTCACTCTGAACGTCGCAGCCCGCAGCTGGCATTTCCCCAGCACTCGCTGCCTCGGCCGTGTTGGCCCGTCGGCAGGCCTCTGCTCACGGCCGTCGCTGTCGGTACACACTGCTCCAATATTCGGCCACTTGGGTGCCTCTCCTCGCTCAATATCGGCCAATCGGCACCGAGCTGGACGGCGGTCAACTCGGCATGAGACACCTCGGGCTTGGCAATCGGCCGGGCAGGTCAGATGTCAAGGTCTGGGATCAAGGGACAACGGCTTGGCAGCCAACAAGCCGTGCGTGCAGAGGCCGTGGGGGTGAGGCGGAGGAGGGCGGAGGCCGTGGAGGCGGGGCGGGGGGGGGGGGGGAAGGGAGCCCGGAAAGTCAGAATTCTGGCAGTGTGGGTTCCTATCAATGTCCCGCACAGCCAACTGAATGAGCGTCGGACCCCGGTGACCACACACGCCAACAGACGCGCATCGCCATGTGAGCAGGGCCGCCGCGGCACCTGGGGACGGACGCCGCGCCGCCGGCCGGCGCAGCAGCGTGTCAAGCGCCGCCCACCGGCGCAGGGTCGGCGCGGACCGCCTCCTCAGCCAAGCAGCGGCCTCAGGCGGCGGCCAACAGCGCTGCGACTGTGGGACCGTTTTTTGTGGCAACAACTTGCGGTGCGGCGGACATCCGGGTCATGCCGCGACCACAGCTCAGCATTGCGGCCCACAAACGGCGACGTGCAAAACCCCGTGGAGTCCAACGGCGCAGCGCAGTCAGGTGTCGGCTACAGCGAGTTCATCGCTGAGCCAGACGCCCTGACAGACACACAGATTTGTTGAGGCCGGTCACGTCTAGCTGGCCGCGCGGCTGAGGCAACGGCTACGCGAAAAACAGCAGCCGAGAAAGGGCGCCGTGTGGAGGGACATCGGCCGTGCGTTAGCCGACGTCACTGCCACTGTGAAGCGGACGACGGATTTCTCGATTGATTATCGAATGTCGATGGTCACGTATTTGTCATCGCCAGGACAACCAGCGAGAGACAACGCAAAACAAACGAGCCTGCCGGTTCGCATGCACCGCTGAGCAGCCTCACCCCTTCAGCGAGCACCACTGGGGACTCACTCGAGGCGTTTGTCCTCCACCAGCTGAATGTTCTTCAGCGTGAGGTAGGCGAAGTGAGCGACCGAGTAGGCGTGGCTGAAGTTGTGGTACGGCGGGTCCCTGTAGCCTTTCCGCACCATCAGTACAAACCTGGAACGGCACGTGGCGTGGGCTTAACTGGAGCCGCTCGACTGCCCGCCGCGTGCTCGAGGGACACGACAGCGGCAGAGCGCGCAGGGTGGAGCGCAGCGGCGGACGGTAGACGTGGGCGGTGGAGCGCGGCGGTAGAGCGTGGCGGTGGACATGCTGACGTCAGTGGAAGGTCGCCGCGGGAGCGACAGTGCGGGCGACAGAGAAGCGACAGTGACCATGCGACCGGTGGACCGGTGCGACAATCTGGCGCCGCGAACGACCTGCACTACGACAGTGGCGCCACCGTCCACGCTACCGATCATCACGCCCGTGACAGTGAGTGCACGAGACCGCCACGACGGTGACGGCGCGTTCGCGGGAAGGTCACAACGGGTGAACTGTGAATATCTGGTTGTGGCGTGACCGTATTGTTCACACGCCACATCCTGACACCGCGAGATGACCGCGCCGAGCGTCCGGCGCAGTCGCCAACCGCCACATCCGGCCGCGCCACCCGACCAGAGCACAACGTACCGTCACCAGACGACATCTGCCCCGCGTGCCGCCTCGCGCACGGAGCGGCACCGACGCGTCTGCGGTGCACAGGCGTCCTCACCTGGCCAGCGTGCTGCGCTCGATGCGGAAGCGCTCCACCAAGCCGAGGTCCTCGTACATGCTGATGACGGCCACGGGCCAGCGGCGCTCGTCCAGGTCGCGCGGGAAGTGCTCCCAGGCGGTGAAGGCAGGCGCCAGACGCGTGACAGGCCCCGGCCGCTCGGCGCACAGCTGCTCGGTCTCCTCGCGCGACACCTGGCGGCGCGGCCACCGGTCAGCCAACCAGCGGCGAGACGAACATCAAGCAGAGGGTCACGGGGGGAGGGGGAGAGGTTAGAGGACGAAGTGGAAGGCAAGGTGGAGGGCGGAGCGATCGGGGTCGGGACAACACCTGAGAGCGGTGAAAACACGTGCTGGACTCAAGGCACCTGGCGCACACGAGTTACACGAACGCAACGCCTCCGTGTCACGATACTGAAGGCTACACAACTCGACAAAACACCAACACCGCTCCACTCCAACAAATTGGCAGCAGCCCGTGCCGCGAGCAACAGCATCGCAAGCGTGCCCGACACAAGAGCTTCCACGCCACGGCCCTTCCCCCGCCCCCACTACGCGGTGCCACCGGGCACACCCATAGGCCCCACGGCCCCGCGCGGGCACGGGCGGCGCTCTTCCGCGGCGCGCGGCGCGTCTCGCGTCCCCACCTGCATGTGGTACATCATGAGCTCGTTGGAGAGCTGGACACGCTCCTGCGTGTCCATGACCTTGCGGTACATGAAGGAGTTGACGAGCGCGATGCCGCAGTAAATGGCGAAGGCGCGCGCCGCCTCCTCGTCGAAGCTGGTGAACCACGGCCCGGTCAGCTTGTTGCAGAGCTCGGCCACACCCAGCACCTCCTTCTCGTCCTTGATGGGGAAGCAGAGGATGCTCCTGTCGACAGAGGAGCACGGGCGCTGTCAGCGGGGCGGCCGGGCCCGGCGCTGACGCCGCCCCGCAGGACGGGGCGTGCAGGGCAGGACGGGAGGGGAAACCCCGCGCCGAAAGGCAGGGGGGCTGTGGCGAGAGAGCGCGAGGCTTCCGGAGGAGCGGAACCATCGGGACACGACACAACGCAGTGGAGAACCGAGAGGTGAAACAGCCCAGCACGGAGACGGAGCAGACCAGCCGGCAGGGAGGCCCGCCGGCCAGGAAATGCATCCGGTCATCGATTGACACTATCTGGTCAATGTCAGCTGTTCTTACCAGCGGCGCTGGCAGATGGCACAGGTGGACACAGGCGTCATGACAGATCAGGAGCGGAGCATACGGGCCTCGCCAACACAAATGGCAAATACATTATCTGCGTCGGCTACCCCAGCTGCGACGCATAGGTGACCTTCCCGCTCCCTTCACGAGCAGCGGGCCGATAACGGCTGGTGCTTGACACAAAAGGTTGGAGCGATATTGCCAAACAAAGACTGCGCACAAAAACACCGGTGGAGGAGAACAAGAAGCCTTGCGCCAGGCACGCTTCTGATTTGGTTCAAGAGAAGCATATCTGACGCTCCCATCTACCAGCACGTCACAGGACCGACCTCCGCCTAACCTGCGTCTCCTCGCGCACCTCTCTAATACTCGCACGGACGCTTGGACGGCCCGCCGGACCGGAGCCGGAGCGCTTCCGGCGCGGAGCTGAGCGCGGCGCCGTCTGTCGCTTCTGCCCGGGCTCTTGCCGGCCGTCCCGGCGGCAGCACGCGGTGACGAACCGACCCGACCGCGCCGGCGTCAGCGATCGAACCCAGCCGGGGCCCAGAGCCACACTCAGGCACGCGCCGCGCAGCGTCCGTCGAGAGGCGCGCCACCACCGGCCACGGCGGCGCGTATCGAGCGGCGCACGGCTTCTCCGAGCAGACGGCGGCGGACGAGTGCCACAGCAGTCGGCCCACCGCCGGCCGCCAGCGCGCCAGCGCGCCAGCTCGCGGAAGGCGGGGATGCCTCAGCGCCGGCGCATCACGGGGTGTCCCGTCCGGGCAGAACCGACAGAGGCGCCAGCGAGCTTTCCCGCGTTGCGTCACGACGAGGACCGCCGTTTCCTGATGGGGCCGGTGCAGTGAACGTGCAAGGCGTCGCGCGCAGCACCGTGCCGCGACCGCACGCGCTTGGCCTACGTAGCACGGTCCACAACCCCACAGCAGAGCACCGCAGACGCCTGCACGGCAACGCCAGCCGGCACTACCCACAACACCGTCCGCCCAGCAACACTAACACAGCGGCGACGCAGCGGCGCCCACGCCGCGGACGTATCACCCCCACGCTGGCGCACGCACAGACTCCCAACCGCCTGCTTGCTCCTCCCGCACCGACTCACCCCCAGCCGGCCACACTCACCCGGCGGGCGCGCGCCGCCGGCGGCGCGCGTCCCCGGCCGCGCCGCGACTCGCTCTCTGCACGGCGTGGCGGCGGCGGCGGCGGCGGCGGCACGCAGCGCGCCGCCCCGGCCGCCAGCGTCGCCTCTTGGCCCGGCGCGCGAATCAATAGCGGGTCGGGCGGCGGCGGCGGCGGCGCGTGCCCCGGGGCGCCCTCATCCCGGCCGGGGACCGGTTCGGCCAGCGGACTCGCACCAAATCGGGCGCGACGCTTAGCGCATTGATTCGTGGATCGCGCGGGGGCGGGGGTGGTTCACCGACGCGCGCGAGAGGGTTACGACGTCACCAAGCGGCGCGTGCCGACCGCTCGGGGGCGGGGGGGGGGAGGGTAGAAGCAGTCGCGAGCGGCCGACGAGGGGAGAGGGCCTAGGACCGGCGTGGCCTGAAGAGCCGAGTGACGGGGGCGGCAGAACTCGCGTCTGCACACTGAGGCCATCTGGTGATGGGGAGGGGAGTCAGGTCAGTCAGGTCATCACATCCCAGGCCAGATGACTCCGGGCAGCAATTCGGCGCGATCTTCGGCACATCGTTAATCGGTGTGGCCCGGCCCGTTGTCCGCCGGGCCAGCTGGACACCGAGGGCTGCTCGTGAGGCATGTCAACACCCCAACTCACACTCGTCGGAGCGCGAGTGGTGACGTCTGACCTCTGAGTAAAGCACGCTTTACGCTTGGTCCAACACCGTGAGCCTCACGCTGTCAATCGTCCGAAAAGACAGGAGAAGCAGCAGGTCACTCAACACTCATCAGACGGTTGTAAGACCCTGACCCCTGCGATAGTTACTCGGTCAGGACGGTTGTAAGACCCTAACCCCTGCGATAGTTACTCGGTCGGGGTGGTTGTAAGACCCTAACCCCTGTGATAGTTGCTCGATCAGGGCGGTTGCTCGGACTCGACCCCGCGTGCTCGCCGCCCTTCCTTCACAGTCGAATTTTTTACCAAATGCTCTGCATGGACGACCCGTTACGCTAATTCACGCTGTCGTAAATATGCATCAACGTTACGAACGTACGTTAATGCAGATTTAATGCCCCAGCCGGGCCGGATTTATATGACGCCTTAACGTGACGGGAATACAGACATGGTGAGACAAACAGCTCGCTCTAGTGACAGCGGGGCAGCCACGCCCCTACAACCCCTCGCCGGTCCCACGGCCGCAGACGCCACCACCCTGTGGCTGCAACCTCACCCACACCGCAGCCGATAGACCCCACCTCTCCCCGAGCCCCCTGCAGCGCCATCTCCAGCCGCGCGCCGTGCGCGCAGCCCCGAGCCGGCGCGCCGCTGGCGCCACCTACCGCGTCCGGAAGCCGGTGTTCTCATCCATCTGGCGGTAGAAGAGCGGGTGCGCGTAGGCGTCGCGGATGTTGAGCAGCTCACCGGAGGCGGCCACCTGGCCCACGATGCCGGTCACCATCGGCAGCCGGATCTCCTCCTGCCGCAGGGCGACCGTCCGGTGACGTGACAGAGGTGGCGGCGGGCCGGCCGGCCGCACGACCGTCGGCGGCCGGTGGCGACATGTGGCCGCGGCGGCCCGTTCTGGACATGGTGGTGGGCCGGCCGGCCGGCAGGTGCGTGCCAGTGGGAGAAAATGCACGCTCACAAGGGGCAGGGTGTCGTGCAGACAGTGTGTCTACGCTGCGGATATTAAATGGAAAATAACATCTATAGAAACGATTTCGGGCGCTCAGTTTGGACTCCTTTCGCAAATTCCAGTTTCCTTTCTATGGGGGGATTTAATTTCTCCTGATTTCGATTTCCTCGGGGGCAAGGCCAGCGATATTTGAGGCTGCATGCCCGGTAGTGGCTGCCGGTTTGCCACTAGCCATCCCGTGCCGGATGCAGACGGAGGAGAGCGCCGTACGCAACAGTTGCGGCCGATTTGCATCGTCCGCCTCAATCGATGCTTTTCACACGTCGGGCGGCAGCATTGTGCGCGGGCTGCATCGATTGCGGCCGCCGGACGTCCGCCGCCGTTGGAGGGTGGCGCGGCCGGTGCCGAGCGGCGCCCGCCGCGGAGCGCGAGCTGCGCTCGGCGACGGACGGCGCCGCCGGTGGAGGGTGGCGCAGCCGGTGCCGAGCGGCGCCCGCCGCGGAGCGCGAGCTGCGCTCGGCGACGGACGGCGCCGCCGGTGGAGGGTGGCGCAGCCGGTGCCGAGCGGCGCCCGCCGCGGAGCGCGAGCTGCGCTCGGCGACGGACGCCGCCGCCAGTGGAGGGTGGCGCAGCCGGTGCCGAGCGGCGCCCGGCCGCGGAGCGCGAGCTGCGCTCGGCGACGGACGGCGCCGCCGGTGGAGGGTGGCGCAGCCGGTGCCGAGCGGCGCCCGGCCGCGGAGCGCGAGCTGCGCTCGGCGACGGACGCCGCCGCCGCCGCCGCGGTCGGGGGGCGGCTGGGGACGACAGATCGCTGGTCCCAGCTGGGGACGGAGAGCGGCGGCGTCAGACGCCGTGGGGCACGGGAAGGTACCTCCGCGGTTCTGTCCGGTCAGAGAAGGACCGACCGCGAGCTGTCGCTGGTCCGTGCTGATACGTGATGAGTGATGGGTTCAGCGCGCACGCCAAAAGCTCCGCTGTGGATGTGCGAGTTCAAAGCCATGCGTGCAAAGCACGAATGATTAGAAAATACGCTCATCAGGGCAAAAATTCCACTTGGACAACAGCCAACTGCGCTAGAGCATAACGCAAACAGACGAAGTGAAGTCGGTGCGGCAAAAGTGGCCCCACGAGGCATTACGACGCGGCAGCAGGAAAATGCCCAGAAAGAGATGCGGGCCTTCCCGGTGGAAACTGGGTTAGTGGGTCACACAACTTTCATATCCAGCCCGTCCAGCTCAACGTGAAGAGGCAACACGGCAACCATCCTGAGAATTGAGCATGCCGGCCGTACCGGTTGCTAATGCTAACGCAAGGCCCACCCAAATGGCATCCGCGGAAGAAGCTGTCACAAGACGGCAAGATCAAAGAGACGGTTGGTCACGAGGCGCCGAGACCAAAGGGGCAGCTGGTCTCAGGGCTCCTTGGCACGCCGGCGGCGCTCGGCCACCGTAGCCATGTCTCGGAACCGAAGCGCACTTCGATGACGCGCTGAATATTTTTGCCTGCCCAAGGGAAGCTATGCACCGGTGGCTCTTCGGAAGCCACTGATGGAATCCGTGAGCGGAAATTTATGACGCCAGCATCTGCCGGCACATCAGCCTTGAAAAAAACAGGGCCTCTCGGCTGCGCATGGCCTCGCCTTATTTCAGAAATCTTGTTGCCGTGTCGGTAAATCGTCCTTGATTTGATTAGCTCAAAAGCCGCCCGGGCAGCAACGAACTGGCCACGTTTGCTTTCCCACTGAGTAAATAACAGCGTAGTGTATTTTCGGCTTCCAATTTCCGGTCCCCACTTTCCGCCCGGCCCTCTGTCGGAACTCAATAAACGGCGACCCTCGTCCGCACGCAGCCCGACGCCGTCCCACTGCCGTCCCTCGGCGGCCTGGCTCCTGCAGCAGCGGGCCAGCGGCCGGCCGGGTCCGCCGGCAGCGGGCCGTGGACCGGTCTCGCCCCTCATCACGGCCTGTGCTCGACTCAGCGGGCGATGGCCGGCTGCAGCCTCAGCAGCGCTGGCCGCCGTCTCCGGGCCCAGGAGGCGCTGGCTCGGCTCGGGCACGCTCTGAGACCGGAAGGCGGTCTGCCCGTGTGCGCCGGAGCAACTGCCGGAGCCCGCCGCTCGGCCTGTGCGGCACGGAGGTCTGCAGGCCCGACCGACCGGCGGCCGCGCGGGACCCCTGGAGCGGACCGTCCGCCACCGCCGAGCCGAACCGTCCGACGCCGCCTGAGTTAGCCCACCAGACACTCTCCGGAGCCGACCCGTCTAGACGGAGCCACCCGGCTTGTCTGAGGCCATCTGTTGCCGTCTGGGAGCGCTTGCAGCCAGCCGGCCGGGCCCGACCGGGGTCGTGACGCACGCCGTCGACACCACCCTGTCGTCAGCGACCCAGCCGGGAGTGGGGCACCCTCCAGGCCGCTATCGATTTCGCTGTGACGGGTGAGGCGGTTGCGGCCTGGCGCCGCCCGGCCGACACCGGCTCCCGGTATCGCGAGCCGGCCGCCCCGCGCTCAGGTGCCGAGCGGCCAGGCGACGGCGCCCGTGACCGGTGCGCACGCGGGGTGCCGACGGGTTCCGCCGTTGAGAAGCGGGAGCGGCCTTGTCAATACCGACGGCGCTCCAGCCGCCGTCGGTAGTCCGCGGCGCCAGTCCGTGGCGCCAAACCGAATGGTCGCGTTATCGCGGCGGTCCGTCGCGCCGGCAGGCTTCGCGTCCGACCCCGCGACAGCCGGACGCTAATCACGACCCGCTGTCGGCGTGCACCATCTGCTCGGCCTGACAGCCACACCGAGCGGACCCCGCGCCGCGAGCGACTGGACGCAAGCCAGCCGCTCGCGGCGCGTCCGGCTTGCGGCCCGTCCGCCCCGACGCGGCGGCGGCGCAGCGGCGGCCGGCAGCGCCACGTCCCTGCAGATCAGCAGGCGGCGGCGGCGGCTCGGACCCACCCGGGCCGCCGCGTCATTCCGACGCCGGCTTCGTGTCGTCGCGCCCGCGGGCCGAGCAGCTCGGAAGCGCTCAGACCCCCAGCGGCATTCCGGCGTCGGACGAGCGTGTCGCCCGGCCGGGGAGCCAGATTAGCCGGCCGGCGCGCCCGGACCGCTCGCGGCGGCTCCGAGCGTCGGCCCAGCACGCCCGTCGGCGCAGCTCGCCGTCTCCTAGGCCGTCTCCGGCCGCGGCGCTCCCAGACGATAGCGCCCGAGCCAGACGGCTTTGGGCTCGCAATTCGAGTTCGCTCAGCGGAACGTCGATTCGGTGTGAGGCGGCCGGTTTCGTGCTCGAGCTAGGGGCGGCCAAGCTACTAACAGCACACACGGAAAGCGGACGACAGTAGGAGTGCAGAAGCTGTACATCCTGAGAGCCACGCCCCACTTACCGATCGTGAAAGCATTCGGGAACAGGGGAGCTCCACGGTTATTTATTCCATCAATGATTCCAGGCAACATCGATCTGTGCTGCACTATTCAGGCCGCCGACGACCCGGACAGACAAACTAAGCCCGGCACACCACACAGGCAAACAGCACGAAACACCCAGACTCCCCGACAACATCAACCCAGCGCGGACAAGCGGCGGCCGCGAGTGCAGCCCGCCATTCCCCGAGAAGCAGCCCGCAGCGCATTCCACACTGTCGCGAGCGACGTGGCGCGGCCACAGCGCCGTCGGCCGAGCCGAGAGGTGGCCCGGGCGACAGGCGCTCTCGCCGCCAGCCACAGAAGCCACAACGCCAGCACAAACTACCCGGCCGCGGCGGCCGCGGCCGGCGCGGCGGGCCGGGTCTGCCGCGCGCCGCCGCGCTGCCCCGGCCGGCCGCCGGTGCGGACCACACGGACAGGCCCGCGGCGCGCCCGCGCGCGAGGCCCGGTACTAACTTGGCAGTCGTTCCACGACGGCTGGCGCCGGCGGCGGAAACAGAGCAGACGGGGTTACCGAGGCGGCGGCGGCGGCGGCGACGCACGACGCGCTAGCGAGCGGGGCCGAGCGGGGAGGGGAGGGCAGGTCTGGTCACGAGCCGCTGTCGGCGCCAGCGGCCGGCGGCACAGGTTGTGAGCACGCGTCGCGCCACCGTATTGGGTGACCAGCGGTAAGCGCCCAGTGATCGGTCGTTTGATGGGATCCGGCCGTCGGACACAGCGCAGCGAATGTCGTTAGGAGGGAGGGCGGGGGGGGGGGGGCGGCAGGGGCGGACACAGCGCCGGTCTCTGTCAGGTCAGCCGGCGTGACAGGGTCACGCGACGGGCGCATGAATTCGTGATAGTGAGAACCTGCCGGTCTCCTTGCCAAAGCTGGTCCGTAGAACATGCTGATGGGCGGCATGGCGGCATGGGACACGTGCTGCACTGGCACATCGGAAACAATGTTGCAAACCAGGTCACAGGCAGGTGGGGTGGCCGGTAATCGTCACAGCCACAGGAACACGCCGAACAGTCTGCATTGGGGCGCAACGACGGCACAGGGCTGGACAACTGGACCGCTCCATGTTTTAACTTTTCTTGTGAAAACACGCGGGGTGCCACGCCACTTTCTGCACGTGAACACGAGTTCCGAAACACCCGATCAGGATCCGCTCCACTCCAGAAACCCTTTCCCGCACTGCAAGGTGAAGCGGTTAGGGCAAAACCGAGCTTCGCGTTGGGGCCTTCAGTTCAAAAAGGCTTCTAGAACTCTCAAAAGTTCGTTACTTTCTTTGTGACAACACGTGTGGCAGAAGCCCGATGCGCACACCACGTACGTCCGCCCGTAGAAAAATGGCTGCGATTACCACACAGAAGTCTTCACATCAGGTATGCCACTCGGCGTATTCACAATGGTGATACCTGAACACTCTACGACGTCACCAACAACCGTCAGCATCGGCACGGCTTTTCCCACGGGCAACTGGCGGCCAATTGCGCAGTTTTTTTTTTTGTAATCGCAATATTTGGCATTACGCGTTTCTTTTTGTGGCTACTCACTTCAGTGATAACGCCAATAACTCAAACTGCTTAAAATAATGTTGTGTTCAACCGCCGTATGCCAGCTCTTGGCACCGAAAAACGCCGGCAGCATGGTCAGACGACATTGGCAGTAAGCCTAGCCGATATTGTGTATACGAAGCTCTTCTGGTCTGACTGTTGTCATCGCTATTTGAGCAATGACCGACTATGACTTGCTCTGCAATACAACTACAGTGGCCGGCCGCGAGGATTACATGAAAACAATAACAACGAGCCAACAGCGCGGTCAGGGTACCGGCACAAACAAGCCTGGCGTGTGCGCATCGCTGCTGGTATGCCTGACAAGTCATATCTGTATCTTATATGCGTATTTGTCATCCATCTTTAACGCGACCTCGTTGTTTCTCGGGGTTTTCTCCGGTGTCCGTAACAACTAAGGTCACATAGGCAATGTCATGAGACAATGCCCTACACACAATGTTAACTTCAATCTGGATATGACCACATTCCAGTCATGCAGGGCGCTCACAAAAATGCGGTGCGGAAGCCTCAGTCGTGGTAAACACCTCTTACCGCTACGTTCCACTCTGCTGCCAATCTGCTGCGGGAAACGGATAGCTTCCTGGGCTTAGCAGCGCGGACATCGTGTACCATGGCCTCAGTTTTCTCCGGAGTAACCCCCTCAAGGGGATGTAGTTCTGCTTTTACCTGCGATTTCCCAGGGGCGTAACTTAGATAAAGGATGTTTGCAAACCTGCAGTGCGTAATGGCCGTCCATTACAGCAGCCCGTGTATCTTGCTCTTAGTAACAGGTATGCCAACCTCCATTCCTCATCGGCTGAATTAAAGAACGTAATGCCCTTGCTTGATGTTTGGAAACTGCGGAATCCCTCCCAACGTTGATAGTTGCCCAGTTTTGATGCGCTAAGTGAATACGCTTGAAGCCTCGTGCCACGAGTGGCCTGGCTTCAACATCACACGGGCTGGGCCTGCGCCAGCGATTGGCTTGGCTTTAATCGACACTCCGTCACGCTAACAGGTGGTTTCCGATGCGCTCGGCACCCGAGGACGTTTGGTCGCTGCTCAGCTGTCCCGGACTCGCTGATTGGTGACATTTGTTCCGCTTTCAATGCACAAGCCCAGCCGCGGCTGCTGCCCGCATTGCAGCAGGGTCCGATGCTGATTACAGCCATTTGCGCAGCACATACCAAAGCTTACAATTCGAGTCAATCTAGCATTATTTGGATCTTACAAGCAGCCAACAGGGAACCAAACGTAGCGATGGGATAATTTATTGTAAAAAAAACATAGGTGGCAGTTCAGACGGTCGGCTACCAGGTGGCTACAATGACTTCGATATTTGGCGTTGGCATGCCGCCGATGAGAGCGCACAGGCCAATACGACCACGATGTGCAATATGCCGCGGCCGCGCTGGAATGTGCAGCGCTTTACCACTCAGCTGTTGTGAGCCACTCGTAGACTTTAGAGCAATAATTGCATTATAATTTCGATCATGACTTGACAGACGAGTCCTAGTTCGGCACCGTGACTTGGTCAAGGCTGTTGGATGCGTCAGCCTTTCCAATTTCGTTTTTATGTCTCATGACAAGAAAAAAACGCCGCAGCACCATACGTGCTCAGAAAAGTTCAAATAGAAACGATTCAGCCAGCAATCGCCTAGCCCACTGAACAAGTGCATCACGCATGGACGCGCTACCGACATCTCGGCAGCCCGACCACCCGAGTCACGACCGCTCGGAAGCCCGACCACCCGAGTCACGACCGCTCGGCAGCCCGACCACCCGAGTCACGACCGCTCGGCAGCCCGACACCCGAATCACGACCGCTCGGAAGCCCGACCACCCGAGTCACGACCGCTCGGAAGCCCGACCACCCGTGTCACGATCGCTCGGCGGCCCGACCGCCCGAGTCACGACCGCTCGGCAGCCCGACCACCCGAGTCACGACCGCTCGGAAGCCCGATCACCCGAGTCACGACCGCTCGGCAGCCCGACCACCCGAGTCACGATCGCTCGGCGGCCCGACCACCCGAGTCACGACCGCTCGGCAGCCCGACCACCCGAGTCACGACCGCTCGGAAGCCCGACCACCCGAGTCACGACCGCTTGGCGGCCCGACCACACGAGTCACGACCGCTCGGAAGCCCGACTACCCGAGTCACGACCGCTCGGCAGCCCGACCACCCGAGTCACGACCGCTCGGAAGCCCGACCACCCGTGTCGCGACTGCATGCCCTTTGACTGCCCCGGGTCACACGGTAGCACGTGAGGTCACGGAGGTCCCGCCTGGAGGGGGTCGATCGCACTCGCCCGCCGCCCAATCCACGCCACTTCGTCTGGGCACACCCAGTGACGCCGACACGGGCCATCAGCCCCCTCCCCCCCCCCCGTGCCGCAGCCAACAATGACACCCTGACCCACACAGAGCACAGCACCCGTCGACGCCCCCCCCCCCCCCGTTCTCCTCCACACACACACACACACGCACACACAACGGATACACCGCACAGGACGCACACGCACACGTACACACGCACGAGACACAAGCGCGCAGACGCGCACCGAGGGCCACGGTCGACGGCGCCCAGCGTCGCCTCGCCACCGTAGGCTCACAGGGGCGACCTCAGCACTACCGGTCACGCCGCAGCGGAACAGTGCCGGCATCGACACTCACGATCTGCTCTGCCTCGTCGGCCACGTCGAACACCTTGGCGACCAGCTCGTCGGAGCGCTTGTCCACCAGGAAGAGCGAGCAGCGCTCGGCGCCCGTCAGGTTGCGGGCCTGTGTCATGATCTCACGCAGCAGCACGGTCACGTCACCTGGCGGCGAACGTCAGAAGTCAGAGAGCAGAGGTCAGGGATCAGCAGAGGTCACGGTCACGTCGCCTGCCGGAGAATGACGTTACTCAGCAGAGGTCTCTCAGGGACGGCACGGTCACGTCCGCTGCGACCAGAGGTCACCTTCGGAGATCGCTCAGCGGAAGCACGGGCATCTCCCCCCCGGTCGCTCAGGTCAGGCCGGGTCGCGGCCCCGATGGACAGAGGTCATTATCAGGGTCGCCAGGGTCGCGTCCCCGCAGCTAGTGGCTAGCGTCAAAGCGGGGTCTCCCAGGAAAACACACAGACGGCGACAGCCCGGAGCGACACGTCCCAGCGGTTACGCACGGACCGACGAGCGGCAACCCCGGGCAACTGAGCGGTCGGCGCTCCCTGCGCCCCTGGATCAATCGGCGCCACAATAAGTCACACATCACCACACACACACCAATTGAGCAGCAATGCCACGCGAGCATCGCAGCGTGTTATTGGCACATTCGCGGGTAAATCGCATTGCCTGGAGCCATTCACAGCGCTATTTACCACCGCGGGAGATTGGCCCGAGAGCGGATCTCTCAGTACCCGGCGACATTAGTGACGGAGGAGACTCGAGGCCGCGCTGGTCCTCTGGGGTCGGACTAAATGCCGGAAGACATTATGATGCGACCCCAGCGGCTGGCGCCGGGCGGCTGGGCGGCGCGGCGAACCCAGCGGCTGACGCCGGGCGGCTGGGCGGCGCGGCGACCCCAGCGGCCGGCGCCGGGCGGCGCGGCGACCCAGCGGCCGGCGCCGGGCGGCTGGGCGGCGCGGCGACCCCAGCGGCCGGCGCCGGGCGGCGCGGCGACCCCAGCGGCTGACGCCGGGCGGCTGGGCGGCGCGGCGACCCCAGCGGCCGGCGCCGGGCGGCTGGGCGGCGCGGCGACCCCAGCGGCCGGCTCTGGGTCGATCACACGGACGGCCAGCACCGGGTTCG
>NW_023596420.1:10920020-10933835 GCF_011947565.3 Pollicipes pollicipes
GAGCGGTGAGTGAGCCGAGCGTAGTGGTATGTAAGTTTGGTGTTAGCAACAGTGTGTGGGCGCGGGGCCCGAGCCGCCGATGTGATAAACAGAGCTCGCTCGGCACTGTCACCAAAGTGGTTCCGGGTTCTGTTCTGGTTACAACGCAAAAATGGCATTGAAACTAAGAAAGCCGTATCCCGTGGTAACAAGTAAACCATATCAGGGGATTTTTTGGGAGGGGGGGATCACCATAAGAGGGGCTTTTGTCAACCCTGCGTTTCTCTTAGCAAGACTCGGGCTACCCCCTGCCTACACGCAAAAGCAGATCAAGTCATCTACGTTGGGTGGCGGGCAATTAAATGTCCGTTGGGCCAATTCATACCTAAGGTAAGCAGCCTCCCGGAGCCAATTTTCTGGGTTGGTGTGGTGTAAGGGAAGAAAATGTGATAAAAAGATACTGTTGCAGGTGTCCAGCACATGTTTTACATCCCAATTAGTAGCAATGCTGATCCAGAAATGTACAACAAAGCAGCCATACCATCATTCCGCGGCAAGACATTCGGAGACAGCCGGGCCAGGACAGTGGCCACCGGCGTCGGACGGGAGCCGGGCTCAGACAAAGAACATGTGACAGAAGAACCTCTATTCTGTGGCTTGGTTCTCGAAGGAGAATCTCCAGTTCTATGGCTTTCGTCACATGGTTTTTGGCAGCTTCAATCTTCCGAATTCGTTTCCGCCTAAAATGCTGCGACAAGTCTTATCTCTTGAAAAGCAGCCAGCGAAATGAAGGCGAATGCAAAATCTGTTGTGCCGTGAGTCATCGATTCACTTTCAAAATTCCGCCAGCCTTTGCTTAGGCCATATTTTGGCATCGACCCTGTGTAGACAGATGCCTCCTCAATGACCCACAATGCCTAGCCCCTCGTGGAATTCGCGTCCCAGGAAAGACAATGCTGAAATGGAGAATAACCTTGGGAAGCTAGTGTCATTTACCGAATGACATAGAGGTCGGATAGGCAAGAGTGTGCACCAGAAAGAAACAGCTCTAGATGCAGATCTAGAATATCAGTCATTACATTCGAATAAATAGCGATAACCTCCATCTCCCTACCCCCCCCCCCCCCCCAGTCATCGGGCTTTTTCCAGAAAAAGTTCTTGAAGTACGCCCTGAACTTGCCTCCCCCCCCTTTGAAACGTTCCTACGCCTATGAAATAAACAAATAAACAATTCCCGCTGTAGAGGGCCAAGACCCAATGTAGAGGCCTCCCGAGTGATCGGGTGCCCGAGCAAGTTAACAGATGGGGCTCCCAACAAGAACGTAGGGCTCTCTATTCAAAACAGGAAGTACCCAAGACCCAATGGGCCTCGGATTGATCGAGTGTGCCAGAGCGGGTTAACATATATGGTTTCCGTCAAGAGCGCAGGGCTCTCCATTTAAATAAAAAGCACCCAAGACCCAATGAAGGGAGCCCCCGAATGTTCCGAGTGTGTCCGAGCAGATTACCAGGCAAGGCTCTCAACAAGAGCGAAGAACCGTCCATTCAAAAAGGAAGCACTCAAGACCCTATGTAAATAGCCCTCGAATGACGGAATGTGCTCGAACAGCTTATCAGAAGGGGGCCGACAAGAGCGTAAAGGCCTCCACTCAAATCAGAAGTGCCCAGAACCCAGTGCGAAGGGCTCCCGAAAGGTGGAGTGTACCCGAGCGGATTATCAAATGGCCCCGACAGGAATGCAGGGCCCAAAATTCAAACACCAAGACCCAATCTACAGGGTCCACGAACAGTCCAGTGTGGCCGAGGAGGCGAACAGAGGGGGAAGGGGGAGGGGGCCGCCGACGTGTGCGTGGGGCCCCATTGAAATACGACGTGCCCAAGACCCAATGAAGAGGGCTCCGAATGTTCAAATGTGCCCGAGCAGGTTATCAGATAGGCACCTCACAAGAGCGCAGCCCCCCTCCCATTCAGAAAAGAAGTACCCAAGACCCAGTGCGGAGGGTCCCCGAACGACCGACTGTGCCCAAGCAGGCTATCAGATGGGTCTCCGACAAGACCGTAGGGCCCAAGCAAATGATAGAGAACTGGAAGCGCCCTAGACCAATAAACTGGGCCACTGGGCGTATCGGAAGTGTGTCGGTAGGTTAACCGAGACACACGTAAAGGGCCCCTGAGCAGCCAAGAATACCCTGGCAGGTTAAGATATGGGGCCTCGGCTATAACTCAGTCCTTCTGGCGAATGGAAAAAAGCCCGTTGAAGGGCCCTTGGTCGAAAAGTGTTCTGGCACGCTAGCAGGGAGGCCTAGCAACAGTGCAGGGCTCTCCGAGCAAATGCAAAGAAATCAAGGGCAACGTGGAAAGCTCCATTACGATTGGAACGACCTTGCAAGTAGGCGTATAGGTCCCCAGAAGCAGCATAGGACCCTTAGACAGCGCAATAAGGCTTAGAATTCTCAATTTAAAACTTTTTCAATCACTGAAGTCTTTTTTTACTCCTCATGGGTCCTTCACTTTCGCCTGCAACTGTTCTTGGCCGCTTGGAAATCCAGAAATCGCTAAGTTTGTTGCGGTGTGTAAAAATCTACACCTGTTCGGACAGCTATGGGGCCCTTTTAGAGTCAATGGGCCCCTTCGAGGCCCAAGGGGACCATGGTCCAGTGCCTCTGGATCCGCCCTTGGCCGCACGGGCCGTGATCTTTTGTGTAACACACAGCAAGCTATTCGGGCCCTTATGGCCTCCAACCAGGTACTTGATCGTCGGTCTCGGAAAGCCCCGGGTCCGTCTTCGGGACTCATTGAACATTGCTCTTGGTCGGCTCGAGACCCTTTGCCAACACAGGACCCTCTGGTAGGCACTGTGGGCCCCTGATAGATGCAGGGGCCCCGACCAGCATAAATCACTAGCCCCAGCTTGGTCGCTGCTCTGAAAGTGAGCCCTTAGACTTATGCCGACACGGAGCCCACTGTACGGTACTGCTGGTGCCAAACCGTGATATAGGCCCTTATCGACTTAACGTTCCCTGAACGGCGCAAAAGTGCCGTAGTTTTCAAGTTTTTTTCGAGTTGTCCGCTCTTTCCGAACTGTAAACGCCAAACCGGGAGCCAGGACACCAGTGGTCCTTCTCGCGGGCGGTGGATTAGAGGGACAGGTCCTCCCTCCAACTTCGGGCAACATTGAACGCTAAGTGTATGGCGGTGCATGAAGAGCAACGAGGTACCAATCACGGTCACCCCCCTCCCATAAACGTTCCACCGCTACCGCATCTTTCAGATACAAAGATCGCACCATACGTGCTACACACTGTATAATACATGCCAGCCTTTGCCGCGACGAAATACTTGACAATTCGAAAAATCATTCCCTACGATAGTTTCCAAACTTAATACCATTTACAACCACTACCATCCATTCGATTCTCAACCGTCTCTGCGTCTGCTGTAGTGAGCCTTGGCTCTATCATACGGCCTCGCATCTGCTTGCCAGCGTCGAGCCGTCGCCCATGGTAACCGATGGAATTGTCGGCAAAAACTGCCTAAAAGTGTTGCACTCTGCTATAGCGGTTCCTTAATTTGCTGCTAAGTCTTAATGGAAAAGTACAAGTCCAATAGCACTAAAACACTTAAGTTGATGAAAATAGACTGAAAGTGCACAAAAAGCACAGAAAGCTTCACCTTTACCGAAAGGGAGGTTTTAAAAGACCATGACAGTGTACCCCCCGTGTTCTCAACCTGAATCGAAAGACTCAGCCTTCATCTCGCGCAAACACGTGTGGAGGCATTGTGATGATAATGGCCTGGGTAATGCAGCGTCCGTGCGACGAATCCAGCTGGCGGGCCGATGCGAAATGTGTAGTCTCGAACGTGACGTCCGGTTAGACTTGGGTGGGCAGGATTGCTTCCGGTGGCGAGTCCCCCGATGGATCCTGGAGGCAAACGTGATTCATCCCCCGATTCTTTCCATGCGATGTCATAATGCTTATCATAGATTTTGCGGATCTGGACGGTGGCCATCCAATCTCACAGGGGCGCAGAATCGCACAGCGGCAGAAGCGCATGATTGCACTTGGTTGGAGTCGCTCATGCCCGCCCCCCTCCCATCCTGACGGACCCACGCATGGCTAGGTACCTGCTCAATAAGGAATCCTAGCAATGCAGGCAGCACAAAATAAGAAAATAGCATATTCTTCTGGAAATGGCCAAACCCAAATGCAAGATGTCTATACCGCAAGTCCATTCGCTGGTGTCCGCTGTTCACATACACCGGCCCTTCGGTCAGGTAACCGCCTCTAGCGTGCGACGTTAGCTATGACGCGGTAGCTCCAGATGACATATCGAGACGTCACCGACCTCCACATCGGTGATGTCCGACATCGTGCGCACGCGCAATACTCAAGTACATGTGACCATCGCCCAACTGCCTGCAGTCTCCATTTACATGTTTGCGCAGCCGAGTACGGGTAATGGGGGGATGACTGAAGAAATCCGTGGAGAAAGAACGAGCCGGGTGAACGAGAACCGTGTCTGAATTATTTCACGCGTCTCGCATAGCTGGGAATGCCCGCCGACTGGCGTTGCCAAAGCTCCACGCTAGTTGGCAAGAATAGCCTTTTGTGGCACAATATCCTATAGGGCAAATTAGGCTCCGTGCGGGTTCCGGTCAGAGCGAAAGCTAACTCGTACGCCTCGCGACTACACGACAAAGTAAGAACATCATTTATTTATGAACGAAAACACAGAATACCCCAATGCCGATAATCACCGGCGCAATGTCGTCACTTAGTAGTCTGACTCTGGCCCTTGCTGCTGCCCTTCGTGCTTGTATCACTTTTCTTGGGGAGCAGGACAGCAGCCTGGATGTTGGGGAGAACGCCACCCTCACGCTATCGTGACTGCCCGACAGCAGCTTGTTGAGCTCCTCGTCATTACGAATTGCCAGTTTGCAAGTGACGAGGAATGATCCTGGGAAAAATGACCATTGAAACATTTCACCAACTAGAGTACATCAATAGTGACTTAAGCGAGGGCATGTTCTTTGAATCCCCCTCCTTTCAGCGTTGCATGACCTAATCGAGGTGAGGCGGCAGATCCAAAGACCCAACATCGACCAGCATGTCGATTATCATTCAAACAGTATAGGACAAAACGAACGCAACTGATTTATTTTCCCCTGGGGTTGACCAAAAATGTTTCCAAGACACCGGACTTATATGGCAAGGTTGAGTGAACACGATGGTCCATGCGAATTTCGTTAAGACCACGTCCTGACTACAAGTAACCATTGCTGTTGATTGAACGTCGACTCACCTGGCCTTCTTGTTGTCCCGGGCCGGCATTTCCCGCCAGTTCCAGGACCTCGGCGGCCAGGTACTCCATCACAGCAGCCAGGTACACGGGGGGCACCGGCGCCCACGCGCTCGGCATAGTTGCCCTTGCGCAGCAGCCGATGGCATGCGATCCAACAGGAAACTGCAGGCCAGCGCGACTGGAGCGCGACTTCTGGCTTGTCCTTGGACTTGCCTGGAATGCACAGGCAGTGCCAGTCGTCAGTTTGACTGTACGGTGTGCTTCGGTGTTGTTACGCACACTAACCTGGACAGCATTAGCAAATGCATGATTTCATACCTACCAAAGAACTAGCCACCATGGATGATGCTACCATACAGGAACAAAAACAATCACTCCATTTTGGTTTGCTGCGGCATGACTCACTGCACTGAATCACTCCAAGCATGGGAGCAAATAGACATACAAACAAGAATTCAAGGCCAGCCAGATGTCCTAATCAATGCTCATCGCACAAACTCCCAGTTTTAAAAGCCATCCATAAATCCTGCTCCACTTTTTGACCTCTCTCAACCCCATGTGATTGCACTCAGTAGAAAGCCTCCCTCCCTCAGCACCCTGTCAGCTGCATTGCTCCCCAAATTTGGGGTGACTGGAAATGTAAAAAAAAAACACAATGAAATGTGATTTTTTGGGTCCATAGTTGAGCTCAGGGTACAAAATAAAATGGACCACGCCGCTTTTTGTTAAAAGAAACCGATGGCATCCAGATTTAAGGCCACAGAACATTTTTGACTGACTTGAGCATGATTTGCAACCACATCTGAGCATAATGTTATGCTGTTAAGAGCCCCTCCCTTGCTACCTTTGATTATATTACATCATCCCTCTACATGAATAATTCAATATACAGACAACCCCCCAAAATATGACATCAAACCCCACATACAGACTATGCATGGCAAACAATGTCTAAGAGAAGACAGATTCTTTATCTCACCTCCTTTTCCTCGGGCAGACATATCTGATTCAGATCTGAAATAACGAGGACCTTCAATGACAACCCAGCAGACAAACAAAAATGGAGCAGATCTCACAAAGGTGGTCAAGTGGGTGAAGGCAACATTCATGCCTGTGCAATATATGGTCTTCATGCTCTTGGTATACAGCAACAACATGGAACATTTCATGGTATTCCAGAGAAAAACTAGCACATTATGTCCATATTTTTTAACAAATATTGATACACACATTCTCACAGTAATACTAATCTGAAATCAATAAATTAGGGCATTCTAGCAGTGCTTCTCATACAGTTGTCTATGGTAACCTGTATCCCAACCAAAGAAGAGTTGTAGTGGCACACACCACTAATGTGCAGGGCCCATAAGTAATTTGCAGCATTATACTTGCATAGTTTTGCATTTTTGCCCCACTCTGCTAGATTCCATGACCACACATGACACCTCTCCAAACTGTAACATTTGCAATCTCTGAATACACCCCAATGACTCATCTGGTGGGAAAGATATTTCCTTTTCAGCAATTTCAGGACTGTTGTGAACTAATTACAATGGACTCCAGCACATCCATACATGTGAAATAGGAAATAAGCTGTCATCCATTGAAATATGAAATGATTGAAATGTGTTGACATGACTACCCATTAATGACCTCAACTTTCATACAGGATTTCACCAAAGTTAGCTTAAGCATATCCAATGTATAGTTTCAAACATCTTCTGGAGCCATATGCTGAGTGTCATTACAGGTGGTCCATATTGGGCAAAACACAATAAGCTATTCACAACATTTTTGGAATCATGTTTCATAACCAAATCATCTGCAAAATCCCTTGGGAATTAACTGTGCTGACTAAGTGACCTTGAATGATGCCAGGCAGTTTAAAAGAATGGAGTTTTCAGCATGCAATAAGCTAATAAAATGCTGACAAATAATTTTCTATGCCATAAGTTGTCTGACTGGACAGGAGTCAAAGTTGTCAGTGGAAGAAAGGGACCTTTGACTGCTCGAAGGATGACAAGGGCCTGTGTGGGTGGATAAACATTTGTTTATGTCCAAGTGACACTGAATATTCTGATCTTAATTGAATAAATTGATTACACATCATTACTAAGATCAGCATTTTAGAATTGGGACACATTGTTGATATACACAAAACACAACACTGCAGACACTGCTTGGAAATGTATACAAATATTTCCCACAATAAGTACAAATGCACATATCTATAATTTAGCTCCATTCATAAAGCCGCATATCACACTAAAACAAGCCATCTTTTCTGGCAAGCGCCAATGTCACATAAACCAGTCACCATCCTAATACCAGCAAACCTGCCTGAAGCTGTGAAACACCAATCCATGCTCCTTTTGCATATATGCACAGCATCCTATCAATAATTTGACATTCATCCTACATACATATATATAGATCAGCCTTCACACAGGACTGGGAACATCACTCATCCTCAGCAATAATGAGCTGTCAGATTTTGCTCTATTTGCTAATGGTAAATGTACACAGATAACAAATAATCATTCACTGGAAACAAATTAGGTAAACATCACATGTGAACATTTTAATAGCCTTTAACTTCAAACATAAGAAAACCCATCTGATCCAGGCCAAAATTTCTCACCAGCTTTCCAGTGCTCTTAAACGGTGACACCAGTTTTCCATTGGGCAAGGCAATCTCAGTGAGCGCCTATGAAATTTCTAATGACGTCCGGAGCCATCTATGGTGAAAATTACCTAGTGAACCTAACATGGCCTATGGTGTTTATGACCCTGTACCAAAACCCTGCTAAGCAATTTCGATTCCTACCCTACGAAGATCGATTCTCCACTGACCCGCCGTGTAACAAACAATCTCTGGAAGTTTTGAAGAGCAGTAACAGCTATCACAATTTTAAGCAATGCAATGCAGTCCGACAAGACCCACCAACCACCACTTACCAGACTCCACGCCCACCACAGAACCGTTTACGCGACGATTGGGACCCAGCGTGTAACAGATGGGAGAAATACCATTACAAATATTTTTGGCGGGACAACGTTTCAAGCAAAGAAAGCGGCAGCTAAATTGACAAGGTGCCAACGGACCCCTACACCTGATTCACACGCGGATGAAGCTCCCCGCCAATTTTCGCTGGCGCAGTGGCGCGGGAGGAGTCCTTTACTGTAAAAAGTCGGCTGGATCTGAAAACCACATTTGCTGGCTATTTCGTGTGCATTGTTACCAAGTCTCACTGTTCAGCCCCAAACTCGCTTTGCAGAACACCCCGCTGTGGCCTCGGGCAGCTGTGGCATTTGCGGGCAGGCTGGCTCTGAGCCATGTAACCACCCATAACTAATATTATTTGCATTAGTTTGCGTGCCAATAAACGCTGAAAATCGGGTGGAGACGTCAACATAGCCCGATTTATAACATGCCATATTGTGCCCACGCAGCACGCTAAAACGTTCCTGTGTAAACAAATTGAGCTGCGCCCTCTCCATTGCACATGTGCCCTCTCCACTTAAAACACCGTTGACGACTACCGTGCAGACGGGGGCAGGAGTGCCGCACCGCATCTGGGAGGAAAACGCTCCAGATTATTTGTCAATTGCATTATCATCAGCTAGCAAGCAACACTGACAAAGATGTAGCTGATTTCCACCGCCGTGGGAAGGATTAAAGGCCCGCCTGCCGCTTGGATCCCACAATTCATGCATAAAACAATAAATGGTACGCAGGAGCGCACACACAGTTCTGCAAGTTACCCTAGTTTGAGCGTGCTGCCACACGAGCGTCCAAACGGATCTACCAGGGACGTAAGCACCGCTATTGGGCTGTGACACTGATGCGGTTTACACATGAATACACATGCGGTAAGAGCCAGGCCCGCGTGGCTCGCAGTATCGTTCGCGTCTCACTTTTGTGGACTCGACGCGTTAACGTGCGTTGTCCCGACCCCAGCGCTCGCCAAACCACAGGCCAGTGACGTCTGACAGCCGCCGGCCGTGGCTGCTCTCGCCAAACCACAGGCCAGTGACGTCCGACAGCCGCCGGCCGTGGCTGCTGCTCTCGCCAAACCCACAGGCCAGGGACGTCCGACAGCCGCCGGCCGTGGCTGCTCTCGCCAAACCACAGGCCAGTGACGTCCGACAGCCGCCGGCCGTGGCTGCTCTCGCCAAACCACAGGCCAGTGACGTCTGACAGCCGCCGGCCGTGGCTGCTCTCGCCAAACCACAGGCCAGTGACGTCTGACAGCCACCGGCCGTGGCTGCTCTCGCCAAACCACAGGCCAGTGACGTCTGACAGCCGCCGGCCGTGGCTGCTCTCGCCAAACCACAGGTCAGTGACGTCTGACAGCCGCCGGCCGTGGCTGCTCCTTCAAAACGAATGTCTGCCGTGGCGCTTACATCGAGCCGCGTGTGAGCTTTGCAAAGGCTGGGATACGTACTATATATATATATATATTATATATATATATATATATATATATATGTATATAGTATTTGTATGCAGAGAACATTCTCTCTCAGGTCGTTGGTTTTAGATCAAAACATGATTAACCTTCATCAGCCTTTTTCAGTCATTTCGAGCGTCCGTATTGAACATTTCGGTGGTTCGAGGGCGCGCCAACAATTAGGCCGTAGCGGTGTTCGTATAGTTGCACACACGTGCACACACGGCACACCGTCAGCAGGCATAAGGCACACGAGGGTCGGCCGCAATACTATTGCCGCCAGGAGACGCGGAATTCTCGAAAAAAACTGGCAACAGTAACAAATCATGACCGGCTGGTTTTATACGAGAAATAAGACGGACGAAAAATAAAAGCTTTCGATTACGTCACGGTGTTCCCTGAGGGGTGTCCATACCCCTGCATATGGGGGCATCGCCCAACCCCGCCCGCTGGCTGCTGTGCCTTTTCAAGCCGAGCCGGAGGTCACGCCCTCCTGGCCACGAACCATACACAGAACAGGCTTCCTACCGCCAGCCGAAGCCTTTCGAAAGAACACAAGGACCTTGCATGGGGTTTTTATACAATGAGCGATGACCAGCACTCATCGCGGGAGTAAACGGAAAACCGTATCACATAAAGCGATGTTATATGATCCATATAAATTGATCACGATCACATTAATACAGGCAACACATTCCAGCAGCATCTCAACTCAGGGACGCCTCATTTCATTTCCAAAACGCCGCACAGAGGCGCAGTCTGCCGGTCGCACCAGTAGTTCTCTAGGTGACCGCTAGCCAAGCGCCACTCTGCCGTAGAAGCCAGGCGACATGGTCGCCGAGGATGGGCATGCTGAAGGCGGTGGCGATGTTGCGGAACACGCGCAGACGACTGAGCAGGTCCGAACGGCTGTCGAGGCCGCGGTACTCGCCGGCGCACTCGCAGATGGCCGACATGTTCAGTTGCTTTACCTGCCGACCGAGCCACCGAATCACGACCAATCAGCGTCGATCAAAGGGGCTGGTTGGGGTGATGACCAATGAAGCATTGTGAAACCAGGCCCGGTTGGGGTGGCGACCAATCAGCACCCCGCATTACGCCCAGGTTGGGCAGATGACCAATGAGACACAGCCAGACGGGCCCCAGGAGACCAATCGAACATCAGGAACCGAGTCTCGGTTTCGGTGGACATGAGGGGACTGAAAAAAAACCAGTGCCGAGCAGAATACAGAAAAGAACAATGCCATTAAATGTATGACCCAGGGGCTTCGAGCCATGCATGACACCAACGCACGTAACGCATAGCATAGCTGCTGCGACATTGGAAACCATGTACATATGCCATAACGAACGGGATCGGAGACAGACCTGTTTGCACTTGACACACTGCAGATCCTGGAGGACGAACGACACGAGCTTGCGCTGCATGACAGAGAGCAGCGCGTGCTCGACCTCGTCCTGGTCGTACGGTGTGTCGCACAGCGGACACTTCCAGCACGGCCTAGCGGGCGGGAGGGACGCCACGTGAGGGAAGCCGACGGCCACGGCCTCTTGTGGCAGACGCGGCATCGGTACCCCGGCGGTGTCATTGCTCAGCAGGTTGCTGTTGTTAGTAGTAGATGACCACCAACAGGCAGCGCACAATATCCGACGCCAGGAGATGGCATTCAGGAAATATGTGTGCCCCGTCATGTTCTTTGGAACCCCGTCTTTGGAAACGTGTTGTGCCGTCCGCCCTGCCCACCCGTTTGCACCCTTTTGACGCAGGAGTATGCCATATTGCGACTGTCTTAAGCAAGGCCGAGAACAAAGCCGGGGTTCAAAGCAAGAAAAAGTACGGCTGACCTTGAAAAAAGCTGCACCAACATACCCAAAAAAAATGTGGTGTGGCCAAAAAAGCCCTCCATCCAGTCAGTGAACAATGGGCACGGTGCCCCAGGCCTGGCACTCTATCCCGTCCACAATCTGTGCCGTTTACGCGTCTGTGCCACGCGTCCCACGACCCCCGCTCCTGACCACCCCGCCCCTTGCCTGCTGCTGGCCAGCCAAGCCCTTCCGCGCTCCTGACCACCCCGCCCTCTTCCTGCTGCGGGCCAGCCAAGCCCATTCCCGCGCTCCTGGCCACCCCGCCCCTTCCTGCTGCTGGCCAGCCAAAGCCCATTCCGCGCTCCGGGCACCCCGCCCCCTGCCCCGGCCTCCTGGCCTTGGCGCCTCACCTGCCGCCCGCCTCGCCCACGTGGCCGTGGTCCCGGGCAGAGGTCGACGTCGCGGCAGTGGTTGCAGGCCTTGCAGATGACCTCGGGCAGCACGTGCGAGACGCACGGGGTCAACCCAGCTCGGCTTCGGCGGCGAACTCGCCGACCCCGATCAGCTTCAGCAGGTCGCGGCGCAGCTTGCTCACCTCCGCCTCCACGTGCTGGTCCAGCGACAGCACCTGCCGCAGCGCCGACACCCGGTCAGGGTGGGTAACAGCACTCCTCCGTCAGCCATGTCAGGAGGGACGGCTGCAGAATATAGCACGCACTGTGTGCGTTCGACATTAGCCACATGGCATGATTAATTCGCTCACTGCTGGGCGGCATGGCGACAGTGGTGACGTGGGCACTGATAAGCTCGTGATGCATGCGACTGTCAAGCACGTGATGCAAAGCGGTCGCAGGCTTCACCATTAGCTCTTAGCTAACCTCCTTGTTCTTCATGCGGGGTGTAAGTTACGCATGCAAATGTGTGATAGCTTCATAGTGCCGGGTCATGACAGGAATATGCAAACATCGCTCCACAAGGTCAAATACGGTAACATCGAGCACCATTCCCGTAAGGCAGGTTTTATGTGAAATAAATGTTTGTGTCAAACACTTAACACGCGAACCCACATAAAATGAAACCCAGACATATGCGAGAAAGCGAAAAAGGAGGTGCGGGAAACATTTTTATTCGTACTTCTTTTAGACGAACTCTTCACACGAGCCTCCCCGCCCCCTGGATGAAACATGGCGAATAATGACATTCAAGACGGTCATGTCAGCACAGTTCCGAGAAACTGCGCGTGACGAACAAGCAGACATAACGGAAACCGTGCAGAGTGCAGGAGGAAGCCGGGCAGAGCACGAGAGGGAGGAAACCGAGCAGAGCGCGGGAGGAAGCTAGACAGAGTGCGGGAGGAAGCTGGACAGAGTGCAGGGGAGGAAGCCAAGCAGAGCGTGGGGAAGCCGGACAGAGCGCGGGAGGGAGGACGCCTGGCCGAGCACGAGAAAGAGGAAACCGAGCAGAGCGCGGGAGGAAGCCGGACAGACTGCGGAAGGAAGCCGTGCAGAACGCGGGAGGGAGGACGCCAGACAGAGCACGAGAGGGAGGACGCCAGGTAGGGCACAGGAGGCGGGCAGAGCGTGGAACGGAGGCGAGCAGGCAGGCGAGCCGGTACCTTGCAGATGGCCTTGACGAACTCGAGCGCCGGGTTCTGCATGAGCAGGTGAGAGCCGGTCAGCTGCGGGAACAGCGCGTTCGGCTCCGAGCCGCGCGTCGTGTGCAGCTTCTTCTGCATCTTCTGCGTGATCCTGGCGGCCCGGGGCGGCGGACCGTGAGCGGCGGGTTCAGAGCACACGCTCGGCAGTGTTTCGGAGCGATGCGACGACAGAGGCGAGAGACGGCGGCTACTCGGACACGTCAGCGGCCACGTGACACTACAGAGGCGATCGCTCGCACTGGCGGTTAGTCCGCGAGGCGCCTGTAATTCTAGCAAGCCAGCTGACCGACTCACATGAACAGCTTCTGCGCCATCTCGCCCGTGATGAGGTTCTTGGCGAAGTCGACCGCGTCCTGGAACTTGGCCTGCGGCTGGCTGGAGACGCGCCGCCGCACCGGCGTACGACCTGAGGTCAGGTCACCGCGTCACCCCCCACTCCGAGCAGGCGGCGCGGGTCACGGTTGAAAGGCCCCCGATCCACGCACCTTTCAAAACCACGTCGTTGCAGCCTGGCACCGTACGGGGCGTGACTTACACCGTACGCCATCGTAAGTCATGGTCCATAATTCCATGATTCACTCTAACACTGCAGAAACCTACAACAAATATAGAGAT
>NW_023596420.1:10934835-11034835 GCF_011947565.3 Pollicipes pollicipes
TGAGAGAGAGATAGTGAGAGAGAGAGAGAGAGAGAGAGAGAAAGGTAAAGACAGGGTGAGGGAGGAAGCGAAAGAGAGGGAATTGAGCCAAGTAGCGCGGGACAAAGGAAGAGGGACGAACGGAGCGAGTGAGAAGACGGTGGGGCGGAAAGGCAACGGGAGAGATGAGAGGCGATGGCAGGGAGAAGGAAATGGGATATGGCAGGAAAGGAAGACGACGGACGGAGGGATCAATGACTGGGCTGTAAAGAAAAATCAACGGGATTCCAGAGCCGGTGGCAAAAGTCCAGGGCAAATTGGAAGTCCTTTCAAAGACAAAGTAGCTTTGGTGAGCAACTGGAGCTCGAATTAGGTCGAGGCCGACGGAATTTCGATACGACCCAAAGAGGGCCGGCGTCTGGTGATGGGCGGGATTCGAAATGGGGCACGGCGTTCGGCTCAGGGACAGGCTGGCGCTTTAGCACCGGCGGTGTGGGAGTGGACGGCCACCCCAGGCCGCGGCCAGACGCCGTGTTTACGTGCGGCGGTCGTCACTGGTGGCCTGGCGCGTCCGTTATGACCGTGGGACAGGACTGGCGCGTCAGATCGGTGTGTGACCGTCCGCGTGACGGTGAACAGCACAATGCCGCCGGTTCGGCGGCGAAGCCCTGACTTGCAGGCAAACAGATGAAGCCGACTGGCGCCGTTCGGCCGTCGTAACGTAGATACGTGACACAAAAACACCCCTGCGGACGCCACCATTCATACGAAATGTACTAACTGCGGGGAAAACGCGCGCAGCTCTCAAGAACGAGTCTGATGGAGTGTTCATAACCTGATTGTTTATACATACATGCATATATATATATATATATATATATATATATATATATATATATATGTATGTATATATAAATCAGGGATTACCACGACCTATTTCATCGCAGGACGATACAGGGAAATAGTGCCTTTGCATGGGCAAATGAGCTGCCGTCCGTAAACAAAATGGGCGATTTTGATTATTTTTGACAAGAGAGGTATTCTCGCTCCCGATAATCGTTGCTTCTCCCAAAGACTTCAACTGCGTCTTTTCGCACTTCCTACGCACCAATCTAGAAACATGGAATGTGTTCTTCGTGTTCACGCCGTCAGGAAGCGGTTCAAATGAACAGGCGTGGCACCACCACAACGCCGCCAAAAAGTGTCTTTACGTACCTTTTCTTCACCTGGTGATACACATACAAATCGCTGTCCGCGGCTTAGTTTATTTAAGTTCCGTCCATACGCTTGCATAACAGCAACATGAGCAGAGCTGTTAGCTCATCACCTGCTCCATGCTTGACTGACATCATATACTTTAGAGACACCTGGTCGAATCGTGACCGTGCACCGAGCCCCCGCCCCCCCCCCCCCCCCTCCCCCAACCCCGAAGTCGATCCGCTGAGGTTACAGAGGCGTGCCGGCGACTCGCATGGTTGTTTTCTAATTACGTCTGTCACCGAGGGTTGACCTGGCACTCTTCCTCCCCCCCCCCCCCACATTTCGATTACTTCAGAGCTGAGAAGAACCGCTCAGGATACGAGCATGCGGGGGCGTCCTTGGCACCGGGGGCTACAGGACGTCACGCTGTGCACAGCTTGTACCGTTCTGTATACCGTGCACAAGATAACCGTGCGCCCGCTGCCATGCCGCCCACTTCACCACGGGCGCGGATCCGGATCCCATCCCACTCCACCACGGACATGGATCCAGATCTCATCCCACTTCACCACGGGCGCAGATCCGGATCCCATCCCACTTCACCACGGGCGCAGATCCAGGGCCACATCCAACTTCACCACGGGAACAGATACGGATCTCATCTCACTTCACCCAGGGCGCGAATCCATCCTCAAACCAGGGCGAGGGGTGAACAGCTTTTTGAGTCCAAAATATACATTGAAGCTGCAACTAGCAAGATAACGTTAACATTTACACAACGCTCGGGTTCACACTGCATATCCGTCCACCCGCCAAAGGTGGCCGGGGTAGCACGCGCTGCAGCACGCCAAGCTTCGTGTTGCGGTTTCGGATCCTGTTGTTTGCCACCTCAGCCCTCTGGCCACTTCGACGCTCGGACGGTCCTCCCTATTGCCGACATGAGTTGACTCATTACGGTCTGGTTTCCCTCCACGGATGATAACTAATCTACCTGACATGTCCTTATGCTGTCTGGCTCAAATCCTGCGAAAATTCATCAACCAAAAAATCATGCCGCAAAGTGTTATTCCAAACCGGCTACGAATAACGCACGAAAAGTAAGACTTGCCCACGCTTTCTCCCCGGGCCCCACATCAACCGTCACCCACACCCAGTCGGATACCACCCCACGACGACCACACACGTGGCCACAATGTTGCTCAGGCGGTGGAGGGGAACATGCAAAACTATCCACAATTTTGAAAATCCGGACCGAATTCCTAAGAAATCGCTCAGCAGCTCCTGTAAACCTCTTGGTTCAGAAGGGGGGGGGGGCTTGGCAGTCCCCTTGCCGTCCCTGGCGAGGACATCCGCTACGGCCGGGCGTACGTACCCCGCACCACGCTGCGCAGAGGCCTCCGTCCGCCGCCGGGCCACCGCACCGCGCTCGGCCGCCGCACGCGCCCGACACTGGCCGGCCGGCCACGCCTGCGCCGGGCGGCGGGCCGCGCGCGCCGCGGACCGTGACGGCCGGCGCAGCGGCCGCCACCGCCGCCGGCGGCGCGCCGCGACGCCGCGCTTCCGGTCGGCGACCGTCGAGCGGCCGGGCCGCCGCGGCCGTCCCACCATCCGAGTGACACGGCCGGTGAGCGCCAGTCTGCGGAGCTTAACCGGCGCGGCGACGTCGGCGAGAGGGGCCGCCGAAGCCGTGCCCCGGGACCCTCCGTCGCGCAGTCCGGGCCGAGGGCGGTGCCGGCCGGCTCCCGGGCGAGCGGCCCCTCGCGCGTAACGTGCAGGACCTCGGCCGATCACGGGACCCGCTCTCGTTCCTCGTTCGCAGGACAGACCGCCACTGGAGCGAGGGGCTCGGCCAGCTGGGAACACTTCACCACGCCGGGGACTTGACTTTTCGGCCCGTGGGAAGTTCGGCCGAACTTTCTACGGGCGCGCGCCTCCAGCATTATTCACATGTTGGCGAGGGTACTCGCGAAGTCGTCCGGCGGCCCGATCAAAGCCGGCGCTATGCTTCCTGGTTGTAAGCCAAAGGTGGCAAAGTCGGCCACCGAGGCGGGGATTTCCTCTGACTATAATTGCATTAGCGTCGCGGTGTGGTGTCTGGTGCTCAGGTGACGCGCAGGGCGCTGGCAGTGAATATATCATCTGCGGAAGTTCACCGCCCGCCCGCGGAAATCCAGTACGTTGGCAGGATGTCAAAAATTTCCGGCTGAAGCCTCACACATGTAACGCCGCGCTTTATGTACTGCGCAAGCCTTGTGTCTGTGCGATATATAGTAGATGGAACAAGCGACCGTTGATGGCTGAGTTGAGCGAGGCTTAGATGAACTATAAGGCTTAGATAGGCGATTTAACAATCTCGAAAAGTGCTATCAGACCAGAAACACACAAGCAACCAGCAGGCGAGCTTACTCCATGTCATCAAGCATCCAACCGTCTAGATGAGGGCCAAACTGCGCCAGCAATGACACAAAGCCCACGTCCAGATAGTTGGCAAGAACGACCAGAATCAGATCTCGCTTCCGCTGATAGACCACATCAGGCATTAGCAGACGCTCTGGGATGCAATAAGCTTCAACCCGTTCAGTACGGCATGCAACACACTGACAATCCTCGCCAAGACAGGAGGCTTGATATTTTTGAACGGCGTCCGCTTGGTTTTCAAACTGTATCTTCCCTAACCGGTTTATCGAATGTACCTTCCAAGCTGGTTTCTCGAAATGTATCTCCGAATCTTCCTAACGTTAAGTTAGCCAAGTTTCTATTTTCTTATGTTTTTGCACGCCTGTCACGAGCTTTAAGGGAGTTCTCCACATTTGTATGGGTTTTTTAAATGAAATAGTCATCTCAAAGATCATTCCGAGCACTTCACAGCCCTGTTTTTCTTCAAGGGAACGCTCCTTATTTGTAGACATCGCAGCAAACTAGCAGATATGATGAATCGCGCTCAGTTATAACCATTGGCACGCTTTTTAAGTGGAAAACATTACTCCAGGCAATACAATTTCTCTACTTAGTAAAAATGCTCCTCAATACGTCATCGCTTGATTGCCTCATGGAACGTTTGAATGACAGTACTCCCTCGTAGTTCCTTCAATCTCCCGAGAGATGACACCACGGACTGGAAGTGCTCACTGAACCAAGACCCGTTATGTGCTCGCGTTTGGCTCCTTTCTCATGGTGTCCTTACATACGTAAGTCTGTGCGATATATAACGATAAAATAAGCGACAGTTAATGTATTGATCTATTCATCACATATGGGTGGATATGGGGATTCATCCGCCGCCAGATGAATCCCCACTACCTAGATTTGTTCGATATTTTATACTTTCTAGATCGGGGCACTGAGGGTCGGCCGACAGCGAATCGGCCGACCGGCCAAGCCATAGGAATTCACTGATTTGTCGCCGACCCTATCACCAAGTCGGCCGACCAACTAAAAATCATAGGATATTTTTGTCGCCGGGTTGGAATGAAGCCTACAAAAGATACGATGGTGCCCTAGGACACCGCAAAAAGTCTTTACGGAAACGTATCCTGGTGTTGTGTGACGAAATGAATTACCATGGAGACATAATACCTATGTGTGGAGACGTCATGTTATGTTCTTCAGTGTGCTGTATTTTTTGTCTGGCCGTCGCCACAACTTGCTGTTCAAAAACATTTTTGGCATCAAGCTTCGCGTGAATATAACACATTTTTGTCGCCGACTTATCCATCAAGCCGGCAAGTTTACCACCCCCGAGGGCAGTGTCTCACATTTGTGTGGGGTTTTGGGCTGACAGCCATGTTAAAGGTCATTCGTTGCAGTAATAGGCCTGCCCTTATTAAGGCTTCGAGCTCTCTGGCTCTTAAACTTCACGCCAGCCAACTTGTGCAACTATTTCAAGGTCACCCAAGCATGCATCACATCACAGAAACATCTCACGAATACTGCGGCCTCATCGGACATGGCGCGCTCAAGGCCACGACAAATGCTATCATCAAGATACCCGTGTCCAGCGTACGTCAGCAAGACTTCTGGCATCAGCGGACTTCAGTTGGCCGTGAACTACGGTGATGCGTTCCATGCAAGTTCCGAACACAAATCACGTTTGTGCTGTGTAACACAGGAGCTAGAACAGCTGTGCGACTTATAACGCAAATAACGCTGGGAATCGAAGAACTTAAAGGAGCTGTTTCACGGTTGAAGATATCGAAATAAGCATCGGATGGGATGAAACGAGTTCACTTGATAACTGTTGGCATACTTTTAAGTGGAAAAGACTGCTCTTGACAGCACAGTCATCTGTTTAGTAAAAGTCTCCTCAATGCGTCATTGATAACGTCATTGCACCTTGCGCAACATTGACTGAGAGCTAATTAAAGGCCGTTGTATCTGGAAATCGCGCTCGCCAGACGGGAACGCCTCAACAATGATGTTTTTCTTGGCCTCGATGGCCCTATGGCTTATGGAATAGCAGGATTTGAATGACGTTTTATGACGTCATGAATGCCAAGGTAACTTCGAAATATTCTCTCCGACAAACCTTTTCCCATTTTCGTAGGCGTGTAGCTCAGAAACTAGGTGAGTTGAGTTCTTGATAAGGGCAGGACGGTGAAATGCATCGAATAATCTTCAAGATGGCTATTTTAGTTCAAAACCCCCCGACAAATGTGGAAAATTGCCTTCAAAAATGGTGCCAAAGCCGAGTATGCGAACGCAAATGAGCAATATAAAATCAGGGACAAATCAGTAACATCACGAGAAAGGGCAAAAACACGCACAGATTACGATACTTGGTGGCATACCAAGCATCCACGGCTACTTGAAATACAGGCTATGTGACCCTGGCAACCACTGACGTGCACGCGGGGACTAGATTTTCCACTGAATACGGTGTCTTATGGGCTAGATCGTTGGGATAATGCAACTTTCCTTAAAAATATGACTTCCTATCAAAACTTTATGTAACGGAATCCAAGAGCGTAGTGTGTACTATGCAATTTGTACTGACTTTTGCTATTCAAGTGTGTAACAAAGGTCAACCGCGGTAATTTAGTAGATATTTCTGCTGCATGCCAAACATTTCAGTAGTGTTGTTGTCATCGTTACGGGTCTACACAAACTTGTAGCACGGCATATATTTGCGGAACAAAGTTTGAGACGCATAAAAGTGCTATTTTTTTGCGAATCCACATCGCGTACGACATCCTGCGCAGAATCCTGTCGCGGTGTATTGAGATGCGACAGTACGCGCGCCACCGCCGCATTATTACTCTTCAATGAAATCAAGACAAGACGCGCAGTAGGGCATGGTTTCGTACCTGCTGACGTTAAGTGCCTGTTCAAGATTTTTACAGCCATGATTTGGTTTAAGTATTTTATTGCGAAAGGGCTGCGAACGCGATTTGAAGTGTCAACTCCTCTATTTCACGAGGGACCCAGATTCAATCCCGGCGCACGAGCCCGACGAGAACAACGCAAAAGGGAGCCCTTCCAGTGGTGTCACCTGCCTCCTGGGGCAGTTTAAGAGCTGAAGCGGGAGGCTGCCATCCAGGCAGGCGCATGGCCATACTTTATGCGTGCTTTCTCCCTTCATGCCCTTTAAATCTAATTGAGTCTCCCCTGATAAGAGGGTTGAGGAGGTGGAGAGCAGAGTCGAGGCGCCCTCCCTTACGCTTTTTTGAGGATATCTTTCCGGCACGTTGTGCAATCGATCTCAACTTTTCTGGGTCATCTGGGGCATCCATTCCGCGTGTTTGGACACGAAAATATGTCCATAGCATCTAGCTTGTAAAAAGTGACCTTTTCGGAACACGGCACGGCAATCTTTGGCCGGCGCGGGCGACGGGTGGCAACTGACAAAGCCTCTGTTCGCGGCGAACGTCGACTGTTACAATTACAGAGTTCTAGCATTGTACATATACGCTCAAAACACACCAAACTATGTGCCAATACTGCTCAGACCAAAGCAGTTGACACGTCTGTGTAATTTAATGGCGGGGTGAGTCGTGTCAAATCCCCCCCCCCCCCCCGTCGGTTCGTGTTATGAAGAACAACGAGTCAGGGAGATGGTTAAGGTCTCAGTTGGCGTTCAGACGTATGGAGAGCGTACCTTGCTCACTCGTGTAGACGCCAAAAATACTGAAAAACAACAATCTCAAGTAAGGGTGATAATGCCAACTACGTTCAAAATGTCAATGGCTCCACAAGGTGTTCACGGAATCTTGCCCCTAGCCAATATTTTTAGCTTCAAAGTTACACATGCCAAACTCGCAGCATATTTGCATGAGATCGTCCGTCAATATTCCGGACTGCCAAATTTTAGTTAAACATTTGCAGGCCAGTAAAAACGTGGCTCATGCATCTCGAGCTACAAAAACCTAAGTTGGACATCCAAAACTTCGCAAGACATTATATGCCTATACTCAACGTTTTAAAAAGCTTGGGCACTGGTCTACGAGTACATTTTCTGAACTCCACTAAAGCGGTATGCCCTGATTGACGAATTTCAATCTAAAATATTTCGGGTAGTTTCGCATGCTCATCTTGCCTTTTTTAGGTTTTCAAACGCGTAGACTTAACGTATCGCCTGACTAATATTTAACCAGATCGGCAGAGTACTGAATATCAATGCACAGCTTGATATAAAATTGCTGCTAATTTGGCAGGTGTCCCAAACCTTGCCTTAGGCTGGGTCAAGTATGCCATAGCGCCCAAGTGCTGAGCGCGCTGCCAGGTCATGCATCTGACGGGGTAAAACAAAGTAAAAGTGCCACCAAACTAGTATTACCGATATGCATGCTATCACGGAAAACTCGGCGCAATTTCGATCGGTGCAGGGGGATTACAGGTCTAGATGAGTGCAGACTTTTATATCCGTTTGACACTCATCGAAAGAGACGGCGCTTGATCACCATCTCAAATAATGAAAGCCTTTTGAAAAGATGCTGCAGTTGGTTCTAAAATTTGGCTACGTGGTGCCCAAAGTGTCTTAAAGAAGCGCAGCCACTGAGTATCTAATGTATACTAATTTGGGCAGTAGTGGCAGTTTTGGGTCGACCGAACTAGCTCCTCACTATTGCGATCCTTGGATGGAGGGGAGGGGGACGGGTGGTTCCACATCCCCGCACGCTTCCTGGAGTTGGTGAGCGCGTTTCTGGGACGCGTGGTCCTGATGCATAGAAAGCAGGTGACGCCTTCTCGACTACATCATGCTGCTATCAGTTGGCCTGGACGCAGAGGCTCCAGTGCACCTCTGTGTGTCTCGACGCGGACAGCATGACGCCTTGCCTGTGCATGGCCGCGGCCCATTTGGTATTATTGCTGCTTCCCTCGCCTCCGGCATTTTTGTAAATGCGTTACTACCTGGTATCGTGTTTATATCTGTATCGTATTTGCGTTTCACGTATGCTTAACATCCGGTACATCGTAACACATACACTGAAATTGTTAGCTTGCTCGGGGTTGTAACCTTTTTGCATATGATCTGCATCTCGTATATGGACGGAATTGCCATTTTTCGAGGTGGAGTTGTACTTCCACCAACCTCCTCAGTTGATGTTGACGGTGAGTTCGAAATGTCGCATGTCAATGTCACGCGTTCAATATTTAACCATTTTAAGATGGCTGAAAGCGTAAATCATGCCAAGAGAACTGTCAGATTTTGAATTCAACGTCAAATTCCGCAGGTTCACGTACGTATGTAATCAATGCATTGACAGGACGCCATGTGACATTTAGACTAGAATGGCAGATAATTGGGCCGAGGATATGTCTTGGTGACCGAACAAAATAAAGGAAAGGTATTTGCATGCAAGGTACTAAGATTTTTCAAACCCAGAAAGCACAGATTGCCTTCCAACACGCAGAGCGCTTTGAGAAGCAAGACATAAGGACCTGGGAAAACTGGATGAGTGTCATAAGCCTACGAACAACGCCATCACCATCTATAAACCAGTTGTCGGCACCAGAGGCGCCACCTGGGTTAACGTCGTAATGCCTGTGTAAAATGGCTCGTAATTCAAAGCTAAGGCACTGAACTTCCAAAGTACAACTGGCGTACGAGACGACACACGTTTTGGCAATCAAACACGTTTCAGCCGCCCGTGCATTCTCATTCTGGACACAGGGCGCTTCTGAAGAAGACCCTTTCCCATTGGCTTACAATGCTGCGGCCTGTCCAGACGTACCGCTGTGACGTCACAGCGGGGTTGCCAGGTGAACTTTGAGGGGCCCTGCAAAGCACCGATAACAACGACGCCTCTCGACAAGTTGAAGTACAAGTGAGTGCCCAACCCCTACGGTGGCAATTCCGCACGTCAGGTTAGTAGCCATTCTGACGTCATACAAACGTTCCATGACGCAATCAATGACTTATTGAGGAGCATATGTACTAAATAATGAAATTGTGTTATCTAGAACAGTATTTTGCACTTACAAGGAATGTTTCACATTCTAACATGTTAAAGCACTCAGAAGATATGAAATAAGCTCATTAAAGCTATTGGTATACTTTTAAGTGGAAAAAACCAGTCCAGACAACATAAGTTTTTATTCAGTGAATATTCTCCTCAATACGTCATTGTTTGACTGCGTCACGGTGCCTTCCCCTTTATTTATTGAGAGTCAGTTGACGACCGTTGCATCTGGAAATCATGCTCCCGAACGCCAGATATGAACGATACGATAACTGTTTTCCTTGGCCCTGATCGCTGTATGACCAACGGAATGGTCTCTGACTTGATATGACATGATATGACATGACAAAACTCGAATGACATTATTATGACGGCATGGATGCCTAGATAACCTTAAAGGTCTGTGCGAAAAAGTCCGCACATATTGCGGGAGTGTGCCTCAGACACTAGAGGAGTTCAGGTACTTAGAAGGGCAGGGTTTTGAACAGCATCAAATGATCTTCAAGATGGCTGTTTCCGTTCAAACCCCCCATACAAAGGTGTAACACACCCTTTAAACCAAACCAATGGTACAAGCGAGCTAATTTCATCATATCTGATGCTTGCCTCAATATTTTTAATGTATAACAATCGGTTCAGGTTCACACGGTACAATTGTCAAGGCCGTGTCAGTTCAACCCTTGCAAGTTAGGTTAGGTTAGGTTAGGTTAGGTTACGTTAGGTTAGGTTACACAAGGCTAGGTTAGGTTAAGTTGGCCCACAAAGTTGGCCGTTGCTTTTGCTTTTGAAATGCGCCCAAAGCAACACTAGCAACTTTTTGGCGTGCCGCTATCTCTATGGACGTGCATTTTCAGCGCACGTTCAGGTCATCAGTGTTAATGAATGTCATGACATGACATTTAGTAACCTAACAATACCGCTGGGAAGTAAATGACTGCATGATTTGACTAAGAGCATCTTGTTTCTGCAAACAGTGCGCACATACATCTTCTGGAAAGATATGACGATGTGGAAAGAACGCGACCTCAAATTGTTTGACCCGATCCGACAGGTCAACTGCACTGAAGGTGTCTTGGAATAGCAAGAGCCTAAAATGCAGGATAACATACGGAGGCTACCGCCCACTTCTTTCCCTCAGCCACACCAGGTGGCAATGATGATGCGGACAGGGGCTTTAGGGCGTGCCGAGTAAAGTTATCTCGCCCCCATAAGTAGCTACCGAAGAGTACAAAGGGCTGTCAATCCTACTGTTCGTCAACAATGAAAGCGGCTGAGTTGTGGCGAACATGCGATAACCGTCGCCAACATTGACCGAACAGGTAAGAGCCGACACTTCTCGTCCGAAACAGTTGCCGCCCTTCGCTGTACTGCCGGCGAGAGAGGAAAAACGTGGTAAATCGTGAGTGGCACAGCGCAACGAGGACATCGAGGCCGTCCTCTACCGCACAGAAGGTAGCCATGCGTCGAGTGCGCGTTGCCAGTTCGTATCTTACTGGCGACCTGCCTCTGTTCGTCTCACCTTACGCGAGCTCGATGAACATGGACCAAACTGTGGCTTAATCGCTTTTAGCTTGCCGCCCACGCGTGACGTACCTGCGATGCCCACAGCATCCAACACACGGTGGCAGTTTTACCCGCAAGATCCCCTGCTATCAGACAAATCACAATATCCTGCAGTATGGGACAAGGTGAGCTACAGGCTGTCAGAACCAACAAACTGCTCAAAGGATCGGACAGGTTCGCGTACAGCTTTTCCCCACCAGCACCGATGAACACAGGGGTTTACTAATTGCGACGAGCTCGGATGTGTACACTGAGGCGTGTTTCGGTAAAGATTACAGCCGGGTGGCTTGACCAGTTACAAACCGCAGCGTCAACATCCGCCTCCGTTCTGGAGCCAGCGGTATATGTTGCCAGAAGTCCTATGAACGGCGCCATGTGCTCCAGGGCCGTCGACCGAAAGTCGTCCGAGATCGTTCCCCGTTTGCTTACGCTAAACAGCGAAACATCTGCTTCGGGTGCAAGTAGCTCCCACCGAGGCACCAATACGTGACGCCCGGTTGACATAATGACATGGAGTTGTGACCTACAACTACATGGCAAACTGGTCGGCCTGCAAACTACAGCCCGGAATGACGACACACTTCGCGGCTTAACAACTGCAAACAAACTACTCCCACAGTTGATACGCTGAAGCATCTGCTACTCGTGGCGGCCGCACCAACGCGTAGGCACGGCTTAACAGGTATCTGGTTCGGGCTGATTTCGCCTACCCCACCCCACGTTGGAGGGTGGGAACAAATCCCTTATCATCACGCCAGATACGGCCCCCCGCACCGACGCTCAAGCGAGGAACAGCCTGAAGTCACGCGGGACGCGGTGCAGTGCTTCTTCTCAATCTGAACAGAACACTGTAGGACAGTTAACGCATAAAGCGCACCAATCCGCGAAGGTATTCCGCCGAGCGGTCCGAGGACGCGGACGTACCCGTACCGACGCAGCCTGGTGACGGCCGGCAGCCGGAGCCGACCGAACAGCGGGCAGGGGTGAGGACGCCCGCCGGCGCCGGACCGGGCGACGGCCGAGCACCACACCCTGGGTCCCGGGCACCTGGTGCGCCGCCGAGTCCCGTATCACTGACACCGCTCCTCGTCCACAGTGGACCGAGTCCCCGTGTCACTGACACAGCTCCCCGTCCACAATAGACCGAGTCCCCGTATTACTGACACCGCTCCCCGTCCACAGTGGACCGAGTCCCCGTGTCACTGACACAGCTTCCCGTCCACAATGGACCGAGTCCCCGTGTCACTGACACAGCTCCCTGTCCACAGTAGACCGAGTCCCGGTGCCACTGACACAGCTCCCTGTCCACAGTAGACCGAGTCCCGTGTCACTGACACCGCTCCCCGTCCACAGTGGACCGAGTCCCCGTGTCACTGACACAGCTCCCCGTCCACAGTAGACCGAGTCCTGGTGCCACTGACACAACTCCCCGTCCACAGCGGACCAGGCGCAATCCAAATGTCACGGCTCGTGGCCGCCGCCTGACCGCCGCCACGCGCCGACTGCAGCCGCCGGAGCCGCCGCGCGGAGGGCGGAAGGCCCCTCCGCGGCAGACCCGGGGCCGACACAGATAACAGGCAGGCGCCGCGCGATAGCGCGCAGATGCAGTGTGACAATACACCCGCGCTGCCTGTTGGCTCAGCGGCGCTGCCCCCCCCCCCCCCCCCGACGGTGATATTGACCTAACACCTGGCGCATCCTGCAGCTACCTGGGACACCGGCCATAGGCCGGCCTGCCTGGGTGAGGTGGCAGTGCTTCAATGGGCGTACGCGTTAAGATATTTTGACCACCCTTACACTGGGCGGATGAAAAATATCGCATACAGCAAGCCACGTGCACACGACGTTGATGAAACGGGCTCTCCAGTGCACTGCAAACACTCCTTAATAAAGCGAAGCGCGGTACAATTTGCCTGAGTTCCAAACTTCCTAAACCATGATACCAGTAAAACGCCTTGTCCGACGCCGGGCAAGCCAGGCAACAGTAAACGAGAAAGTTGTCAGTTGTTACCCCGATGACGCCAGAAACTAGGCTTTTAAAGCTAAACAGCTAAGGCAACCGGTACCAACAGACTTTTTGAATGCGTTCGAACGTCTATTTCTTAAATGTTGTAGTATCATTTCAATACATGGAGGTTCGCTGTGTAGCATTGGGGTGCCAACCACAAACAGTTTTCTTGAAAAATGACCCGCAATAGGTTCAGTCATCCCAATAACTTCTGATCGGCGCTGATGAGCTCGCAGCAACTGCCGTTCCTTTTTTAATCATGGTCAATGTGACACGTCAAACGCAAAAAAATAGTATACATCGATTGGACAAATATGAGAATGGCCAAACGCATTCATATATTTCATGGTCCAGTCTATCTTGTTTAGGCTCCAGCGCCTTATATTGAAGATCGCTCTCGCAGAAGGTAACACCGACCACTTCCCGGCCAATTACCGGAAAACCTATGGGTCGGAGTCCTGAAAACCACCAGCGAGCTGCAGCCAATACCTTACACTACATCGTGCAGTTGGCTTCAGGTTTTCACCTGCCCCGGATGCTGACAGCTGACTTCCATCTTTTACAATGCCCCAAAACCGGTGGATCCACGGTGTATCCACACTGTGCGTAACACAATACGCGACGGTGTGCATATGTCGGCTTACACCTCTGCGGATACGATCCACGTGTTTCTTATCAAAGACAGTAAGTCCCGTGATACTGAAACTCCAGACCATCGAAACATTGCACACAGTTTCGACCTGCGTTGTTCTGCTTTTTCAATTTACTTTCGCCGTGTTTACCATTTGGCTTCAAAGTGAAAGCATGACCAAACTGTAACATTGCAGAAAAACCTGACCTGGTCAGACTGCTTGCGAGCGGACACCTACACCTTTGAGCACCACAGTGTTAGATGATTTGGCTTGTTGCTAGAAACTATATGGATCAGCAGTCAGTGGCTGCAATGATATTAGCTTCTCCAAAGCGTACCGGACGAGTCAGGCCCGCACTGGTCATTCAAGTTGTAATTTTTCCCATGACTTGGAATGGCCCACGCTGGCCTTGCTCGTTGCTTTATATCCGTCAACGGCACATATAACAAATAAAAAACAATCCTTTTCCACAGCAAAGAGAACACTGGAATGATGCTGTTGAAACTCAGGGTAAGACATTAGCTTGCAAATAAGCAATCACACAACACATGCACGAAGTAAAGGGAAGCCCACAAAATAAGAAGGGCTATCACTCAAAAGTGTAACATGCAGAGTTAACATAATGCTGTCAATATTTGTTTCCGGAACATCTAACTCACCAAGAGTTCCACAACACTCGATACAGCGGCACGCACGTGAAATGGCAATGGCTGGGATCCAGAAAATGTTGGCCTCTCTTGAGCGTTAAACGGCGAATTCGGAAATCACGGCATCGGAAGCGCATTAGCCCACATGCCCCTTTGGCGCATCGCTCATTGTTTGTATCTTTCGAACGCCTGCAGCAGCGACATGAAACTGATTCTGACACCCAGCGGACGGGCAGGATGACGGTGTCCTGGCACCGCAAATACAACCATCCCGGCCGGCGGTGACGTCGCGTGATTCGTACTTCTGCACCCGGCACCAAGAAGCCAGACTATGTTAAATCGCACGGATATTTGGACGGCGTGGCGGAGTGACGGTGACTGCAACGGCGAGCAGAGTTGGCTGGGGCAGGCAGTACAGTCGAAAAGCAGCGCCAATGACTGTGGGACTGGGTCTAATGGCCTCTCATTTACATTTGCATAACCCCACAGGTTGTTCTTAAAAGAAGTCCAACTAAAAAAACAAACATTTCATTGTGGTAGGGGCAGGACTTTGTTGAGGTCGGGATGCGAGACGAGCCTGTCGAAAAATATAAAACTCCACCTAAAAGCTATGATTTAAGCCATGATTAAGTTTTTTGAGGATCACGCGTAGCTGCATCCGTATAATTTGAGCTGTTTTACCCATATAAGTTGAACTACGTTGAATTAAAATGGCATTTGCTATATTTTCAGCGCATGAGGCGGGCGGTGCACGATCTTACCAGCTACCATGTAAGATTGAAATGACGCTACCCTGCTTTTCGAAGGCTGCCTGCTTCCATCACATAATGGAAGACAATTGGAAGCTTTTGATATTTCTGTTGAAGGATCGCATTTTATGCTACGCTGTCTGTAGCAGAACCTGAATTTACGCATGGTGGTACCCCATGTTTTAAAATCGAAAGAAATGACCGATTGTGTCATGTTTTTTCGTGGGGCGTTTCATGCTGTGCATATGTGGCAACCTTCGATAAAAATGATACTGAATATTGATATACATGCGCGCACACACACACACACACACCACACACACACACACACACACACACACACACACACACACACACACACACACACACACACACACACACAAAGATATACATACATACATACATATATATATATATATATATATATATATATATATATATATTTCTCATACACTCTGAGTCGGCAGCATAATTTTCTCATGTAGGTCGTTACTGCATTTTCCGCCCGAGACCGTATGTCCAGGAAGCAACGAAATTTAGCGACGACCAATGTCCTGAAGAAAAATATTTCGACAAGGCACCGTTTGATATTTACCAAGCGCTGCCCGGCTAACGTGCTCAATGGCCAAAGTTAGCTGAATACTTTTTCAAAAATGCATGGACAAAGAGGCCGGTAAGATGCCAATGCCCACTGGGCGCAAAGCTTTGGCCGCTAGGATTGGCATTTGATTTGAACGGACCAAAAACAGTTTGCCACCTTTAAGATCTTGATCTGCACATACAACTGTATGGAAAACCATACCGAAGTTGTGTAGCATTGTCTAACACTCCGTTGTCGCATCGCATTGTACAATTCCCCATAATTGCACTGCCTTCGCTGACAGGCATGACCTGACCGGCCCGATATGGTACAGCGACTTTGCAAAGTGTATACAATTTTATACCTAAAAAATCGGTCCTTCTATTGTTGCCCACAGCCACTGTAGTTATTTTGGAGCAAACAATACTTCCAGAGGTGGGATCAAATCGGCCTCTACCCTCACCGACCCCCGAGCGCGTGTCAATACAACGTGAGTGCAAATGAGTGAGTACAGTTGTCGCCACTAGAAGCATTGTAATGCAATGAGAAACCGTTCATTTTGGCATGCTGGCGAAACTCTGGTGGGCTTAACAGGTTTGAATTCACACAATTGTGTGTCATGCCAAACCCAACATGTCAAGGTATGTTATGCTGTTTAAATGTTGGAAGGTAATTTGATCATTAGGTGTAGTTGCATTATCACTTTTAAGTATAACCTGCCCACTTATCACATGTGAGTGTGTATATCATATAAGTGCCAATTGGTTTGGCCAAAAGTAAATGGTTTTCATTCTCTGATATCTTAATGTATTCGTGAGACAATGCTTGTTTGGCAACACTTCTGAATTCGGGGGACCCTTTTTTAACAACTGATTAAAAGCATTCTGGAGTAGATATATCATGAAGGTGATGCTGATTTGGGTTTTAAGGCACACTGAGCATGATGGTCATAGGGTGCTAATGGATATAGCCTCTACAGGTATATGGGCCACATGTTTTTGTCCCAAAACAAAAACAAAAAAACATGCAGAAAAATTATTTAAGGAACAGTGACCTAAAATGCAGTTTTCCAATGGAACACATCAAACACTTTCTTTTGTGGGACATATGCAGGAGAAAGAGGCAATTTAGCAAAGGAAACTATTGGGCCATTTTGTTGACACACAACAGCTTTGAAATTAAGGGCCTGCAATTTGCACACACATTTATTGTGAATATTGCACACAATAAACAGAGTAACCATGCCATGTCTTGCTTTCATATAGGTGCATAGAACTGCAAACTTGCAAGGGCCTCAAACTACATCTTCAAACTTTGGATTTAAACAGTACCAAGGTAAGGACTTGCCAGATTGGGATGGACCTGGAGTGGGGTGGACTGACCATTTAGTATATTTTGCTCCAGGTGGCTTATCTGATACTATTCCACTTCTGTGCATGACCTTAAAGGTCACCATATTCCTGTTGTCATCCTTTTTGTTGAAACATTACACATGCACAGTTTAAGTATCCAGAGATTGATGTGGGGTTGCTTGCAATCATCTGAATAATTTTTCTTCTGCATAGTCCAAATGAGAAAACTTTGATTTTTCTGATCTGTGCATGTGGATACAATAGCATGCATACACTAAATTTCCCTACCTTTGCCACTAAACATATTGTCAACTGCATTAAAGAACAAACTAATCTGTAGTTAAGGGCACAAGGCCACTCAGTTCATGCATGTTTGCCATGTCTGCTGTCTGAAGCAGCTCTGTCCTCCATTCCAGACATGGCCACTCCAGCATACCACCATGATGCCTTTGTTTGGCCATATCCTCAGGCTATTTGGTGTTGATGCACAGGTGCCAATGTAATAAGACCCCACTAGGTCACTGCCAGCTGGGGGTCATATTCGCAGAAGCTATGCCAAAAAACCCTGGGTGGCCAAAATACTCGCTACCAGACCAATGTTGTTGGTATTGCAGAATCCAAACTGTTCCATCATTGAGTGATAGATCAAACTGATGCTCCCACTGGCACGCATCTAATGCATGCAGAGTGATTGCCCGATTTACCGTCATTGCACGTTCAAAGCCAAAATATACTCAACCATGGTCATTGCCACTTGATCTGTATGCACTCCATGTATGAAAACAGTCTACAACATTTACTGGGTGTCATCAACCATGCTCTGCTTCCAATTCAGTTGGTCACAATGGCTTAAGCATAACCACTTTCATTATGTCATTAGGCCTTAAGGCATGTTCTGTATTTGCATCAGCCATAATAAATTAATCTGTTCATTAGAGTTCAAGGGAGTCCTAACTCCCAAAAATTTCCATATTCTTATTCAGATGATCACAATAGCTATAGAGTTACTGTACTCTACCATACCTTTAAGTCTTATGACATGCACTCTGTTGGTGTCTAGCATAATGAACAAACCTGATACACTAAATTTGCAATTATAGCTTATCTATGAATATTTGAATTTTCAATAATTAAATAAAAAGAGAAGGACACATTAATCCTACAGAAAAAAAGGAATGTCAATGCTTATTCACCATTGCTACAGTTACAACCCTCATTGCGAACACACCAGTTCACCTGAAGTCAGTTTCTGGCCCCGGTCCAAATGTGAGGGAGGGAGGGGAATTTTAAGAAGGCTTCCCTTTCCATGCAAGACCTAAAGGAAAAGTAGTATCTGTTGTAAAGAATGTAAACCAGCTCAACAAAACTTAATGCCACCAAAATAGGCACCACTTACTTTTCAGGTATCAAAAACAATAGGTTTCAACAATACCATTCTCTTGAGAACTGGACGATAAATTATTTGCTGGGCATCGTTTAGGAAAATCATGCTGCTTATACCTTAAATCCACTTATACATGGCACATATCATACATAGCGGCGTCGGCACCTAATCCACGTTTTCGCGCCACGAATGCTGTTGATAAAGGTGATGCGTCTCTTCTCACAGGAGTGTGGCTCGTGAACGCCCATGCCAGCTGTTGATGATGTCACAGTCAGGCGAACGTTCATGCTCTATTACGCGATACTGATGACAACAGCGGATAACAGACAATTAACACGCTTTCAAGGGTGCTCAAATCCTTTATTACACGATGTTCATGACCTCAATGGGATATCAAACAATTCCTGTGTTCTCGAAAGTGCTTAGCTGTTTTCGGATGTTGACATTCATGGAGCAGACTCGTGGCCGTGGCCTACTCGGACCGCGCGCCGCCACATGGCCCCTGTCAAGCACTGTGGCTCCTGACCGATGCAGAAGCACCTCATTATGGCAGGGACCCCAACCATTGCAAATCGCGGGCCCCAGCCTCGCCCCTGCTTGGAAAATGGGTGCCAAGGGCACGGACCGACATGGAGCTGACTGTTTGGCTCCGTGCCGGGGCCCTATAAAAGAGGGAAAGAGAAAACTAGTAAGGGGGGGGGGGGGCTAACAGAAGCTCTCTGACATCTCACGTCACGGCACTGCGATTGGGGGGCCGGGCCCCGAATAAAACCGGGCCCCTTGATCTTAAGTCCCGAGGGGCCCTCCGACCCCTCCTCAAACAAACAAACCTTCTCAAACAAAGCTCGTGACCGATTACGGGCCATTGGTCAAGCCATGACCTTCTGTTATGCACTGCAGGCCTCCGACCGCCACATGAGCCCAACCATTGTTTCGGGGACCCAGACCAATGCAAATCGTGGCCCCCGATCTTGCTTCTGGTTGGGAAATAGGCCCACAGGGTTCAGACTGAGAGGAAGCTGACTGTTCGGGTCTCTGGCCGACTCAGACACCCGCATTGTTTCAAGAGTTCCTCAAAAGGCGCGAGAGCGTCTCGGACCGATATTCCAGATCATAACACTATGGGCTGGGATCCTTTATGCGGCCCACAGCCAGTCCTTCGGACCCTCACGCCCTCCAACCGAGGTCTTTAAGTCGGTTCCGTTGGGCCCCCGGGCCCCTCTTCGGGCCTCACTGAACACTGCCCTTGGTCGGCTCAGGACCCATTGTGAGCACAGGGCCATTCGTTAGGTGCTGTGAGTCCCTGGCAGATACATGGGCCCCAAACAGTGCAATTCACTGGCTCCAGCTTTTATCTCGTCTGAGAAGTGGGCCCTCGGGCCCACGCCGCCACGGAGCCGACTGAGCGGTACTGGTGATGCCTGGCCCGACTGTTGGACCCACATCTACCTCGGGTGTCCCTGATCGGCGCAAAGGATCATCCGGCTGTCATTTAAGGTTCGTTCCACAGGCCGGGCTCATGAATAAGGATCTGACCAGCCCTCCGTGCACTTGGACCCTCCAACGCAGCCTTTGGTTGTCGGACCCGGTGAGCCCCCCAGGCTCTTCGAGTCTCCTAGAACACTGCTTTTGGCCGACTTGGGGCCCTTTGCCAGCACAGGGCCTCCGTTAGGCACTGTGGAGCCCCTACCAATGTGAATCGCTGGCTCCAGCTTTTTCTCCTTACTGGAAAATGGGTCCTCGGGTCCGTGCCGCCACAGAGCCGACTGTGCGTTACTGGCGGCATGACTGACATACAGGTCAGTATCAGCTTAAGGGCCCCGGACAGCGCGCAGGGCACTCTGGCTGGCATTAGAGTGCCTTTTCCGCTTGTTTGGTATCCTAATAACGTCATAGACACGGAAACCTAATTCGTCCCCGCAATGAACGTCATCATCAGCTGGCACAAGTTTACATGACCCACACATCCTTGAGAAGACACGCCGCAATTATCCACAGCACAGGCGGTGAACATGAGAGGCTCCCGATACACACTGACACTACCAACGTATGCCATATTGTATGCCATATTTCAGTATTCCAGTTTATTAATATTCGATGTATGACATATTCCGATCATATTCCAGTCAACATATTAGTGGCAGAACAGCACACTAGGGGAAGAACGCAGAGAACCTACCACATATGAATTGAAACCCTTGCCCTGGTCGAAACAGGGTACAGTTCAGCACACTGCTACTCAAGCCCGCGAAATCACAATTCATCACTCCACGTCAACTACCAACCACTTAAATGGAGCAACATAGCCGGGCCGTGAGCACCGCGCACCACCCTGCCCGCGAGCACTGCACCAGTTGTTTGTGTTCGCGGCGTGACACATGTGACGCACATCAAGGTTTGCACGTTGGGTAGCCTTGGTTCGCACCCCGCGCGGCAACACGTCCTGGAGCCTGGTAAACGCGGACCCTTGCTAAGAGGGGACCGTGTTTAGTACCGAATCGCACTAGAACTGGCGGAGTTTAGCACGCATAGGTACTAAACGAGGTAGTCCCGTAACCCAAGACTCAAAAGAGGAAATGAGGCTCTTAGGAGGTGAACCTCGTGAATTTCTTTTCGTTCTATGGAAATGGAAAACCTTCATCATCTTGGCACCCCAATTCTCACTTGGTTACGAGATGCTTCTAGAACGCAGCCGGTCGGTTGGTGGTCAGCGAAGAGGATGGGCAAGCGGTCAGGAAGCGTACCCTGAGAAACACTTGCGGGTTACATCCGGAATGTCAACATATGACTCAACTCAATTCTAGCTTTAATGTCAGACATGCGATACCGAATGTCAATCAAACCTTTCAGGAATATATGTATATATATATATATATATATATATATATATATATATATATATATGAGTGTGGGTGTGCATATGTGTGTAAGTATATCTATGAAATATATCTTAAGACTGCCTGCCTAACTGACTGACTCGGCCTGACTTACCACCTGGCTCTCCTGCCTGATTGTCTCGCTCGGCGTGCTTGATTGCCTGACTCTGCCTGGCTCTGCTCTCCTGACCGCCTGGCTCGGCCTGCCTGCCCGCCCGACTCGGCCTGCAGACTGTCTGGCTCTGCCTGACTGCTGTAAGATAACGAAACAAAGAAGAGCGCAGCTGACTGTATTTAAAACGTTACCAGCACCTCCCTCCACACCTCTCCTGCGCCTCTCTCCTCTCTCCTCTTCCCCACTGCCGATGCGCCGGCCGGTCCGGGCGGCAGTCAGCTGACTCAGCAGCCAGACACGGGCTGAGGAGACGACCCACACGTATCGGCCGGCCGACTCGGCGTACACACAGCACACTTCCCCCGCCCCCCCCCCCCCCCCCTGATCTTAGATAACAACACATCCCAAATCATACACAGGGTCATAACATAATATAACGCGTCTCATTGGCACATGGTACAACGGACGCTGCCATACAGCACAACTTCTCGTCGGCGGCTGCGGCTCTCGGTTCACATCATGATCGTCAACTGCCAGGCCCTCAATGTTCCTCCCGTTCCTGGCTCTGCCTCCGGCGCCCCGGCTTCCCTGACCTCGCGTTCTGCGCCCTGATCCACACGCGGAGCCGCTGGTTGGAGCACGCTCTGCTCGTCTACACCAGAGCCTTCCGCCGCCCCCCCCCCCCCCCTTCCTCACTCGCGTCATCTCGCTCCACCCTGGCGACACGCAGGTCGCGCACGTGCCGAGGCATCCTGTTGATGATCTCGATGGTCTGCGCGGACAGCACTTTGATGACGGTGCCGAGCGAGCTCTGTTTATCACATCGGCGGCTCGGGCCCCGCACCCGCACACTGTCGCCGACACCAAACTTACATACCACTACGCTCGGCTCATCCACCGCTGTCAATGCCGCGCACGCGCAGCTCGTACCGTTGTACCGCGTTTGCGGGCGCAGTCTCATGTTCCATCCCGTCCTTCGGTGTCACATTGCACATATAGACGGCTTCAGCCACCAACACTGTTACCGAGCCACGACAGATTTCCCCGTTCGGTGGCATCGTTCCACCACCCCGTTTCCAGACGGCGCATGAGCTGCACGAAACCGGACCGCGAGCCCCCACCGCCGCGCGAAGTCTCCAAATGCTACATTGACGCTTGGTCACTGTCGTCGTCGGCCGGGCGCGCCTGCAGAAATACAGGATGTGCTTAGCTCCTGGATGTCCAGAGAGTTCATGCACTCTGCGGATTTCTGACAGCTCCTCCGCCGCATCGTCGCTGGAGACGGTGGCGCAGGTGACACCGTTGGACGCAGCCGACAGCCACTTCTGCGGCACTCGAGTGAGAACATCAGCCTTGTTCTCGCAGGAGCTCACAAAGCTGACGCTGACTGCCAGCTCGTACTCCTCGATGGTCGACTTGAAGGTCTGCAGGCGCCGGCGAATCAGCATTTCGCTAGCCGCCTTTGTCCTCAGCCGAGCTTTGCCCGAGAGCGCATCGGGGACCCAGTGGTACACGAACCGAGAGTCAGTCATCACTTCCATAGTCCTGGCTACCCATACGATGGCCAAATTTATGCCTTTCAGCACGGCGTCCATCTCGGCCATGTTAATGTGCACACACCCCTCGCGTCGGAGCCAGCTCCCGTCCTCCGCTATCTCCCCGTTCACCTCCAGGGCCGCTCGCAGTGCCAACGAACTAGCGTCCACCCACACTCTCGCTACGGTACCGTCCACGTCCCACCGTCCTCCCGCGGGGTCAGCCTCTGCCACACGGTGCAACATCTCTTCCACCATCCCGATCACTCGTGCGTCTTTCACTTCCTCATCCCACGATGTTGTCACTGAGTTTGTCAGGCGCTTTGCGAACGAAGTCGCGGGTCGAAGCCACCCGCAGACCGACAGATGGGCGATCAGGCGGCCACACAGGGAGAATACACTCCGTTTAGTCAGTGGCCGCGGTGCGCCAGTCACTTCGTCGTCTCTCCGCCACACGAGCCGTCCTCGCTTTTCCTCGACGCGCAGTTCGAGCACACGGGCGCCGTCGGACAGCCGCACGGCTGGCTTAAAGTCGAGACCATGCTAGCGGAGGTGGGCCTCCACATACGGGGGCGACGTTTTCGTGGACAAAAATATCGTCCACATACGGGGACGCTGTGCGGTCGACTCTGGAGTCCCAGCTCAGCACTGCAACCAGGATCTTTTCCAGCACCAGCGGGGCTATGTTGAAACCGAATCCCAGACGGGTCAGGCAGTACCGGGTGCCGCGGAACACGACCGTCTGGTGGGACCAGAGAGATTCGTGAACATAGATCTGTAGGTATGCCTTACGAAGACCTATCAGCGCAGCGTCGCGCCCCAGCTTACGCCACTTCCCCAGCTTCTCAGCACACACGTCTGCGTTGGCGGTGAGCTGTGACATGGTCACTGAGTTCCCTTAAGTCCAGTACTGGTTTTACTTGATCCTTGTTTGGGTTGACGATGGCCATCAAAGGAATTGTCCCTCGGACCGGGCTGTGCAGCCACTCATCATACGGCTGCAACCATCCATTCGGCCACCCATGCAGGCAGCTGTTCCTCGTACGCTCGCCGTACCGCAGGTGTTATGCGGCACTCGGTAGCCTGGTTCGACAGTCTCTCTGGTTTGACACCCTCGGCCGATTTCCGCACCACAGTCCATTTGCTGTTCTCTCTGTCATACGTGGAAGTCCGTCTGCTCCACATTTACCACTGCCGCTGGTCCCCCAACGCTACCAGCTGCCGCCGCCACCGTCGCCCGCTCACTGCTCCCGGCCTCTGCCGCCGCCACCGACTCCTCACTGCTCCCGGCCGCCGCCGCTGCCACGCAGGCACCACCGACTTCCATACCAAAGCGCACGTCTCGCGGCCTTTTCTTTACGACGATGGCGTCCATGATCACCGCTGCACGCAGTCCTGGGAGCTGAATACGGACGTCAGCCTTGCCGGCACAGTTAAAGCGTTGACCGCTAACCGTCACCATGCTGACATCTCTCCTTTGCCAGTTGGCACACAGAGACGAGTGCACTTTGCTGCGCGTTCAGCCTGTATCGACGAGTACCTCGCGCTCAGCTTCCCCCAGCACCAGCACTGTGACAGGCAGCGCGCCGCAGCACCTCAGTCCCGGCCGGCGCACGAGCCTCCTCTCGATCCCCGTTTCCCGGACATTGGGCTGTCATACGTCCCCGACCATCACAGCGGTTGCACTGGACAACTCCTGCGTTACCGCCTGCACGTGCAGAGCACTGCCGCGCGATGTGGTCCGGGCGACCACACGCATGGCACAGTACACGCCTGTTCGGTCCGCCGTACAAACCCGGCTGCCGTGTGAGTGGCCCTCGTCGTGTCAGCGCGGCTGCCTCCTCCGGTCCGTCGCCCTCCTCTCGCTGCCTCCTCCGGTCCGTCGCCCTCCTCTCGGAGGACGGCGCGGCTGCCTCCTCCGGTCCGTCGCCCTCCTCTCGGAGGACGGCTCGCGGCTGCCTCCTCCGGTCCGTCGCCCTCCTCTCGGAGGACGGCTCTGGCGCGGTCCACGACCTCGGTAAGAGAGAGGGAGAGAGAGAGAGAGAGAGAGAGAGAGAGAGAGAGAGAGAGAGGAGAGAGAGAGAGAGATAGGAGAGAGATGAGAGAGAGAGAGAGAGAGAGAGAGAGAGAGATAGAGGAGAGAGAGAAGAGAGAGAGAGAGAGAGAGAGAGAGAGAGAGAGAGAGAGGGAGAGAGAGACTCCATCCTCGCGCCAGCACATAGCAGCTGCCTGGTCGATTCGTGCAGACCGGCCACAAAAGCGCAGCCCACGCCCTCCTCTGACAGCCCGCCAAACAGCGTCGCCAGCTGCTGCAGCTCCGCCAAATAGACATCCACGCATTCACCGGCGCGCAGCCGTCGCGACGTAAACAGCCCGTACGCTGCGAACTTGTCCACGGCGAAGGCACAACGTAGAGCTCTCTTGACTTGCTCGGCGTTCTCCTGTGCTCTGCTGATAGCTCCTGGTAAACGGCCGAGGTGCCGCCCTTCAGACGCAAAGGGATGATTATCGTAATATCCGCCTCTGGCTGCTGCAGGCTGCACACCATCTGCACCTTTCAGAGCCAGTCCACGATATCGCCGGTGCCATCAAATTCAGGGATAAGTTTAACGTCAAAACTTGCCATGGTTAACAGCCGGAATAGCTTGTAAGATAACAATACAAAGAAGAGCGCGGCTAACTGTATTTAAAACGCTGCCGGCACCTCCCTCCACATATCTCCTGCGCCTCTCTCCTCTCTCCCCTCTCCCGCTGCCGCCGCGCCGGCCGGTCCGGGCAACAGTCAGCTGACTCAGCAGCCAGGCGGGGCTGAGGAGACGACCCACGCGTATCGGCCGGCCGGCTCGGCGTACATACAGCACAGCTGGCTAGCTCAGACTGCTGACTGCGTAGCTCGGCCTGCAGACTGCCTGACTCTGCCTGACTGCCTGACCGCCTGAGTGCCTAGTTCAGACCGCCTGACTGCCTGACTCTGCCTGACTGCCTGACCGCCTGACTGCCTAGTTCAGACCGCCTGACTACCTGACTCTGCCTGACTGCCTGACCGCCTGACTGCCTAGTTCAGACTGCCTGACTGCCTGACTGCCTAGTTCAGACCGCCTGACTGCCTGACTCTACCTGAATGACTGCCTGGCTCTGCTGGCCTGACTGCTTGTCATGTCATGCCATTGGGGTTTTACGATGCACTCACTGCTGGGGCGATATGGCGTCGCCTGTTTCTTACCCTAGCAGGAAGGGCGGGCACCGCGGGGACCAATACCTCTGGTTTCCCAGACGCGCAGTGGTGAACGCAGACGCATTAACTACTACAACCACAACACGGATCAAGTAAGACCAGTACTGGACTTCAGGGAACTTAATGACCATGTCACAGCTCACACCGCCGACGCAGACGTGTGTGCTGAGAAGCTACGGGAGGGGCGTAAGCTGGGACGCGACGCTGCACCGATAGATCTCCGTAAGGCATACCTACAGATCCATGTTCACGAATCTCTCTGGTCCTGCCAGACGGTCGTGTTCCGTGCCACCCGGTACTGCCTGACCCGTCTGGGATTCGGTTTCAACATAGCCCCGCTGGTGCTGGAAAAGATCCTGGTTGCAGTGCTGAGCTGGGACTCCAGAGTCGACCGCACAGCGTCCCCGTATGTGGACGATATTTTTGTCCACGAAAACGTCACCCCCGTATGTGGAAGCCCACCCCCGCTAGTATGGTCTCGACTTTAAGCCAGCCGTGCGGCTGTCCAACGGCGCCCGTGTGCTCGAACTGCGCGTCGAGGAGAAGCGAGGACGGCTCGTATGGCGGAGGGACGGCGAAGTGACTGGCGCACCGCGACCACTGACTAAACGGAGTGTATTCTCCCTGTGTGGCCGCCTGATCGCCCATCTGCCGGCCTGCGGGTGGCTTCGACCCGCGACTTCGTTCGCAAAGCGCCTGACAAATGCAGTGACAACATCGTGGGATGAGGAAGTGAAAGACGCACGAGTGATCGGGATGGTGGAAGAGATGCTGCACCGTGCGGCAGAGGCTGACCCCGCGGGAGGACGGTGGGACGTGGACGGTACCGTCGCGAGAGCGTGGTTGGACGCCAGTTCGTTGGCATTGCGAGCGGCCCTGGAGGTGAACGGGGAGATAGTGGAAGACGGGAGCTGGCTCCGACGCGACGAGTGTGTGCACATTAACATGGCCGAGATGGACGCCGTGCTGAAATGCATAAATTTGGCCATCGTGTGGGGAGCCAAGACTGTGGAGGTGATGACTGACTCTCGGTCCGTGTACCACTGGGTTTCCGACGCGCTCTCGGGCGAAGCTCGGCTGAGGACAAAAGTGGCTAGCGAAATGCTGATTCGCCAGCGCCTGCAGACCTTCAAGTCGACAATCGAGAAGTACGAGCTGGCAGTCAGTGTCAGCTTTGTGAGCTCCTGTGAGAACAAAGCTGATGTTCTCACTCGAGTGCCGCAGAAGTGGCTGTCGGCTGCGTCCAACGGTGTCACCTGCGCCGCCGTCTCCAGTGACAAGGCGGGGGAGGAGCTGTCAGAAATCCGCAGAGTGCATGAACTCTCTGGACATCCAGGAGCTAAGCACATCCTGTATTTCTGCAGGCGCGCCCGGCCGACGACGACGACAGTGACCAAGCGTCAAGTGAGGGAAATGGTGCGGGACTGCCAGCGCTGTCAGTCTATAGATAATTTACCAGCCCGCTGGGAGAGAGAGAGAGAGGGGGGGGGGGGGGGGGCTGGGCGTGTTGGAAACGTGCGAGCGACTTGCAATGGACGTGACGCATGTCGGTGGCGCTCACTACCTGACAATCATTGATTGCGGTCCCCCCCGGTTCACGGTGTGGAGGCGCTTATGAGGACAGGAGAGTGCATGTGTAAATGAGCAGCTAGAACAGCTGTTCTGTGAACGGAGAGCTCCGTTGGAGCTACTGACAGACAACGCTACAGCCTTCCGCAGTGCGGCGTTTGGAGACTTCGCGCGGCGGTGGGGGCTCGCGGTCCGGTTCCGTGCAGCTCATGCACCGTCTGGAAAAGGGGCAGTGGAACGATGCCACCGAACGGAGAAATCTGTCGTGGCTCGGTCACAGTGTTCGGTGGTTGAAGCTGCCTATATGTACAATGTGACACCGAAGGACAAGATGGACATGAGACTGCGCCCGCGAACGCGGTACACCGGTACGAGCTGCGCGTGCGCGGAATTGACGGAGCGGTGAGTGAGCCGAGCGTAGTGGTATGTAAGTTTGGTGTTAGCAACAGTGTGTGGGCGCGGGGCCCGAGCCGCCGATGTGATAAACAGAGCTCGCTCGGCACTGTCACCAAAGTGGTTCCGGGTTCTGTTCTGGTTACAACGCAAAAATGGCATTGAAACTAAGAAAGCCGTATCCCGTGGTAACAAGTAAACCATATCAGGGGATTTTTGGGAGGGGGGGATCACCATAAGAGGGGCTTTTGTCAACCCTGCGTTTCTCTTAGCAAGACTCGGGCTACCCCCTGCCTACACGCAAAAGCAGATCAAGTCATCTACGTTGGGTGGCGGGCAATTAAATGTCCGTTGGGCCAATTCATACCTAAGGTAAGCAGCCTCCCGGAGCCAATTTTCTGGGTTGGTGTGGTGTAAGGGAAGATAATGTGGTAAAAAGGTACTGTTGCAGGTGTCCAGCACATGTTTTACATCCCAATTAGTAGCAATGCTGATCCAGAAATGTGCAACAAAGCAGCCATACCATCATTCCGCGGCCAGACATTCGGAGACAGCCGGGCCAGGACAGTGGCCGCCGACGTCGGACGGGAGCAGGGCTCAGACAAAGAACATGTGACAGAAGAACCATTATTCTGTGGCTTGGTTCTCAAAGGAGAATCTCCAGTTCTATGGCTTTTGTCACATGGTTTTTGGCAGCTTCAATCTTCCGAATTCGTTTCCGCCTAAAATACTGCGACAAGTCTTATCTCTTGAAAAGCAGCCAGCGAAATGAAGGCGGATGCAAAATCTGTTGTGCCGTGAGCCATCGATTCACTTTCAAAATCCCGCCAGCCTTTGCTTAGGCCATATTTTGGCATCGACCCTGCGTAGACAGATGCCTCCTCAATGACCCACAATGCCTAGCCCCTCGTGGAATTTCGCGTCCCCAGGAAAGACAATGCTGAAATGGAAGAATAACCTTGGGAAGCTAGTGTCATTTACCGAATGACATAGATGAGTCGGATAGGCGAGTGTGCACCAGAAAGAAACAGCTCTAGATGCAGATCTAGAATATCAGTCATTACATTCGAATAAATAGGAATAACCTCCATCTCTACCCCCCCCCCCCCCCCCCCCCAGTCATCGGGCTTGTTTTCCAGAAAAAGTTCCTGAAGTACGCCCTGAGCTTGCCTCCCCCCCCTTTGAAACGTTCCTACGCCTATGAAATAAACAAATGAACAATTCCCGCTGTAGAGGGCCAAGACCCAATGTAGAGGCCTCCCGAGTGATCGGGTGTGCCCGAGCAAATTAACAGATGGGGCTCCCAACAAGAACGTAGGGCTCTCTATTCAAACAGGAAGTACCCAAGACCCAATGGGCCTCGGAATGATCGAGTGTGCCAGAGCGGGTTAACATATATGGTTCCCGTCAAGAGCGCAGGGCTCTCCATTTAAATAAAAAGCACCCAAGACCCAATGAAGGGAGCCCCCGAATGCTCCGAGTGTGTCCGAGCAGATTACCAGGCAAGGCTCTCAACAAGAGCGAAGGACCGTCCATTCAAAAAGGAAGCACTCAAGACCCTATGTAAATAGCCCTCGAATGACGGAATGTGCTCGAACAGCTTATCAGAAGGGGGCCGACAAGAGCGTAAAGGCCTCTACTCAAATAAGAAGTGCCCAGAACCCAGTGCGAAGGGCTCCCGAAAGGTGGAGTGTACCCGAGCAGATTATCAGATGGCCCCGACAGGAATGCAGGGCCCTAAATTCAAACACCAAGACCCAATCTACAGGGTCCACGAACAGTCCAGTGTGGCCGAGGAGGCGAACAGAGGGGGAAGGGGGAGGGGGCCGCCGATGTGTGCGTAGGGGCCCATTGAAATAGGACGTGCCTAAGACCCAATGAAGAGGGTTCCGAACGTTCAAATGTGCCCGAGCAGGTTATCAGATAGGCGCCTCACAAGAGCGCATCCCCCCCTCCCATTCAGATGAGAAGTACCCAAGACCCAGTGCGGAGGGTCCCCGAACGACCGACTGTGCCCAAGCAGGCTACCAGGTGGGTCTCCGACAGGACCGTAGGGCCCAAGCAAATGATACAGAACTGGAAGCGCCCTAGACCAATATACTGGGCCGCTGGGCATATCGGGAGTGTGTCGGTAGGTTAACCGAGACACACGTAAAGGGCCCCTGAGCGGCCAAGAATACTCTGGCGGGTTAAGATATGGGGCCTCGGCTATAACTCAGTCCTTCTGGCGAATGGAAAAAGTCCGTCGAAAGGCCCTTGGTCGGAAAGTGTTCTGGCACGCTAGCAGGGGGGCCTAGCAACAGTGCAGGGCTCTCCGAGCAAATGCAAAGAAATCAAGGGCAACGTGGAAGGCTCCTTAACGATTGGAACGACCTTGCAAGTAGGCGTATAGGTCCCCAGACGCAGCACAGGACCCCTAGACAGTGCAATAAGGCTAAGAATTCCCAATTTACAACTTTTTCAATCACTGAAGTTTTTTTTTACCCCTCATGGGTCCTTCACTTTCGCTTGCAACTGTTCTTGGCCGCCTGGAAATCCAGAAATCGCTAAGTTTGTTGTGGTTTGTAAAAATCTACACCTGTTCGGACAGCTATGGGGCCCTTTTAGAGTCAATGGGCCCCTTCGAGGCCCAAGGGGACCATGGTCCAGTGCCTCTGGATCCGCCCCTGGTCGCACGGGCCGCGATCTTTTGTGTAACACACAGCAAGCTATTCGGGCCCTTATGGCCTCCAACCAGGTACTTGATCGTCGGTCTCGGAAAGCCCCGGGTCCGTCTTCGGGACTCATTGAACATTGCTCTTGGTCGGCTCGAGACCCTTTGCCAACACAGGACCGTCTGGTAGGCACTGTGGGCCCCTGATAGATGCAGGGGCCCCTGACCAGCATAAATCACTAGCCCCAGCTTGGTCGCTGCTCTGAAAGTGAGCCCTCAGACTTATGCCGACACGGAGCCCGCTGTACGGTACTGCTGGTGCCAGACCGTGATATAGGCCCTTATCGACTCAACGTTCCCTGAACGGCGCAAAAGATGCCGAGTTTTCAAAGTTTTTTTTCGAGTTGTCCGCTCTTTCCGAACTGTAAACCGCAAACCGGGAGCCAGGACACCAGTGGTCCTTCTCGCGGGCGGTGGATTAGAGGGACAGGTCCTCCCTCCAACTTCGGGCAACATTGAACGCTAAGTCTATGGCGGTGCATGAAGAGCAACAAGGTACCAATCATTGTGCAAATCACAGGTACAAATCGAGTCACCCCCTCCCATAAACGTTCCACCGCTACCGCATCTTTCCGAGGCAAAGATCGCACCATGCGTACTACACACTGTATAATACATGCCAGCCTTTGCCGCGACGTAATACTTGACGATTGGAAAAATCATTCCCTACGATAGTTTCCAAACTTAATACCATTTACAACCACTACTATCCATTCGATTCTCAACCGTCTCTGCCTCTGCTCTAGTGAGCCTTGGCTCCATCACACGGCCTCGCGTCTGCTTGCTAGCGTCGAGCCGCCACCCATGGTAACCGATGGAATTGTCGGCAAAAACTGCCTAAAAGTGCTGCACTCCGCTATAGCGGTTCCTTAATTTACTGCCAAGTCCTTATAGAAAAGTACAAGTCTAACAGCACTAAAAACATTTAAGTTGATGAAAGTAGACTGAAATGCACAAAAAGCACAGAAAGCTTCGCCTTTACCGAAAGGAAGGTTCTAAAAAACCATGACAGTGTACCCCGTGTCCTCAACCTGAATTGAAAGCCTCAGCCTTCATCTCGCGCAAACACGTGTGGAGGCATTGTGATGATAATGGCCTGGGTAATGCAGCGTCCGTGCGACGAATCCAGCTGGCGGGCCGATGCGAAATGTGTAGTCTCGAACGTGACGTCCGGTTAGACTTGGGTGGGCAAAATTGCTTCCGGTGACGAGTCCCCCGATGGACCCTGGAGGCAAACGTGATTCATCCCCCGATTCTTTCCATGCGAGGTCATAATGCTTATCATAGATTTTGCGGATCTGGACGGCGGCTATCCAATCTCACAGGGGTGCAGAATCGCACAGCGGCAGAAGCGCATGATTGCACTTGGTTGGAGTCGCTCATGCCCGCCCCCCTCCCATCCTGACGGACCCACGCATGGCTAGGTACCTGCTCAATAAGGAATCCTAGCAATGCAGGCAGCACAAAATAAGAAAATAGCATCTTCTTCTGGAAATGGCCAAACCCAAATGCAAGATGTCTGTACCGCAAGTTCATTCGCTGGTCTCCGCTGTTCACATACACCGGCCCTTCGGTCAGGTAACCGCCCCTAGCGTGCGACGTTATCTATGACACGGTAGCTCCAGATGACATATCGAGACGTCACCGACCTCCACATCGGTGATGCCCGACATCGTGTGCACGCGCAATACTCAGGTACATGTGACCATCGCCCAACTGTCTGCAGTCTCCATTTACATGTTTGCGCAGCCGAGTACGAGTAATGGCGGGATGACTGAAGAAATCAGCGGGGAAAGAACGAACCGGGTGAACGAGGACCGTGACTGAATTATTTTACGCGTCTCCCATAGCTGGGAATGCCCGCCGACTGGCGTTGCCAAAGCTCCACGTTAGTTGGCAAGAATAGCCTTCTGTGGCACAATATCCTATAGGGCAAATTATGCTCCGTGCGGGTTCTGATCAGAGCAAAAGCTAACTCGCACGCCTCGCGACTACACGACAAAGTAAGAACATCATTTATTTATGAACGAAAACACAGAATACCCCAATGCCGATAATCACCGGCGCAAGTCGTCACTTAGTAGTCTTGACTCTGGCCCTTGCTGCTGCCCTTCGTGCTTGTATCACTTTTCTTGGGGAGCAGGACAGCCTGGATGTTGGGGAGAACGCCACCCTCAGCTATCGTGACGCCCGACAGCAGCTTGTTGAGCTCCTCGTCATTACGAATTGCCAGTTGCAAGTGACGAGGAATGATCCTGGGGAAAAATGACCATTGAAACATTCACCAACTAGAGTACATCAATAAGTGACTTAAGCGAGGCATGTTCTTTGAATCCCCCTCCTTTCAGCGTTGCATGACCTAAGCAGTTGAGGCGTCCGAAAGACCCAAAAATCGACCAGCATGTCGATTATCATTCAAACAGTATAGGACAAAACGAACGCAACTGATTTATTTTCCCCTGGGGTTGACCAAAAATGTTTCCAAGACACCCGGACTTATATGGCAAGGTTGAGTGAACACGATGGTCCATGCGAATTTCGTTAAGACCACGTCTTACTACAAGTAACCATTGCTGTTGATTGAACGTCGACTCACCTGGCCTTCTTGTTGTCCCGGGCGGCATTTCCCGCCAGTTCCAGGACCTCGGCGGCCAGGTACTCCATCACAGCAGCCAGGTACACGGGGGCGCCGGCGCCCACGCGCTCGGCATAGTTGCCCTTGCGCAGCAGCCGATGGATGCGACCAACAGGAAACTGCAGGCCAGCGCGACTGGAGCGCGACTTCTGCTTGTCCTTGGACTTGCCTGGAATGCACAGGCAGTGCCAGTCGTCAGTTTGGCTGTACGGTGTGCTTCGGTGTTGTTACGCACACTAACCTGGACAGCATTAGCAAATGCATGATTTCATACCTACCAAAGAACTAGCCACCATGGATGATGCTACCATACAGGAACAAAAACAATCACTCCATTTTGGTTTGCTGCGGCATGACTCACTGCACTGAATCACTCCAAGCATGGGAGCAAATAGACAAACAAACAAGAATTCAAGGCCAGCCAGATGTCCTAATCAATGCTCATCACACAAACTCCCAGTTTTAAAAGCCATCCATAAATCCTGCTCCACTTTTTGACCTCTCTCAACCCCATGTGATTACACTCAGTAGAAAGCCTCCCTCCCTCAGCACCCTGTCAGCTGCATTGCCCCCCAAATTTGGGGTGACTGGAAATGTAAAAAAACCACAATGAAATGTGATTTTTTGGGTCCATAGTTGAGCTCAGGGTACAAAATAAAATGGACCACGCCGCTTTTTGTTAAAAGAAACCGATGGCATCCAGATTTAAGGCCATAGAACATTTTCAACTGACTTGAGCATGATTTGCAACCACATCTGAGCATAATGTTATGCTGTTAAGAGCCCCTCCCTTGTTACCTTTAATTATACTACATCATCCCTCTACATGAATAATGCAATATACAGACAACCCCCCAAAATATGACATCAAACACCACATACAGACTATGCATGGCAAACAATATCTAAGAAAAGACAAATAATTTATCTCACCTCCTTTTCCTCGGGCAGACATATCTGATTCAGATCTGAAATAACAAGGACCTTCAATGACAACCCAGCAAACAAAAATGGAGCAGATCTCACAAAGGTGGTCAAGTGGGTGAAGGCAATATTCATGCTTGTGCAATATATGGTCTTCATGCTCTTGGTATACAGCAACAACATGGAACATTTCATGGTATTCCAGAGAAAAACTAGCACATTATGTCCATATTTTTTAACAAATATTGATACACACATTCTCACAGTAATACTAAGCTGAACTCAATAAATTAGAGCATTCTAGCAGTGCTTCTCATACAGTTGTCTATGGTAACCTGTATCCCAACCAAAGAAGAGTTGTAGTGGTACACACCACTAATGTGCAGGGCCCATAAGTAATTTGCAGCATTATACTTGCATAGTTTTGCATTTTTGCCCCACTCTGCTAGATTCCATGACCACACATGACACCTCTCCAAACTGTAACATTTGCAATCTCTGAATACATCCCAATGACTCATCTGGTGGGAAAGATATTTCCTTTTCAGCAATTTCAGGACTGTTGTGAACTAATTACAATGGACTCCAGCACATCCATACATGTGAAATAGGAAATAAGCTGTCATCCATTGAAATATGAAATGATTGAAATGTGTTGACATGACTACCCATTAAATGACTTCAACTTTCATACAGAATTTCACCAAAGTTAGCTTAAGCATATCCAATGTATAGTTTCAAACATCTTCTGGAGCCATATGCTGAGTGTCATTACAGGTGGTCCATATTGGGCAAAACACAATAAGCTATTCACAACATTTTTGGAATCATGTTTCATAACCAAATCATCTGCAAAATCCCTTGGGAATTAACTGTGCTGACTAAGTGACCTTGAATGATGCCAGGCAGTTTCAAAGAATGGAGTTTTCAGCATGCAATAAGCTAATAAAATGCTGACAAATAATTTCCTATGCCACAAGTTGTCTGACTGGACAGGAGTCAAAGTTGTCAGTGGAAGAAAGGGACCTATGACTGCTCGAGGGATGACAAGGGCCTGTGTGGGTGGATAAACATTTGTTTATGTCCAAGTGACACTGAATATTCTGATCTTAATTGAATAAAACACACATGATTACCAAGATGAGCATTTTAGAATTGGGACACATTGTTGATATACACAAAACACAACACTGCAGACACTGCTTGGAAATGTATGCAAATATTTCCCACAATAAGTACAAATGCACATATCTATAATTCAGCTCCATTCATAAAGCTGCATATCACACTAAAACAAGCCATCTTTTCTGGCAAGCGCCAATGTCGCATAAACCAGTCACCATCCTAATACCAGCAAACCTGCCTGAAGCTGTGAAGCACCAATCCATGCTCCTTTTGCATATACGCACAGCATCCTATCAATAATTTGACATTCATCCTACATGCATATATATATATAGATCAGCCTTCACACAAGACTGGGAACATCACTCATCCTCAGCAATAATGAGCTGTCAGATTTTGCTCTATTTGCTAATGGTAAATGTAAACAGATAACAAATAATCATTCACTGGAAACAAATTAGGTAAACATCACATGTGAACATTTTGATAGGCCTTAACTTCAAACATAAGAAAACCCATCTGATCCAGGCCAAAATTTCTCACCAGCTTTCCAGTGCTCTTAAACAGTGACACCAGTTTTCCATTGGGCAAGGCAATCTCAGTGAGCGCCTATGAAATTTCTAATGACGTCCGGAGCCATCTATGGTGAAAATTACCTAGTGAACCTAACATGGCCTATGGCGTTTATGACCCTGTACCAAAACCCTGCTAAGCAATTTCGATTCCTACCCTACGAAGATCGATTCTCCACTGACCCGCCGTGTAACAAACAATCTCTGGAAGTTTTGAAGAGCAGTAACAGCTATCACAATTTTAAGCAATGCAATGCAGTCCGACAAGACCCACCAACCACCACTTACCAGACTCCACGCCCACCACAGAACCGTTTACGCGACGATTGGGACCCAGCGTGTAACAGATGGGAGAAATACCATTACAAATATTTTGGCGGGACACGTTTCAAGCAAAGAAAGCGGCAGCTAAATTGACAAGGTTGCCAACGGACCCCTACACCTGATTCACACGCGGATGAAGCTCCCCGCCAATTTTCGCTGGCGCAGTGGCGCGGGAGGAGTCCTTTACTGTAAAAAGTCGGCTGGATCTGAAAACCACATTTGCTGGCTATTTCGTGTGCATTGTTACCAAGTCTCACTGTTCAGCCCCAAACTCGTTTTGCAGAACACCCCGCTGTGGCCTCGGGCAGCTGTGGCATTTGCGGGCAGGCTGGCTCTGAGCCATGTAACCATCCATAACTAATATTATTTGCATTAGTTTGCGTGCCAATAAACGCTGAAAATCGGGTGGAGACGTCAACATAGCCCGATTTATAACATGCCATATTGTGCCCACGCAGCACGCTAAAACGTTCCTGTGTAAACAAATTGAGCTGCGCCCTCTCCATTGCACATGTGTCCTCTCCACTTAAAACACCGTTGACGACTACCGTGCAGACGGGGGCAGGAGTGCCGCACCGCATCTGGGAGGAAGACGCTCCAGATTATTTGTCAGTTGCATTATCATCAGCTAGCAAGCAACACTGACAACGATGTAGCTGATTTCCACCGCCGTGGGAAGGATTATAGGCCCGCCTGCCGCTTGGATCCCACAATTCATGCATAAAATGGTACGCAGGAGCGCACACACAATTCTGCAAGTTACCCTAGTTTGAGCGTGCTGCCACAGGAGCGTCCAAACGGATCTACCAGGGACGTAAGCACCGCTATTGGGCTGTGACACTGATGCGGTTTACACATGAATACACATGCGGTAAGAGCCAGGCCCGCGTGGCTCGCAGTATCGTTCGCGTCTCACTTTTGTGGACTCGACGCGTTAACGTGCGTTGTCCCGACCCCAGCGCTCGCCAAACCACAGGCCAGTGACGTCTGACAGCCGCCGGCCGTGGCTGCTCTCGCCAAACCACAGGCCAGTGACGTCCGACAGCCGCCGGCCGTGGCTGCTCTCGCCAAACCACAGGCCAGTGACGTCTGACAGCCGCCGGCCGTGGCTGCTCTCGCCAAACCACAGGCCAGTGACGTCTGACAGCCACCGGCCGTGGCTGCTCTCGCCAAACCACAGGCCAGTGACGTCTGACAGCCGCCGGCCGTGGCTGCTCCTTCAAAACGAATGTCTGCCGTGGCGCTTACATCGAGCCGCGTGTGAGCTTTGCAAAAGGCTGGGATACGTACTATGTTTATATATATATATATATATATATATATATATATATATATATAGTATTTGTATGCAGAGAACATTCTCTCTCAGGTCGTTGGTTTTAGATCAAACCATGATTAACCTTCATCAGCCTTTTTCAGTCATTTCGAGCGTCCGTATTGAACATTTCGGTGGTTCGAGGGCGCGCCAACAATTAGGCCGTAGCGGTGTCCGTATAGCTGCACACACGTGCAAACACGGCACACCGTCAGCAGGCATAAGGCACACGAGGGTCGGCCGCAATACTATTGCCGCCAGGAGACGCGGAATTCTCGAAAAAAAAAACTGGCAGCAGTAACAAATCATGACCGGCTGGTTTTATACGAGAAATAAGACGGACGAAAAATAAAAGCTTTCGATTACGTCACGGTGTTCCCTGAGGGGTGTCCATACCCCTGCATATGGGGGCATCGCCCAAGCCCGCCCGCTGGCTGCTGTGCCTTTTCAAGCCGAGCCGGAGGTCACGCCCTCCTGGCCACGAACCATACACAGAACAGGCTTCCTACTGCCAGCCGAAGCCTTCCGAAAGAACACAAGGACCTTGCATGGGGTTTTTATACAATGCGCGATGACCAGCACTCATCGCGGGAGTAAACGGAAAACCGTATCACATAAAGCGATGTTATATGATCCATATAAATTGATCACGATCACATTAATACAGGCAACACATTCCAGCAGCATTTCAACTCAGGGACGCCTCATTTCATTTCCAAAACGCCGCACAGAGGCGCAGTCTGCCGGTCGCACCAGTAGTTCTCTAGGTGACCGCTAGCCAGCGCCACTCTGCCGTAGAAGCCAGGCGACATGGTCGCCGAGGATGGGCATGCTGAAGGCGGTGGCGATGTTGCGGAACACGCGCAGACGACTGAGCAGGTCCGAACGGCTGTCGAGGCCGCGGTACTCGCCGGCGCACTCGCAGATGGCCGACATGTTCAGTTGCTTTACCTGCCGACCGAGCCACCGAATCACGACCAATCAGCGTCGATCAAAGGGGCTGGTTGGGGTGATGACCAATGAAGCATCGTGAAACCAGGCCCGGTTGGGGTGGCGACCAATCAGCACCCCGCATTACGCCCAGGTTGGGCAGATGACCAATGAGACACAGCGAGACGGGCCCCAGGAAACCAATCGAACATCAGGAACCGAGTTTCGGTTTCGGTGGACATGAGGGGACTGAAAAAAACAGTGCCGAGCAGAATACAGAAAAGAACAATGCCATTAAATGTATGACCCAGGGGCTTCGAGCCATGCATGACACCAACGTACGTAACGCATAGCATAGCTGCTGCGACATTGGAAACCATGTACATATGCCATAACGAACGGGATCGGAGACAGACCTGTTTGCACTTGACACACTGCAGATCCTGGAGGACGAACGACACGAGCTTGCGCTGCATGACAGAGAGCAGCGCGTGCTCGACCTCGTCCTGGTCGTAAGGTGTGTCGCACAGCGGACACTTCCAGCACGGCCTGGCGGGCGGGAGGGACGCCACGTGAGGGAAGCCGACGGCCACGGCCTCTTGTGGCAGACGCGGCATCGGTACCCCGGCGGTGTCATTGCTCAGCAGGTTGCTGTTGTTAGTAGTAGATGACCACCAACAGGCAGCGCACAATATCCGACGCCAGGAGATGGCATTCAGTGAAATATGTTGTGCCCCGTCATGTTCTTTGGAAACCCCGTCTTTGGAAACGTGTTGTGCCGTCGCCCTGCCACCCGTTTGCACCCTTTTGACGCAGGAGTATGCCATATTGCGACTGTCTTAAGCAAGGCCGAGAACAAAGCCGTTCAAAGCAAGAAAAAGTACGGCTGACCTGAAAAAAGCTGACCACATACCCCAAAAATGTGGTGTGCAAAAAACCCTCATCCGTCAGTGAACAATGGCGGTGCCCCAGGCCTGGCACTCTATCCCGTCCACAATCTGTGCCGTTACGTCTGTGCCAACGCGTCCACGACCCCGCTCCTGACCACCCCGCCCCTTCCTGCTGCTGGCCAGCCAAGCCCATTCCGCGCTCCTGACCACCCCGCCCCTTCCTGCTGCTGGCCAGCCAAGCCCATTCCGCGCTCCTGGCCACCCCGCCCCTTCCTGCTGCTGGCCAGCCAAGCCCATTCCGCGCTCCTGGCCACCCCGCCCCTTCCTGCTGCTGGCCAGCCAAGCCCATTCCGCGCTCCTGGCCACCCCGCCCCCTGCCCCGCTCCTGGCCTTGGCGCCTCACCTGCCGCCCGCCTCGCCCACGTGCGTGTCCTGGCAGAGGTCGACGTCGCGGCAGTGGTTGCAGGCCTTGCAGATGACCTCGGGCAGCACGTGCGAGACGCACGGGTCAACCCACTCGGCTTCGGCGGCGAACTCGCCGACCCCGATCAGCTTCAGCAGGTCGCGGCGCAGCTTGCTCACCTCCGCCTCCACGTGCTGGTCCAGCGACAGCACCTGCCGCAGCGCCGACACCCGGTCAGGGTGGGTAACAGCACTCCTCCGTCAGCCATGTCAGGAGGGACGGCTGCAGAATATAGCACGCACTGTGTGCGTTCGACATTAGCCACATGGCATGATTAATTCGCTCACTGCTGGGCGGCATGGCGACAGTGGTGACGTGGGCACTGATAAGCTCGTGATGCATGCGACTGTCAAGCACGTGATGCAAAGCGGTCGCAGGCTTCACCATTAGCTCTTAGCTAACCTCCTTGTTCTTCATGCGGGGTGTAAGTTACGCGTGCAAATGTGTGATAGCTTCATAGTGCCGGGTCATGACAGGAATATGCAAACATCGCTCCACAAGGTCAAATACGGGAGGAAGCTAGACAGAGTGCGGGAGGAAGCTGGACAGAGTGCAGGGGAGGAAGCCAAGCAGAGCGTGGGGAAGCCGGACAGAGCGCGGGAGGGAGGACGCCTGGCCGAGCACGAGAAAGAGGAAACCGAGCAGAGCGCGGGAGGAAGCCGGACAGACTGCGGAAGGAAGCCGTGCAGAACGCGGGAGGGAGGACGCCAGACAGAGCACGAGAGGGAGGACGCCAGGCAGGGCACAGGAGGCGGGCAGAGCGTGGAACGGAGGCGAGCAGGCAGGCGAGCCGGTACCCTTGCAGATGGCCTTGACGAACTCGAGCGCCGGGTTCTGCATGAGCAGGTGAGAGCCGGTCAGCTGCGGGAACAGCGCGTTCGGCTCCGAGCCGCGCGTCGTGTGCAGCTTCTTCTGCATCTTCTGCGTGATCCTGGCGGCCCGGGACGGCGGACCGTGAGCGGCGGGTTCAGAGCACACGCTCGGCAGTGTTTCGGAGCGATGCGACGACAGAGGCGAGAGACGGCGGCTACTCGGACACGTCAGCGGCCACGTGACACTACAGAGGCGATCGCTCGCACTGGCGGTTAGTCCGCGAGGCGCCTGTAATTCTAGCAAGCCAGCTGACCGACTCACATGAACAGCTTCTGCGCCATCTCGCCCGTGATGAGGTTCTTGGCGAAGTCGACCGCGTCCTGGAACTTGGCCTGCGGCTGGCTGGAGACGCGCCGCCGCACCGGCGTACGACCTGAGGTCAGGTCACCGCGTCACCCCCCACTCCGAGCAGGCGGCGCGGGTCACGGTTGAAAGGCCCCCGATCCACGCACCTTTCAAAACCACGTCGTTGCAGCCTGGCACCGTACGGGGCGTGACTTACACCGTACGCCATCGTAAGTCATGGTCCATAATTCCATGATTCACTCTAACACTGCAGAAACCTACAACAAATATAGAGATCAAGAAGACGAACGCATGACTGCAGTGACCCCAAGATGCAGAGACCCGGAGCACCACGACCTCCGACCTGGGGTGAAGGCGTCCACCTCCGCCGCTATCTGCTGGTACACGGCCGAGATGTAGCTGGCGATGATGGTGCTGAAGTTGACCTGGCAGGCGCCCTCCTCCGGCAGGTAGTTGCTCATGTTCCAGCACATCTCGACGGACAGCTGCGGGATGACGGCGGCAGCGTGTCACCGGGAGGCCGGGGCCGAGGACGCAGCTCCGACACCGCGATGTGACTCACAGATCGCCGGCAATTTGCAACGAAACTGGACGAAATACAATTCATCTTTACGAAAAACCTCTGCCAGATTTTGCTTAGCATCCAAACGGCTATAATTTCGTACATTAATCTTAACAAAAACAAGTACGCAACGCGGCACGTCCAGGCCCCTCGAACGAAACACGCGCGAGCCGAGTGCCAATGTTGCGGCCGGCGCAGCGCGCGGCCACCGCGGCGTCACCCACCCCCTCGTCCTCGTCGTCGGGCTCGGCCACGCCGGCGTCCTGCGGCGCGCCCGGCTGCTGGGCATCCCCCGAGCCGGAGGTGCCCGCCGGCTTGGGCAGCGCGCCGCGCACGCCACCGTAGTTGGCCTGCAGCGGACATCGAGCCGTCAGCATGAGTGACGACGGACACGCCGGGGGATCAGTGTACAATACCATACTCGGTGAAACTTGACACACCTAACCGTAACACCAACAAAAAGACTTAATGCAAAAAGGAAGGCAGAAAACCTCCGCATAACTAACAAGAAGGCCCAAATTCGTTACAACCCAAAAAACCGTAATCAACGTCATTGGTCTTGACGGACAAGCACACAGCGGACGTCCGCGTGAACAGACCGGACGCACACTGAGCGCGAGCGTGAACAGACCGGACGCACGCTGAGCGCGAGCGTGAACAGACCGGACGCACGCTGAGCGCGAGCGTGAACAGACCGGACGCACGCTGAGCGCGAGCGTGAACAGACCGGACGCACGCTGAGCGCGAGCGTGAACAGACCGGACGCACGCTGAGCGCAAGCGCGCACGTCACTGACAACGGGAGAAGGGCGCAGGTTCGGCTTTGGAAGAGCGGAGCGAACCTTCAGTAGGACATTTATACGGCGAGGGACTGTGGTGAGTTCACGCGAAATAAAGTAACTGACTCTGCGCCAGGGACGGAAGGCAGGGTAAAACCAAGGTAACCATCCTTCTAGGCAAGACATTCATTCGCATAGTGCGCCATCCGGACACAGCGGTAAAAACGTTCGTCGACCGCAGCTGATTGATTGTGTGCGACTGCTGTCCTCTACGCCAAGCCCGGCCAATCAGCATCACAATGTTTGTCTCGCCAACAGTACGCACAGTTCCAGCATGTTTCTTCATCGCGACCACTACCCAACCGGCACCAACACGGGTACTTCTTTGCACCACCCGTGCCCCGTCAGACTCAGTCAGCCTCCCCCACGCACCGGCACTTCTCACCGTCACCAGTCTGTTCCGTCAGCCCCAGTTGGCCTCTCTCCACGTCCCGGCACTTCTCACCGTCACCAGTCTGCCCCGTCAGCACCAGTCAGCCTCTCACCACGCACCGGTACGTCTCACCGTCACCAGTCTGCCCCGTCAGCACCAGCCTGGGCGCCTCCTCACCGGATCGAGCCAGAGCAGGTACTCCCAGCAGTGGGTGTACGATATCTCCATGCCCTGGAACAGCTCCTTGCCGCGCACCGACGCCAGCACGTAGTCCATGTAGGCCAGCGCGTCCGACACCGTCCGCTTCTTGGTGCACACCACCACCTTGTTGAAATTGGCGTACACGATGACGGCCCCCAGCCGCTGCAGCTCGGAGATCAGCTGCGCGGAGGAGGGGCGGAGCGGTCAGAGGCGCGCCGTGGCGGCGGCGGCGTCCCGGCCACGCCACGGGTGGGCTCGCGGCGCGGATTGCCGGCTCGGTCGACGATGAGAGCGGGAGGTGGGCTTCATGCGCGATACCGTATCGCAGCAACACTGAAATGCTGCTACGTGAAATGGAGGGCCGCACACCAGCTTTCGGCATCCCTGCCAGGCGTGCGGCCTCCTGTCGGGGTAACGCCACAAATATGTTTCTAGCACCCCAACGGAACCTGGGGAGCCACACAATATCACACAAGGCATGATACTAAAGGTTACAGCCATGCACACAGGACATATCCCATGATGGAACACATCCGACCGCTGACCGGCCACACATAGCCTCAGGACAGCGCAGGCCAGTCCGAGGCGGTAGAAGCTCCACACGGCGAGCTGCGACGCGACAGAATCACACGCTGACGGGGCGGCCACAGCGCGACGGGCCAGTCTGACCTGCAGGAACAGCTTCTTCATGACCACGTGCAGGATCTTCTTGAGGGCCGGGTCGTAGAGGAGCGCGTGCGGGCTGCGCAGCCACCTATCACGCACAGCCGGCTGTCAGAGCGAGCTGGACGGCGCCCGGCGATAGCTCGGCAACCAAAGCACGACACAACGTGCTTCTGAGGGTGGCCTACCACCACTGAATCTACAGGTATACTGAACACGAATCATACAGTGCTGCCATAGGCGTGCAAACGTGACAATAAGGTCGCCTTTTCAGGTGGTACTATGCCCATAGCCGTCCTACCTGTAGAGGTGCACCATCTGGTAGTCGGCGAACACGTTCTGGTGCTGAGTGACGTCCAGCAGCAGCGAGTGCACCATGGAGCGCAGCACCTGGGGGGGGGGGGAGGGTCACGGATGCGCCCCGGTCACCTCAGGTCACGGATCACATGTCATACCCAGGTCACAATTCAGGCCGTGTAGGTCCAGCCCAGACCATCTCGGGTCAGGGGCACGCCGTCAGGCCAGGCGGCGGCTCGGAGGGCGGCCGCTGTCCATCAGTCACGTGCATGAAGGGCTCCATCGAGGGCACCAACGCCAGGGACAGCTGGGCCGTCGGCAACACCGCAAAATACGGCCACATGAGCACTACAGCAGCAGCAAGGAAGAGAAGAGCACACGGCTCAGTCAAGAACAGGCTGGAGCAGGGGTGCACTGAGTAGTCTTTAACAGTGGGGCGCCAGAAGAGGCGTCCGGCCCTGCAACCGTGCCCCACCTTGAAGGCGCCGTAGCTGAGCACGGACTGGTCGTAGGAGGCCATCTGCGGCGTCTGGCCGGCCAGCATCTCCTCCAGCGACACCTGCGGCGCCGCGTCGAACGCCACGTACGAGCTGATGCCTGCCCGGCCAGCGGCGGAGTCAGGCGGGGCGGCAGGTCGGGCGCGGAAGCGGACTCAGGGGCACGACGGAAGGGAGCTGGGTTCACGCGCTCCTGAAGCGCGATACTGCGGTAATGGCAGAGCTTATCACGCAATGGGTAGCGACGCGGCAGTGTCAGCAGTGCAGTAGGTAAGACGCCCGCAGGATTCACAACGCAACAGATGGTGTCGAACGCAACGATACCGTTCCGAGATGGCGGCGAACGCCATTGCATGTCTCGGCACGGCGTGTAGCGGCAGGTGCAGACACAACACTCGGCATATATCACTGAGAACGCAGGATCAAGCTCACTAGAGAGGTGCTCGCAGAATGCATCGAGCGATCTTAATTTGCCATATCAATGCATCATAGGCATGCAGCCATAAACAACACACAGTCATCAGGCGAAGCCAAACCACAGCCAGCCGGCACACGTCTGCTGCTCCCTGCCGAGCCGCTCCGCGCCCTTCGGAGAGCACTGTCCGGACCCGAGCGAGCAGGTCCTCGCCGGTCGGGCGTCACCTGGCGATCGCGTGCCCCCTGTGACGTCACACCGACCTTCGGCCTCGCTGATGTGCTGCGACTGGAGGATGGCGGTGGGCGCCAGGCTGTCCACGTCCAGTTCGATGCAGATGGTCTCGTAGGCACCCGGACAGTTGATGTCGGCCCTGGTCAGCTCCTCGCCCTCAATCAGCAGTCTGCGGGGCGGAGCCAGGGGTCAGACACGGGGACTGCGACACAGAGGTCACCGTCAGGGGGCCTCTGAGTGGTCACCGTCTGAAGGAGCTCTGAATAGTCACGGTCAGAGGGAGCCCTCAGTGGTCACGGTCAGAGGGAGCCCTCAGTGGTCACAGTCAAAGGTAGCTGGGTGGTTATGATCAGAGGAACCTTGGGATGGTCGCAGTCAGAGGGAGCTCTGAGTGGTCACAGTCAGAGGTAGCTGGGTGGTTATGGTCAGAGGAACCTTGGGATGGTCACAGTCAGAGGGAGCCCTCAGTGGTCACAGTCAGAGGTAGCTGGGTGGTTATGGTCAGAGGAACCTTGGGATGGTCACAGTCAGAAGGAGTCCTCAATGGTCACGGTCAGAGGTAGCTGGGTGGTTATGGTCAGAGGGAGCTGGGTGGTTATGGTCAGAGGGAGCTGGGTGGTTATGGTCAGAGGGAGCTGGGTGGTTATGGTCAGAGGAACCTTGTGATGGTCACAGTCAGAGGGAGCCCTCAGTGGTCACGGTCAGAGGGAGCTGGGTGGTTATGGTCAGAGGAACCTTAGGATGGTCACAGTCAGAGGGAGCTCTGAGTGGTCACGGCCAGAGGTAGCTGGGTGGTTATGGTCAGAGGAACCTTGTGATGGTCACAGTCAGAGGGAGCCCTCAGTGGTCACGGTCAGAGGGAGCTGGGTGGTTATGGTCAGAGGAACCTTGGGATGGTCACAGTCAGAGGGAGCTCTGAGTGGTCACAGTCAGAGGTTGCTGGGTGGTTGTGGTCAGAGGAACCTTGGAATGGCCACAGTCAGAGAGAGCCCTCAGTGGTCACAGTCAGAGGTAGCTGGGTGGTTATGGTCAGAGGAACCTTGGGATGGCCACAGTCAGAGGGAGCTCTAAGTGGTCACGGCCAGAGGTAGCTGGATGGTTATGGTCAGAGGAACTTTGGGATGGCCACAGTCAGAGGGAGCTCTGAGTGGTCACGGCCAGAGGTAGCTGGGTGGTTATGGTCAGAGGGAGCTGGGTGGTTATGGTCAGAGGAACCTTGGGATGGTCACAGTCAGAGGGAGCCCTCAGTGGTCATGGTCAGAGGTAGCTGGGTGGTTATGGTCAGAGGAACCTTGTGATGGTCACAGTCAGAAGGAGCCCTCAGTGGTCACAGTCAGAGGTAGCTGGGTGGTTATGGTCAGAGGAACCTTGGGATGGTCACAGTCAGAAGGAGCCCTCAGTGGTCACAGTCAGAGGTAGCTGGGTGGTTATGGTCAGAGGAACCTTGGGATGGCCACAGTCAGAGGGAGCCCTCAGTGGTCACGGTCAGAGGTAGCTGGGCGGTTATGGTCAGAGGAACCTTGGGATGGTTACAGTCAGAGGGAGCCCTCAGTGGTCACAGTCAGAGGTAGCTGGGCGGTTATGGTCAGAGGAACCTTGGGATGGTTACAGTCAGAGGGAGCCCTCAGTGGTCACAGCCAGAGGTAGCTGGGTAGTTATGGTCAGAGGGAGCTGGGTGGTTATGGTCAGAGGAACCTTGGGATGGCCACAGTCAGAGGGAGCCCTCAGTGGTCACGGCCAGAGGTAGCTGGGTGGTTATGGTCAGAGGAACCTAGGGATGGTCACAGTCAGAGGGAGTCCTCAGTGGTCACAGTCAGAGGTAGCTGGGTGGTTATGGTCAGAGGAACCTTGGGATGGTCACAGTCAGAGGGAGTCCTCAGTGGTCATGATCAGAGGTAGCTGGGTGGTTATGGTCAGAGGAACCTTGTGATGGTCACAGTCAGAAGGAGCCCTCAGTGGTCAGTCAGAGGTAGCTGGGTGGTTATGGTCAGAGGAACCTTGGGATGGTCACAGTCAGAGGGAGTCCTCAATGGTCACGGTCAGAGGTAGCTGGGTGGTTATGGTCAGAGGAACCTTGTGATGGTCACAGTCAGAAGGAGCCCTCAGTGGTCACAGTCAGAGGTAGCTGGGTGGTTATGGTCAGAGGAACCTTGGGATGGTCACAGTCAGAGGGAGTCCTCAGTGGTCATGGTCAGAGGTAGCTGGGTGGTTATGGTCAGAGGAACCTTGGGATGGTCACAGTCAGAGGGAGTTCTCAGTGGTCATGGTCAGAGGTAGCTGGGTGGTTATGGTCAGAGGAACCTTGGGATGGTCACAGTCAGAGGGAGCCCTCAGTGGTCACAGTCAGAGGTAGCTGGGTGGTTATGGTCAGAGGAACCTTGGGATGGTCACAGTCAGAGGGAGTCCTCAGTGGTCATGGTCAGAGGTAGCTGGGTGGTTATGGTCAGAGGAACCTTGGGATGGTCACAGTCAGAGGGAGCCCTCAGTGGTCACAGTCAGAGGTAGCTGGGTGGTTATGGTCAGAGGAACCTTGGGATGGCCACAGTCAGAGGGAGCTCTGAGTGGTCACGGTCAGAGGGAGCTGGGTGGTTATGGTCAGAGGAACCTTGGGATGGTCACAGTCAGAGGGAGCCCTCAGTGGTCACAGTCAGAGGTAGCTGGGTGGTTATGGTCAGAGGAACCTTGGGATGGCCACAGTCAGAGGGAGCCCTCAGTGGTCACAGTCAGAGGTAGCTGGGTGGTTATGGTCAGAGGAACCTTGGGATGGCCAGTCAGAGGGAGCTCTGAGTGGTCACGGTCAGAGGGAGCTGGGTGGTTATGGTCAGAGGAACCTTGGGATGGTCACAGTCAGAGGGAGTCCTCAGTGGTCACAGTCAGAGGTAGCTGGGTGGTTATCGTCAGAGGAACCTTGGGATGGTTACAGTCAGAGGGAGCCCTCAGTGGTCACAGTCAGAGGTAGCTGGGTGGTCATGGTCAGAGGAACCTTGGGATGGTCACAGTCAGAAGGAGTCCTCAGTGGTCACAGTCAGAGGTAGCTGGGTGGTTATGGTCAGAGGGACCTTGGGATGGTCACAGTCAGAGGGAGCCCTCAGTGGTCACAGTCAGGGGTAGCTGGGTGGTTATGGTCAGAGGAACCTTGGGATGGCCACAGTCAGAGGGAGCTCTGAGTGGTCCCGGTCAGAGGGAGCTGGGTGGTTATGGTCAGAGGAACCTTGGGATGGTCACAGTCAAAGGGAGTCCTCAGTGGTCACAGTCAGAGGTAGCTGGGTGGTTATGGTCAGAGGAACCTTGGATGGCCACAGTCAGAGGGAGCCCTCAGTGGTCACAGTCAGAGGTAGCTGGGTGGTTATGGTCAGAGGAACCTTGGGATGGCCAGTCAGAGGGAGCTCTGAGTGGTCACGGTCAGAGGGAGCTGGGTGGTTATGGTCAGAGGAACCTTGGGATGGTCACAGTCAGAGGGAGTCCTCAGTGGTCACAGTCAGAGGTAGCTGGGTGGTTATCGTCAGAGGAACCTTAGGATGGTTACAGTCAGAGGGAGCCCTCAGTGGTCACAGTCAGAGGTAGCTGGGTGGTCATGGTCAGAGGAACCTTGGGATGGTCACAGTCAGAAGGAGTCCTCAGTGGTCACAGTCAGAGGTAGCTGGGTGGTTATAGTCAGAGGGACCTTGGGATGGCCACAGTCAGAAGGAGCCCTCAGTGGTCACAGTCAGAGGTAGCTGGGTGGTTATGGTCAGAGGAACCTTGGGATGGTCACAGTCAGAGGGAGCCCTCAGTGGTCACAGTCAGAGGTAGCTGGGTAGTTATGGTCAGAGGCAGCTGGGTGGTTATGGTCAGAGGAACCTTGGGATGGCCACAGTCAGAGGGAGCCCTCAGTGGTCACGGCCAGAGGTAGCTGGGTGGTTATGGTCAGAGGTAGCTGGGTGGTTATGGTCAGAGGAACCTTGGGATGGTTACAGTCAGAGGGAGCCCTCAGTGGTCATGGTCAGAGGTAGCTGGGTGGTTATGGTCAGAGGAACCTTGTGATGGTCACAGTCAGAGGGAGCCCTCAGTGGCCACAGTCAGAGGTAGCTGGGTGGTTATGGTCAGAGGAACCTTGGGATGGCCACAGTCAGAGGGAGCCCTCAGTGGTCACAGCCAGAGGTAGCTGGGTGGTTATGGTCAGAGGAACCTTGTGATGGTCACAGTCAGAGGGAGCCCTCAGTGGTCACAGTCAGAGGTAGCTGGGTGGTTATGGTCAGAGGAACCTTGTAATGGTCACAGTCAGAGGGAGCCCTCAGTGGTCACAGTCAGAGGTAGCTGGGTGGTTATGGTCAGAGGAACCTTGTGATGGTCAGTCAGAGGGAGCCCTCAGGTGGTTATGGTCAGAGGAACCTTGTGATGGTCACAGCCAGAGGGAGCCCTCAGTGGTCACAGTCAGAGGTAGCTGGGTGGTTATGGTCAGAGGAACCTTGGGATGGTCACAGTCAGAGGGAGCCCTCAGTGGTCACGGTCAGAGGGAGCTGGGTGGTTATGGTCAGAGGAACCTTGGGATGGTTAGTCAGAGGGAGCTCTGAGTGGTCACGGTCAGAGGGAGCCCTCAGTGGGCAGTAAGAGGGAGCTCCGAGTGGTCACAGTCAGACGGAAATCGAGTGATTACAGCCGGAGGGGCTCCCGAGCTGTCATGATCAAGAGGGAGGGGGGGGGGGGGGGAGCTCGAAAAAGCCACGCTCAGAGAAACCATGATCGTCACGTTCAGATCTCGAGTGTGCTCACGGTCGGCAGGGTCCGAAGTGGTCACGGTCACTGACCTTAAGGTGGTAACGTTCAGATGGCCCCCAAAGTGGCCACAGCCAGGAGGGGCTGGGAGCGGTCGAGTTTAACGAGGACTCAACGTCAACGAGAACAAAACAGTGGTCTCCGTCGGAAGGTACATCGGAGTGGTCAAGGTCCGTCTGAGGTCACACGCGCAGCGAAGCACTGAAAACCCAGAGCAGCAAACATCCATGCAAACGGTGATGAGACACTCGGACGGATCTCACACAACCACTGCTGCCAACTAGTCTGACTTGACCTGACCTGGTCTGATCTGCTCTGACTTGACCTGACCTCGTCCGACCTGGTCTGGCCTGACCCGACCCAGTCTGATCTGTTCTGACTTGACCTGACCTCGTCCGAGCTGGTCTGACCTGACCTGACCGCGTCCGATCTGGTCTGACCTGACCCGACCTATTCTGATCTGTTCTGACTTGACCTGACCTCGTCCGATCTGGTCCAACTTAACCTGACCTCGTCCGACCTGGTCTGACCTGACCCGACCTGACCCAGACAGCATGACTGACCTCTGGTCGTCGGCCTCCTTGCCGCCGAGGTCCGGCCGCTCAGTGGGGGACGCCCACAGCACGTGGTTGTGCTTGCGGAGGTGCCGGGAGTAGAAGAGATCCTCGCCGAACAGGGTGGCGTCGGCCGGCAGGTTACCGACTGGCACGTGGAAATACCTGACGGCCCACAGCAGGGGACTTGAACTGCTGGCAACACTCCAATCCACCTTGGACGATGGGACCGTGGCGTGAAAACGGAACAGCGCGATACATTTTGATACAGGGCAGTTCACATGACGCGAAGTGTGCGCGATCCAGGAACTCAGACCGGGTGACCCACACAGAAATAATCGAAACAGACTACCAGAACAGAGACAGGCATCACCCAGACGCATACGAGCGGAGCTGGCCATAGCAACTCATCCATTCAGTGGAGCACGATCAGACCATGCAGGCTTTGGACCGCACCTGATCCCCAGACCTTGAAACTCCCGAGCACCGCTCCATCACTACCCACCCGGCCTCCGCCACCGACACCAGCCACCCAGCCGACCCCGCCCTGACGAACCTGCACTGCTCGGCGGTCGTCTCCAGGATGAGCGGCGAGTTGAGGAAGTGCCGCAGCATGGCGCGCGCGCCGGCCCGCTGCCACTCCAGGCTCTGGAACAGCTGGTCCGAGTCGCACACGTGCACCGGCACCAGCGGGAAGTCGCCCAGGATCGGCAGCTGCGCGTACAGCGAGCCGAACTCTGCGGAGCGCAAGCGGAGGTCAGAGCGGGCGCTCGGAGGTCACCGGCAGAGGTCACAGCGGGCGCTCGGAGGTCACCGGCGGAGTTCACAGCGGGCGCCCGGAGGTCACCGGCAGAGGTCACAGCGGGCGCTCGGAGGTCACCGGCGGAGGTCACAGCGGGCGCCCGGAGGTCACCGGCAGAGGTCACAGCGGGCGCTCGGAGGTCACCGGCAGGACGCAGCGGGCGCTAGGAGGTCACCGGCGGAGGTCAGAGCGGGCGCTCGGAGGTCACAGGCGGAGGTCACAGCGGGCGCCCGGAGGTCACCGGCGGAGGTCAGAGTGGGCGCTCGGAGGTCACCGGCGGAGATCAGAGCGGACGCTCGGAGGTCACCGGCGGAGCGTCGACATCCACGCGACGCAGAGAGCCGGCCATTGTGACGCATTAACGGAGCAGTCCAGCGTTGTTTAAGGCGGTGAGGGCACCGTGTGGCAGCCGGGGTTTATGCCTTGGTTTGAAGGCATCGCGCCTCATGTGCAATAAATCAGGACGTCCGTGAATTACATATACGCACGAACAGTTTGTGCCTGCGCAGAGAGCTTTCGAACTATCGCGAGTAATTGCCCGCTTTTGCCATTTCCCATCACTATTCAACCCCTGCTCCCCAAACAGCGCGCAAGCGAATGCGCTACTTGAATACGACAGCCAAACCCCGCGCGGCAGAACACCGCCAGGCCCCCCACATGACACACACGTGGCCGCAGCCACCGGCGGCGCGGCGCCTACCGAGCTGCGATTGGACGGCGATCACGGTGGGCCCCCGCTTCTCGTCCTTGTAGGCCTGCAGGGCGCGCGTCAGCCTGCGGCACGCCGCGTGCTCGGACGTCTCCAGCTGGATCTGGAAGCTGAGCTCCTCCGGCGGCAGCGCGTCGGCCGCCGCGCCGCGCGCCAGCCTGCCGCCACGGTGGCGTCAGAGGGCCGGGCACCGGCGCGGCAAGGGGGGAGGGGGGGGGGGGGGACAGGCGGACCGCATCAACCGCGGCGCTGCCCGGGATGTGTCTGTGGCCGGAGGTCACCGAGAGCTGTCGGTGTGACGCGACGTGGCAGCACGGAGGACGCGGAGAGCACAAACACCCAGCCAACGCTTCGACTTTTGCTGACTGGTTTCCATACAATATAACTGCAGCGCATGCGTCAGATCAGTGCCCGGTCTACAGCGAGCACAAGCGCAGGCACCTGCACTTGCATACGGCAGAGTCCGCATACAGCAGCAATGCCACCAAGACCTCCGATACCATCACGGTACGTGACACGGTACACTTAATCGGCTAGGCAGGGTTCTTCCGCCTCCGCACCACATACAGCACATAATCACCATCAGCAAGAAAGTGAACGCGCCCGGCTGGCCTAAACATCGCCGAAAGCCGGCCGCTAGCGCAGCAGCTTCGTCTAGCCGCCGTCACTCACTTGCCGTCGCGCTCCGCCGCGTACAGCGTGCGCAGGTTGGGCATCTGGTTGGAGCGCTCTGTGTTGACGACGACGACCAGCGCGCGCCCGGCCGGCACGAGGAAGAGGCCGAGCATGGCCCGCGGCCCGCTGCGGTACTGGTACAGGAACAGGTGGCGGCAGCTGCCCGGCTCCAGGTACCGGTACTGGTTCACCGGCTTGAACATCAGCTGGTTCAGCTCGAACGTGTCCGTCTCGGAGGCCGACAGCTGGCGGTGGAAGCGCGGGTCCACCTGGGGACGGGCGGCGGTCAGCGGACACCGCGCACGTGGCGCGATTCCTCGCTGGCAGGCCGGTGCGCTGAGGATGGTGTTGGCCCGGGTCAGCGGGGCTGCTTTCTGACGTTTGAGGAAATATCGCAAGACGGCCGCAGTGACATCGATTGACAAACGCTGTGTATATGCACCCAAAGACCACATCACATCAGCGGCAGGATAGTCACAAACTCCGAAAACCCGTGCACATATACAAGCCAGGAGCCGAGCCAGGGTACCAGAAAACACGGACCAAACATCGAACGGAGCGCAGGGCCTCACTGCAAAACACCCACTGCTGGAGGCTACAGAATTTCTGGCACCCCAGCCAGCTAGCTAGGATCTATATAAGCCTGGAATGCGGGGGCAGGAAAACGAATGACCTCCCCACTGCCCGCACATGTTTGACAGTGCGAACCAGACGCTCATAACACGGTCATTTACACATGAGGTGTTTACCCGAAAGCCTACTCGTACAATGTAAAGACTGCTGCCTTCCCACAGCGCCTGAGTCCGCCTGACGCCCACGCGTTAGTACCGACCGCGACCGTGGGGCGGCGCCACCGACGTACCTGGACCACGCAGCCGAGCTGGGACATGATGCGGAACAGGGCCGGCGTCTGCGTCTCGTAGATGCCCTCGATGTCGGGCGCCGACAGGTTGGCCATCAGCTCACTGTCAGAACAGGGTGGGCTGCACGCTCGAGGCAGAGGAGGCGCACGGGGACGCGCGTCCAGCCGACCCTGGGTCTCAACACGTTATCTGCCGCCCAGCACCCGCCGCTGCTCCGCTCGTAGCTCGAGTCAGCAATGTTAAGTGCCAACGTCACGCACATGTGATGTACTAATCACCATCACTACCTATCACATTCACTGCTACCTATCACTCGTCACATGTGAGGATAGGACATGCGCCTCATTAACCACACACAGTCAGTTCGCACCGATGCCACTGCTCTCCGGCTTCACACTTCAACTCCAGCCGGCGCCTCTGCTCAGAGACCAGCAGCACCCCAGACCTCGATGCCCACCTGCTGTGCTGCCGGTACAGCTCCTCGGGCACCGCGTACTCGTACATGTGGTACGCCTGGTGCGAGCGGGGCAGCGTCTTGACGCAGCGCCGCCACAGGTCACCCTCGCTGCTGGGCTTGGCTGAGCGCTGGTTCACGTAGAAGATGCGTGGCACCACCAGCTGCGGCCGGCAGGTCACGGATGGTCAGGGCTGTTACCGGGATCACATAAGCTAAGGGCTCTCCAAGGGTCACGGAACGACACGTATATCGTCAAGGTCACAGTGGGTCGCGGAGGTCACCTCGGTCAGGAGCGTTGCAGAGATCACGTGAGGTTATCTGTGTTACCGGGGTCACGGCATGTCAAGGGTGCTACTGGCACTGCGCAAGACGGGTGCTATTGTGATCACAGGACGTCAATACAACGCAAAGCTGGGGCAGAGACCACCACACAGGTAGGTCAGCGGAAACACAGCCTCAACTCCGACACGTATCCGGCCACACGCGCAACTGCGGCCACCTGGCGGCACCCACCTTGATCAGATGGAGGTCACCACCAACCAAACACCAGAGCCGGAACGTGCCTGATTTGTTCGTGGGCACCACCTGCCGGCCGGGAGCGCGCAGACACGGTCAGCGGCGGCGTACGCCTCCTCCACCGGCGCCGATGAGCCGGAGCGCCGCACGTTGATGGAGATCCGGTCAGCTGGCGTGACCGTGCATGTAAGTCCCCAAGGGGCGGTGAGAAAGCTCCCCAGGATCTCACGACGCCCACCAGGTCCCAGCAAAGCCGTGCACGCATGAGCTGGACCTGCGCCAGCCCGAACTCGAACCATCCGGATTATGCCGACCCGGCCAACACGTACCGACCTTATCCGTTCCCAGCGAGCGTCCCATCAGCCTGACCTCCAGCGCCCAACCGACCTGGGTGACCGGTCAGTACCTGGCGCACCGCACCTGACATGTCTGACCAGGCCCGACGGAACCGGGCGGCCCGTCAATGCCCGACAGACCTGGATGATGCTCTCCAGGCCCGACTACCGCGGACGGCCCGCCCGAACATGGCCAACCCGCGTGACCCGCCGGCACGCGACTGACCTGGATGACCTGCCAGGGTGTGTCGAGCACGGTGCGCTGGGCGCGCCGCAGGAAGCCCCCGAGCGTGTCGGCCCGCGGCCCCCCGCCGCCGCCCGACGTCACCAGCGGCAGCTCAGCGCCGGCCGTGCGCGCGCGCTTCTGCCGCTCGGCGCGCTGCAACCGCTGGTGGCGCCACTTGCGCTTATGGAACGCCAGCCAAGCCAGCATCGCGTCCTGCCGAATAGCGGCGGCAGGTCAAGGTCACAGGGTAGCGCAGGATGCTTTGCTGTAGGGCAAAAGCGGGGCAAATCACGAATGGACATCGCAAATCCTGCGCGAGAAGCCCTCAACTCTCCATCTTTTTTCGCTATCAGGTCACGGTTAGTGCAGCTGTGCCACATTGAGGTAGCAAATTGTGCTGATGACTTAGGTAAGACCGCGTCACAGCTAATGCCGCTTGTCTGTAACAACACTCACGGCTCGCGTACTTACAAACGACAACAAGCTGATCATTGACAGCTCCGGCCGCGTCCGCGTGCGGACAGACCGCTCGCGGCCGCCGCGGTGGCAGCTGGGAGGCAGTGTTCACGGGATCAGTGGTGACCCAGCGCAGTGTTCACGGGATCAATGGTGGCCCAGCGCAGTGTTCACGGGATCAATGGTGGCCCAGCGCAGTGTTCACGGGATCAGTGGTGGCCCAGCGCAGTGTTCACGGGATCAGTGGTGACCCATCGCAGTGTTCACGGGATCAGTGGTGACCCAGCGCAGTGTTCACGGGATCAGTGGTGACCCAGCGCAGTGTTCACGGGATCAATGGTGGCCCAGCGCAGTGTTCACGGGATCAATGGTGGCCCAGCGCAGTGTTCACGGGATCAGTGGTGGCCCAGCGCAGTGTTCACGGGATCAGTGGTGACCCATCGCAGTGTTCACGGGATCAGTGGTGACCCAGCGCAGTGTTCACAGGATCAGTGGTGACCCAGCGCAGCTCAGCAGAATGTAAGAGCTTGGTGTTTTCCTCCGGGCGCTATCACTCTACGCGGCACCACTGAGTTTGTCGCCATGACGACCACGAAACCACCCGCCGAAGAAGCTGCCTCCCAGCCTAGATAGCAAACACGTAGCACTTCCCGCCCCCGTGACATGTCGCAGCTGCAGCCCTTCCCTGGCCCCGCCACCCCTCCCCCCACCCCGCCCCACGCGGTCGACCCGCCCTGACCTTGTCCTCGCCGAGCGGCGGCGGCGAGCCGAGGGCCTCGCGCCAGCCCTTGTTCAGGACGGCCGCCTCCTCGGCACCAGAAGTGGGTCGCTTCCGCTTGGTGACCATCGGGCGGCGGCCGGAAGGCCCGGCCGGCGAGGCCAGGTCCTCGATGTCGCCGCAGGCACCGTCCGCCTCCTGCCGGCAGATGGCGCCCCCGATCACGGCCCGTGTCCTGTCGCGCTGCGTGTGTTACGAGCCGCTGCGGCCGCGTGCGCCTGGTGGTGCGTGACGTTTGCAGCAGAACAAACGGCAGTGGCAGATGGACGCCGGCCGCCAGTTCGCCCGTGTGAAGACGAGACTCAATTGATTCTTTGCGGGCAGAATGAATGGACACAGATATAAACCACACCGAAAACAGCCAAGTTTGCTACCGGGCCGTCGTGCCAGGATGGTCTGCGGCGCTGGGCTCGGCCTGGAAGCTGGCCATCGGCACACGATTCTACTCGATCTACAGCCTCTGAGCGGAGGAGCGGGACGGAGCCACACACCGATTCTCGCCGAGCGCGCACTGCTCGGCGAGAGAGCGCGGCGCACGGCAGCCGCCACCATCATCACGTGATGACGATGACAGCATCCCGCGCCATCGACCGGTACGTGGCGTGGGCGGCGAGTCGTTACCGTGCGATCGGCGGCCGGCGGCGGCGGCGCGGCCGGCTTGGCGCCCGCCTGGAACATGTCCGAGATCTTGCGCTGCTTCAGCGTGTCGTTCTTCTCGACCATGCGCTTGTGCAGCCAGTCCGGGTGCTGCACGCGCGGCACGGGGTTGGGCACCTGGCGGCGGGTGGGCGGTGTGGCGTCAGCCAGGTCCTGGGACCGTGACCCCTGCCCGCCGGCTCACAGGTGAGTCACAGCCGGCCGCGAGGCGTACCTCGCCGCTGCCACGCCAGCATGATGGACCACAGTGCTTCCAGCTGCCTTCCTGGTGCGCTGCGCCAAACAGCGCACGAGAGCCCGCGACACCCCACTCTCAACGCCCCGCGCAAGGCATCCCCAAACTCGACCAGCAGCGCAGAGCACACCGTCTCCAGTCCACAGCAATCGCACCGGTCCCAGTCACTCCCGCATTCCTGCCATAGGAAACAGTGCCACCTGCCCAGACATCAGAGCGCAACGAAGGGTTGCACCCAAACCAGTTCTAGCGGGCTCTCGTGGCGAGCACCCCCCGCCAGCGAACGGCAGCACGCACCCCCTGCAGCGCCGCCGGGATCGTGATGATCTTCTGAATGGTGCCGCCCAGCCGCTCGATGTAGTAGCTCCAGTCGAGGATCTGGCGGATGTCGAAGTCCTTGAGCGACGAGTCCTTGAGCCAGCGGCGCAAGTAGTGCCGCTTCACACTCGGCTCGGCCTGGAAGATGGCCAACGGGACCGCCCTGGCCCGGCAGCGAGGTCAGCGGTACCGCCGGCGCCGCCCTGGCCCGGTGGCGAGGTCAGCGGCACCGCCCTGGCCCCGCGGCGAGGTCAGCGGCACCGCCCTGGCCCCGCGGCGACGACAGCGGCACCGCCCTGGCCCGGCGGCGAAGTCAGCGGCACCGCCCTGGCCCGCGGCGAGGTCAGCGGCACCGCCCTGGCCCGGCGGCGAGGTCAGCGGTACCGTCCTGGCCCGGCGGCGAGGTCAGCAGTACCGTCCTGGCCCGGCGGCGAGGTCAGCGGTACCGTCCTGGCCCGGCGGCGAGGTCAGCGGTACCGTCCTGGCCCGGCGGCGAGGTCAGCGGTACCGCCCTGGCCCTACGGCGAGGTCAGCGGTACCGTCCTGGCCCGGCGGCGAGGTCAGCGGCACCGCCCTGGCCCGGCGGTGAGGTCAGCGGTACCGTCCTGGCCCGGCGGTGAGGTCAGCGGTACCGCCGCCGGGGGCCGACGGCTGCGGGACCGGACGGGGCGGCCACCGGCGCCTGCCTTTGAATGGGAGACACCCGCCCACAGCCAGGAGCGGGCTCACGACGCTGTTCTGATTAAAACTGGACTAAAAGGGCTAAGAGAAATGACACGTTCCTCCAAATGACTGCGCCACCTAAGCTGCGACTTATATCATGCTGATTCGTGCTGATGCGGGCCATCCAGCGGTACACTGGAGTCATACCACTTCTGCAAATGCGGAGCGCTCAGTCCCACCTGGGGAAGTGCATTTGCTTTTCTCCTACAAAGACTGGATGGGATCAATCCTGCCAGTGAAAAGCATGGGCGATATAATCACTGCCCGCAACAATGCAGTTGGTTCTCCAATGACAGAGCTGGTGAACACTGCAAAGAGCACACCTCATGAAGAGAGCACCAATCCCCAGCCCTCCTCCCCCATGGCACACCGGCCCAGCATCGTCGCCAGTGCCCGGGGACCTACCTCTCCGTCACTGGCGCGCCCTCTGGCTTCTTGGAGATGATGTACTGGCACGACAGGCCGGCGTCCTTGACGATCTGATCGCCGAGGAACTCGGCCAGGCGCCGGGCCGTGCTGATCGAGGTGGACTTCTGCGCGCCGTAGTCGGCCAGACTGCGCGACATGCTGCGGTTCTCGGCGATCAGCTCGAACAGCTCCGAGTCCGGCATGTTCGCCCCCTGGCCGTGCACGTCAGTGGGTCAGGCGAGGCTGCGGTGGTGGGCTGGCGGGCAGCAGCGACGGCCGAGTGAGGACGTGCTCGGCCCTGGTGACGGGCGTCAAACGCCAGACGGACACATGCGAGTGTCTAATAGACGGTAAAGAGGATCACGCGAAAGCATGTTTACTCCCTTGCCGAGGCGATGAAGGGCTACATGAGGCCATAGTTGCTCTGGCCAATGTCATGGAAGTTACGTGAGGGCATGTTGCCCCTTGCGGAGGCCACGCAGCGTTGTGCCGGGGACTTTTCTGCCCCTGGAAGGTGTCACGCACGGTCGCGCGAAGGTATGGTCTCACGGCGGAAACCGTCTGCCCCGATGGGAGCTAGGAGCACCGACCGACGTTAAGTGAGGCCATGCTCTCTACCGGAAAACTATGGCTCCACGGTTCGGTAATTTCTGTCGATTGAGGCCATCAAATGGCTTATATACAGGGAGACCACGACGGACTGTCATTGCAGAACGCTGCAGAAGAGAGCACGCCTCAGACGCGCCGATTCAGCTCCGCATCTCCATACACGACCCTCTCACATGACGTACGAACACGCCTCGTCGACGGCCAAATCCAGCCTGTCCCCGCCCCGCTCGACGCCCCCCCCCCCCCGCGCGGCGACGGTCGCCGGTGTCGGCGCCCCGCACCTTGCTGTAGAGCACGTCCAGCCAGTAGTCGGCGATCTTGGCCACGCTCTCGTACACCTGCTCCAGCGTGGAGCCCTTGAGGAACGCTTCGAACACGGATGACTGGAAGATCTTGATGAGCTGCAGCTCCCCGCGCCGTTTCACCTCGAACCTGCGGCGGTGACGGGCAGCCGTGACACGGCCCGCGCGCCACCGCGGACCTCGAACTTCCGGCGGTGACGGGCGGCCGTGACACGGCCCGCGCGCCACCGCGGACGGAAGAACCGCGCCGCGGCGGCGGCCGAGAGGACGGCAGCTTGGCCGGGTGTAACGCTGATGGCGTGGCTTGGCGATTTCTCGGTGGCACAATGGGCGCCATTCGAGAAATAATACGCGGCGAAGGCGAACATGCTCCGGCGATGAAGCGAACTCTGATGAACTTTAAACGTAGGTCGCACTGTTCACAGCCAATGTTTGCCGATGTGCACTCACTGCGGTAATCCGGCCGGCTGCACTGCGGGCCGACCGTTTACCAGGCCGCTGGTAACGGTGACAGCTTACCCCTTCAGTTCCGCCAGCGAGCCGTCAAAGTTGAACACGGCGTACCGCTTCTTGAGCTTCTTGCCCTCCTCTTTCGAGGCGGGAAGCACCATGGCCTGGTAAGGGCCGTCCACCTGAAAGGGACAGAGACTCTTAAATGGCGTCGACCTGGATGCATGCCAACAACGCGCCAACATCCCGCCAGTACGGCCGTTGTTTACCGCCACACGTAACAACAAAGCCGTTAAAGCGTCCCCACTCCCTACTGAGAAATGGGTCCAGTTAGTTCTCTCCAGCGGATATGCATGTAGATAAGCGTATTGAGAACATTATGAAGCATATGATGCTGGTGGCATTATAGACACAATTAGCATTCCTTCGTCAAGTCTGAAGGGGTTCTCGGCGTTTCCACGGGGGAATAGGCCGCTTCCTCGCGGAGTCTTTCATCAGGGTTCCACCAACGTTGCCGGCTTAAGAGCGGAGGCAAATAGTTCGGAGACACGGCGACAGGTCAGTCCGGCCACAGCGGAGTGCCGAACGACGGGAGGAAGGGTGTGTGGAGGTCGTCACGAGGGTGTACGCACCTCGAAAAAGATGGAGTTCTCATCACGCACGGTGTATTTGAGAGTCTCCGGGTCCGCCAGGTCGTGGTACTGATCGTTGGTGAAGTGGTCCTGGAAGCCGGACACCGCCGTTACATCCAGCGCACAATCAATTACATCCAGCGCACAACCAATTACATCTGGTACGTGCGATCTACCCACAGCCTACGGTGGCCTGGCGTAGGCATCGGGTTTAGCGATCCAACGGCGCTGGGCTGCAACCCAAAACGAGCGCCTTAGCCGACTCCATGCCGTATGAAATTGTCATTAGGTAGTTAATAACAAACCTCGTAAAAGCCATGGCAGATCGCACACTTGCCCCGCTAAAACACCGAAGTGGAAAATCGGGCAAATTTGTCGGCTGAAATCGGGCGAGGGATTCGGTAAGAGCGCGACGAAGTGCCGCTCAGCGTGCGATGAATTAACAACTCATCAAAGCGCGCAGAATGCAGCGCCCCTTCAGTGTAATGAAAACAAAGGCCATACACGGAAATGCAATACATCGGTGTTTACCAAATATCCAACATCCGCGGTAAACGACGGGTCGGCGATAGCACGAACCAGCATCTTCCCGTCTGCCCCTCATCACAGGACTTCACAGCTCGCGACTCACGGCTCACCTTCACCATCAAGTTGAGGATGGCGTTGGGGAAGCTGACGGTGACCTTGGCCTTCTTGGCGTTGGTGGTCTTGATGACGTAGTTCTCCGGGAAGGAGGCGGGCAGGATGCACCAGATGCCGTCCGTGTCCAGCTCCAGCGGCCGACCCACCTGCCGACGCACCGCCAGCGTCCGGCACACACCGCTCGGAGCCCCCGCTGGTGCTGCCAGCGTCCGGCACACACCGCTCGGAGCCCCCGCTGGTGCCGCCAGCGTCCAGCACACACCGCTCGGAGCCCCCGCAGGTGCGGCCAGCGTCCGGCACACACCGCTCGGGGCCCCCGCTGGTGCGGCCAGCGTCCGGCACACACCGCCCGGAGCCCCCCCTGGTGCGGCCAGCGTCCGGCACACACCGCTCGGAGACCCCGCCGGTGCGGCCAGCGTCCGGCACACACCGCTCGGAGCCCCCGCTGGTTGCCGGCCAGCGTCCGGCACACACCGCTCGGAGCCCCCGCTGGAGCGGGCGTGGTCTCCGGCCAGGAGTCCGTACCCTCCGCCCTCAGTGAGCATGACAGAGAACCACGAGACGCATAACGCGGCACGTGACGGACAATGACACGTCAACGATCTTTTGAGCGACACGATCCCAGCTGCAAGGGGAGAGGGGGGGGGGGGGGGGCACGCGACATGACACGACATCGTCTGACCTGTTCCAGTCGATCCGAAAATTATCTCGCCAGGCCGTTTGATAGTAACATCGTCTGAGCAGACGCTCTATATTTACTGATCTGACCTGACCTGACCGTATAACCTGACCTGACACGACTATGTGACCTGGGACTGACCCCTCCATTACCTCACTTTCTTGCCGGAGGCGCGTCAAATCTTACGACTTCAGCGACTTCGCCCAACCATGCCACCTGACTGACCTGAGCCTGACCTGCCGCCTGACCTCCGACTGACCTGTTCGATGATTTCCCTCGCTCGGGTGATGAGGCCGGCGCCCGTGTAGCACACGATCCCCGCCATCTCCATGCTGTGCCAGCGAGCGCTGCCGCGCAGCGAGACACGGGCATCACACACACACGCGCACACACACAGCGGGCAGCCGGACACAGCGCACAGCGTTCACTTCCGCGGCTGGACACCTCACAGCCCCGCACACAGCAGACAGCCGGACACGGCGCATAGCGCTCACCTCCGCGGATGGACACCTCAGCCCCGCACACAGCGGACAGCCGGACACAGCGCATAGCGCTCCCTTCCGCGGATGGATACCTCACAACCTCGCACACAGCGGACAGCCGGACACAGCGCATAGCGTTCACCTCCGCGGATGGATACCTCACAACCCCGCACACAGTGGCCGGGTATGGCACGTCACCGGGCGGGAACATCGGTGACTGAGTTACAGAGTCCTCTTCACAGCAGTCGTGTGCTCCGGACACAACGTCCCGTCCCCCCCCCCCCCCCCCCCCCCCCCCCCGGGCATCACAATAGTGTGACCACCACATAGCGAGAGCAAGGACGGCGCAGTGACGGCTGACGCAGCCAACACAATATGCCGGAGGTATTTCCGAGCCACAGACGGAACACGCACCCCTTCCGCATCACGTAGCCGTAGAACGAGTTGAGGATGCACTTGTGGGCCAGCTGGAGCGAGTCGTACAGCACCACGCGGCTGTTGCTGGACTTGATGGCGCCGACGTCGCCAGACGCCTGCGCCTCAGACAGCTGTTTCTTGGCGGCCTGCAAAGGGAGGGCCGGTCAGCCGGTCAGCGCCACCTGGCGGGGGGACGAGGACGTCAGCCGCGAAGGGCGACCAACACCAGCAGAGTCGGAGATTGACAAGGACGCCACACTGGGGCGGAGGGTCCCACTCCGCGACGGAGTGTGGACCGAGAGCGCGCCGGGCGGGCGCGACGCTGTACCAGCAGTGTACCGCGGGCCAGATGAGTGCCGACACGGTGGGAACTATTGCGTTCAAGATGTCCAGGGGCCCAAGCCGAGCCAGCGGCACACAACAGCAAAACGGCGGTCCGGGTTGCAAATATCCACCAGCGTCATCGTCTCCACCAAAATTAACGGACAAAACCCCCGACGCCGACCCCGGAAGGGCACGGCAAATCTCTGACTGGCCCTTGACCTCTGCTCCTGACACCACTCCCCCACACGGAGACCGGCAGTCACCCGCATCCCGGCAGGGTACCAGCGCTTCCCCTCCACCCGGCCCGCCTCACGGACGCCGCCCTACCTTGTTGAGCGCCTTGTACTCGTAGCGACGGTCGCGGAAGGCGCGCACGGTGTCCACGTAAAAGCTGTTCTCTCTCTGGCAGATGGTGGTGCGCCGCTCCTCCATTCGTGTGATGTGCACCTGCGGCACAGCGCACTGTCAGGGACTGTATCCGGCCGGACTGGCGGTTTGAAGTCTTCTGAACCAGTCACCTGAATGCTACGCTCTGGGCGGAATGTTGGTCGTAGATCAGCTGGCTGGCTGGCTGGCTGGCCGCCCGCCTTCTTTTCTCTAGGGGCCCCCTCTTTCAGTAATTAGATGTTCAGTCAATCAAGCAGCAATCACAACCGCCCTTCTCTCCTCTCTCTCCCTCTTCCCTCTCCCTCTCTCCCTCTTCCCTCTCCCTAACTCCCTCCCTGCTCCTCCCTCCCCTCTCCCTCTCCTCCTCCCTCTCCTCTCTCCCTTTCTCCCTCTCCCTCTCCCTCCCTCTCCCTCTCCTCTCCCTCTCCCTCTCCCTCTCCCTTCTCCCTCTCCCTTCTTCCCTGCTCCTCTCTCTCTCTCTCATCCTCGTCTCTCTCTCTAGCTCTCTCTCTCTCTCTCTCTCTCTCCTCTCTCTCCTCAGACCTTGGCTCTGGTCTGCGAGAGAAACCCTCCAACCTTCAGGCGACAGGTGCCTTTGTGACGTCAGAAAACAGCCCTCAGCCCTTGATTCGGCGCCACTGTTGTGGCCACTGTCTCTAGAGGAGACAGACGGGCCTAAGGCAGCTCGCGGAGCCGCGCGCCTCAGCACTATCACGGACCTTCTTATAGGCGCGCCGGCAGTACTCGGAGAGCCGCTTCTTCTCGATGGCGGCCTGTTCGTCGCGCGTCAGCTGATGGAAGGCCCGGTCCTTGCCGCCGGGCGTCGGCTCGGCGCCGGCCGCCACGTACGGCGGGAACCTGCCGCAGGATGGCGCGGCTCACGCAGCCGTGCATAGGGACTCGCACGGGAGAGGGCGGGGCAATGGGCACAGTGGGTGTCATGAGGGTCACGTTCAGGCCACGTTCTCCGCTGCATCTGCACTCAGGGGGCGGAGACAGGGCAGGACGAACTTCTGACCAAAATGAACCTATCGCGCAATCGGGTTTGCTAACCACTTTAGAGAGAATGGCACTAAGGTTGAGCCTTTACAAACAACGTATCACACATCTTTCAATCGCACATCCCACTTAAATGATGAATCTGTCCCCTGCATCCGCACACCACAAACCCGTACATATCCCCCCTCCCGGACCTCCTGCCGCCGCGCCACCAAAGCTCCGTGCGAGACCAGAGCCCCGCCATCCCCCATCGCTACAACCCTCCCATCTCGCCATCCACAACCTGTGCCCCGCCCACTTTCCATCTCCAGCTGCTCCAGCGCTGCACCTGGCCCGGCTGCCCCACCTCTCCATCTCCAGCTGTTGCCCCACCTTCCCAAGCCCAGCTGCCGCTCCATCGCCGCACCTGCCCGGCTGCCCTACCTCTCCATCTCCAGCTGCTGCCGGATGTGCTGTAGCTCGTTGCGTTTGGCCGGCATCACCTCGCCACGCCACATCCAGCTCATGGTGCGCTGGCAGCGCGCGCCCGGGGCGTTGAAGTCGCACGCGGCGCACGTGGCCTCGTCCACCATGGCCGACGGCTGCAGCCGGTTGGTCAGGATGATGTTCGGGTACATGGCGCCTGCCGGGCAGGGCCGTCACGTCAGGCCGACGGTCAGGCACTGGATGTGACCGCTCTGAGTCGCGTGCTAGCGTGACGCTGGGCATGCGTTGTGGCACCCGCGTGACTACACGTGGCCAGGTGCAGGATCTGACGTTTACTAGTGGAGGCTAAAATGCCATCTATTCCTTTTCCGCGAACATGTGATACTTCACCAACACGACGGTACTGGACTCGACAAGGATGTCCAGGCTCGTGGCAACAGATATGCGTGGAGAAACTTGTACCATTACACAAGTCTTACAGCATAATGTCCCATGCTTTTTGTTTTGCTTTTTTTGCTACGAGCGTTACAATCTTCGATATTCCATACTGGGCACTAAAACAACAGGTCGTCGATGCAAATATAAGTAAGACAGCAGCCAGTAGTAATACCCTCATTCCTCGGAGAAAAACCAGGAGAATGGAGACAAGGATGGTGCTGATATTTCGGCAACGTGCCTTTATCGAAAATAGCAGAAGACAGCAGAAAAATAAATTACTTTGTTTCTCCATAACGCTAGATCACGAAACCGCTCATCAAACCTAAATGCAAATCTCCAGATGATGTCGAATACCACAATGTGTAAGACAAAGCGCTCACGGGGAGATGTGAATGTCGCCAAAACTCGTACCTAATGACAGTGGCAGACGTTCGTTAACAAATGGTCACGCCCCGATGCGTCACCACATCCGCGTTACTGCACACGGCACGCGCGGAATCTTGGGTTTCGCCAGACGGCTTTTAAAACTATCTGGTGCATACGCGCAAAATCCACGTAGATATGTGCTGTTTCATGAAGACGCCGACACTGGATTCCTAGCAAAATATGCAGATACCTGACAAAAGCCATGCGCAACCACATAAACCCGACGAAATTACATCTAGCAACACGGAGCACTCCTTAGTCTCATTGCACGAGACCTTGCAGGTAAATTCCAACAGGAGTTTGTCCACCACATCGAAATGGCAAAGCGACATCCACGGGCTAAACGATACTGACCCAAGTCTAACATTCGAGTGAAAACCTTCAGCCCTCCGAAATGACTAGATTCAAAATCCTGGCGTAGCCGGGCGCCATCCGCAACCGAACCACCGAGCGCGTATTGGACGCCACCGCGACACATCGCATCGACCAGCATGACGAACTGTTTCACGCATGGCCACCGGCTGCCCCGCACCACGTCCGAGTGGGACGCGGCGATGGTCTGGTACCTGCAGCACACCGACGACAAGGTGAACCCGGGCCCGCCGCCGCCGCCGCCGCCCACCGTCGAGCAGGAGTGGAGCGACACGCTGCACAAGCTGCGCACCATCAACTTCAGCTGTCGCTACCCGAGCATGGACCAGGGGCCCTCGTACAAGGCCGTCACCGACCCGCCGTTCACCGAAACCACCGAGGTAGGTACGGCCCAGCCGGCCACGGCCTCCTGCTGTGATCGCGTGTGTGGCGGGATCGCGGGGATCGCAGGGATTGACCACGAGCGGCTTTATACGCAGTTTCCTCGAGCCGACCAATCGCCCCTCCCCCCGCAACTCAGTAACAATAACAACCTGTTCCTGGTTTTCTTGGCAATCCAAATCCGCTTGAGAATCCGGACTAATAGTTCAAATACAAAGATGCCTAAATTAAAACTTTCCTGGAACTATACTAGGGCTGTCAACGAGACCCCTCAAGATCGCCGCCGAATACATCCCTGCCGTTAAGGCCGTCTGCCACATGGACACAGAGCGCGTCACAGCTCAGGGAATAAAGACAACCCACGCCCCTCAAACCGGCTACACACGACTACAGCGCGCCCGCGTGCCGACCCGCTCTCATCCCGCCGCCAGAAACGGATCCAGTTCGGCGACAAGTTCAAACACCCGCTGTACGAGCCGACCGAACCGCACGTGGCCAAGGAGCACCCGGTGACGGGCGTCATCCCGCGCCTCTTCGCGCCGCCGTACCGGCCGCTGCCGGGCGCGCCGGCCGACAAGGTGGCCTTCTACGAGCGGTACGAGGCGGCTCGCCGGCGCTGGGAGGGCCACCAGCCTGGCGCCGACGTCGAGACGCCCGGCCACACCGTGTTCCACTGACGGCGGGCGGTCGCCGGCGCCGCCGCCGGGCCTCCGGTGCCGGATCAGAGTTCTGAGGCCCGGGGTCGCCGTGCAGCGGCGGCTGTGGCGGCGCCCAGACCGACGAGCGGGGTTCGACGCGAGCCGACGGAGGACCGCAGGAGGCGCCGTGGCGCTCACGTCCCCCACTGACACAGCTACTGAGCCCCGACCGGCCGGATCAGGCAACGGACAAGCGGCATATGGACCAGCTTATTAGTGGCGCTGGCGGGCTGTCCAGCTCCAGCGGACGGACCGATAGACCAGCCAACACACTTAATGGCAAGGGGAACAGGCTGCCACGAAACGGAAAGTTATCATACAAAGCTATTTTTCGAGCAAGCCGATCGTGCTAACATTTCAGAAACAGCCGCACTTACGTCTCAAAAAAGCAAGCGCAATAAAACTGTCCATCGTCCCGCTCATTACCCGCTCTCCCGAAAACTTATACCCAATCCAGATGGTGGCTGATAGATACTGAAGGGACTACCTATCCACGTCTAGGTGGTAGACGATGTGATTCTCTAAGCGGCACCCCTCCGCGTCTACACGTAGGTGAAGTGATTCTCTAGGTGGTACTTACCCACGTCCAGGTGGTAGATGATGGGGTTCTCCAGGCGATTAGGCGTGTCGCGCAGGTCTTCCAGCTTGGCCTTGACCTCTGACAGCACCTCCTCGTAGTTGGTGACCTGCCAACGTCAGATCAAGTACCGCGTCCTTGAAGGCTTACAGATGGATCTTATCCGAGCCATACCAACAGCCGTGGTGATGCCCAAGAGCCAAACCTTGGCAGCGGACAAGGGGCCCATACAAACTGATCCCCTTCCACCAAAACCAGGATTGGGGGCACAACTTGTCTCACTGACGACGCGCCATGCGGTGTCTGGTAACACACTGAGCCCAAACACAGCTGCCACACCCTGAATAGGGTCACATGGTATGCAGAATGTAGCCAGTTCACTGTCAGGACTGTCGCGACCCGTGACAGCAGTGATGGCAGGCGACGTACGACAGACCGCAAACAACAGACAACAGGCGACAGGTAGCAGGCAATCAACGACAGACAGCAGACGACAGACAACAGGCAACAGGCGACAGGCAGCACACAACAGACAGCAGACGACGGACAGCAGGCAACAGACGACAGACAGCAGACAACAGGCGACAGACAACACAAGACAGACAACAAACGACAGACGACAGACAGCGGTCAATAGCCAGCAGACAACAGACGACAGAAGACAGACGACGGACAACAGACGACGGACAACAGACGACAGACAACAGACGACAGACAACAGAGGACAGAAGACAGACGACGAACAAAAGACGACGGACAACAGACGACGGAGAACAGACGACAGACAACAGACGACAGAAGACAGACGACGAACAAAAGACAACGGACAACAGACGACAGGTAACAGACGTCGCGCCCTACCTGCTCTATGGGGATCTTCTCCTCCACCTCGATGGCGAAGCGCAGCGTGGCGTCGGCGTTCTCCAGCAGCTTCTGGAACGCCTCGGGGACCTGCCAACGTTGGACCACACCGAACGTCACCCGATGCTAGAGATCCGGGCTTCTGGCTGGACGCCACACGGCGGTCATCACATGAACCGTAGTACCGGCCAGATGGCCAGACGGCCAGGCGGGCCGGCTGATCGGCCGCCTGGACCCTGTACGCGTCAGACTGCGGGCAACTCCGGCCTACAATCACTATAGCCGGCGGTTTCTAACTCGCTCTACCCCTCACCCTGGCGTAGAGGACATGAGCGAACACTCCCTCCGCATGTCACACACGCGGCATTCTTCAGGCTGTACTGCATTCCCAGTCCACGCTTCACAACTTCACTGAATTGCACCATCGGCCCCCGCGGGCTTCACCAAAAGCGCGCGCGTAGCCGCCCGCTCGCATATCCACAGACGACCCTGGCGATGCGCCACGGCCGGGCGCCCATCCACTCCCAACGCCACCGCCCACGCCGCCGGCACCACGAGGAGGCGGGAGGGGACACCGCCGCGCGGCGAGCACTCACCATGCGGAACCGGCAGGGGATGTCTGCGCGGAACACGCCCGACTCGATGGCCTCCACGTGGCCGCCCACGTATGTCTCGCTGTCGAGCACGTGGCCGTCCTCGGTGATCTTGTTGTGCACCGTCTCCTGCTTGTTGGGGAAGATGATGTTGACCTTGAAGGCCTCCACCATGAGCAGGGCCTCGCACAGCGTGCCGGAGCCCTTGCGCAGCACCTGGGGGAGAGGCCCGAGGCACGATCAGCAGGCGAGCGGCCGGATTACCGACGAGCACAGGGCAGTCGGCAAGGCATGTTCGAGCAGACTATCGGCACCAGGCAGTTGCGCACATTCATCCGGACATGCCGCAGTCACCTTGTTGATAACGAAAGAGGCGAGGCTGGATACGGGCAGCGTCACTCAGTGAGCGGGGGCACCATCCAGCGTCCGCAAGGAAAGATCCGTATCCAATGGAACCGGTCCATCAGGCATGATACTGATTCCAAAAGCAGCATAGAACAGCAATGTGAAGAAGTGACATCAGAAATTGGGACCTCCATCGAGATGACGCTAAACTACGAGGATGCCTGGCTGAATGAGTTATTGAGAACGAATGACTGTCGTTTCCTGCGCAGGGCTCTCACCTCGTCCGGGTCCATGGGCAGGATCGTGCAGAGGGCGAATATGAAGGGGTGCACGTACTTCATGTACAGGTAGTACGTGGCCACGGCGTCCGACACGGAGTAGTTGGAGAGCACCTGTCGGGGCACGGGTGCAACACATGCAGACCACGTGACACGATCCGACACGAGTCCGAAAGTGACGGCCACAGGGAGATCACGACACGAGATCACCAGATCAGATCACGTGACACGACGGTCACGGCTGGTCTCTCACAAACAGCTACATCAAAGCCCCATCCAACGCTCACAAAACGCCACAACGCCAGTCGCATCTAATGCCGACCCCTACGCACGTGACTCATCCCATCCCTGGCGCACGATATGACCGCCCTCCGAGCCGGTGGCACGCCAAGCCAGCGAACACTTCGGCTCGTCGCCGCAGCACAGCACTCATCACAAGCCCCACGGGCCGACGTCTACCCTCAGTCCTCAGCGCCCCGCACCGGGCGGCAGCGCGCCGGCCGTACCTGCGGCTCCTCGTTGGCCATCCGGCACATGTCCTCCGGGTTCAGCTCGACCGGGTCGTAGCGCAGCTTGGCCTTGGCCACGGCCTTCAGGTTCTGCGAGCCGACCGGAAGGTACGAGTCGCGGCGGACCCAGCTGAAACAGGGGCGGGTCAGGCGCGGACCGAGGATACCCGGCTACGCACGGACCGAGGACATCCGGCTACACACGGACCGAGGACATCCGGCTACGCACGGACCGAGGACATCCGGCTACACACGGACCGAGGACATCCGGCTACGCACGGACCGAGGACATCCGGCTACGCACGGACCAGGGACATCCGGCTACGCACGGACCGAGGACATCCGGCTACGCACGGACCAAGGACATCCGGCTACGCACGGACCGAGGACATCCGGCTACACACGGACCGAGGACATCCGGCTACACACGGACCGAGGACATCCGGCTACATACGGACCGAGGACATCCGGCTACACACAGATCGAGGACACCCGGCTACATACGGACCGAGGACACCCGACTACATAAGGACCGAGCACGCCCGGCTGCGCACGGACCGAGGACGCCCGGCTGCACTGAGACCGGCGTCAGGCTAGTACCCCAGTAGGGGGAGGGGGGGGGGAGTGCAGCGACACTGATGTCAGATTGAGCACGATCGACTGTCGCGGACGCCTCGACAGAACCTCCGCCACCGCCTGGGTCAGCCGAGGCCAGCACGTGGAATCCGTTGAGAACAGGCTGCGGTCTCACACCTTGTGAGAACGGGAATCCGTTGAGAACAGGCTGCACACCTCGGGGGTCACTGCACCGCAAAACGGAGACCAAGCCAGAATACACACAACGTACGCCTCTTGCCCACGGCAGGTGAGAATCCGCCCGTCAGAGCACAGGTGCGCGGATGGGCGGGTATGATCTCTCCTTACTTCTGGTCCTGCACCCTTCCAAAGAGCGTCAGCGTGTGCAGCGGCCATACTGAAGCTCCCGTGGAATGATCATGCCTTTCCAGGGAGATTTCCAAAATTTCATTTGCTTATGCTTTGCTGCCCTAAGCCAGTTCTTTTGAACGCTTGGCGGCCGGCTGCGCGTCGCACTTGTCCTCGCAAGTGTTTCCTGCCCGAACAGCCGCACCCAAGGGCAGAAGCACTGTGGTGCCGCCCCCATAGCCCGCCCCACCACTGACCAGAGGCAGTCCATGTGTATGCTCGGACGAGACACGTAGATGCCCTCGTTGTTCTTGGCGAAGCCGATCTCCTGGGCCATGTCGAGGCCGTGCACGGCGGCGCGGCCTTCGACGAACGGCCAGTCGAAAAAGTCGCCGTTGTAGGTGACAAAGATATGCGGTCGGATCTGTCGGACGGGGGCGGCGAGTGAGAAGGCCCCGTCCGATTGTGCGTGAGTGGAGGGGGGGGGGGGGGGGGGGCGCACGGGGCGGTAGTCCGCCGCTGGTAAGAAGGCGCACGCATTGACTCATTTTTGTCATGAATCTCAGGGCTTGGAATAAGACCTAGTTGCACATGCCGAACAAAGCGGATGGTTTAAAATAAACGTTAAGGTGCATCGTTGCTTGCAATTCAGGCCAGTACTTTGAAATGCTATCAAGATGTTCAAAAAATCAAAACCCTTACGTGTCGCCGGCAGCGGCGCCGAGTCCAGGGCCGCACCGACGGCCAGAGCAGCTGCTCCAGCGGGTGCTGTTGGGGGAGAGCCCGGCGCCGCGGCCGACAGCCTCGACAGCACCCTCACCTCAAGAATGTGGTCGAAGAAGCGCTGAATCACAGCGGCCTCGTTCGGCTCGTTGAAGATGACGAACGGCCCCTCGAACTCCGGCTTCGGGGTGTACTCGAAGTCGTCGATGTCCTGGCTGACAATCTCGCGGTTCGTGATGAGAAAGCCCTGGCGGCAGCGACATTGCTGGGACGTCACAGGACAAAATGCATGGCAATCCCGACTACAGAAAATTAGTGGGCTAGTGGTTAAAACGCGGTGGCGCAGTCAGCAACAAAGCTCAAACCTGGCATCAGTCAGCAAGGTCATTGAATAACGAACGCAGTAGTAATTCACCCACGCAAATAAGCCACGTGGTACTTCCGGTTATTTCACCAGTCGGTATTTACCCGGCATTTACCCACATGGTATTTACTAAGCCCCATTGCTTAACATCAGTCGACTATCACAAGACCCAGTCAGCGGGCGGAAATGATCTCATCGTAGGCTTCAATGTATGACTGAGCTACCACGCCGACAGCGCTCGTCCCCCCCCCCCCCCCGCCCTCGGCGGAGAGCCTCGCGTTCGCCGCCGCTGCCGCACCTGGCCGTCCACCATGTAGGAGATCATCATGATCTGGTCAGTCTTGACGTCGGGGAACTTGAGTGGCAGCTTGGTCGTCTCGATGTCGTACGCCAGCACGATACAGTCGGGCCACTCCAGCAGGTCCGCCCGCAGCGTGATCAGCGGCGGCTCCTGGCCGCGCGTGCGCACGCTGTACCACTTGCCGATGAACAGCTGGTTGTCGATGCTGACGCGCACGTGGTACGGCACGTCATACTCTCTGCAGACAGGGGAGGGGGCAAGAAAGGGTGCGCTTGCAGACTCGCAGCGGCAGCTCGCTGCCAGACCGTGCGACTACGGCCCCGATGTGCGACCTCGGTCGTCCCGGACGGCGCTGCAACACCTCGCCGGGGTTCTAACCGACCAACTGCTACACGCTTTTGCTGACTTTTCTTAGCGCAAAAGCAATGGCCGCCACGTGTGGCGGGGCTCATCCGAGCACGGCCACTGCAAACACAGTATCTGCGCCTGATGACAGACCCCCACACCTCCACGAGTCGACTTCGCAACTTCACTTGTACCCGCTCTTGACGTCCACCCTCCCATAAGGATGGGCGACGGAGCGAGAGGTTGTACCCGCTCTTGACGTCCACCCTCCCATACGGATGGGCGACGGAGAGAGAGAGGTTGTATCTGCTCTTGACGTCCGACCCTCCCATACGGATGGGCGACGGAGAGAGAGAGGTTGTACCCGCTCTTGACGTCCACCCTCCCATACGGATGGGTGACGCGAGCGAGAGGTTGTACTCGCTCTTGACGGCCACCCTCCCATACGGATGGGCGACGGAGAGAGAGAGGTTGTGCCCTCTCTTGACGTCCACCCTCCCACACGGATGGGTGACGCGAGCGAGAGGTTGTACCCGCTCTTGACGTCCACCCTCCCATACGGATGGGCGACGGAGAGAGAGAGGTTGTGCCCTCTCTTGACGTCCAACCTCCCATACGGATGGGTGACGCGAGCGAGAGGTTGTACCCGCTCTTGACGTCCACCCTCCCATACGGATGGGCGACGGAGAGAGAGAGGTTGTGCCCTCTCTTGACGTCCAACCTCCCATACGGATGGGTGACGCGAGCGAGAGGTTGTACCCGCTCTTGACGTCCACCCTCCCATACGGATGGGCGACGGAGAGAGAGAGGTTGTGCCCTCTCTTGACGTCCACCCTCCCATACGGATGGGCGACGGAGAGAGAGAGGTTGTACCCGTTCTTGACGTCCACCCTCCCATACGGATGGGCGACGGGAGAGAGAGAGGGGGGGGGGGAGTGAGACAAGAGAGCAGGAGGAAAACCAAGGAGGGGCTGGAGGAAAGAGAGAAGGTGCGGAAGGGAAGCGTCCATCGGCGAGACGCGGCGGAGACTGGAGGCGCGGCGCAGAGCCGACTCCGTACCTGATGTCCACCACGTTGTCCATCTGGTTCTTGTTGTCCGGCTCGTCCCCGTCGGCGCCCGTCATGTACGACGTCAGCAGCTCCGAGTACGCCGTCTGGAAGCCGTGCCGGGAGGTGCAACAACAGCAGCGGGCGCAGTGCGGCGTTCGCGCCACATGCCGCACGCCAAGGGTGTACGGCAGGAAGCGATGTTAAATTGTGTTGTTCAACTAGCGGGTTATAGTGAGTACAAGGTGTACGCAGATCGCATGAGGCGGGTTTGAGCCCGCAGCTGACCCATCCGGCGTTCGGTTACATGAACATGGAGCCGAGTGGTGTCCGCATGCTGGAGGTGAGTATGGGTCGTGATGATGATGATGATGATGATGATTTAGGTTTGGGGGCGCATCGACTGTTGTAGGTCATGCAGCGCCCATGACTGTCATTTTACCCAGAGCCGCAAATCAGGCAAGTGCATCAATCGCGTCACCCTACCAAGCCTTGATGAGCAGGCCTGGTATCATGATGAAAAGATTACTGGGACGTCTACAACGCGAAGAAACTGCAACACTACCAGACTCGAGAGCATGCGAACAATCCCCTAAAAAGTGACATAGCGTGCGACTCTGGGCGTTGTGTCCGAAAAACTGCACTCTCGTTGCTGTAAGGTGACGGCAAGCGACGAGTACGTGATGCACGGACAGCGGGTCAGAGCATCAACTGTAGTGTGGTCTGTCCCCAGCCAATGACAGGTGACGGTGCGTAGCATATGTGTGGCCTATGCGCAACCGACAGAGGGCAACCTCCTCCCTCCTATTCTTGCGAAAACACTGTCATAGTCCAGTACGGGGTTTCACTGACTTCTGCTGTTTGGCGCTCGGGGACTTTCAGTGGAACTGCCATCGCTTCTGCATGAACGACGCTGCAGGGTACATGTCTTGAGCTGGTAGTGGTGTGGTAGGAATACGCGTCCCTGTCGTAGCGCGCTTTGCTGCTGCGTCAGCAAGATCGTTTCCGCAGGTCCCCGCGTGACCTGGGATCCAGCACAGTACGACCGTGTTTCCTGCTCGATCCAGCGAGCTAAGACACGATCGGATGTCCTGGACCAGTGGATTCGACGAGGAGAAGCCACCAACAGCCGGGAGACTGCTCAAGGAAAAAATCAAATGCAAACTGCTATCGTCTACCTCAATAAGACAGAGGGCTTTGCTGATGGCCATAAGCTCGGAAGTGAAGACCGACGCGTGTGCGGGCTGTGTGAATGACCGTGTTGTGGATCCACACACACAAACGCACCCCGCACCTGCATCCGTCTTCGAACCATCCGCATAAGTCATCACGCATCCGTCAAAGGAGGCTATGTGCTCTAAGGCTGTGTCTTCAAGTTCCGTCATGAGAACGCGTTGCTTTTGCATGTTTGATAGCGAAACATCCACTCTTGGCGATGGAAGTGAAGACTGCTCCCAAGGAGCAGTCTCCATGAGTTTAGATTTAGGACACATCGTAGGCTGGATGCAAGTTGCAGTGAAGTTTCGGTCCCCTACACTGGCCGAAGCCGGTGCCGCCACGGGGGCGAGTATAAGTCAGTAGCACACAGAGTGCGCCAACGTGCGATACTCCACATCAGCGTTTACCGCAGACCGCCACCACGCACTGGTGCCTTCAATCACAGGCAGTCCTATCACGTGACTCGCGCCGATTATCCGACGCAAGGAAGGTCGCCGGGTCTCCGGTCTTCGGTCTCCGGCCCGCTGGGGTTTGAGCCCAAACGCGACGAGAAAAGGACGAGCGAGACGTGGCGGGAGGAGGGGCCCAGACCCGGCCAGAAAAGGACGGGCGAGACGCGGCGAGAGGACGGGCCCAGACGCGGCGAGAAAGGGACGAGGGAGACGCGGAGGGAGGACGGGTCGAGACGCGGCCAGAAAAGGACGAGCGAGACGCGGCGAGGGGACGAGAGGACGGCGCGGCCCAGGCGCGACGAAAGGACGGGCCTAAACGTGATGAGAGAACGAGCCCGGACGCGGCGAGAAGACAAGCCCAGACGTCGCGAGAGGACAACCGCCGGCACGCCGCGGGCGGACGGCGGCGGCGCCGTTTCAGAATGCAGTGACCTCTGACCTGCGACTGGCGCCGCTCTCTGTTCCGTCGCACCGCCGACAGCACGTCCCGCTTGACCTTCTGCAGTTCGCTGACGGTGAGGAAGGACAGCTTCAGGTAGTTCCTCTTCAGGCCCACAAGGTGGTTCGGCTGGGAGGGAGGCAAGCGACATGGTGACGCAAGAATGGACGGCTGTCTGTTTGTCGCCAAGCTTCGTGCCATGCGCGCGTCGTCACATCACATCTACAGAGTGGCGAGGCAAGGAAAACTGGCTGCCAAACTATAGAGTAAGACAAAAACAAAATAGAATAACAACAGTGAAGCAGTGAAACACAACACGTACATACCCTACCATTATGCGAAATGTTCCCCACCAAGCAATACTTAATCTAAAGCAAGTGCCACCGCAGCAAGCCGCACATTTAGCAACACACTACGTTATGGGGAGTTACTTTCGCAACAAGCTTCTGCCGTTAGTCCGGAGGTCCACGTTCGGATGGTGGGGTCCAGGTGCACGCACCACGCGCTGCTCAGCGCAAATTCAGATCACAAATGTCCAGTCGATCAAAAAGTTTGGACGAAACATTTTAATGACGCCTACAAAAAGGCATTGTTCAAACAAGACATTCGATAACAAAAACAATGAGAATGACAACAAGAAGACAGCTAATAGGACATTCGCGTGAAACACCAACGACCAACCGAATATCAATTGAGGTAGGAGCCTGCAAATAAAACTCCAGAAACTTCGAAACTTCGGGATTCGAACCCAAGATCGTCGGGCCACCCAATCGCCGCGCAGCCCGCACAAAAATGAGACGACGGCGCCCGCTGTGCGCGACACGAGTGAAGCCGACACCGGCGGCACCGACGCCGGCCTCCGCCAGACTCGACAGCATCTTACCAGGTCCAGGTCCTCCTTGGAGACGGGCTCGATGCCGACCACGATGCCGGCATACTTCTTGGAGAGGAAGGCGACGATCTCCTCGTGGGTGCCCTCCTCCGGTAGGATGTAGAAGTACGGTTTGAAGGGCAGCGAGACCTTGAAGCGGCCGCCGTTCTCCTGAAGGAAGTAGTAGTCGACGGCGCCCACCAGCCGCTTGTCCTCGTCCAGCACCTCCGTCTGGCGAGGACAGAGCGTGGGTATTTCCCTTCCCATCAGGAGGGTGCAGAGCTGTCTGATGTCATACGAGCGGTAGTCCCAATCGTGAACTAACAAAGCGCGGTTCATCGCCAGAGAGGCGCAGGCGCCACACAACACGAGTGTTTGGCTGGACGGTTCCCACAAAAGACGGGTGAAATGAAATGGCGTGCTGTGACATCCAGCCTGCATTGGCACTGAACGCCGCACTCGGCTGCTGAGGCTTCATGGCGTCGCCCACCTCTTACCCTGGTGGGGAGGAGCCATGTTCCTAAGACAAGTCCGAGACATCAAGTCAGCACCGTCGATATCGCAATGCACATACCAGCGCTGATGCCCCAGTGCGCCCACTCTGCGCACACGAGCCGCACACCCCACCGAACATCTGGCCACGGAGCCTCCACCGGCAGCCTCACCACCGCCCCACAGTCGGGAGCGACCCCGGCGGGGCAGCGGCCGTGCCGCGGCGGCCGCCCGCCTACCGCGTGGAAGTTGAGCAGCCAGCCGACGCGCTCGCACACGTCGCGGGCACGGCAGAACCCGAACTTGGTGTCGATGGCGTCGTTGTCGAGCGAGTTCTGCAGCCGCTTCTGGGAGGCATCCTCCTTCCTGGCGACACGCAGGCCCGTCTCATCACGCCCCGCTCAGGAGGGGGGGGGGGGGGGGGAGGGACGGTGCGGCGACACACGCTGCGGGGGAGGGGGAGGGGGAGGGGTGAGGACGGGGACGTCGGCGGAAGCGGGGTGTGAGATACGCGGCCGCCGGTTCCGACTCGAAAAATACCGCCGCAGACGTAGGCCCCGGAGGTGGTAAGTACTCGATATCGCGTCGGGCGGCAAACTCGTCCACCCAGCACGTCACCAGCATCACGCAGCCCAGAGGCCCGCGCCCGAGCAACGCGCACGTATCACTGAGGTGCACACGTCTTCGGTCAGAATTCCTATCCGCCTGTGCTGTCTCAGCACGGACGACGCGCGGAGGGCGGCGTCCCGGTTACGAACGTACACCCAGACATGTCGGATGGCTGGTTAGTCACTCTGAAGTCAGGTCCGTCTGGGGCATATTTGGGATGGCCGTGATGTTTTCCTCAGCACCAATGCTGTCACAGAGATAACATAAAATTCATGCCCAATTCATTCGCACTTATATCCCACGCTAGATACTTGACAACGAACTGGTCCACCGCCAGTCGCGTGCTTTTTATAACACAGATGGCTCTGATTCGGGAAAACGCGACCCACCATGCCTATCATTGAGTGTTCCGCTCTGCTCGGTAAGCCCACAAGCGTACCACAGCGGGACGAGCCTGTGACCAACGGATGAGCAGGCACGGCCGGCTGGTCAGCCGCGGAGTCTTACATGTAGAGTCCGCATAGAGCGTCTACGACTGAATCAGAGAAACCCTCGAGTTCACCGCCCGCCGAACGATTCCCAGGCCATCCGAGGGGTCCAAATCACTCGTCTGGCCCGGGCGACAGCAAGGCCTGTCTCGGGCCGGCATGTGTCGTCGCTTCAGCCGAATGGCACGCGCCCGGAGCCCGGAGGATGCCGCGCTGCTCGGTCTGCCACATCACGGGGGGCACGACACCGCCCCTCCCCAGCCGCACCAGTGGCCGAGGCCTTCGCCAACTGGCGCGTGACTCGGGCGCCCGCCAGCGCTGCCTGACGTCAGAGGAAGAGGCCGGCGAGCTGGCGATAGTGGCGCCGGCGCCGCTTCCTGTGGCCAGAGCGAGCCTGGTCGAGGCGTGAGCGACCACGCGCCCGCCGGCGGCACCGCGCCATGGCAGGTAAGCAGGGCGGCGGGCGGCAGACGCGCGGGCGCCGTCGCCGCACGACCCGTCTGGTGGGCGTCCAAACTGACGGCTAGTGTCGCACCTACATCGCTGCCATTTGAGTGAGGTGTTCATCTCGATGACAGACGGCCGGCTGTGCAATTTGTTCTGTTCTATGGGAGGGACCTCGGGCCAGACCCCGGTCGAGTGATGTCAAAAGCAGCGTCGGAGGTTGTGTTTCGGTTATCCATTGTCATCTAGGATTGCCGTCCGGCCGCACCCAGTCCAAAGCACAGCTGCCTCAGCTGCCAAGGCTACATTAGGACGAAACATCTTCATCCAGCTTAAAATTCTCAACATTGTCGGACGTTCAATTTAACGCCGTTTCTTGACCCACCCCGGGTGTCACCATCTGGCAAGCCAACGGTCCTTTTTTACAGTTCAGCGATTATTCGCCAGGGCCGCTGCACTCTCTCCCCTGTCGCTAGCTTGTGGTTGCTAACCATGCCACATGTCAGGTCAGCCTCGCGTCAGCGGCAGCTTCGGGGACTCTGTCCCGCTCTGATATTTATCACGGCGAATCGGCGTGATGCACAGAAAAAAACTGATTCTGAAAGTTGGATATAGCGGGAGCCCAGAGCTATTTCGCGCAGATAACCCGCGGTGAACTGTGACATGGCTACGCCTTCCACCACCTTCTGCGACGCACCAGTGCGAATCTAGCCGGACCCTCTGTATATCAAACATTGCAAAATTCGTCCGAACGAGCTCCAAAATGGCACGTTCGGTCACCAGCTGTGAGCTGCACCAAACATGCATGAACAAAAATGATCCAGCAAGCCGTGAGCTACGGCAAACGCACCCACACAGGCATGCACGCACCCACGCACGCACGCACGCACGCACGCACGCACACAGGCAGGCACACACACATACAGAGTTGCCGTTCGTGCGCGGCGAGCCCGCGCACGGACCATCTCCAGCGGCGGCACCGGTCAGGGCGTGACGGACGCTCTGTGCTACGCCCTGGCAGGTACCCTGACCCCGCTGGCGCACGGGCTACTCCTGCTGCTACTGCTGCCGCTAGTCGCCGCCAGCATCTCCCGACTGGAGAACGTCAACAAAACGAGGATTAGCAGCAACGGATTCGCTGAGGTACAGTGGACAGTCGGGAGAGGACCGGAAGGGGGAGGATCGGAAGGAGACGGGGTGGGGGCTGGGGGGCACAAGGAGGACGGTACGCGGAGAGCGAGCAAGCCAAGCGGAGAGCTGGAGAGGACGACATAAAATAAGTACCAGCTTCTCTGGCGGGGCATTTAGCAGCATAGGTCATTAAAATAGTACACTTCCATCTCACCCAGGATTAGGGTAAATGCGAGTTTAGGGCAAACGGACAGGGGACCTACATAAGCAAAACGAATAGCAGTGTCATTTACGACCAACGCGTGCGAGCAACGCGCCCCGTTGGCTACCGCCCACGCCACTCAGCTGCCAGTGTCCGACGTTGCGATCAAATCAATGGGCGGCAATCCTTTGGCGGCACGCCCAGACTTCACTCAGCCGCCTGCTACTGAAGGATAGTTGGTGAATTGGCCGAGACATGCATGGCACACGAATGGTGGTGCGCGCAGCACGGACAGCTATGCCATGGTTTTGTTGTTTATTGGAGTTAACGGGCGCGCCGACTGCGGCGGTCATTTGGCGCCTAGCCATGGTTTTGTACAGCATGTTAAAAGCTCTCGGCAAAAAATTCCGTTGAAATGGAACGGCTCTGAAGGGGCGTTCCTCTCGGTGTCCTCGCAAAGAGCTATGGTTAGCAACGGGGCCTCAACCCAAAAACCTCCCTGTGAAACGTTGTGTCAAATCTCAGATTTCTAGCAATGCCTGTACTTATTCCGTTGGTAGTCGCAAAACTGCCGGCAACATGTCAGTAATGACATCATTAATCACCAGAGAGTGGCAGCCGCGCTGTCCTGCTCGGTCCAACGCGCTGCCCGCCATTCCAGGCGAGAACGATACAGATCACTGGCAGCCGCATCGGGATAGTCGAGCGCGACGCCTTCTCCCATCCGGCGAACGTGACGGACGCGACGCTCCTCATCGTCGACACTACGATAGGCGACTGGTATGCTAACGACATGAGCTCCTTCGTCAACGTCACCATCACGGGGAGCACAATCGAGCGGCTGCACGCCGGCGGCATCAACGTCTCCCGGCTGGGCCACGGCAACTGCACGCCGCCGGCTGCCGCCTCGCACGTGCACGTCCGCCTCACGAACAGCACGGTCGGCACGCTGGCCAGCGGCGCCGTCACGCTGCGGGCCGGCGGCGGTGTGCTGCGGCTCGACAGCAGCGCGATCTCCAGCGTCGGCGCCGGCGCGCTGCGGCTCTCATTCCGCGTCCGGCTGCGCGTCAGCAGCAGCGTCTTCGGCGCGCTCTCCCCGCACGCGCTCCGCGACGTGTGCTCCGACCTCGTCACCTTCCGCTCGAACCGGCTGCACACCGTCGGCGCTTATTCGCTGCGCTTCGGTTCGGAGCTGTGCGCGGCGACCTGTCCGCTCGCGCGCCTCTTCGTGCGTCGCATCCGCGACAATGTGCTGCCCTGCGACGAGCGGCTTCGTTGGCTGCGGGACGCGCAGGCCGACTGCAGCGCGCTGCCGAAGTCGGTCGCCGACGACTACCGTCTGTTCGCTGACAGCTCGCTGTGCGGCGACGAGGGCGTGCCACGGAAGGTGGCTCAGTTCCTGGGGCCGTCGCGCACCGGGTCGCGGCTCACGCGCTTGGAGCTGGTGATGGCGGTGGTGGTGCCGGTGGGGATGCTGGCGCTGGCCACTGGGGCGCTGTTTGGCCGCTGGTGCGGCCGACGGGCGGCGCGCGAGCAGAGCTTTGACGAGGAGCCCCACGCGCTCCAGGTCAGCCAGCCGCTGCACCCGTCCATCTACCGCAAGGAGCGACAACGCCAACAGAAACTGGTGGACGCCAGGGAGAAGCCACCCACACAGCCGGACAGGACTGAAACTGTCCTCGCACAGCCGGACAGGTGAGACGATGTTCCTGCGACCTTGAAGCACACAGCAGGTGTGTTTGTATTCAGCTGCGTCTTTGCACTTGTACTCAGATATGTCCTAGAGAAGTACCGATGCCTAAGTGTGGACCGCACGGGCCGTGCGAGAGGCGTGCGCACCAGGAGTGAAACCGCGCACCAGACGGGGTGGGACTCACGACACCACACTGAAAAAGCACCTTGTATTCAAAAGGACATGCAGCCGGGTGGCTGGGCGGGGACTGTTGAACTGCCAAAGACGGCGCTTGTTTCCAATACAGTTCCTAACGCCTACGCTGATGCCAATCCTGGGGAGGAATGGCAGCCAGCAGATGCCATGCTCTGCCTCTCAACACAGACCTAGAAATCCGTGGGCTCTAGCGACGTCGTCAGCGCAGGCTCACGAATAGGTCGTACGTCCGTTGGCGCGACTCGTGTCGTCCAATGACCACAGGCGTTCGGGTGAGCTTTCCTAGACAACGGATCACTCTCTCTGACATTCCTGGCCGCCACTTACGTCACTCCAACCTGCCGTCTCCATCTGGGTCTCCCAAACTTCAATTGCAACACTTTCCTCGACAGGATACCAGAGAACGATTACGTGCCAGTGATGCGTCCGCCGCTGTCGGTGCCGCCGGAGAGCGACATCCCACCTCCAGTATGCAGCCGGCCACCGCCAAAGGGCCATCTCGACACCGCCAACGAGCCGCTCTACGCAAACCTGCACGGCGCGAGGGCGCTGGCCGGCTGGAAGAACTAGGCTCGCCCGTGGCGGGAGCAGGCTCGAGTGTGGCGGGAACGGGCTGGACTGTGGCGGGAGCAGGCTCGACCGTGGCGGGAACAGGCTGGACTGTGGCGGGAGCAGGCTGGACTTTGGCGGGAAAAGGCTGGACTGTGGCGGGAGCAGGCTCGACCGTGGCGGGAACGGGCTGGACTGTGGCGGAAGCAGGCTCGACCGTGGTGGGAACAGGCTGGGCTGTGGCGGGAGCAGGCTCGACCGTGGCGGAAACAGGCTGGATTGTGGCGGGAGTGAAATCGACTGTAGCGACGCCTCCGGGCTTGGTCGACATGAGTGTGGTGCACCAGCAGTGTTCTAGGATATTACAGGGGAGGAGGGGGGGGGGGGGGGGGGGGGGGCGCCACGGCAGCGTACCTGCAGAACGTGCCGAGACGGTGCACCGCACAGCTGACGGGAACAGTGCACCCACGCAACGCATTAGGGCTTTGTGCCGAGAGTGTACCGGGCCGGTGCGTCATGCTGAGAGCGTGCCAGGACTCTGTAGCAGGAGAGCACAACGAGAGAGTGCACGGGGATGTGCTGAGGTGACGCACGGTGACACCGGGCCAAAACAATGCCAAACCAGTGCGTCAGAACCCGAACGATCTACGAGGAGAGTCACAGAACAGCGCAATGCCCCAGTGTATCGGGCTGGCGTACCGTGACAGAGTGCCGAGACGGTGATCAGACGGGGTCAGAGAGCTGGGCCGGCGGCGCGCCCGAGCGGTGCGGCCGAACACTCTTCGGAGGAGCACCGCACCGGTGTGGTGACGCGCAGGCGCGCCGCCACTCGGCGCCGCCGCCCGGCAAACTGACGCGCGACGGCGCGCCGGATTCGCACGAGACCGTGGCAGGGGTGGCCCGTCCACCGCGCGAACAATCGCGGCGCGCGCACGGCCGCGCAGCCGTACGTCCCGCCGCGTGCAGTGCTGCGGCGGAATCATGGGGTACCAGCTGTCGTGCGGTGCACTGTTCGCGCAGAGTGCGTGCGCGAGCGTTTCCACGTCTGTGTTTAGTTGTCTAAAGTCGTGACGCGCGCACGCGCTGCCGTGGGCTTCTTGAGCGCTGCTGCGCGAGAAGGCGTCGCCGCTAGGGAACCAATACCATTCCCTCTCCGAACGAAGGTGGAAGAATCAACTCAACCAAAGAGGAAAGGCGCAGTCGTTCAACGCCCTGGTGGGCATATATCTTTAGATCTGGATATGTCCATGTACAAACGGTGACTGCGAAAGAAAATTACCGCTTCTTCGAAGCGTATACGTGACGTTGAACACTACCGACTACTATCTAGGTGAAGGGACGCAAGAAGACATCGTCGGTGGGAGGGCGGGAGACAGACGGGCTCATGTGTCACGCCCAACGCTCTGGGGGAGTATCTGAGATGATCGGCGATCACGGTGTCTTGGTAGTTGGTTTGCTAGGTAGTGGTTGGCAGTTGCGCTAGGTAATTGGTTTGCATTGCCGGTCGAACTTCAGACATGGGCTACATTACACGCTGTCCTCGTATGTTCCCCAGACCAGCTGACTGGATCCGGATCACTACCATGTCTAATTTGTAAACGCATCTGCCGTGTGCGCATGCACTCGGCGCCGAATGTAACCACTTGGCGTTTAACTGTGCGCTCGGGCCTGAGCTCTAATGCCCCGGTAACCGCGATCGTGTCATTCTCAGAACGCTTGTGCAACCGCCGTCAAGTAACGCAATAGCTGGCCTTTGCTGTTCAATAAACGACCATTGGATGGAACCATATCTGGCCGACGATCACAGAAGGCAGCCCAGTAAGACAGAACCTTAGAACAGTCCAATGCTAAGCTCCTGACATTTGGTTCAGCCTCAGAGCCTTAGAAACTTGTAGCATGCAATCAAGCTACCCACAGAACAAAGCATTCCAGAGACAGTTCTCTATGCAAGCTCTGGTATGACATGTTCTTCTCTTCTCATCCACTTAAAGCTCCACCAATCCTGGCAGGATCCAATGCACCCCCAGCATAGTCCAGACACAATCCTGGTGTGGAGAGTCAGGCACGAATGCACCCCCAACACTGCCAGGACACAGTTCTGGTGTGGCTCGAGGTCAGTCAGGCACAAATGCACCCTCAGCACAGCCCCGGCACAGTCCTGGTGTGGCCCAGGGTCAGGCACACACCCAGCACAGCCCAGATACAGTTCTGGTGTGGCCCAGGGTCAGAGTCAGGCACAAAATGGTACCACCATCGTGCAAACACAGACCAAGGGTGTACCAAACAAAGTCTAGCATGTAAGTTGTTCAGTGCTTTAGTGAGGAATGTTATTCATATAGATAAGACAGAAGTATTACCCTCATTCCTTGGAAAAAAGCCAGAAGAACGGAGATATAGTTGGGTTGATATTTTGGCAACATGCCTTTATCAAAACAATAGTAGAAGTTAATATTGATCACAGATGGCGGCCTGGCAAAACCAGACCTTATGGTCCAATGCTAGGCTCGTGACATTTGGTTAGGCCTCAAAGCATTAGAAAATTGTGGCATGTTTTGTTTGCATGCATACTTGGAAACTGCACAGCAGCTAGACCTTAGAACATCATTTCATCTTTTTAATGCAGATGTCTAGGCTTTAGTGACAATGCCTGGCCTATAGTAACCCATAGCCCTGGTTGTCTGCATATTATTACAGAGCAAATATACCCTACACAGCCAGATCAATAGCATCTACAAGAGAGTGTGCATTTATATGGATGTCTCACCATATGACAACTAGCCCCCTCCCCCCTCCCCCACCAATGCAACCAGTACTTCTCCACCACACATGTCCAGAATGCAAAAATAATCCACTGTACCACCCAACTATTCAACATCTTTGCACTGAACCTGGGGCTTACATGTGTCAAGCTAAGGCCAGGCCAAATTGTGTTGAATATTTAGATAGCTTTAGTGTGAGCAACATTTCATTTCCACCTGATATTGCTCTTGCCATACCATAATTCCTCCAAACATCATCTCTCTAAGAGCTAAAAATAGTCATAAGCATGCACGAAAATTTTGAGCACTCATATCTACTGGGTGCACTGGCTAGTATTGTTGCAGAGATGTCCCTGCTATACCAGACATGATCAGTGACACATGAATCTTTTGGAGTATGGGCACAAGTCACTATGTTGATTTGAGCATTAAATACTTTATTGCCAGAGGCCATCACAACAATAGTGCCTTAAAGCAGCCACAATTTCTGGTAGCGAGCCCATGCTTCAAACACCCTGTTCATACACAGATAAAAACAAATATGTCTTGTCTGGCATTTGGGGTTGGTAGAAGTCAAAAACATCAGGTGGTAAATGCTTCCAAAAATACAGTCAAACACAACAACACAATTATCAGACCATACACAACACTACCATCACTCACCAAGTACCATCATCTTTTCCAGCCTGGAACTTCCCAGTATTTTTCAAGAATCCCTTTTGCTTCGCTTGGGCCATTCTGCTACGAATTGGCAACTTCGCTTAGGCACGTAGTGCAGCGTACCAGGAATAGCTCTAAATGGGATACGACTCAATCATTACAAATAAATGAGGGCTCAACCGAGAGTTTACACCATCCCTGGCACCCCTCACACACAACATCCCAATCCTATGCACAACGCAACCACAGACGGACGACTGCGCCACGACGTCTTCCGCGCATCTATTGCACCCGTTTTGTGTGGATTTCGCGCGGAAAGCTGTCACCCCGTGCTCAGAACAAAAGTATATTACCACTATTTTTGTGCAGGTTTCAAAGTGATCTTTGGCTCATCAAATATTCAATATGGAGTATTAAAAACATTACCTTACACAGAAATACAAACACTAAGCTCAAATATTATTAACTGGACCTAATTTAAGGGAATTTATTTTTTTGTTCTAAAGGGAGTGGAGGTTTCCGAGCACCTAAAACACTGACAATAGCTCCAGATGTCGACTTAATGCTAATGCTGCTGCAACTGCTAACAAAACTGTCTTTTCATAATGAATTCAAGTTGATTAGATGCTGCATGAGTTACTATATGCCTTTTGAAATTTCTGGCTGAAATATGTATACATGTGCATTCGCATGTTTATTGCTCCAGCATGTCCAGCAGCCAATACGCTACCGAGTTGGTGAAGGTTCCAGTGCTCTGGACCTTATTTTCACAAATGAGGAGGGCATGGTGAGCCAAATCAAATACCTGCCTGGGCTAGGTAACATTGACCATGTGGTAATCAAGTACACTTTGGTCTGCTACTCTGGGCTACAAACTCCTCGTCCCGGCCAGATGACACACACAAATTACGAGCATCTGGCTGGCATCCTCAGGTCAATGGACTGGTCCCTGATGGAGAGCCTCAGCCTCGACGATGCTTACCAGTTCTTCAAGGAAAGAATCGCCAGAGCTACTGAGGTTTGCTCCGTCAGGAGAAGGACTAAACCTAACAAGAACTTGTACATGAACCCAAGAGCCATGCAGCTAAAGAAGACTAAGGAAAGATTATGGCGAATGTACACGTGGATTCAGGATGTTCTGGACCATGCCAGGTTTGTGTGTTGTCGCAATGACCTTCGGAAGTTTACCAGAAACTTTTGGAAAGAGTATGAGATGAAATTGGTAGCAGACCTCAAGAGAAACCCCAAGGCCTTTTGGAGGTACGCCAAGTCAAGACTACGCACAGGATGCAGGGTAGAAGACCTTCTTGGTGATGATGGAGTGTTGACCAGCAGTAACAAAGGGAATGCCAATGTCCTCTGTAAATTCTTCGCCATCGTTTTCACAGACGAAGGGACTAGTGCCATGCCTGTGTTGCTGTGCAACTTTACTGGACCGTTTCTGGATGGCATGGACATCTTTAACCAGGCAGTGGCAAATAAATTGGCTGCTCTGAAGACCTCGAGCGCCCCTGGGCCAGACGATGTCCATCCAAGGCTTCTTCGCGAGTGCGCAGATGTCCCGGCAGCACCCCTCAACATGCTTTTCCGAAAATCTTTGGCATCCGGAAGGCTCCCCTGGAGTGGAAGCTTGGCGAGGTTGTCCCGATCTTCAAGAAGGGTAACCGACAATCCCCAGCGAGCTACCGCCCAGTGAGCCTTAATGCCATTCCCCCAAGATACTCGAAACTCTCGTCTGTGATGCCCTACTTAATCACTTCTTCATGCAGCCCAGCATGGGTTTCTCCCTAAGCGGTCCTGTATTACCCAGCTGTTAGAGGTCATGGAGGATTGGAGCGCCGCGCTAGAGGATGGAGGGTCGGTGGACGTGGCGTGCCTGGACTTCAGCAAAGCCTTTGATTCCGTGCCTGATAACCGTCTGCTCTCCAAGCTTCATGCTTACGGTGTGAGAGGTAATTTGTTACGCTAGATCAGGGTTTTTCTTACCCACCGGATGCATAGAGTGCGGGTCCAGGGCTCGAAGTCGGACTGGACCGACTTCGTCAGCGGCATCCCGCAAGGATCAGCACTTGGACCAACGCTGTTCATATTTTCGTGAACGATCTGCCAGAATAAGTGCGGAGTGTGGTCAAGATTTTTGCGGATGACACCAAGGTCTACTGTCGTGTCCCGAGGCCCCTGACTAACTCACCTCTGCAGGGTGACCTCGACGCCCTGGCCAAGTGGTCAAAGGGGTGGCTGTTCCCCTTTAGTGCAGCAAAGTGCAAAATAATGCACATCGGGAACTGCAACGCGAGGCTGACATACTTGTTGTACGGCGCTGAAATCGCGGCCGAGTCCACCGAGAAGGACCTTGGGATCTTCGTGGATTACCGGCTCCAGTTCCACGTGCAGACGGCGGAAGCCATCTCCATGGTTAACCAGATGCTGGCGGTCGTGAGGCGGTTTTTTGTCAACATCGATGCTCGCACGTTGCCATTGCTCTTTAAGATCTTAGTACGTCCGTACTTAGAGTATGGAAACGCCATCTGGGACCCATTCGGCAAACTGGACCAGAGACGGCTGGAACGGGTTCAGCGACGAACTACCCGGCTTATCTATGGCGTGAGGCGCCAGCCATACCCTGAAAGGCTCAGACTCCTGTTGCCCTCGCTGTACTATCGTCGTCGTAAGGGAGACATGGTAACAGTGTACCAGCTGCTTCATGAAGGTATGTCGCTGTCGGAAGAGGAGTTCCTGACAAGGCACAACTTGGAGGTGACGGGAGGACACCAATGGAAGCTCAGAAAACCTCGAGCTAGGACTCTCGTCCGTCGTAACTCATTCAGCACACGGGTTGTCAAGGTTTGGAACGCTCTTCCACACCCAGTCGTGTCGTCGACCTCAGTTGAACAGTTCAAGTCTAGGCTTGATATGCACTGAGCTGGCATAATGTGCGACGTCCCACACGGAATCTTTCCATAATTTGAGACTGGTTACCGGGCCGGGAGCTTGACGAAACAGGGACCTACAGGCCTAGTGGCTTTTTATAATTCCCTATCACCATAAGGTGAGGTAAGGTGATTAGATTTTAACAGTCTACGTCAGGTAATTAGTCTCTAGTAGCCATGGTTTTGAGGATGTTTACGGAACCTGAGGTAGGCCAACCTAGACAGGCCCGTGTGGCTCTTTGTTGGTCGGATATATCTGTCTCTCATGACATTATGTGAACTTTGTAGCCATTATGATTGTTTTCCGTCCAATGGTCGACTGCACCGTATTTTGCCGCAAAATGCGGCGCTCTGGTTCGAAACCCCGCCGGCGGTACGCGTCAGAGCACTAGACTAAGTGTATGCGGGCAGGACCCATGGCCTTAGTCCCAAAAACCAGGCCTTAAGCTAGGTGGACCTGCGCATACCGATGTGGTAGGGTGTAGGCGAAATATGGTAACAATGAAACTGTCATCGTCAAGTGGGAGGGGTTTGCGATGTTGAAACTGCGAGCGTCGGTTGGGTCGGCAACGGAACACATGTGTTTGCCTTGAAAAATGTTTACATCCTTTCGGCCACTTTATGCCAGTAGAATCAAAACAGCTATGTACACAGCTGTTAACCATTGTCACAACCAATATTGCAACTGCTATTCCCATATTCACTCCACTGCTTAAAGTATGTTGTGTCCCATGTATGAACTGTTGTGATGCGTCAGGCCTTAGCAGTGCTGGTTATTCTCATTTTTTGGGTCTGATAAGTGGTAAATAACCATAGAGCATACTTGTATTAAGGACAGTAATTGTATAGGCCTATCAGCAAACTACAGGCTGAAGTATGCACAAATTGAATGGTTACATGGTCACATAGTTACTGGGCTGAAAAATACATGTTATGATGCTTGTATGTATCAGGTAAAGCAGTATGACACCAGAGCAATAATTTCATTGTGTATGCATCACACATCTGAACACTCTTATTTTGGAATCTGAGTGTGTTATGTGTGTTTGTTTTTGGGACTTTGTTGCTCTTTTTCTGAGTTGTTGCATGGTTTGACAAAGTTGGCTGATAGAGAGCCAGTATGTGAAAGAATTTTGGTTTTGTTAGAGGAAGTTCAGGTAAAAACATGGTGAACATTTTTCCATAAAGAAATAGTAAATTCTGTGTTATTTGACCTGACCTGAGTTAAGAGTACAGACAGGGACTGTCAGGAACTGAGGAAATGACCACATACCCTCTTGAATTAATTTCTGCTGCCATGCAGTTGTTAGATGTCTTCATCATTGACGATCTACTCAGAATTACTCTCTAGGTATTTTAACTTGCAGCCAAAATCATTTGGACTTATGTTTCCAAAACAAAGCAAAAAGCTCAGTATTATCAGATAGCAGATTAGAGAAGAAAGTATGTCCTTTGTGTGAATGCAACTGTCAAGTGGCATGACACACTCAGCATAAGTATATTGTGCACACACAACAATTGGTACCCTGATGTAACACATGTGGGTCCTGGGTATGAGGTGTGGAAAAATGTTTCAAAGAGTACTAAGCACAGAGCACCTATAGGTGCCTGAGGACATGCTAGTGTGGTTGTCATACATATTTGGTTGTGTTTAGGTGAGATGCCAATGTGATGCATGGGTATTTCAAGCTAAATGCAGTGCAAGCAATTTCCAAATGCAAACAATTTGGTGTACTGTTTCTAATTTGTCCATGCTATGATGTTCTCTTTTCCCAGATGCTACAGTCAGGTTTGCACATGATCACATGATTTACTTGGCTAGATTGCATATCAAAACATTGTGCATATGGAAAGCTCTAAAGGAAAAATGGTTATTCAATATTGTGTACATGGAACATATGTACAAAACTAGTCATCAGTCATTACAAACCCGCGAAGCTTGCAGAGGCTCCCCGCCACCCCCCCTGACGCCCCTGTGTCCGGCGGCAGGCGGCATGATGACTGGTCCGCCCGGCGCCGCGGCGCTGCTGTTCCGGCGGCTGGATGGCAGGCCAGCCGAGTTCCACCTCGAGCGCGTGTTCGGCGCCGAGCGTTTCCGCGTCACTCAGCTGGTCACGCGGCATGGTGGCGTACTGGTGGACAACCCGGCCCGGCACCCACACGCGGTGGTGCTGACCGACGCGGCGTCCGGCTCCGAGCGACGGCCGCCCACCTCGCACCGCCGCGACACGTTCAGCACGCGGTGAGCACGCCAAGCTGAGCTGCGCCGGCCATCCGATAGGTGGCGCGCTGTTGTGGGTTTGTCGGGTGCGTGTCTTAGTGGTACAGCCGTCTTATGCAAGGCTGACTTTGTGACCTGGTAAGTGTTGCTTTGATTGACGTCTTTACAACGAATCGTCACCATTTCTATGAAACCAACTTCGTGCGTTTCTCCCGAAGCGGATATGCGCCCAGTACAAAATTGGTTTGTGGAAGCCACTGTTTGCATTGGCCACCTATTGCTGACATGTGCTCCGCTAGGTAATTACTCTTTTCCGGAGATAACGGCTGTCTTAATATCACATTGCGTCAATGCATACTCGCGCCATTGCGCCCATGGTGCCTCTGAAAACGTGACTGCTGCCGCTAAGTGTCCGACTCATCCGAGCGTGGCAGCCGGTCTGTGAACCCAGCGCCTGACTGTCTGACCCACTCCTGCTGGCAGGTTCGTCGATAAGTGCGCGTCGGCCGGTCGCCTGCTGGACCTGAGTCAATTCCGTACGCAGACCGAGTCGCTATACGCGCGCCCGCCGGAGGCGTCGGCCGTGCTGCTCGGCGAGCGCGCGTGGTCCGAGCTGCAGCTGGCCGCGCGCTTCGCGCCCATCGTCTCTGACGAAGACGAGCAGCTAGCGGACGAGCTGACGGTGGTGGGTGGCACCGGCTCCGTGTGGAAGGGCCGCTCGCGCTTCACCGGCCAGCAGGACGTGGCCATGCTGCGGTTGGTGGCGGCCTGGCCCAGCACGGGCGGCTCGCCGCCGACGGCGCCGCGCTACTGGCAGCTGATGGCGTCGCGACTGCCGGCCGCGTTGGCCGACCACCCGCCGCTCTCGCTGTGGACGCGGTTCGTGAAGCGCGTGGTGCCGTGTCTGGCCGAGTTCAGGGGCGCCTTGCCGCTGCCGGCGCTGGTGGCCGTGTCTCGCGCGGTCGGCGCCGGGCTGACGCTCACGGAGGACGAGCGGCGCCAGATGGCGGCCGAAGCCGATCGCCGCGCCAACCAGGCGGCCGCGGCCGGCGACAGCTGGTCTTCGGACGGCGGAGACGCGGCGGACTTCGCCGGGGGAACCGCGATGAACGGCCTCGGCGGCGCGCCCGGCGCGAGTGCCACGCGCACCGCACAGACTCCGGGCGAGCTGGAGTTGAATGTGTCGCACGTCTCTGAGGGGCGTTCGGCGCTGGGTGACAGCGACGACACGGAGGTGCGCCAGCTGCCGAGCGGCGACGCGGCCTCTCGCGACACGGACTCGTCAGGCACGGACTGGGACGGGGCGGAAGGGGAGCCGGTGCGGGCGGACGCACCGGCCGCGCGCCGCCTGGACTCGCTATCGCCTAGCTTTGAGCCGGAGCGGACTTTGGTGTGTGGCTCTGCCGCGGCGCCGCCCGCCGCCCGGCCGGACACGTCTCAGCCGCGCCGCATCCCAAATCGTCGCTCGGGAGGCTTGGATGAGGAGGCGCGGGCCACCGCAGCCAGAGCAGACTCCGCCGGCGTCACCGCCAGAGGTGGCGCCGGCGGCTCGCCGCGCCGGTCTGCGCGCGCCGGCAGTGCCGGGACCGCGGTGACATTCGAATCCAACCACGTGACCTCTAGTTCTGCGGCCGACTCGTCGCTCGGCGCGCGATCGCCGCTATGCGACAGGGGCGCGCGTGGGCATCCGACACGCCGCCGCTCGCCGCGGAAGGAGAAAGAACTGTGCGCCGAACCAGGTATGAACCGTGCGCCGGAGCCGAAGCAGCCCTCCACGAGCCTCGGCGACCCCCGCGCGGGCTCAAAGAGGCGGTGCGTCGCGGAGCGCGTCGAGTCGCCGACGAGCGGCGGCAGCTCTTCCGGCGGTGGCTCGCCGAGCGGCGCGCGGCGGCGACGGTTGCGACGCCGGCGCGGCGCGGCTGTTCGACGCTCGCCCAGCCCGGCCGCCTCCACCGTCGGCGTCCGCTCCGGCTGGGCGGCGCGTCTCTATACGCGGCAGGAGGAGAGCATGCTGCTGCGGCGCCTGCTGGAGGAGGAGGGCCGCGCGCGGCTGACTGGCCGAAGCCTCTGGCGCCAGATCGAGGCCGAGCGCTGCGTGCCCGGTCGCACGTGGCAGTCGCTCAAGCAACACTATCTGGCGGTGATGGAGCCCCGCCTGAACGAGTACGGTTCGCTGACAGAGCTGCAGCGCAGCTGGCTGCGCGTGCCGGCGCCGCTGCTGCGCCGCGGCCGCCGTCGGCCGTACGAGCGCGAGGAGGACGTGGCCATCCTGCGCTTCTTCATGGAGGTGCCGCTGCGTGTGCGTGGGGTGCTTGGCCGGGCCATCTGGCAGGAGGCGGAGCGCGCGCTGGGGCCGGGCCGCACCTGGCAGTCACTCAAGGAGCGTTTCCTCAAGTCTATCGTGCCCAACTGCAGGTCGTACACCGGCGAGGACGTGCCGCAGTCGTTCTGTGATGAGCTGCAGCGCATGCTGCTTGTTGGTGATGATCCGGACCGTTCTTAGCGCGCCACGCTCCGCTGGTCGCCGGCTGCAGCGGACGCAAGGTGTCGCCCCGAGCGGTCGCGTGCTGTTCAGCTCGGGCTGTGTGTGTAACGTTTGTAGTCCGACAGTTGTACAAAGTTGAGTGCGCTGCAGACGCGTAAAAATGTTTGGTGATCAATAAGTCATCTTTGGAAGGTTTTTATGATGTTCCAAGCTGCAGGGCCGGAGTGGGTGTTTTTCGCTTGGGACTGGCACCACCTGTAGGGTTGTAATGTACGCGGTATGTGGAAGTTTTCACAGAAGTGGCGCACAAGCGCGGATCTGGCTTACATATAAGTGCTGCCGTGTAGCCTCTGTTCGTGCTCATACTTCGAAAGCCGTTGATCACGGTGATCGTCGCGGTCAGAAGTGTCTGCGCCTTTCCATTCTCGTTGCTGTAACCGATGGACCGGAAATATATGAGCACGGGACATCGTTACTTTTATCCGCGCTTTGCGATTTTGTTATTGGGGGCCCGGCTGCACTTGCAACATCTCACGGTAATGCACGTTACGTCCATGACAACAAACAAAACACGAAAAATGTCTGCGTCCTCCACATTTTTGGAAAGCCTCGGCTCTGGATACACGCGCAGGTACCCGATGTGATCAGTACTTCGCAGTGGATCATCCATGGTCGTAGTTGAGTAATGCACGTACGCAAAGAAGACCATGGTCAGTACTCATTGTCACCCCTTTCAGCACCAGGGTAGCGGATTAGTTTCGCGAGGCGAGTGGGTGAAAGGAGCTTTTGAAAATCAGCCTCTGTTATACTCGCAAGATCAAAAGTTGGTCAAGCCAGGACCGCAGCAAAAATATGCACTTCTCGCACGTCGGTGGACCGCTCGCGTTCACAAGCAAGGCTACTAGGTTCTCAAGTACCCCAAAAGAAACCAAACGGGGGGGGGGGGGGGGCGAAATGTGCAACATGCGACAAGATGTATTTGGTAACTCCAGAAATGGGACAAAGCAGCTCAAATGCGTAAATAATGGCGTGGCCGCGATCTAGACCAATCTCATCTCGACCGCGATCTGATTACGTACGGGCGTGCGGTACTCGCTCCCTCATTTTTTTCCTGTTGCCTCCGCTTGTGGAGCATGTGGTGTTGGAGCTCTTTTCAGAGCTCTGACACCTCTGCTTATGTTGCGTGATAGTTCCCTTAGATGTAAGTTCCGCGTGCTTTTCCTTTTCTACCCAAGTGTTTTTGTACACCGACACTCGCCCGTTGCGTTCCGTCGCGCGCGTTACTTCGTAACCCAGGGCAACAACGGAGTGGGCGGAGTCATCGGTGCTGGCCAAGGACAACGCATCTTCTGCGACAGCGGAATGTAGTTGGATTCCGACGGGGGCGGCGTCCCCCCTGGTAGGACTCTGTTGTCCCACTGAGTACTCCAGGAACGTCATCCCCTACAAGATCCGGGACGAAATTCACGATCTGTGTAGCTCAGGCCACGGCAGTGAGGAGCGGCGCCCTCCTGAAGACCACGGACGTAGGTCAAACTAGAGCCCACTTGACATGACCATATTAAGGGCCCGAGAGGTGCGGGTCACCTCAGCGGACAACCTACACCAGGTGAAAGTGTTGGTCTGCTCCCCGGGCTTGGCGGGGGACGCTGCGAGGGAAATCCTGGTTGAGAGCGCGTTTCGGGGAGTAACGGCAGTGACCCGTTTCCAATCGAGAACTGCGCGCCCCAACCCCCTGCTTAAGGCCCGCTTCGGACGGCTGCGACTCCCCGCGCATCAGTACGCAGCCTACACACGGTATGAGGTTGGCCCGTACACCCCCCCGCCGCCCCGCCGCTGTAGTCAGTGTACGATATGGTATTGTCAGGGGCATGTGCAGGACTCGCCCGCAGAGATGTGCACGGTGTGCCGGGGAGCACCCTTCCGAGGGATACGCGGCCCCCCCCCCCCCCCCCACGCTGCGCGGCACGTCAGGGCCCGCACCCGGTGACCGATCCTGCGTGCCCGGTCCGGAACGAGAAACGTTAGAGGCTGCGAGCCGCAGCGCCCCGGGTGACCCCTCCTGGGTTTGGGCTGGAGGAGTGGCCGGCACTCCCAGCGCAGCAAGCTGCGTGTGACCCACTAGGAACCCACCCACCCCTCGCATGAACCGCCAACAGCCACCTCCGGCAGGGACGCTACCCGCAGTTGGGAGCGGTACATGGGGACCGCCACCACCGCGCATGACAGGCAGTAGGCCGCCGTCCAGAGCACCACCGCCCACCAGCGCTAAAAGCGGCCTGCTGAAAACCCCGCCACCACCTGCATCCACAAGTTAACCGTCACCCCGAGCTGGCCCGAGAGAAACACCCTCACCGAGCGTAGGCGGCGTTAACGCCGTCATTCAGTCTTCATCTCAGGTAGCAGCGGTTACAGGGGATAAGAGTGGTCTGGAGAGTACAAGGCGTCCTCTTTCGACAGATTCCGCAGTGGCAGCGGTCACACTGGCTCGTGCCAGGAGCCCACTGACTCGATACTATGACGCGAGGTGAGCCTGGGTCACCAGCGTCAGCAGACCACCCCAGCCAGATCGTGTCGGAGGCTGACTCGGATGATTCCATCCCAGCGTGCTCACATGACAATATCGAGACCGCTCCTTCTTCCCGGGCCGTCAGATCTCCACGGACGTCATGCCCGGAGACAGAATTCGACTCTCCTCCCACGCGTCCTGTACAGCGACGAAACTTCCGCTTGCGTAAGGCATCAGCCCAGAGGACGCGAACCGTGGGCATTGCACGCAGCCAACACTGAGGAGTGCGTTTATTCCAGGGCCCTCCTCTCTTGCCATCTTTTAACCAGACCCGCGGTATATCACAAAAAATCACGTCCTCACTTCAATAGGATGTTGGAGGTCTTTTGTCGCGTTGCACTTAATTTAAACAGATCTGAAGAAATGTTCTCCCCTGGTCGCTGCACTGCAGGAAACTTTTATCGTGTTTCAGATCCGTACAACTTAAATGTTGCCGGATATACTCTATCACAATAAGATAAATTCTGAAACGCGACAGTGCGGCGTGGCGGAATTGTACCGAATGTACCGAATTCGGTTGTCTAGCGACAGACCTTTCTTCGAACTCAGCTTAACGTTGTGCCGGTTGCTGCGAAACTTTTCCAATGTCTTCATATTGTCCGCATATCTGCCTCCCAACTCTCGATCATTACACTGTGATGTCTTCGTCCAGCGTTTCGGCTCAGCTCGGTCAGAGAAAGACGTGTAGCGACGCGGCGATCCGTATCGGACCGAGTCCAGTGGCGTCCTGCCCCTGCTATCCCAGGCAGACACGACATAACATTTAGTTCGGGTGAACTAACACTCGATAAGTCAGCTTGCATACACGCACCCATCACGCGTCCCGTGCGGTCCGCCACGGGACGGCGGTCAGCGCCCGCGGCGGTAGGCCGCATTCCACCGCGCGACCGAGGCCGCACCGCGACACGGCAGGGACGGCATTCTGTGCCGCCGGGCCGGCTGGGCGTGCTCACAACAGGTCCACTCTTGACGAGTTATTCTCACAAATGTCTGTCAATTGCCTGATACTTGGTGACTTTAACGCCAAAAACCCGCTCTGGGTAAGCCAACATTTGTCTCTACGGATATATCAAGTGGAAACCGTGCTAAACCTAGATTTTCTGGTATGCCTCAATGATAGAACACACACGTTTATGGGTTCCAGTTACCACACCACCTCAGCCATAGACTTGCCCATTGCGTCACCCGTGTCGCTCCCTTAAGACTGTGACGACTGACCTCTTGTTTTCTGACCTCTTTCTTCTCCATCCCATTTTTACGCGTGCGACTCCACTCCAGTCTCCGCCTTTAACAAATAAATGGTATGTAAATGTTCGTGGCTGGGTAGCCTTTAATAACTGTGTCACTCGACATGCTCCATATGATTTAAGAGCAATCATACCGGATCTCCTCAATGCCGTCCACACAGCCGCCACGGAACTGGTGCTGTCGACAGGCAAGGCCACTTCGACGCAGGGCGCTTAGAGATTTTCAAAAATGCATTTGCACCCATCACGCAGAACTACATACAAGAGCGCGCAAGGCGTGTTCTGACACGTTGTGTCGCGAAAAGCAATTGGGGCGTGGCGGGATTTTGATTCGGCGTACAATTGCTTTATGCCTTTAGGTGAAACTTGAGAATATGTCCGCTCGTTTGCCTCTCGCCAACATTATGTGTCTGCTTTCCCGCAGTTTGCGAGAGGAAACGACGTTGTTAACGATCCACATGAGTTCGCCAACACATTTGCGCAACACTTTGCCTCTGTGCTCTCCTCAAACATCTACTCCCCCAGCGTTAACCGGTGTTTAACTGACAGAGCTCCCACCCTCGAGTCTACCCCTGATCACTATGAAGCCTATAATGCTTCTTTTACCATGTGTGAACTTGAACTGTCCCTGACCAAATGCGGTGACAAAACTTCGGTTGGCTTATACCGACTACTTTAGTCGTTTTCACCAATCTATCTCCTGTAAACTTGCCAACATTTCTATTCGCTATCTACAATCTCTGGACCAATCACACCTTCCAAGACACATGGCTCCAAGGCGCGGTCATTCCAATCCTGAAGCCCGGCAAAGATAGGCCGTCCGCGAACTCACACCGTCCAATATCGCTCACGAACTGTGCATGTAAGCTTGTGAAACACATGGTCAGTATGCGCCCGCGATGGTTCCTGCAAACAAATCAGCTATTAGACGCCTTCCAAGGTGGATTCCAAATTAACCATGGTACAGCAGAAAACATTCTACGTGTCACTACAGATATACAGGCCAACTGGAATCGTCAGCATCCAACCGTCGCTGTGTTTCTTGACCTCACGCCAGCATTCAACGAAGTTCATCGCGACACCGCTACCGGCAAGTTGCATGCTCTTGGCCGTAGGGACCACTTAGCCTATTTTCTTGGTGATTTGTTACGGCTCATTGCTTCAATGTACGCTGCTAATCCACGATATATGACTTAAACTGTATGGATCGTGGTGTTCCACAGGGTAATAGCATTTGTCCAACGCTGTCTCTTCTGTTGATGATGATCAATGATGTTTTTCTCACACTCCTCAACGCCCTAGAATGGATCCCGTATTCGCTGTTTGTTGACGACCTTGCTATATGGAATTCACGCAGAGACTGTCAAGAGTCTTTTTCAGCTTAACAAAAAAACAACATCCGATCAATGTGTGAATTTCTGCTCAGAATGGGGCTCGTCTTTCTCCGCTCCAAAGATCGCCATATTCAATTTCAAACAAGTTCCCTTACCGTCACTTGCAGTCTCTCCACAGATTTGAAGTATGTCTATACCATTCCACAAGTACCACAAATTTCTGGGAATAACACTATACTCACGTCTAACCTTCCAAGCCACATGGAAAATGTTAGCAATCGTTGCTTAAAATGGCTCAACGTCCTCAGGCGTCTTGCTGGTCATACCTGAGGTGCAGACGGAAAGACGCTTACCACACGTCAAATAGGTCTCATTCGATAAACACTGGAGTGGTACTGCTGCATATTCAGTACAATCTCGGGCAACCTTTGCAAACGCTTGGAACCCATTCAATCAGCCTGCCTGCGTACGCTCACGGGCCTTCCGCACGACCTCAGTTCTCGTTATCTGTGCTGACACCAACCTGCTAGTGCTGGCAGAACGGCGTTACGTCCTCCTCACGACCTCAGTTCTCGTTATCTGTGCTGACACCAACCTGCTAGTGCTGGCAGAACGGCGTTACGTCTTGCTGCTTCGGTACTACTACA
>NW_023596420.1:11039835-11084835 GCF_011947565.3 Pollicipes pollicipes
CTGAACATCTGTAATAATCGTTTTTCTCAAGCCCGTGCTGTTTTAGGCGTGTTTATCTTTCATTCCTCTTCACGAGGTTTTATTTGGACATGTATTATGTTATCTACCACACGAACATTTGTTAAGCATTATAGAGCCCTTTAAAGCTACGGAAGTTGTTCAGCGGACTCTGAGAAACATCGCACGTGCATAAGGCGGTACTGATAGCCTAATAGCCTTGCTGATAGCCTTATTGATCGTCGAACAGCCAGGATAAAGGACAAGAGATGCATGAATATTTCGTAGGGTATTCAGCATTAATGCATGACACACGAAGGCATCCACGGGGATTCGGACCATATAACTTTTTTTAGAACTCAGTCGTACACAGAGCACAGGACCATCCAAATAGAAAATTAGCGAGCCAGTCTTATGAAGAGTCGGCGACCGGACCTAAACGTGCAGGGTTTATCATGGCTGATTATGCGAATGTGCCTTAATGCGTGATGCGCGCTAGCTTGATATCGTTTGAATATATGAGTGATGCATGGTACGTAATGTCCGTATTGAACTGAAACAAACCCTTCCCCTGAGGAGCACATATGTGTGAATATATGCATACAAGCACAGTACTGGCATTAGAACTTTACATGGCGACGTGTGGATCCTTACAACGATTTTTTCTTACCGCTGAAGGATATTGGCATTCCAACAACTCATAAGACTTTTCGCATAAACTTGTCTACCCAGAATATGTTTGCCTCGATAGTTTCCCGGCGTGTTTTTGTCACACAACCTGTGTCTTTTGTAGCTATTTGCATGATTAACTTCTTGCATGACGAGCTCTTAAGCATACCTGCTATTCTATTGTAATGCATTGTATTTGAGGCATGCATACTGTATGACAATACAAAATTGCTCCACGATGTATTTCTGTGCGTATTTTTGACCTCAACAAAGTTATTGGCACAGCGAGCAGGTGACACCTGATGAGTGTTGCCTCTGTTTTCGGTCAAAAGCACGTACAGGAAGGACCGTGTGAGAACTGTTTGCAAGTTACAATTTTGCACGCATGAAGTCCGCCAAGATCAGCTGCGTACGACGTCAGTTTCACAATGTGAAAAGATCCTGACGAAAAATCTTGTTTGGCAAAACAGAAGTCTGAAAAAGTTCAATACGAAACTGTTTGCATCGTAAGCGCCCTTATGGATAAGTTCGTTTGCAACTGTTTGCCAAGAATGAAGCTTATGAAAAACTACCTTCGCTACAGTTTTTTACAGGCTTTTAGTGACGACGACGAACATTTGTCCTCGAATGTTTTTCATCGACAAAGTTGCTTTCACATTAATGCGCTCATAAAGTTGGAATTCATCTGTCTGATGTGTGCACTATCATGTTCAGATGCAGTCCGTCCGACGGAGATACTGACACCATCACCGGCAATAGGAAAAGGGCATTTTAGCTCACATCACTACATGCTATGGCTGCATGTCGCATGCCATGTATCCCGATAATGTCAAAAGATGCGTGTATTCCCATCGAAACCCTAACATGGCCGCACCAGAAGGTAAAGGGGATTGCTACAGCTCAAAACCACAACACCGCATGGATAGCGTGTTAAAGCACATGAACGCCTGCTTCATGTTCCAAAAATAACCGACCGGAAACTGGAGGTTATTGTGTAACGGTGAAAAGAGAACCGCTTCATGATGAGTGGTGCAATAATAAGTCTAGAAAGTCACAGCTCTTTGCCGTTGTCAAGTTCATCCTTGTGCTCAAATGATGTTTTTACATACATTGTTCGCTTTTAAGGTTTTTTTATTATGATTTATTTGAGACCGCAGAACATTTCCCAAACTATGATGTTTGAACGAAAGATCGGAAAGCTAAAAATAGCCGGGCTTCATTCTATGACTGACAGATGAATCCGTCTTTCAAAGTATTCAGGCGATATTGGAAGGGTGGGACGTAAGTTGATAACCGGGTGATCGATTTTCTTTTGAAACGTTCTCATAGCAGCGTTTTACATGCCAACAATCGATGTTGCATCACTGATGCTTAGGAACTTTTACGTACGCGTTTTTGTCAAGCAAGCTTGCGTTCCCAGCATTGACGTGCTAAAGATTGTTCAAGCGTGATATTGTCTCCGGCAATAGGTTATGTTCTCCATTTAGCCAAAGTCAGTTTCGCTTGGTATTTGCCGAATTAAAGGGATGTTTCGCATGCTAGCCACATGTATCGAATAAACCCACACTCCATGGGCGACGTGTCACCAGGAAAACAGGCAGAGAGAAGTGGTTTTGATGCGTTTGAGATGTGGCTACACTCATCTCAGCCACAGTCACATTTTCAGTCGCTCTGCACCACCGGTCTGCGAGACTTGTTATGTCCAGCTTACGGTTAAACGCGCACTGGTTGAATGCACCGCTCTTACTCGAGAACGTCGCTATGTCACGAGTCACTTGTTACAACACCGCCTCCCCCACACCCTCCAAGGTCTCACGGTCTGACGGGAACTCATTCACCACTTATCCCCGTGGTACGTACAAATAATGCCGGGAAAAGGTAACGGCCCGGCGCCCAACGTAAGCAAGCGTTTACTCACGTTTTTTCCCACATATATGCAATAAATTGTGATCTTAAATGACGGTCCTTGTCAGGGACGGATCCAGGATTCTGCCAGGGGGGGGGGGGAACGCCACAAAGTGGGGCCCCCCGGAGTTTGGAGCCCCTTCCAAAAAATATCCTTGCATTTCGGTCACTACATTTTAAAACAGGTCGTATGTAATACATATATATATATATATAACATTTATGTATATTTATATATAAATAAATAAATAAATATATATATATATATATATATATATATATGTCTATGTTTGTATTTGCTTCTTTATTTTTTCATAAATTGAGAAATCCATGTTACTGTGCACAGCCCTATCAAGCCAAGGCGTGCTACGCATACATACACATAGAGCTCACTTACTTGTCACAGATCATTTTAAGTGCTATGATTTTGAGGCTACGTGTTGCGGAACAACAGGCAACAAACTTGTGTTTGCTGCTAACAACCATCTAAACCAAGCATGGACTTGATTCCTAGCTTATTTTTTATGGCTAGCCGGCGGAGTGATGTAATCTGTTGATGGCTGATGACTAATGCAAAATTTTTCCTTGATTATGAAGGAGTGCAACATATCAAAACATTCAAAATATATTGAGAACACGATGCACTAGTATGCTAAGTGTCATACACTCAATAGCCGATGGAAATCACACATGCGACGTCGGCGACATGTAAAATTACGTCCGGCATCCCCGCGTAAAAATTCATCGGCGCATATCCGCCTGCTGCTCTATGGCGAAGGCACCAAGGCCAATAGGGACGGAACCTGAGCGATCATGGGTGTCGCAGGAAGCCAACACGGTGGCGCCCGCCAACAAGAATAGGGCCAACAGAGCAAGCAAAAAGAATCCAAGACTAACGTGGTGGGCCCCTAACCGATCAGTAGTGCCCCGGCAGGCTGGCTGGCCCCAGCTGTAGCACAGGACCCTCCAAGCAAAGGGGAATTATCCAAGACCATGAATTAATGTCCCTGTGCCATCAAGAGTGCACGGGCAGGCTAACAACACGAGTCTCGATAGGAGTGAAGAGTCCTCCGCAAATAAGACCAAAGGGAGATCCCTCGATCAAAATAGAGGGCCCCTGGGCATCGAGTGTCTTCTTATAAGGGCCCTAGTAACAGCACAAAGCCCTCTAAGCAAGTGGAAAGTATCCGAGAACTATGTGAAGGCCCCCTGAGCAACTGAGTGTACCCTGGCATATGGGACCCCGGAAAAAGTGTGAGGAACCTTTCGGGCGAATGGGAAGAATCCGTGGAGGAAAGCCTGTTCGATCAACAGTGCTCAGGCATGCAGGCAGATGGCGTCCCAACAGTACATTGGACCTTATGAGAAAATGCAAAGAGATCAAGGGCAACGTGGAAAGCTCTTTAGCGATCATGCTCATCCGGCAAGGGGACATATAGGGTCAGGTAACCCACGGCATAATGCTTGGAGGCAGCGTAATGAGCCCCCAAATTTTTCCCAAAGCAACACCTCAATCATCAAAAAATATATTTTGTTTACTTATGAACTCTTTACTTCTGCTAACAATGGTTCTTGATCGCCTGGAGGCCCAAAGGCATCTGATTTCGTTGTTTTTGTTGTAAAAAACTGTGTCCGTCCGACTGGTTATGGGCCCCTTCGAACCCTAAAGACCCCTGGGCATGATCCGTGGGGCATGGCTCCATGCCTCCTTCCCCCCCCCCCCTTCCCACCCTTTGCATCCGACGCCGGTCCGAGCAGCTGAATAGGTGGGGCCCGCTAAAAGCATAGGGTCATCCATTCAAATGAGAAATACGACGAAAGGTGTGGGGCTCCGAACGATCGAGCGCCACCGAGCAGGTTAACATACAGGGCCCCCGTCAAGAGCGTGGGGTCCCCCATCCAAATGGGAAGTACCCAAGACCCAATGTAGAGGGCTCCCGAATGATCGACGAGTGTGCCCGGTCAGGTTAACAGAAGGTTCCCAAAAAGAGCGTAAGGACCTCCATTCAAATAGGAAGCACCCAAGACCCAATGCAGAGGACCCCAAATGATCCAGTGCGTCAGAGCAGGTTAATGATAGGGCCCCGTCAAGAGCGTAGGGCCCTCCATCGAAATAGAAAGTACCCAAGATCCGATGCGGAGGGCCCCCGAATGATCGAGTGTGCCCGAGCAGGTTAACAGGTAGGGCTTCCGACAAGAGCGTAGGACCCCAAGAGGATCCAAGGGGGGCCAAGGCTGCCTCCCCCCCCCGCTGGATCCGTCCCTGGTCCTTGTTGACCGCATTTTCCATATTGTTTAGCCTATCGAAGCAAAATTGCATACGTGTGGTGTTACCGTGCTTCCCCTCTCGAAAGAGGCCGATTTATTTAGGATGAGCCGGTTTTTGAGCGGGATTGGTGACGGGGCTCCGCTTTCCCCTCTCGGCGAATAACGAAGTTGAAGCTACCAGAAAAGGACCCGTGTGAAGTGCTGTCGGCGAGTGACTGGGTGGCACGCCGCCGAATTTCTGCGGTGTTGCGGGAGAGCACGCCCGCCTGCTTCTCTGTTCGAACCTTCTCCAATGTCAAAGGTGTCAGCTGTTGCCGTAAGTGGTGGCCTTAAGGGCTGCTTTGGCGTAGATGAAGGTGATTTCCGTCTCTTATAATGACTGGATGACTGGCGAATGATGAATGGAACTAATGGGACAGACTGACCTATGCATCTGATCTTTGATTATTGTGTGTAAAACATGGTGGTGTCTATAATGGTATTCTTAGTTTAATTCTATTGGACTATTTGATTTATGAAAAGATGATGTATTACTGACTTTTAGTCAATGTGCTAAGTGAGACATTATGCTGTAATACAATTGCTGTAATTTTTAAATGCTGTTTGTTGCTTTGTGTTTTCATGTTATTGTTTCAGAAATTATCAGTTTCCAAATTGGCTTTGGTTATCTTTGTGTATTTGTCAACATTGATGAGCTTTACTTACTGTAGTTATCATTGTTTACCCACTTAGTGTTGATTCTTTCATCATTCTTATATTTTGTGACTGAAAGTGGTCCTGTGACAGCTACAGCTGTTTCTAATTTTGCATCATCATGCCAATGGTTTAAGGGCTTGTAAAATGTGGGAGAAATAAGGAAGATCTTGTCACCACAGTAAGCTTTGCATGCAGTTAGCCTCTGCAGTGTAGTGGGTAGGCTGGATACCCAAATGCAATGCTCTCTGTCTCATCCTTAAATATAAATGCACATTTCTTGTTTAGTCAAGACAATTTTTTGCACCCAAGTGTCTCAATTTGTTGGTGGAGGGTAACATTTATATTAACTAAGAATTGTCCAAATAAAATGCTGTTTTTTAAAGTAGTTCAAGCATCTGGTGCTGAAACTTCCATGGGACACCAGAAAGTACCAGCCAAAATGATACCTCAAGTAGCTATTGAAGAACATGTGATGATGCCATGCTAAATAGAAGGACCAATATGAGGATTTTGCTCTATATAGTGGCAACATGGTATTCTAAGTGTTATGGGGAGGTACTCTGTGAGATCATTCCTTACTTAACCCTCACTAGGTGGGAGGGGAGTGTGTTTTTTCAAGACAGAAGATCACCTGGATCACCTGGAGAGAAAGGGGGCCAAAAGAGCTGGACCCCCTTGGGTGTCCGAAGATTGTCCTACCATTTTGTTCAATAAGGGCACCCAGCTTCAGGAAGCCAAAAGATGGGCACTGTAACCTAAGGGTGTATGGATCAATCAGACAACAACAGCTCAGAGGAAAAAGTATGCTATTGCGAGTCAACAGACATTGAAAGTCCCAGTAGAGGGATGTGTCCTAATCCAAGGAAACTAAATGCTCCAAAGTTTGAAATGGAGGGCCTCCTTTGAATATTTCTTGCACTTCATCAAAAATAAGGGGAAAACTATGCTTGCACAGAAAACACCAAAATGTGACTTAACCATGAGCATAAAAATTAGAACAGTGGATGGTGAGTGCTGCACTCACCAATATGTGTTATAGATGTTTTGGAAGACAGATAGATCAACCTGGTAAGTAAACAATGTTTTCTTTTGGTCTGTTTCAGTCATAGGAAAAGGATGGCGATGGCCATGGGGTGGTCAGCCCTTCAACGCCTGCCTGCAGCTGCCCTTGATGCAAAGTAAGTCAAGTAGATGTTTGCAATCTATTGCATTGGCTGCACTCCAGTCTGCAATATCAATCCAGCAGTGTTGGTGAGTGTCTGGTGCAGTGTCTGGTCCATTAAACCTGGCACATCTGTGTATGTGCCTCAGTCTGGTAAGGTGTTGGGGGGGGGGGGGGGGGGGGGAGGGCACAGAAGATATTTGCTTACATTATATAGACTCTTGTGATATACTGATAATGATGATTGGGGTTTTAGAGTGTTCCAATTGCTGAAGTCATGCCCATCCTGTGATATGTTGCATTGTCTGGTGCATTTTTGCACTTCATTAAAGAAGAGGGCACATTGGAACCTGGGGCACATTGGAACCTGGAGCATCACCCACAGTGTTTGGCATCATATCTGTACACTTGTGTTTGTGTGTGTGTGGAGCAGATTATCCAGAGCCCTCTGCGGCCTCACGATCGGTGTCAGTCGGAGCATCACCACCTCGGCTCCGGCCGCCATCGGGCTCACCCCGGCGCTCTGGTGAGTGCGCGCGCGGGCCGAGTATCCTCCGCCGTACCCCCGCGCGCCTCCCCACCCATGCGGGGTCGCCCCGGACGCCGCCTGTTCGCGGCGCTGGCACGACCGCTGCCTCGCCAAGACGAGGGCTCACGCTGCGTTAGGCTCATCTTTTGGTTAGAAGTGGGCCGACCAGTGCCATGTGTCAACATGTGTCATTCATGCATAATCCAACTGTTATTCACGCATAATCCGCTCACCTCACCTGACCACTGTGCCTCGTCTAAAGGGGTCTGGTCTGGCCTGAGGTGAGACGTTACTGGTGACCTGATCAATGCCTCACGTACGGACTTCTAGTGATCTGACCTCAGCCGGCCCGAGCTGACCTGACCTGACCTGACGTGACCTGACCTGACTACGGCCCGGCTGCAGGGCGGAGCCGCTGAAGAAGAAGAAGCGCATCGACCCGGCCGTGGTGCGCGCGCGGGAGGAGCGCAAGCGGCGCAAGCTGGAGAAGGCCATCCGCCGGCTGGAGAAGGGCTCCCGGCAGCTGAAGCCGCTCGACGAGCTGGAGCTGCCGCGGCCCGTCCGCCAGGAGCTCAGGTCAGCGCGGAGACGGCCGGTCGCGTGCTTGTGAGATGTAGGGGCGTCGACCAGAGTGGGGGTGAAAAGTCGCGACAGCTCTTGGCCGATGAACCGCTTGGCTCCAATTGCTCCAGCCCCTCCGCTGCTGAAGTCCCTGTGTTGCCCGGCACGTCGCTTACATTACTCACGCTGCCCCCCCCCCCCCCCCCCCGCCCCACCGGCAGGGAGAGACGGCGGCCCACGCAGAGCCTGACGTCGGAGCAAGCTGATCAGCGGTTCGACCTGATGAAGAACTGGGCCCGCTACAAGCGGCAGCAGCACGTGGCAGACGTGGCGGTACGTCCATCGGCTGGAGATCGGAACACGGGGGGGGGGGGGGGGGGAGTTGGCAGTGTAGCCGTTAGCAGGCTTGGAAGGCCTTCGCTTTGTCTGTTTTTCATGGTTTTTCCTGGAGGCGGGGAGGGTCATTGTGCAGGGGTGTGTTAATGACTGTTGACCATGAAAGGACGCTTAATTACGCAAAGACCACTGATGTCAATCTCTGCAACTAGCAACCTACACGAATTTGGGATATTCCTAGGCATCGGAAAGCGTTGTCGCAGTGCTAGTACATTGTTGTAATTATCTTTTTCTATAGTGTACGAAGTTTAATGATCACGAGCGGGACCTCATGTCAAGCGCACCTACAAGAACAAAGATAAAGTGTGTGTGGACCGACACGTATTGTAGAAACTGTCATCCTTGCGACCATCGATGGCACACGCATGTAGTATTCAGCACCAAAAAGCTCAATGCTTTACAAGTTGTGCTGCATAAATCTCAAGCCGTTTTCTCGATATTTTGTGATCTAGCGTGATCTTCCTGAAATATGCAACAAAAATCAAACACCATGTGAAAATTTTGAAAGTTTCTAGTTTGGGCGAAATATAGACGTCTACATTTGAATAGCGCATTTAATTCGTGGTTACCTTTCTGTCTTTGCAAACGCTGCGGAGCACAGCTCAAACTGGACCTAGGTCTCGACGACATAGTGTCACGGTGATATGAGACCAACATATGTAATCGTTGCATGACAAAACGATCGGCCGTGTTGGCAAAGTGCAGGTCAACGTTCGTAGCCGGAGACACACGTTGACCTGCACATGGTTCGCGCTCCAGCGAGAACCATGGGCTCAGCCGTCTTGGTGTTTTTAGAAGTGATGTGCAGATTTCGGTAACGAGGGCGCTTGATGACTTCCAGACGTGACCGCGCGCACGTGGACTCAATCTGTAACGGCATGGACGGATTCTAACAGATAGCTGACTGTGGTTATGACAAGGGCCATACCAATAAGCGTCACCTGCTGGATTCTCGGGAAAGACAGAACTTCCAATGGATTGATCGGGCCCGTTTGTGCGGTCATCAAACCTGTCTGTTTCCATTGATGTGAGTTTTGTTGTCATTGATAATTGATATGTTTTATGTATGTTGCCAGCTTGCCATTATCTCACCGCATAGTCCGTCTTACCGGCGTAGATGATATGCGATGTATGCCCGTGGAAAAACAGACAGGGAGCTGGCAGTGCTGGATGTTTTACGTCTATATGTATCGAGTAGAATGCCGCTGACTTCTGTTGATTCATTGGCAGATGTTTCGGAGGATTCGGGACTCACAAGAAAGAGCTTTGGAAGAGCTGAAAGCCGAGTCCTATGAACTTTACTGCGATGCCATATCGGTAAGAATTGATGACACTGTCGCGTGTGCACGCCAAGGATACTGTCCAAGGAAAGCTACATTTAGTTTAAATTTGATAGGTTAAGAAGAACATCCCTGGGTTACTGTAGTGCTCCTGCCAGCAATGGATAGGAAAGGGCTTAAAATTCCCGCCAGTCAAATGACAGAACGAATGTGGAACATAAAGATAGATCGCTCTGTTCTTAATTTTTGGATATTTGTCCTGCCAGCGCGGCAGCTTGTCGAAGGTTGATAGACCTTCATGACTCACCATCTAAGATATCCCCTCCCAAAAGTGAAGGGCGGCAGGAGTGTCCACGTCTAACGCGCGTATGCTTTTCGGACGCGTTGGAGTCCAGCTGTCTCATCGACTACGCCGCGCGTAATGTGTTATTCTCCAGAACAGGAGGGTGTGCTGGCCGTTGAGCGCTCTCTCGTGCGCCCTTCGGGATGATCCGGCTCTGGCGCTGGTGCCGTCTGGTCTGGATCCGGCAGTGTCTCATCGACTTCGCCGCGTGTGATGTGTTGTTCTCCCGAACAGGAGGGCGTGCTGGCCGTTGAGCGTTCTCTCGTGCGCCCCTCAGGATGATCCGGCTCTGATGCCAGTGCCGTCTGGTCTGGATCCGGCAGTGTCTCATCGACTACGCCGCGTGTGATGGGTTGTTCTCCAGAACAGGGGGGCGTGCTGGCCGTTGAGCGTTCTCTCGTGCGCCCCTCAGGATGACCCGGCTCTTGTGCCGTTCGAGCACCGCGGGCCGACGCTAACGCCACCTATACCGGGGTACGACTCACCAGACGGCGACTACATCGACACCACCCGGAAATGGGAGTAGCGGAGGCCGGCGGCGTCCCACTGTACGAAGTGGCTGCAGAACAGACTGGAGCGGATGAAAAAGGAGTGGAAGAGGGCGGGGGTGTCATGAAGGAGCTCATCTGATGACATGTTAAAGATGCAGTCAGTAGTTAAAGAGTTTGCAATGCCGTTGCGCAAATTACTGCACACTGGCAAATTGTAGTGAATATAAATCATGAGGGTTGCGAGGTTGTGTGTCACCGGGCCGAACGTGCAGCGCTCTCCATGACCTATGATCACCATAGTATTCGTCTGAAGCAACACTGGTCGGAGGCCCAGCCTGGATCCAAAGCTGTGCTACACTGGAGGCATGGCCACACTGCAGCGCTGGTATATTTCCCGTTTGAAGGAACGAGAAGTCTGAGAGATAACACCTCAGGCGGGAGCTGGTTCCATCTTCTCGTAGTTGATGGAACATAGGATTTTTGGTATGTTAAGGTTCTGTTCGTACACGTACACGTAACATGTTACACGGTCTGTGGCTGGGAGGCGTATGATAGCGCGAAGAGCCGTTTGATACAGGGGTCGATGGCACCCGTTCGGGAAAATGGAAGCATGGCCGAGATTGAGACGTTGATGTGGATAGTGCTTAAAGGGCTATCAGCCCAGTACGACATGAATCTGGCACCATGTTTTCACGTATTGCACAATGCAAGTTGCAACAATCTGTACGAATTTCTGGACCACATTTTCTTGTGCAGTATTGCTGTTTTTCGGGGCCCGGCTTAAATTGTTGATGAGATGCTAGCAGGGCGGAGCCATACAAGTGCCTCGCCAATCACTGGTTTCCAGAAGCTCAACTGATGAGGAACACCGGCCCATGCCACGCTGGCCCTGAACTGACAATTATTAATTCACGTCATCTATGTACATCTGCAAACATCCGGAATAGGCCCAAACATATGAGTTAGAACAGAAGCATGATAGCCGAGCATGGTCAAAGCGCCTTTTACAGCTGCTTTTAATAAGACGATGCAGCCATAGAAAGGTGGTGCAGAGATGACAACCTTGAAGGAAATGGCCATTTATGTGCCGTCTCCATCCATTTGTTTTCTACGTTTCTGGAAACCTTGAATATTGCGGTATGAGGTTCGGTCCAGAATGGCAACCAGAGGGGCGCGATGGCCACAAGTCAGGTGATCGTCAAAGCGGAGAACCTCGGCAGGTGCCGGATGGGCCGTCATGGCCTGATCGTCTTGCGACGCCACTGGATCTCGAGCAGCTACCCTCGCGGCCCGTTCGACATAATGAGTCGTCTGCTTACACTGAGCTGGGGTTTACACTGAGGCGCGCTGGTCGGCCGTCTCCGCGCCGACTGCTGTCGCAAGTCGGATGCCTCCGAGATCAAAACATGTTGCTGCTGCTGCCCGGCGGGCGGGCGCGTCATACGCGAGATACGAGACCCAGCCGGCAATGTCACGTGTAGGTCGCGTGCCGGGCGGGTGCTGTCACGCTCGCCGCTGCCACCCTCTGCTGAATGGGCGCAGTCGGTGGGCGGGATGCAGTTGCGAGGATGAAGTCCGATCGACGCATTAGACAGGGTCGATCAACTGCCACTGGTTACGAGGTAATGCATTAGACAAGGTCGATCAACCGCCACTGGTCACGCGGTAATAGTTTGTCTGGACGTGCGCTCAGGCGCCCGGCAATTCATCTGCATTGCTCAAAAGGCTCAGGCCGCGTGGTGCGCTGGGCCGTTACAAAGTTGCAAAGCTTGTAACCGTGCCGTTTCGAACTCGCCGGTTACAAAGCTTGCAACCGTGCCGTTTCGAACTCACCGGTTACAAAGCTTGTAACCGTGCCGTTTCGAACTCGCCGGTTACAAAGCTTGTAACCGTGCCGTTTCGAACTCGCCGGTTACAAAGCTTGTAGCCGTGCCGTTTCGAACTCGCCGGTTACAAAGCTTGTAACCGTGCCGTTTCAAACTCGCCGGTTACAAAGCTTGTAACCGTGCCGTTTCGAACTCACCGGTTACAAAGCTTGTAACCGCGCCGTTTCGAACTCGCCGGTTACAAAGCTTGTAACCGTGCCGTTTCGAACTAGCCGGTTACAAAGCTTGTAACCATGCCGTTTCGAACTCGCCGGTTACAAAGCTTGTAACCGTGCCGTTTCGAACTCACCGGTTACAAGCTTGAGTTGTTTTAGCTGTTCATCAGGCACGGTCATCGTGTCGATCCCACACACTGACAAAGGCTGCTTTGCACTTCAACGCTACCGGGTATTTGAAGGAAAAGCAGTTGAAATACAATATCACCAATGTTAGTACAATAAGCAAGTCTCCTGGAGCTCATCTTGGAGGATGAATGCAGTTTGAAATGTTGAATACTGCCAATATACCATTTGTTTGACACACTTTGACGTCATTTCACTGGCTCTTATCCTGAACTTCACATGCGCTCGATAGCAAAGCTGTGACCCGTGGTCATCTCAAATTTAGATTTTCATTTAAAACCCCAAAACGAAATGAAAAGACGTGACGTGAAAAACGATGCGTGAAAACCAGATGTTCTTTCTTAACCCGGCATTGATCGGGCTCCTCAGCAGCACACCATTAACCGGAAGGCAGGAGAGGGGGGGGGAAATATTTGACCCCCTGCCTATTTCAAGAGCGGCCGGGCCGAACTCAAAAATCAAATCGCAATCGATAGCGCCGCGGCGTGCGGTCTCCGAAAATTCTCAAAATGTTGCTTTGGAATATTTGATCGCTTCCAAAACGCATTTCATTTAAAAACGTATCTCATGATGTGAAATCATTGCGCCCTGATCAACCACGCTGCGTAGGAAGGTGCCTAAAGTTACGCGCACCGTACGAGACCTAGAGCTGAGGTCACGCGCTGCGTAAATGGGAGCTGAAACCTCGGTCTATATGTCTAACTTGATATGTTTAATTCCGTCATATTTGAACCATTTAAACGCGAATTGGGAGAACCTAGCCGCAATTATGGGTGCTAATCATGTGAGCAAGAGCTGTGCCTGTTCACGAACCGTTTAAAGTTAAGGTCAGATGGATGACCGCTGTTGAATAGGCGGTTGGATCAATTTTCGTGTTGTTTTCGAAGCTTTGGTCCTGCCGACAGCGCAGCCTGGTGCCTTTCAACCATGCCGCCAGTCACGTGGTTGTTGGTTTGCGTATGAAACGGAGAACGGCTTCCGCCAACCCGGCCCCGCGCCGCCGCGGCAGGCCTGAGCCCCGCCCCCCGCCGCCGCGGGCCCGGGCCCACCTGGGCATGGGTGACGTGCGCTGTGATGCATTTCAAGCCATAACTCAGTGTTTGCCACAGATAATTGCTTGAAACGTGGTATACGCATACTTCACAGTCGTATCGACGATAGCGTCGTTAATTTTTCGTAACTTTGAGTCTGAGATAAAAAAAAATGTTGAGTGTACTTTTCATCAATATTTTTGTTATTTGGCATGCCAATTTTTCCTTCTGTAGTACTGAAACAGCACAGTGACAAAACATATGAATGATGGATTGATTGCCTCACATTTCCCGTTTGCATGTGTAAAATATGTTCTCTCGTTCAGCTCCTATGTCATTTTGCCGACGGCTACGCGCTTTTGTAAAAAGTCAGCAAGCATGACGTCACCCCCACGTCACGCTTATGCCATTATTGCCTCTTAGTTGTTTTTTGGCGCAAGGCGTAGAACTTACCAACCAACAGTCACGACAAATTTCGCAGCGATATTTCAAGGTGTTTTTGAATTATCGCGAATTTTGGACAGGGGACAAATTTCCACCCCCCCCCCCCCCCGCCCGCCCGGTCCATGCCGGGTTGACGCTTCTGCCGCTGTCATAAAAATCTGATGTAGGTATCTATCACCAGGAACAGTCGAGGGTTGACAAATGCCAATAGTTCTTGCTGATGATGTGAAGGTCGCGCGGGCTAATTTGTCGTCAATTCAAAGATTTGACCCGATGCTATAAAAAGCTTGCGAAGGATACTGCCTCCTCGGCATGGATCAGGCTCATATAATTAACAACTAGCATCTCAACAAGCACTGAACAAGGCCACACAGCGCATAGGACATGCGATGCCAAGATTGCTTCGCTGATTACCTCCATTAGCGAACAAACCTTTCACTAGAATGGGATCGCATTTCAGTTCCGTGGCGTGATGGGACCGTGATGCATTCAGGTACGCGAAGAAGGGTTTCGAATGCAGCCGTCCCAAATTGCATCGTGGTCCTCTAAATGCTTCAATGAGTTCTACGGAAAAAATGGAGAGGATGACATCAAAATGTTGAAGGGAAGAGACTGCACATTCCTTGCGGGGAGAAGACTGCACCTTCCTTACGGGGAGAAGACTGCACCTTCCTTGCGGGTATTGCGGCATCGTCAGCAACGAGCCATGACATGCACAAATGGTTCGTTCCTGCACATGACTGAACAAGTTTGTGTGAAGTGACCTAAGCATGCCATGCGCTCATCCCATTGGGCCCTCCCCGGATTGCTGCTCTTTGTGCAATGTCTGAGTGCAATGTCCAACTTTCTCCACACGGCACATTTTGGAGCTTGTGTCAAGTGGCGCAATGTTTCGGGTACACAGGTTACGCTGCATAGAGCACTCGCCAACTTCAAGCATGGTCTGGTCAATGCTGTTCATTTTCTAAACCGAGTTAGCAATAAATAATATGAAAAACTACGACAGAGACGCCAGTCCACCAGCAACGCTAACCTTAAGTCCACCGAAAAAGAGCCTTTCCCACGTGGCGGTATGGGACGTTGCAGGCAGGCGTGTTGTTACGCTGCTCCTAGACCAGCACTTCAAGGTGGCGTAATCAAGGCACGCTACCACGAACACCTATATAAAGAGACATGACAGGCGACTAGACTAATGCCGTCTGTTTCCCACAGCAGGTTGTTGTCACTCCAGCGAACCCAACAGCAGACATTGCAACACCACACCACACCATTACAAAGGGACATCCAAGAACCATCGCCATCGCCCCCTTTTCAAAACTCGCCTTCACTTGCATCAGCTGGGAATGCGGCGGCGTCTAGCCTTTTGTTTGTGTTTTTAATGCCAATCGTTGGATCGCTCAGCATCACCGCTGTCTTTCGCTCAATCGGCTTCCGTTTCTACTCTCTGCGATCGAACTTGGTGAGTCACACGTATGGGGCATAGCTTTTCACACATACATATTTTTCCGTTCGCTCGGTCGAACAGTTCCAGTTATGATTCGCCATAACGTAGCGATGGCAGTCTCTTGTTTGCGTTAGCTGACCGCGCGGTGTTTTCGTCTGCCGGCCGCTGGGACCGTCTGCCGGAGAGACCGACCTCTGTCCGTGCCTGGTGCTCCGTGGCCCCGCCAGCGCTGACTAATGGGGAGACCCGGGTCACCTTCGTTAGCTGCGGTGCGTCAGCCCAGCCGGGAACCCCAGCCTTCTCGAACTTACCACCAGTCACCTGACCGCCATCACGGACTCTGCGGTAGGTACGGAGTACGGACTGCAGACGTGCAGCCTCTTCACACGGGCCAGGCTGGCCACCCGAATACCCTTCGGTCGGGTGGAAGCCTATTTATCCCCTCTCATATCTCAAAAACTAAGAGCTAGAGATACCAAATTCACAAGGTGCATTGGTCTATAGATGAATCCACTTTTGTCAAAAGTTGAGATTCCTCAGTCATGACCTTTGGGTGAAATAAGATAAAAAGATCAAACTCGCAATTAGGGTCTAATGTGCCCCCAGACCTTCTTGTGAAACCACCGTGAACATAGATACTTGTTCTAAGCAAAATATCCCTGGTGCTCATTTAAGGTCAGATACCTTGTTTGGTCTTATGGAAGTAAAAGTGACAAACATCATGCAAGAACTCTCCAGATTGATATCAAAAGTGACCCCAGACCATGTCATGTAACCACCGTGAACCTAGTTACCTGTTCCAAGCAAAAGAGCACTGGTGCCCATTTAGATTCAGGGACTAAGTTTGACCTTATGGAGGTCATAGGGACTAAAATCACGCAAGATTGCCTTCATTTTTGCATTTGAATAAGCGGCAAGGATTAGACCAGGCAGTTTGTTCCTAAAACAAAATATTGACACTGGTATTTTAGGTCAGGGACCTACCATGACCTTAAAAAAATCATGGTAGATGTATAATGCGGTTCCTGTTATCAGGAAATTAAAAAAAACACCACTAGGAACTACGCCATACAGAAAGCCCTTAAATGATAAAACAGGTTGGTTTTAGCCTTGGTCTTCATACTTAACCCTAGGCCAATAGGCCTTGCTAATTCAATGGCTGCGTTGCCTAGGAATTTACCACAGGGATGTCTGGTATCGTCTAACGATCCGTTGTTGCGCCAGATTGCACGTTTTCGTGAAAATTATCTGCTGAATCCATGGCCGGACTTTGACATGCCGTAGGCCAGCGACCTAACCAGAGGCATCCAGGTTTTGGACAGGAAGCTACCCACTATTCGATCTTCTACAGCTACGCAAAATTTGGCGCGGCTACGCTGTGTCGTTTATAAATCATTCCTGAAAAATGTTCGGGAGTCGAATCGACCCCTAGCCGCGCGTGTGTTAAGCCTTCGTCCGCCTCTTGTTTCTAGAGCAGTGTATGGGGGCATACCGACGTTCAGGGCCCAGCCGCCCGTCATGGTCTTGCGTATGACCTGGAGATCGCCGGATTCTGGTGCAGCTGATGCATGTATTGGAGCCTTGGTCGTGTATGAGCCGGGGCGCATTAGCCCTTACTGGATGGCGTCACTGCTTTCCATATGCCTCTTTCATGGCTGTCTGTGACGTCATGCATTGCTGATTTGCAAACGCTGTGGGTGACTGTGTGGGGGCTAATCGCATGGTAAGAATCAGCAGTTGTTCAGAGCATGCTTCTCTTTCGAAATGGGTGCGGAATGGAACAGCAACGTTAGGAACAAACTGAGTAGTTTGACTGACAACTCTCCAGGAAATAAAAAGGTGAACGTGATCGTGAGATTTCAAGTGTATTTGCGAGAAACGTTTTTCACATAGATAAGACAGAAGTAATAGCCTTATTCCTCGCAGAAAAAAACAGTAGAATGGAGATATGAATGCGATGATATTTCGATACGGGCATGTTGCCGGGATATCAACGCATCTATGTCTCCATTCTCTTGATTTTCTCCGAGAAGTAAGGCTTTTACTACTGTCTTATCTATGTGAAGGTGATGGTGTAAAACATCACGAAAGGTCCATCAGGACGACATCTGGGATCGTTGAAATCTTAATTTCGTCATTGTTTGAGGACGTCAGGCTTATTGTAGATTGCTCCTGTAAAATCCCTTTACACATGGCATGTACGGGGTACAACCCAATCCAATTCACCATTTTTATATCCATTCCTCCTACCTATCACTTTTTTGCAATTTTCAAGAACAATCTAACCCAACCTGCCTCTGCAAAAATAATTATTGGCGTGATACAAATCGATCCATCACAAGTCAACGCGGTTTGTGTAAAATGTCGGTATAATGTAGCAGATAACGTCACATTTACTGCCCCTCAGAGTCGCGTAGGGCTTTTCCGTCCAATCCGTCTGTGCACAAAACATTTTTAAACAAATACGATTCCAGCACGTGCGGCCTTCGGGGCTTTCCCGATGCGGTCCGGCCCGATCCATGGATTCATCCTTAATTCATGAATTTGTGCTATTTCCGAAAATCCATCATTCCCACGGTTCAAACAATATCAGATAATATCGAACCCCAGTCAGTTTAGACCCAAACCCAGGCACCCAACGCGCGTGGTTAGCTCTAGCGCCAGGCCAGCTGCACAGTGCCCGTGAGGCTGATGTCACATACGCCCGTCATGTCCACACCCGAGCGATTCCCGAGCTTGCACGCGTGCCGATGACGAAACGTGATCTACTTCCGAAGTGCCCTTCGGTCCACTTTACTTCCCAAACAAACGTCTTCCTCTGAACCAGTTGTTGGCGCCACACCTTCACCACTAACTGCGATTCGGCGCATCATGTGCAGCATGCCGTCAGCTGCATCAACGCGACGGAGGGGAAGACGCTGCTGGCGCTGACGTGGCCTACGGGCCGCCCGGGCCCAGGGCTCTGCACTGGGTCGGCCGCCGGGGAGGTGGCGTCACGTCACGCATCTCCATGACCTGAGGTTGGGGATGGTGGGACTGGGGGTGGGGAGGGGTAGGGGACCGGCAGACGGTCCGGTCCAGATGGCCCAGGGTCGATTAGCACGGCCCGTCTCGACACCGGTTGCTAAGCGGCGCCCACGGCTTGTGGCTGGAGAAGCGCGGGAGGGGAAGAGGAGGAAGGGAGGGGGGGGGGGGGGGGAGGGAGGGGCTGCGCTCCAGACGCTGCTCGGTTTTCCCGTCTGTCTCGTCATCTTAGGCCACCCGCGTCCGCGTCTGTTTGTCATCGAGAGTTCCAGCTAGCGTTCCGTACCGCCGACTCTTTGGACTGCTACACCTGTCTGCTTATGCTTCACGCCTCCGCGCGGGCAGAAGTCATCAACCGTCACAGGAATTTGGCATTAGCAAATACGTCTCCGTACGGACAAATATGCTACTGCATGACACTCCGAGCGAGTAGCTCTGTGAAGAACACCAACCCGAGAGTGGACGTCCAACGGTGTTTTGGCAAAGCAATGTTTTTCATCAGGGAACTTACCTAAATTGACCAACTGGTCAGGACGTGCAGGTGCTGATTGTATCATTAGTCGCTCATGTTTTATAACATCGTATGCCTATCGCTGGTGTTGCGTCACGTTTGCATGTGTTGCGTGTTCTGTGTTTATCTGTGTGATATGTATTGGCGCGGCGTTAGAATAGCCACTCGCTAGTTTTCGCCAAGTTTCGCAACAACAGCATAAACAATAATAATAATAATAATAATAATAAAAATAGTAATACAAAATAATGATGAAGGTGCGCATTCATTGCGTTCCGATTACCAATGGTGGATCTATTGAGAACTGCAAAGGAATCTAGCTGCGAATCGCGTGGCCATTCGACTGGATGTGGGGTTTTCCTGTTCAGAAGGCTGTCATTCTGCAGACAATTTCAGAACGACAATTTCAGGCCGTCCCAAAAAAGAAGAGGGCAACATCTGGTTAAAAAAAGATTGCCTTACAAAAATATTATACGTGATATCCGTTAAATAAAATATATTTTTAAGGAGTTTTTGGTCACGGACCTTGCTCACAGAAATAAAAAACTCAGTGATAAGGCGGACACCAGATGCTGGCCAGTGTTGGCAGCATTTTTTCCCAGCATTTAAGTGATCAAATGGCACACATTCCCCATACTTTGACCGAACAAACTGCAATAAATTACAGGCAATGAAATATACCAGTTTTGTACAAATACAGACTACCTTAATCTCCCGGATGAATATTTCTATTTGATAATGGGTTCAGCTTGCGTATGTGGGTTAATGCACAAGTTTTACGAAATGGGTGCTCTTTGCTTTTTTCTTAAAAGCTTAAACATCCAAGGAGTTTTCATTGCGCCGAATCTCATAGTTTGATGTGTAGAAAGAAAATGACCGCCAATGACCGCCTCAGTAGTTTTTTGTGTCCGTTAGGTGCTCGGTAAATCGTAGTCGAGTGTTTTACTCTCACTTGTTAAACACGTTATACAATTCACAACACCAAACATCAGACTTTACCTTTGGAACCCAACATGCACACATTACAAACTCACTGGATGGACATACGGGTTGTGAGAAAGCTGATCGAACTAGATTATGTTTCAAAGTATTTTGGTGTTGCCATGCTAGACGAACATTAGTATTAACCTTTTTGACAATTAGTTTTATCTTTACACACAAAGTTTCACCCACATACGGTAACATAAGGTATCCGTTCGGGTCTTGACCTCGTCCGTGTTGATGGTGTTCCTGGTGGTGTTCACGAGGCTATGGTTGATGTTAATGATCTTCGTTGTTTCTTTGCGTTGTTTCTCCAGCCAATGTTGTTGTGTGGCTTCTCGATGAAGGCAACGTAAAAGTTGTTTGGAGCAGCTATTTTCTTCGAACAGGTTTCAGGTTGTTTTACATGAGCGGTCATTTGCAGCGGCATTTGAAAACATTTTCATGGACGTCAAAATTATGAACGAATGATGGTCTTCCTTGTCAACATAGGATTGGTTGATGTGATCTGAATGAATGATGATCCCGAAATAGTGAGGCCTGATGCAGAGCTCTGTTGAAAAGTGGAAGTTTGGATCCATCGTGACGGGTGTGTGCAGGAATGCCAGCTGTGCGGACATGAGCTGTCTAGAGTAAACTTGATGCCGTTATTGACAGAGTTAATTTATCTGATGAAGTCCAGCGGCTCATCGCTAGAGTGTGTCCAGACCCGTACAGAATCGTCGATGCATTTGGCGTAGCAGTAAGCTAACATTGCTTTCGAATTAGGGTGGGAGAGAAAAATTTCATCGCCGAAAGACCATACAGGAGTGAAAAAATTAAATCCACAAAGGTTGGAACTTATGAGTCAGCGAGGCTGGACAAGTTGGCAAGGACGTATTATCATAAACATAACAAAAACGTTTTTGTTTTTTAACATTGTTGGTCACCCCAGTGAAGCAGAATGCATTACAAAATAGTAATTTCACAATAGCATGATAGCACCAAATGAGCATGAGCATGAGATGAGCACCTATAAGGAGGAACATTTCATTTCTTTTCCCCATATTTTATGTGAATTTTTCAACTGCTACCTGATATATGCTACCTGATATATTCTATCCACACACATCAAACCTATTTTTCCTCTCAGAGGTTTTAATATGTCATCTAAAAGCAAGCTCACCTGAAATCATCAAACATAAACAAGGCTCCGCAGAACCTGACCACCTATCGCGATATCCTATCTCACCTACATCTGAATCATACCGATGTATGTACACAGCAAGTGCACCAGGTATCTCCAAGCCCGGGAGCCCCAGCGACTCCAGCCGGGTGCATGCATCAAGTTTGTTTTGTTTACAAAATGCAATGCGACTTATAACTGTGCGTCAAATGGAAGGTTTTTACGCATCCACAATTTTTTGCGTCGCACCACGCAAACGCCACACCAACAAAGCAAAGCCTGGTACAAACGCCAGCAAATTCTGGTAGATAATTTCACTCCCCGTATTTATATAACCCAAAGAAACTTGACCACTAAATTTTACCACTCTCGAAATGAAGGAGCAAACAATTCAAGACAATCCTTCTAAGTAAAATCGTGAAGTTCAGTATCCCCATTTGATCGCTTATTTTCATATATTTTAGGTCAAGTGAGGTGATTACAAAATTTGGCCAAATAGCTTTTAAGTCTTTATATCTATTTAACTGCTTGTGTTTTTCTTGGTCTCTTATGAGTGTGATACGACTTCATCTTCTTTTTCCTTTCCGTTTGTCTTTAAAGGCATTATCTATGACTCAAACGTTAACCAATTTCTCTGCTAAATGTGCCGACAAACTTGCAGATATTCATACATAAATTGGATTAATTCGCCAGCCACCCGAACATGTTAGAAATGCATCCAAAAGTGAACAATTCATGGGGAATGAAGGAGATAATTTGATGCACGGAACTTATTTCAACCTATATTTTCCCCCCAGTTAAACCCCCAGACAGCCGCTTTTTTGTTCATGGCGGAGCTCAACAATTATAAATTTAAGCCATATCAGTTTCACTAGCTCACCATGTTGGATTGTCCTGCCATACGTAGCCTTAGGACAGGCCTGGCGCAGTCCATATATAAATGTTTGGTAGCGAAATTCTGCTCTCTGGAACTGTGTTTTCTCAAGCAGACCTCCTCTTACTATTTCGCGTTTTAGTCTTGCGGGACGATGGACATGACTGATATTTGCATTTTGTGCGTTGGTTGGATCACCCTGTCTGTGAGCCAACCACGCGAAAGATGCTGCCTTTTGGTGTGGGGGAACAGAAAGAGGTCTACCACAAAAAAACAAAAAAAAAAACATAACGAAACAATAAGCTTCTCCCGTGGAGCAAATAATTGCTCACCTTACCTGCTTTCAACACATGATTTGTAACCAGATTTAGTCGTTCTCTGTTTTAGTCCATCGAGTTTTATTCACAGGACTAATTTTGATGCCAGAATATATGCAATTTAACTATTTTGTTCCATTCTCCTGATTATTTATCTCAAATATGTTAAAGCAGGTCCTCATGTCTCCCTTAGCAAGATGCTGTCCATGGTTGCCATGGTTTGCTGGCTGAAAAATGACTGTACTGAAGATTTGCGCTATCTTTTTAACACAGAAGTACTCTAAGCTGCATAGCAATTACGATATGTGGTAGATATCAGTTTTTAGTAAATAGCCAGACAATCCCATTTAAAATGTGAAGCCAACATCTAAAACTTTAAGCCATTAAGCATGAATAACCAAACCTAAATGGATGTCTTTACTGTAGCTGAAAAAGCAAGCAGCTAAACTGGCCCCGTGGCCATCTACAAGTTACGTTATGTTTGGGGAAGAAAGGTTGTGTTGTGGGACATAGCCACTATTTTCCTTGACAGAGGTTAACCGTGACAATCAGAATAAGTTGTTTAAAGTGATTTGAGAGGTTTTGATTCGTGTGTTGTCAACTTTGTCTAGTGTAAACAAGCTGACACGAATGAACTGAACCAAAACACAATTTGAAACCAGCCAAAAATAAATTTGTCATATTTTTATCACAACTGCTGCTGTCAAGAAATAGATGAGCTAAGTTGAGATGGCGTTCAACATATGGGGTTCTTTAAGTTAGCTTAAGTTGGTTTTGCATAGCACGTGGCGGTAGGAATTTTGCAAGAATCTCTTGCTCACAAAGGCTGCTGTGATACAAATAGGTTAGGCGGGATGAGATGAGGTAAAGCTTCTTTTGGTTAGGCTTAGTAGGGTTACTTAAATGGAAACGATCATTGGCATTTTGCTAAAAAAAACAAAGGTAATTGTATTTCCTCACCCCACTTAACAGAAGCTAGCACTATGCCTGTTGTGTTTGATTTGTTAATGTATTGATGCGCATGAGTCCAAGGTTTTTTATTTAAATGTTTTATGTCTTTATGATTTTTTGTTGCTGTTTTTGCTGTTGAATTCATTTGCTTCGTTTTGTGTTAAAGAATCTTGTGGAAGGGAAGTACAAAGTGCGGCATTAAAACATTGATGTTACATAGTTCTTTATGCTCATCACACTGTTATGAAATTGCTATTCTGTGTATTTCATTTCACCGTAATGACCCCCAATGTTGAAAGACAAAAACATTTTTTGTCATATTTATAATATTACTTCCATGCCAACTTGAAATGTATGTCTTTGTTTGCTGAAGCTCTTTCAGTGACTCGTAAGTTCCCAATTTGTTGACTTGATTTTTTACTCCTGTGCGGTCTTTTTGTGATGAAATTTTTCACTCTCAACTCAGGTCAAAACTGATTTTAGCTCACTGGTAGTGATCATCGTCAAATCTGGAGGTGTTATTTTGGAGGCAGTGTGTAAGGCGTCATATGATGTCCGCAGCTGTGAGACCACAAAAATCGATATCGTTCTGGTGTTGACAAATGTGGTCGGTGGCCGCCGATACAGCCTGCACCAGCGGGATGCTGCCATATGGGTTTACAACATCGTTGGTGAGGACCGGCGTTTCGTGTAAGGCGGGGGTCAGGGAACTGATTTTTAAGTTTTATCAGGTATTCGTCGGTATTTTGAGATGAGCCAGGATGCAGGTAAGAAGTTGATTAAGATCCTATCTAAGGGCCAAGACGTTTTTTCAGTCGGACCACTACAAGCAGACATAGTAGGCCGGAGAGGTGCCCCTGCTTTGTGGTCCTTTGGTAGCTCATAGAAAACTGATGCCCTGGAATCGGTGGGTAAAAGTCTCTTCACCACTGAATCGGGAAGCCTGGTTTTTGTAGCATGTTAAAAAATATGTTTAGATCTTGGTTCAATCTTTGCTGTTACGCTGTTGGATAATTTTTTGGTAGCTATTCTCGCCCTGCAGCATCCCGTTAACTTCGTCAACACACGTTATTTTACACAAAATAGCCAACAACTTACATTTATCACTCGGTTTCACATTTATGCCTTCGTTCAGCTTCAGCGACTTCAAGCCTTTTCGTTCCCCCGCCTTAGTGCATAACTTTGTTTTCGGATGGTTTTTGTACACGTTGAGAACTCGTTTTTCAGTAACCTAAGCTGTTCTATAGTTCTGCTCAAAGTCGGAGGAGTATTTTCTCGCTGAGCCTAGGAAGTTCGGCTCAAATCTGCTCTCATTAATATTCCCTCTCCGGTTGTGTAGGGCATGCCGGTCCGTAGTGTCCCGAGGGGAAGAATGAGCATTCTGATGAAGTGGGAAACGTAAGTCTGGTGTCACAGCAGGATCGTTGCCATTGGGTGTTTGGGTGTTTTCTATGAGACCAGTTTCAGAAGTCGGAAGCAAACTGCCTTCGATACTACTCACTGCATGGTTGGCAGGTGGAAGATGCGTGGGTAATGTATTTTGGGGGTCAGGTGTGTTTTAGTTACGTCGACAGAAGTCTTTCCATCTTTTACCGTAAGCCAAGCGCTCCACCCCTGCTTCTCTTTCTTGCTGAATGACATTATTAGTGGTGCTTGCCTTGGGAAATTTCGGGTCTGTTGAGAGTAAGTTGACAGCACTACATAGGAGGCAGAGACACGGCTGGTAGATTGGTGACACGTTTAGTTGCTCTCACCCCTGCATGATCACTGTCAATCGGTTGACTCGCTCTGTTTCCGTTTCTTCATGATGCTCCTGCCCACTGCGCACAGAAACGCTGGCGGACTTTCCTACATTGCCGCCGGTGGAATTATCTTACTCTTCAGGGACGTTGAATCTGGATGCTAACTGCCGTTTGATCAAGGCAATGAACTTGTGCTCCAATCGCCGCTTGCAGTTCCTCGTAGTCTCTTCAAAATAGAGTTTTGTTTAGTTTTAAAGCGATGTTCATGTTTGCCCCGACGGTCCTAATACGGTCTTCATCAGGCCACATTCCCACGACTCCGATCTCCTGGATCCAACACCGCCTACATCGCCGTTGCTGTCTCCACTTTCCGCTTGAAGGGTTCATGTGACCTCAAGAGCCGACCTCATCACCAGAGACTGCAACGCCTGAGCCACGCGGCGGCGCCGCCGAGTCGCCTACACCTGCGGCTGTCAGCTGCGCATCACATTTTGCAAACGTTCAATATAAAATGTGGCGAAACTTTCCGCACATGTGTCTCTTTCACTTTCCAGAAATGTGACGGCCCACGGGTGGGCTTGTCTATCAATCACTGGCCCCTGACACCAGGCGGTTTTAATCAGGAGCATATCAAGCAGCGTGTATAAACATATTCGATCTGTTTGAATGGTGAGGGACGTGGAGTTGAAAGTGAGGTGAAAGAAATGAACGGCCAGAGTGTCATGCACGAGCATGGCACGGACAGGCACGAGAGGCGACAACGCTGGGCCGGGCATCGTCGACCAAAACACTACGTGAAGTATACATATACTTGTGCAGGATATCGTAGCCCATCACTTCGGCAGCAAGATAGGTGCAAACGGTTCGACCATCACATAGCAATGACTATTGCTATTACAAATAGGAGACTCCAGGGCTTGCTTACAGGCGCAGACCCAATGGATAGAGCCAGGCCGTGACATCTAGCCTCGGGCGTCAGCGGCGCTTAGTCAAGTTTATCCGGACACTAGTGTCGTTGATGGAGTGATTAATGCGTGGTATTGTGGTTGAGTGCCGACACAGGTAGATCTAAGACCTGCTTTTAAGAATGTGGAATTCTACGCTGGATTAATTCTTTACCAAAGCAGATGACATGAAAGGAATACAGGACAGGGCTAAAGTGAGAGTTGCGGCGAACAAAGTAACGCAGGTCTAGCACCATTAGCATAGAACAAACTGATCCCGTCCCGCAATAAAATCTCAGACCATGGAAAGGTCCTTCCAGAAATATTAGACAACTTGCGGCTTTTGGTTTTACTCAATAGGGTTGGGCTTGCAACAAAATGATAATTGGATGAACTTCAATCGGCGCCGTACTTGTTATATTTATTTAGCGCCTTTCCTTCGTTAGCAGTTTCCTCTTCGCGCTGTTATATTTCTACAACGTTTGGGGCTTGGCATGTGTAAGGAGAAGCGAAGAAGTAACCTGCAGTGGTTCTCATTATCATATCACTGCGTTAAACAATTGCGTTTCCATCCAAGAAAAGGCATGAAGCCGTTCAGCATGTTAGTACTGCGGTTGAAACTTGTAAAGCTGCCTTTTAAACTTTCATTCTGTATTTTGCATTCTGAAGACAGGAGAATGACATGGCATATTTTATGGCCCAAGGCTCTCTCCCCTCTCTCTCTCTCTCTCTCTCCCTCAGAAACAAAGCAGCCAGTACAAGAGGCCGAAAAATCTCAATGGGACACCACCCTAGTTTAAGGGACTCAGGCTGCTTTCGAGGAGATCCAACCCGCATGGCAGAGCTGGACCTACTCTGGGGGAGACACCATCAAACCAAGAGGACCTCGCTGAGCGTCGAGGTGGGTTCACCCATCTCAAAAGATTCTACAGAAAGAGGCCACCTACGCTGCAGCTGACGCTCCTCGGCCCCAAGCGTACGCTAGCACCGCTAGTCCATATTGTTCGCATGATGCTTTCGCTTCACCAGTACCTCCCGGTGTCTCGAGGGTCGGCTGTTTTCAGCATATAAATTCATGGTGACACTTTTGTGCTGTGTCGTCCTTCGTCACGCAATGGACTACAACCCATTCGTAGCGAAAATGCGTCCAGCCGGAGCTCGCCTTCCACTGGGTCCAGTCCCCGGGGCAACTCAGGATCCCCGCAAAATTTCTTGCTTATGGTTACACAATATTGCATGTTATCAATCTTCCTATTTTTACGTGTCTACCTGGAATTTCTAACGTTCGACATTTAGCTCTGTACATAATATGCACTGATAATAGCTCTGTACATAATATCTGATATGCACTAGATTTGATAAGGGGGCACATACCTTGGGGGTTACCACGTGGGTGCGCTCATGGACTGTGTTACAGCCAAAGCTTCGGAAGGGAAAAGAGGGGACTCCAAGCGCAAATATGGATGTGATGGGTTTGATGAGACATGAAATGGATGAGAGGGGAGAATCGGACTTTCACCGCATGTAGTTAAAAAAGCGTTTATTTCGTCAGACCAAATCCCGTTGAAAGATAGAGCATAAAAGTCCCTTGTTTACAGTGCTATGTTGCAAGAATTATGTGTGTAAATGTGTGCAATTGAGGAGTTGGAATGCAAATGCCTAACAATTCACAACTCAAAAGTTGTACAGAATTAAGGTATTGGTTGTTGAAGGGGCATGGTACTGCAATCATGGGACGGCTGCGTGAGGTCAGCCCCTATTTGGGCAGCTCTAATGAGGCCTGTTTAGCCCGCGCCCTCTCGAAATTAAACGTGGTAGTTTGAAAAGCCAAGAGAAAAAAGAGGCTGTCAAATTCAGCATGCTATGTTTGATGTGATGCGACCATATGCAACACCAGGACGACAATTTTTTCTTAGACAGATGTACCAAACGTATGCAAGGTCAGTTTGAGAAGTGATCTCGCGCCTCACAGCGTCACCTTTGCCCTGCCGAGCGAGCCTGTGCGGGGCGACTCGAATAGATCACCGCGGTAAAAACTCAATTTGGCTTCGCAAAGATGCAAGAAAAGCAAAATCGCAACCGGTTTAAGCTGATGTGAAGGCAAGAATTCAAGAATGATGTTAAATATGATAGCTTACGAACGCACTTGGCCGGAACGCAAATTTGCGCAGTCATTTACCGCAATGCATGTACAATATAATATAATACAATGCAAGGCCATCCCCGAATACCTAGCCAGTGGAGAAACGCAATGACACAAACGGGAAAACACAAGACAGCAGGTGCATGAGTAGCCGGCATGAGCATGCCTGGCTGATCCTGACCAGACGATAAAAATTGAAATATGAACCCTGCACAACTAACAGAGCAACCGTACCGTAAGTTCTGCCACTCCCGGGACAGCTGACACCCGGCCAATGCGGTCTGGCTCGGGCACGGCTTTCGCCTGCTAGGACGACGTCTGTGCAGACGACTTCTCACAAATTAATGGCTTTGTTTGTGACTTGCTGACGTCATCCGGCGCGCGTGGCTGGGGAAGGCCCGGCGTTGGACACCCGTGCCTGGCCGGCCCGGACAGCGCCCGGAACTGGTGTCGACAACCGTGGGATCGTCTGGATCGGACACTGGTGCGATCTGGTTCGGTCTGGTCCGGTCTCCGGACACTGGCGCTGGTCTCGGCATCCCGCGGCGCCGCTCCGACCGGGCAGTGTCGCGTTCGCGGTGAATGCTGACCAGTGCGGGAGAGCCTGCTGTCGCGTTGATACTGGGTAACCCCTCAGAGACGCAAATATTTCAGACAAACGGGTACAGGACGTTATTTTGCAAAACGAATTGTGGGCAGGGGGCTCGTGACTGATCAGTGTGAAAATGTGTCAAAATGGCCACATGACCACGGACCTGTACCTCAAAATTAGTCCGGAAGCGGACTTTTCCCGGATACGGCCCATTTCCCTCCCTGAGTGTGCGTGTGGTGGGGAGGGGGGAGGGGAGGGCAGGCATAACTACATTGGAATAACGTAGTGTTTGTAAAGTGGGTCTCTGTAAAGTGTAAAGCTGGTCTCTTTTGTACATGTTAGCATGACTGACACCAGGGAACTGTCATCGCATAGTAAAATCTGGTTCTCTAGGAATTTATTAGTATCTGGAATCAGAATCTGATTCAGATGGTATGGAAGCTATATTTATGTTGAACTATTTAGCTACACTGTTGCCTTTCACCACCAAGATAGGTTGGCACTCTGCACATTACAAAGCTCACTCACCCATTGTCACGTCAAGCCTGCCACATCCCAAACACATCGCACATGTATAATGTCTTAACACGCACTCGGATGGCGCCGGTCAATTTGATTCTCCCGGAGGGTTTTCCGGAATTGTTTCCGAATGGCGCGCCGCGGCCGCGCCATTTAAGTATAAAACATAGATGTTCTTTGTAAGATCGCTAACATACCGCAGGTCAAAGGCGGGCCATGGATTCAGCGAAGTCAATTTCTGGGGCATCATTCAGTCTGATGCAATAACGGAGTTTTAGACGAATCTATACATCTCTGAGATGACTTCTTTGGCAACACAACAATTTGATGAACAAATTCCATTGACTTAGTGTCAGGTATGAAGGTCATACCAAAGTCAGACCAGCCTGCTTTATTACTCTAGGGATTACTGTATGGCGTTACTGTACAGTATTGGCGCTTATTTCGAATTTATTGATAACAGAGGCCGCACTGTACATCTTCTATGAACTCCTCAAAGGTCAGACTAGGTCTGTGATCTAAAATGAACCGGGTCAACATTTTGGTTTTGGGAACAAACTGCCTTGCGGTATCTTCGTCGCTCAGTCAAATGCAAAACTTAAAGCAGTCTTGCATGATTTTCGTCACCATGACCTTCGAAAGGTCAAACGAGGCCACTGACCTTAAATGAGCGTTTGGCCTCTTGCTTAGATTATGTATCTAGGTTTTGGGTCACTTTGGGGACAAACTTGGTGTTTAATCTTGTTTGACCTTATTTGACCCGAAGGTCATGACCTAGGAACCTCAAGCTTTTAGCTAAATGAGTCCACGTACGGGCCACCACACCCTGCGAATTTGGCGTCTCTAGCTCTCTTAGTTCCCGAGATCTCAGAGGGACGTCAAGTTGACCGTCCACTCACCGGGGCGAGGGGTATCCAACTGGTCACCCGGGCGCGTGCTAATCGTACGCACGGTTAGAACTTAAGCCTTGAGAACAGATTGGCTATTTCCCTCATTTGCCATTTTGACAATGCTTGCTTGTTACTATATTCCACCTGTTTTAATTGTAAATTTCGAAGTGCAACTCAAATGTTTCATGTCTTAATTGTCTATTTTAATCATTTGAGCGATTGGTCTGTTTTAATCACTTTAGCAATTTGTCTATTTAGATCTTTTAAACATTAATGTTTTAATTGTGAATTTATTATCGCAAATAAAGTTGCTCTTAATGTTTTTTCCTCACTTATTTGAATCTGGTTTTATCAATTTTGGATTTATGCCAAACTCACCTGACAGACAATTTGGTCAAGGAGGTTGTAAATGATTTTCCCAGACATTGATACACATGGCATGAACAGAAGTTTCGAGTAGCATCCCGTGAAGCTACTGTTTTGGTGTTGCATGAGGCATCTTGCCCTTTCAGCCGTAAACATTGATGTGAACTACATATGGCGATCCATGGCCACTCGATGGTATATAGGTAATAATGAGTTCCATCATTCCACGGTGTACTACAAGCAGTGGCCTTGATGAGTTTCCCACTAACAGACCATTGACGGGAAAATTCCATCGTTCCACTGCTTTCTTTCTACCAGCAGTGACCTTGATGAGGTACCCACTAACAGACCAATGAGGAGCGAATTTAGGTTGTGCTCCATGTTTTGCAGGCTTTTTACACTTAGTTGAGAATAGGACATCCATGCCATCTACTCCAATTTATTTATAACAAGTGCTCCAGTGTCTAAAACCCAGAAATTAACCCAAAAGTCTGACGTCGAGCTCGCCGGTTTTACCGTGTTCATTACCATCCATCCATGTTTTCTCAGGTGGATGAAACAAAAACCTGAGCGCCAGCCAGTTCGTCGCTACATTCCGACACTTGCACGAGACGCAGCAGGCACATCACATGGCTGGATCCCAATCCATCCTGGCTGTGGGTCACAGTCACAGTCAGCGGGGTGTCGATGGCACGTGAGACACCGAAATCGCCGAGGTGCTCGATATACTGACGATCATGACCGCCGGCCGGGGCTGTCCCCCGTAATTGCGAACGCAGCTTGCTATGTCCGCATGTTCGTTGTCCGAAGGGCACTGGACAGAGAAGCCTGCGAACCTGCCAGGAAGCACCGGGGAGCCAGCAGCAGGCCGACGACCTTACATCTTAATACCGCCGTCTGTGGCTGAAAAATTGCGATGAGCTGATGAACTCCTGAGCGGGAGCAGTCTCGGGGCGGTCGTAAGTGCTAAGGAGGAACTCCGCCGCTACATCGTCCAGCTGGACGCGGCTTATCATGCGGTGCCCTGGCGGATGCTGGAGAGTGCGGTGGCGTGCCGCATCGGTACCGATGACGTGTGAGATCCCGGCCACCACCTCCTGGGAACTCAGTATGGTCTGGGAAACCATCCACCGAGCTGATCGGGATTCTGGTAGCCACCTACCGACGGCCGTGTCTTCATCATCAGGCCAAGCCGCACAACTCACGTCTGCAGAGGAACAGGATCCGCAAAAAATCACTATAGCAGTATTGCAGCTTGGGACATTAGGGAAGCTGTAAGCATCTTATTCTGTTTTCCTTTGTCCGGTGGCGTGGCCAGCAAATGCTCCCTCCTACAAGTCTCACACCTTTCCGATCATCTGGTTCGTCCGGTATTATTTGTCGGGTTCGTCGTATTCATCGCTCTCCGCTTAGGCTTCCGTTGTACGTAATCTGGGATTTCGTTGGAAGAAATTGCCGTTTTGATGTGCGATGTTAAAGCACATAAATTTGTGTGCGACATTTGATCAACGTTATGCGCCAGTTTGCTTTATAATTTTATTGAATGTAATACAGTTCTACCGTTAGTTGCAAGAAAAAGTGCGTGCGAACCGTTGACAGCATTTTCGGAGGACGTTTGTGGCGCCTCGTGACCTTCCGGTTGGCCGGTCCGGTCCGGCCAGGTTCCACCACATGGCAGTATCAAATAGTGCGTCCCTGGACGCCCACCACGGAAGCAAGCAGAGCGACGGGTGAACCCTACGGCACTTGTCCCACAAATGCAACACAGAACGGCAGCCCCGTCAGTGACTGGCGTGGCGCGGCGGAACTATCAGGGTCAGCGGTGACGCCGCGGTAGTTGTCATCAGGGATGGCGCCGCGCTACACAAGCTTTCCGAACGCATGTCCCCCCCCCCCCGCCCCGTGCACGTCGGATTCGACTGCAGCCAACTCCCGCGGGGTTTTAGAGCGCCAGGCAGGCAGGAAGATAGCGGCCCCACCATGGCTCGGTGTGAGCACTGCGCACTGTCCGCGCCGGCAGCGGTCGTGGAGGTCGGCGGCGCGTATTTCACCATACGGGCAACTCATTGAACAGTGAAATACCAGAACTAGATGTTGCAGGGTCGTTGACATATGACCTTCACCGTGAAGGTCTTCAAAATCGATTCTAGCTTTAACTTTTGCTTCCGCGATATTACACAGAGACCTCGCCTCACGCGCAGCAGTGGCCCTGTCGGAGCGAGTCTATGTTTCTTGTCTGCCGGGATGGCGGCCGGCTTTACGTACCAGCGAGCGGACCATTCCATTCACCCACCCTGTCTAGTCCTGTATATCTATGCATGCCTTTAACCGAGTGGCGAACGTCACAACAAATCCGGCAAACCCCCGGACAGCACAACTCTCTATAGTTGTGTCAAGAATCGACACTTGTTCTTGGACGGCAAACTCACCTTTACTCAGACAGCTAAGCATTGCACATGATCTGCCATCCAAGCAAGTCATATGAGCACTGCATTTCTTAGAATTCCTGCTCAGCCGTTAACAAACAGGACGCGATGCTGATGTGAGTAAGGGAGCCCTAAGCCCCATTACCTCATCAGTTTATCCCTGTGGAACGCCTTCTTCGTGGAAATGTAGAGAAATCGTGGCTCCGCTCTGCTGTGCATCGCATTATTCGCACTCTCTGTCGCATCTCGTCTCTGTAATGGTCCAATGAAGGGTGCGGGAGGTGCCGATGTCAAACAATGAGCGCACCGCGCCTCACGGAGATCAAGATTAGCGGACTTGTGTACATGAGCAGGAGTATTTTACGGAGATCAGTTTTAACGTAACTGTTTTTAAGTTTCTGGAGCATATCCTGTTATATTTTTTCAATTTATGGACATGATCATTCTGGAGGATAGAAAACGCAGGCTGTTGGGGGGCTTTCTCCCTGTGTATATTTTGTTTAGTTTTACAGTGCTCTGGGGTGGAAAACGCAGGCTGTTGGGGGGCTTTCTCCCTGTGTATGTTTTGTTTAGTTTTTAAAGTGCTCTGGGGTGGAAGACGTCGGCTGACTCCGACACCAAACCGAGCCATGGCTGCACCCGAGAAGATCCTGTGGTTGCACCGAAGATATTCGTGCAACGCATTTTTCAAGGCAACCAACGTTCACATGAGCTCTGCGCCAGTTTCGTCTATTCTAAACAAGATATGGATTGAAGCAGCTTGAAAGATGCTGGGCAGCTTACGTGTGCAATGTTGTGCGCCATTCTTTGAATTCAAAGCCCATTGCGCTTGTGCTGAATCCCGGCTGCTGTGGGCTGGCACTTTAATAGGCAGGCTCTCTTGACCGGTATTTTGTTTCAAGATGTCGTTACCGCAGATGCACAAGGGTTTTGCTATGCCTGTATCACCCCCCTCCCCTCCTCCCAAGGATGAAAGCATTTACAGCATCTGAGTTATGCATTAATGTTGGGTGTGCGTGTTTACCGCTCATGTGATGGTCAATAATATGCTGGTAACCGAATGGTATTTGTAATGTAATCATATCATATGTAAAACAAAACAGATAGAAAAGAAGAACATTTTGATCATGTAGACTTTGTCCGCTTCTTCTTTGTTAAAAACAACCGGTACATCAGGTATCGCTTAGTACCATTGTGAATATAGACAACAAGTGCAATCCTTGGTACTGAAAAGCTGGAAGGCCAGTAACCCAAGGCGTTTAACGACGCAAGTGTCTATCATTTGTCGGGAGACGATTCCACGCACACATTGCGCAGGTACTCGCACTAACAACGAGAGTAGGACTCAGGGTCTTCCTGGGTTAGGCTTACGATTGCAAGAAAGAAAACTATCAAAAGATAGAGGAAAAAAGCAAGTGTAAAACGTGCATAAAAATGCGTTGAGTCGGCATACATGTTAGTGCTTACAGTATTTCGTAAAGGTCATTAACGTTGCCTTTCAACACGAAGTGCAAACTACATAAGGTAGCCTGAAACAAACATAAATTAGGTGACAGCCTATGCCATGATGTTTTACCAATCGTGCTAGACAACGCTCGATCAGCCTATGTGACATTGTTTCTGACGTTGTTAAATGACTTTCAGTCTCTCTCTAGTGAGGTCGTACCCTGGTAGATGAAAACCAGGACACTGCCTAAAAAACGTTATAAACGCACTGAGACCCCGCAAACTGGCTGAAGCCTATAGTGGCTCTGCCCACCAATCAGCGGACTGCCGGCGACAAGTCAACTGATCAATGCGGTGTCCCGTGTTTTGGGTTTGTGTGGGTGCATGACATGCGCTCCGCACTGCCTTAAAAGGCGAAAGGTTTCCCGGTAAGAGGTGCCTTGAAAGAGATAAGCGAGGCTAGCACCCAACATGTGCAGTTATCGTGAGGCCAGGCCTGGTGGCCTGGTTCCCATGCTTCATTAGTATGTCATGGCGAGAGATATTTGCGGTGAACTGTTTATGACGTTGAAATAGGTCAGAGGTCGTTCACTCTTCAGCACGGCATTTTCGGCCTTAGAGCATGGACCCGCTGCATGGCAGTGGCAGTTCAGATACACAAAGTCTAGTGGCGACTGAAGAGCTTATCCTCACACTTTTCCGCCTTCAAAGTAACATTTCAATTATGTGCGCGTGTGTGCGCATTGCCACATGAACGCGATAAAGGCGCTTCTTAGTCAGGTCCAGTACGTTAAATAAGAAAATGATGCCCTCACTCACGACCGTCCTTCGACTGCATGAATCCCGAACCGGCGGATACGAATGCCAATGGATATGAATGAACATCTTCAGACAATAGAAGGCAACGGATGCTTGATTCTCCGTCAGGCGGCGGTTTGTTTGCGACGAAGAACTTCTTGCTTTCTGCTTAGGCGGACAACGTCTGTCGGGGATGGAAAAATAGCTGACTGTAAAGGCCGTCGCGTGCAAGACTTCCTTTGTTTTATCCTCGCACTTCTCATGTAGCTGTGTCTATACTCACTGGCCATCCACTCCTCATCAGCCGTGCCTACCTGCGTCTCACCCATTTGTATTTTTTAGCACTCCGATTTTAACGTATGAAATTGCTTTGAGAAAATTTGTATCCAAGCTTGAAATTCTCAGCTGATAATTGACAGCATAACTAGTTAGATAATCAGCTGCAAAAACATTAGATAGCCAAGTTGCATAAGTACTGAGAATGAGATCAACATGTCTAAAACAAGGGTATGAGTAATTACATTGTGTGTCAAGCCTTGGAGTTCCTACCCGACATTTCATGAGGGTCGTGCACACATCCGTCCGTAAACACATGATCCTTCAAAAATCTGCTCCCAGCCTAGCGCGTTACCCATTCCATAGTAGTAATCATGGGTCTAGCCAACCCTGGAAGCCCTCCAGTTAGACGCATGTCCAACGTCTATCCATAGCTCCGTTTGAGGACACGGCATTACGTGATTAATTGACGTCAAGGTCCTGAATGAACTGTACTGCGAGTCTCTGTTTTCGTTACCCTGTACCAGGTTCGTTTTGTCGTTTCATTCGCCTTCGGGCGCCAGTAATATCGCGTGAGAATTTCGAGCGAGCTTCACGGTAATTTCTCCCGTCGCTTTTCGGTTCTCGCGCCCTCTGGTGTTTGCCTGCCGGCGAGCGTCTACAGCGGTTGCGTTGCGTTTGACGGGCGGTGTCAGTGTCAGCGTCGGTTTGATCGTCTTCTGCGTGTCTGATCATCACGCTGCTGGTGTTTCAGCTTCAACTGCCTCTCATGTTCTCAAACTGTCCTGCCTTCTCGCCATGATGTAACACACAGGTGAGTGTGTGTTTGCCAGAGTCAAAGGTACGGTTGGATCCAGATTAGAATTCAGTGTACAGTTTCGATGTACTTCAAAACCACCTACCTGTTGCACCCTCGCGTTCAACCCTGAATTTGTGGATCATATATCTCTTCGGCTTATCGTTTGACTTAAGGAGGCCGAAGCAAGCGATGGAAGTGGGTTCTTCGTTTACTGAGAACATTTTGCAACGCGTGTGGATTGATAGCCAGAAGAGGACTTACGGGTCGGGTCAATACATAGATACTCTTATGGGGAGGGTGATGCATTGCGTTGCGTACACATATTGACACATTCTGGGTGCAGGTATGAGTTAAGCGCTCACGAAATGCGGGGTAGAGACTTTGCTAAATATTGCACAGTGTAACTCTTCGTAACTCAGTTAGTCATGACTAGCTGTTGCACTACTGTTGCATTTATTAGTGCAAAGGGTCCGTTCGGGTCTAGGCTTTCCTGATACTTTTCCACGGTTAGGAACGAAGTGCCGCACCGACTCAGATGAGTGGGTGACCGATGGGCACAGACAGATGACTTGGAAAAGGTGGCGGTTGGTTACGGGTATAGCCTTATGAGTAGCTTTCTATGATGGCAGGGACATCCTACCCATGAAAGCTTGTTCTAGCCAGTGATAACATATGCCGTCATAAAAATGGCCTGGCCGCTCAAGGTCATACATGACGATTCAAGAGGGACGCAAATGTTAAAACTGCGAATAATATCTTGAGGACCAAACTCTTGAATTTTCGATCCAGTGTAAATGACGTGGGTAGGTCCGAACCCCGCGTGTACGTGTTTTCTCGAATCAAACGACTGATTGTGTGCTTTATCGCATCAAACCACTGAACGAATTAAAGTCGCTGTTAACCCTGAACGTTTGAGTAAACGCTAATGTGACGTAACATTACCTTGGGTCTCACCTGTATTGAAATGAGTATCAACACCCTATTTGTATTTACCCAATCTGTATTTCCATGGCGGTGGCTTAGTTTCAACGGTAGTTCGACCGGTAGCCAATTTCTCAAAAAGGAAGTACAATCTTACGCTAAGTCTTAATGTGTAAGCTCGATTTTAGAATATATACATTGAGCCAGTTTCTCAAAGCCGCCAAATGACCTTTGTCGTAGTTTGTACCAAGGCGATGTATGCCAGGTGAAACCGTCCCGACCATGCACTTCTCAGCAAGGATCCCTCCTTGACGTCACCGGGGGCACTCCTTTAACGCTGGGACGGCCGGACGCGTGATGACGGCCATGAAAGATCGCACGTATTACAACACGTTTGGTGGGTGAAATGATGCGTAAAGTCAAAGTAGATATGAATACATGAAAAAGCTTGATAGCTATGCCTAATTTTGAAGGCATCTCAAGAAGCGAAGCGGTAACATAGGCCGCAGGAAAGAAGCTATTCGAGGCCGATCCACCGCGTTTTACACCAGAGAAGTGCTTGACGTAAAAGCTTATCTATGGTTTCGAAATTATCAGATGAACTCAAAACGGCAGCCTCGGGTTATCAGTTTATTTCGTGGATCACAGCTGCCACTCTGCGGGGTACCTACCCCAAGCGAATCCATAGAACTTCTGAGCCCCAGTTGGCATTTGGATTGGGCTTTGGTTTGGCATATTACCCGACAGAACAAAATGATCGCATCGATGTAGCTCATGACGGTGTACCGGAGCGAGTGCGGGCGGGTCTCCCACCTTCCTGGCTGAAATATACTTGAGGAGCAGTCGGGTATAACAGCGTAAGAAGCTTGTAAGGTGCCCCAAGCTCCTCGGCCAGGGCTCGCGACCCGGAGCTGTCCAGGCACATTCGCGAGGCTCCATATAACGGGAACAGGTAAGTCATTGCACGCTGGGGCCTGGTCATTCACCAGAGCCGGGTCCTGACGGTTCGATAGTTTCATAGTGCAAGAGGTACCGCTGGTTTGTTCCACCTTTGCATGGCAAATACCGAATAAGACTTGCTCGAGCATTAACGAAATACAGCCTACGAGCGCATCACAACCCATGTCCATAAACTGTTGGCTAATCATAATGAATGGAGTGGATCAGTTAAAAACGATATTCTCCGTCTGACAGCAGGCTCACGTTTTAACACTGTCGACCGTGCAATGCTGTCTTGCTAACGCAGAAGCAGCATCAGATGCACTCCAGCGGGTCCACGGCTACCACCGCCGGCTTCAGCATCCGGAGTGCCGTATGGTGGCGCCACCTTCGAGCTGAACCTTGGAAGCCACGCTTCCACCTTGATAGCTTGCTGTTTGAAGGCAGGGCATGCTCATGACATGCTGGGCGAATGTATAGGCGTTCCGGGAGATGGAGCGTAGCACGGCAGTATTTGCGACATCAAATCCCTCCATCAACCCTTGGTCAGTCGATGCTGGCTGGGTTGCTAAATTGAGTGACTGAGTTGCTGCCAGATGAAGACACACTCGGTCTGGACGTGCTGCAGGTCCCGAGTATTCCGCAGGAGCTGGCACACCTGGCGTAGTGGGCGAGCGATCCCCGAGGCCAGTCCAGACTGTTGGTTCGGTGCTGGGCATGCGACTTTATCCGCCCAAAGTCAGATGAGCGTGCTCGCTTCCCGGTGATAAATCCAGGCCTGAGAGCGACAAAAGCCCCGACAGTGAAAAACGCACCTTGTCCTTGTCCTTGCTTGGAAAATCCCAGGGTTCCCAGGATCCCAGGGTTCAAACCGACGCGTAGCCAACTGTTTGGTGTTGCAATGTCTCAGGGGTTCTCAAACGGTATAAGAGGCCCACTGTCTTACATTTCAGATCACGGTCCTGCGGGCCGTGAGCCGTGGTGTACAGCCAGCCCTTCTGGCCCTTATGCCCTCCAATCAGGTTCTTGATTGCCGGTTTCGGCGAGCCCCCGGGGCCGTCTTCGGGCCTCAGCGAACACTGCTCTTGGTTGACTCGAGACCCCTTGCCAACATAGGATACTCTGGTAGAGACTGATAGATGCAGGGGGCCCCAGTTCGGTCGCTGTTAGTTCTGAAAGTGGGCCCTCATGCACATACCAGCCCGGGCCGACTGTACGGCACAGGTGGTGCCAGTCTCTGGTGCCAGTGCCAGTGCCAGTGCCAGACTCAGTGTCAAACCCTTATCGACTCAGGGGTCCCCTAACGGCGCAAAGGACCCGCTGACTGTCATCTGAGGGCCCGTCCCCGCAGGTCGGGCCCCTGAAGAAGGATCCGCTGACTGTCATCTGAGGGCCCGTCCCGCAGGTCGGGCCCCTGAAGAAGGATCCGCTGACTGTCATCTGAGGGCCCGTCCCCGCAGGTCGGGCCCCTGAAGAAGACTCCGCTGACTGTCATCTGAGGGCCCGTCCCCGCAGGGCGGGCCCCCGAAGAAGACTCCGTTTAGCCGTACACTTACGCCCTCCGATCGGCTCCTTGATCGTCGGCCCGATGGGCTTTCCTGGACCCTCGCAAGTCGGAGGCTAAGGAGGGAGGAGGGCTTGTGTCCCTTGTACACTCTCCGCTTGTGCATGCGCCACTGGCGCTGCATTTAGTTAAATTTATGCACAGCATGATATCTAACGCAAAGAAATGATAGAAAATGCAGCGTTTTCAAACATCAATGATCTGCTCTTTCCTCAATGCAAACCGCTAACCGGGAGCCGGGACACCAGTGGTTCTTCCTGCGAATGGCGGATTGGAGCGGCAGACCCTCCCCTTCCAACTTTGCGCAACATTGAACATTTGAACATTAAACAACAGCTCTTTGACGGTGCGTGGAGAGGAACGAATCATTGTCCTTCAAATCACAGGCACAAATCGAGTCGCCTCCCCTCCCCACCCTCTCCATAAATATTCCACCTCCACTGCTTCTTTCAGAGACAAAGACCGCACTACGCCGACAACATACTGCATAATGCATGCCTGTCTTCGCTGCGATCAAATTATTGAAGATTCGAAATGGTATTCCCTACGATGTTTGCAATGCTGTATGACAATTTTGTGATGCCATTGCCCGTCGATTCGCCCATAGTGGTGTGCACCCACCTACGAGACACGCCATTTTGTTGCGTCGACCGCTGCGCGTTTTTTGCCATCGACGTGGTGTTTGTAAGTCTACGTGCTACGCAGTAAACAAAACAACACGTGGTGTAGATGTGTGACCTTGCGCAGATTCGTGCAGAACCAGGGACTGACTTTGGTGGCAATGTTGTCCATAATTGATAAATCGGTGAGGGAAACTATATTCCAATCATCAGCTTCTTCAGCGCTCATTTTCATCTTAAAATGTTCCACCCTTGGAGACTTTATTTTGTATAGCGACTGTGGTAAAGATAATGTGAATAGTAAGTACATAATGTCTGTGCTTACATATCCTGTAAGCATATGCTGGGCATTGAAGTTGGAACGGTCAGACCTTGGCCTTCAGAACGTAAGGGAACATGTGAAGAAAGCATGAACTGCAACTGAGCACTGAAAGAGGGCCACTTATGGACCCAATCGTGCGCAGCCTGCTGTGCTTGTCATTGGGAACAGGTCTCTTGCACATTACTGATCATTGGAAATAAGTTTCTATGTCTCTAGTTTTTTCTATGATTTTATGTGGGCCCGGTGCTGCCTGATGATGTAGTGATTTACAAGGTGTGCGCTGCTGTTTATCGAAAGTAAGTCAATTTTAGAAAGCACTTCTTGTGTCATGCTAAGCTATTTTATTAACGTTTATTGCGCATCATAATGTTTTCACACAGGGTGGGCAGTGCAGGCAATGACACTGCCCGTATCTTATTTTGAAAGTATCTTCCCTGAACTTGGGTGTATTTTAATGCTCTTGCAAAAGAAGCTCCTTAACCAGACAGTTTTACCTTACCTTTTGCTCTTGGCATGTCCGCCCAAGGCGTCTTGCCTAAAAGACTAGAATGCTCACCATTACTTGCTCACACTTTACTGCCGTGCTCTTTAATGCCCCTTACAGCTGTTACATGCTGTTTAGGCTTGCCACTTCAACAGTTTGCCTTCTGATAAGCAACACTCCTTGGTCGGTATCGTAATCTACTAAACAAATACCTGCGTTGATTGCATTGACTAATTCATCAAGGATTCATCCAAGTCAAGCTCTGTCGTCTATTAGCTCTTGGTTTTGAGACACTCAGGCTAGATTGTTTGCGTATATTTCTGTCACAGATTGTACACTTGCTGTATATTTTGTTACTGCCGTAAATTGTGGTTGTCAATTGCATGTTTTTACTTTGAGAAACTGGATTCTACGATTTCACGTGAAAAATGTTTGATTTAAGCTCAAATTCTACAAATTCATGTTTTGGGAAACGAGCTCCTGGTAGCAGATTTGCATCTATGTCGGTTTTATATTGCTTATGGCGAGACACAGTTAATATTTTCCTCTGCGGGACGTGCGTTGTCGCCTGCTTAAAAAAAGAAAAAAAAGTAGAGTGCTTGTACCACGGTCTGGATATGTTGTTATGCCACTCAGATGTCGCTTATAAAGGTATCGAATCGTATAACAGTCCGCAGCGCTTGGCGATACCTGGGCCCTGCAAAAAAAATTCACAGCTAAGTAACGACTTGACAGTGGTATTTGGCCCGATGATCGCAGCTGCATCTGACTTGTACCGTGCTTATTCGTAAATGCACTTGCATTGAATAGCTGGACACGCCGCAAGAACATTGCCGACCAGTGCAAGCAATATTGCCCAACACATGATCTGAGTAAAGACAATTTGTGGGAATAATGCATTTAAAGCAGTTTCAAAAGTGTCAAATTGGCAGACTTTCCACCTTGAACCAATCAGGCGTAAACGGCGGTGCATGGTCTGTAGAAGTTGCGGGCCGTCCCCAGATTACCCACTTGTGTGCCCTGACACGAAACAGGTTGCCCGTCACACTGAATCTTTGCTTGACCAACTGATCGGTCAGTGGGGTCACGTGCCCCTTCGGGTTGCAGCACCATGGTCGTTACTCGGACCGGAAGCTCCTGTCAGGGAACGGGTTGGGCGCCTGGTGACCGAGGTCATACACGATGCAACATGGAGCAGAGGAAGTGCAGGAGGGATGCCGGTGGGCGTTGTGGTCCTGCGTCCTGCGTCCTGCGTTGCGCCTTCCTGCGTCCAATGATCTCACGATTGCAGCGTTTTTCCGCACACCACATTCATGGCCCTGTGCTCCTGCGGCAGCGTGAACGAGTCGGTTGCTCACTCCAGATCAACAAGTCTAGCACTCACCCTGTGACAAGATTGGCTCAGTCAGGCTAAGACCCATTTCCTTCAGGGGCTGACATTGGCTTTTGTTGAAAGTCATGACGTAACTTCGCTTAGCAGGGAATTGGATCCGTCTAAACTCGAGAGGCATGCCAGACGGGACGAGCGAGACTCTTGGGGATGAACACGTTCTATCTCTTGACCTTGCCGATAATGATGGTCAACTTCAAGAATCGGCATTATCCGGTCAGCCGTGTGCCATTGAATACCGTGAGTTTCCAGCTTTCGTAAGAGCATGATGGGTGCTCCTTGCTTAAGCGCCAGGTTGTGTGATGAAAATCCTGATGGCTTCAGGCCGCTGATAATCTTTACTGGGTAGATCATAGTCTTTTCGGAGCTGATCTCATCAACAGCGAGGTTTTTTTGGCGCCAGGGTAGCCCGCACGCTGGGCTAGATTTGGTCTTGGTATCGCTCTCCAGGCCAGAAATAGCCCGGCCTTGAACAGCCAACCAATCTGACGTTCTCGCGCTCAGTTTGGCTGCATCGGCTCTGGATCTGGCCTGTGCCAACATGTAGGGGTCAGATGGTGAATTATTTTGTTTTGTCGCTGTTGTGCGCACATGCTCGTCGTGAGGTGGCTACTGCAACTCTACTCGCGTCTTAGTTCTCGTTATGTTGCACTTAATGTGACGCCTCGACAGATCGTAATTCATGTCACAAAACGCCTTTTGAAAACATCACTCACTTTGTGCTTGTAGTTTCCACTGCTTGCTACGTGCTGGCTTTTAACTCATCTTCTTTTCGCAAATGGCAAACACCATTCTAGCACGCAGCAGTCAGAATTCTTCATTGCTCTTATTACATCGCCTTGATTGCTCTATATCAAGTTACCAATGACACGGAGCCAACCGTCACTAATGCCAGCCTTATGGGTGTGGGTTTGCTCGTAACGTTCAATACACAGTGGTCCAATCCCGACAAAATTGCTTTATAAACCTTACACCACGCTGATTGAAGACATAATGTTTCAGGTGTCTACTAACAACGGTTCTTAAGTCATCAGCGGCTAAACGGCAGTGTTTCCCCTTCATTATATAAGATGGCAAGTGTCCTGTAAAAGCACAGGGCTGTTTGCTAAAAGTTTGTTCATTTCCATAAACAGTATTCCGATGGCTTATGAAACGTCAGGTCTTGCGCGGTTAGTGCATGCCGACCAGGCGATGAGTCAGCCGATATTTTTTTCCATGTTTATTCCTCGCACGTTTGCATCTAGACGTAGAAGCGTAAGGATCTGTCAAAAACAGATGCATCAAACACACAGGCTCAGACCTCGTTAAGTCCAAGGCTTTGGCCAAAATGAATTCTTACCCTAAGCCTTGGTTGCCCATAACAAAAATGACGTAACCTATGAGATGCGCGAGCTACGTTCTGCGCCCCTCCTGATTCACAAGCCTCCCGGATGCAAGACATGAGCGGATGAGCATGCTTCTACAACGTATGTACTAAGACGCATGACATGGTTGTACCTTGTTCCGGAAAGGCGCTCCCGACACCTGCTTAATCCGTGAACTTGGCAAAGCAGGAAAGAGGCTCACGATGGACAGCGATTTCGGAGCGAAGTACGAAGTTCGACAGGCAGAGCAAGGTGATGCAGCCAGGCAGACAGGCGGGACGACTCAGGGAGGCGGGAGCGGGGGCGGGAGCAGAGAACGTCCGTGCCGGTGCCCAGACCCTCAAACTAATGATCGCACCCCAAATGCCATCAAAGGTCACAATTCCAAAATAAAACCCACTGAATGCTTTTACTGTACAGTGTCACCGATCCTATACACAGCCAACAGTTCCGGGAAGTATTTTCTTCGATCGATGGTTGGGAAGTATTGGTATGCCCACCGGGGCGGGCTACTGCGAACACGTTGACTTCCCGCTCCTCCGCCACCTCAAATAAACTGTTTGCCAGCTGTGGTGAGGACGACGTTCCTCAAGCCGAGCAGGCGAGCAGGCGGTTTGGTCACCGCCGCATAAGCAGAGGCGTTATTCGACCTAGAGATGCAACTTACTCCAAAAATCTGCCCATGGCGCAGCCCGCCCCGCCCAGCCAGTGGTCCCGCCCGCAAAAGCCCGCTATGCTCCCATGCTGACTTGCCATGAAACCGCACGTAATAATTTATTGCAATGTGAATTTTATCATTTCATCTTAATTTCGACCTATACCATAGTGCCAATAAAATGGCTTGTGTCACCTACCGCATAACATTGTTTGGCAACCATTAGTGATGCTGCTCAGAGAGCAACAAAATTTAATGATTGAATACTTGCCTGCATAATTGAATTTTAATGCCCTAAGGTCGATCCTAAACACTGTGATGACAGTTCTCATCTACAAATGAGAAGGAAGAGGGTGGAAATGATTTTTTTTTCTCCCGCCAAAAGGTTTTAAAGATCTTACCCTTCTACCTCATCTCAAAAGGCCGCAGTTCTTTTTTCTAATATTGCACACATCAACTGATAGTTTTGAACTGACAAGAAAAAAAAAACGCTGGATTTTTCAAGTCCTGGGAACTTTCAGTTCATTACAATGT
>NW_023596420.1:11089835-11095299 GCF_011947565.3 Pollicipes pollicipes
GCGCAGTGTTAGCCACCAGGACATTGTCCGGCGTCGCTGTGCAGAAGAACGCACACAGACGTCCTCTAAATGACCTTGCTTCATCGTCGCACATCCTGCCAGCAGCTGCAGAAACACAGCAGTGTATTTTTACGGAGCTCAAAACGGTCGCGTATATTTCACTCACTATGAAGCATGACCCCGCCAGAAACTCCCGTCTTCAGGGGGCTGGCGACTGACCCATTTGCCGGTCATTGTAAGCGCATCAGGCCAGCTGAGATAAGCACACCGTCCAGGGCTTACAAGTTATGACGCTGGCCTGCGCACGGCAATTCATAAATCGCTGTCTCCTTGGGCTTGTTTTGACCGTCATGATCTTGACATGGATGTGCTGATTGAACACACGCCTCATGAGCCGCTTGAACTACTTAATGGAAGGATCGAGGCTAATTAACGTTGCTAAGGGGAACACGAGGAGCAGGCTGCACTCTCAGTTGTCTTGAGGAAAGGTTGACTGAGTCCACACGTTTTGTTAATGGAGAAGTAAGTTAAATTGGAATTCTGATGAAAAGCTACGTTACGTGAGCCACTTTTTTACTTTTTACATGTGAACCTATAATGATTCCGAATCAACCGGAGGTGTAAACATTAGGTAATGCTGAAAGCATGTCTTAATCTATAAGGGAATTAGCATTCTTACTGTGACTCGAAGTGCCTTGCAGTGCACCAATGATGCAGTACACTGCCTGGTAACGATAAGGGCTGGAGTCAATGACCGCCCGCGCCGAGGGGGAGGGGGGGGGGGGGGGGAGATTGACGCGCTGCAGCAGCCTTCCGGGGAGGTGGCGCCAGCAGCTAGATCTGCAGAACATCGCTCGTCCCTGTACGAGCTCTCAATGCGTGTTTTTTCAGCGGTGTGCTTATGATAAACTTGGAGAAGTGAAGTCCACAGCCCTGCCCTCTGACCGCAGTGAGGTTCGCAGCCCTGCCCTCTGACCGTAGTTAAGTTCGCAGCCCTGCCCTCTGACCACGGTGAAGTTCGCAGCCCTGCCCTCTGACCGTAGTTAAGTTCGCAGCCCTGCCCTCTGACCGTAGTGAAGTTCGCAGCCCTACCCTCTGACCGTAGTGGGGTTCGCAGCCCTGCCCTCTAACCGTATGGCTTGCAGCAGTGTGCCTGCATGCAAACGCAGATTTCAGCACTTAGCTGTTTTACGGCTGCGCATTTACCCCCGGTCCTGCGGGATCTTGTCTGGGCAATACCCTCATTGTATTATGATCATTTTAACCTCTTTAGCTGTCTCATTTTTTGTGAAGAATGTGACATGCCATGGGACTCCTACATATTTTCCTAATAAGGATGGTGCGGTGGTGCCAGTGCACCAAACGGGCGATGGTGCTACGTCACGTATGATAGGAAAACACCGGTCCCGCAGCATCATTATGCTTATGGGTTACGCAGGAAAAAAACTTCGTGTATCCCGATGTGGTTGATGTCACTTGGATGGCGAGGGACATCTTACAAGCGACAATCTATGTTCGGCGCTCAGGCACAGGGCATGCTTAGCGAGGACTTCGATCACGACACCTCTCGAACACATGATTTATGAGACTTCAGTAATGAAAAACGACCCCACAAAACTATGACCGACGGGTGCAGCGGACTACAACTAAAATCGACTCACCTCTAGATGCGTCTTTCGGTCTGTCGCACATCGACGGCCGGGTTGACAGAGTTGCTAGCTGGGCGTAGTAATACCGAAGCAGCGTCCGCTTGATCATTCCAATACGCCAGTCATAGAAGTGCTAGAATTCATCTTAATATCGATGGTTGTTTTGGCATGTTTTATATCTGTGTTGTTACTGGGAATGATGAGTTACAACGGTGGATATGAGCAGATCGTAACTCAGAGCCTGAGTGAAAATTAGAGAACAAGCACTGATAATTAAGGTCCTCATTTTAAGATATGTGCTTGCTCTCGTGTGCTACGGCAATTTTTGCTTGACCACCGACGTGAGCGTTATAACCTTTTCACTAGTCACCCTAGAGTCAATGTGAACAGCTCACAGGCAAATTGACAATCGGGAACACGATACTTATCATGTTAACTTTTACTATAAAACGAACGCGGCGCACGCTGCCTCTTTCATCGAGAGCCAACGACTACGTTGGCCATATTAACGTCCAGGAGCTATGGCGCAACCGGGGTTCGAACTCAGGCTCCCACTAGGGAATGCTATGCGCCAACCAGCGGGTCATTACGCGTTCTCTCGTGGTAACTAACCCGAGCGTTATCCGCTCCTTTATGCATTTGCAGAGTCATTACAATCATTTGGTTCCAGCTTTGGTTTTACTTCCAGAATATCTAACAGCTTAAACTGAATCGCTTTTGCTCTACTTCCCCCACCCAAACTACACTACCGTTGGAATTCAGAAACACCACTGTGCTCCTTAAGTCACAAATTTTATATGAAAATTTGTCTTTGGCAACGCCTCCACTTGCAAATACGCGCCTGTCAGCAGACATCACTAGAAGCAGTTATGTGCGCTGACAAGTTCGCTCAAACAGCAGCCTGTACACCTGCCATTGGACCTATATTCACATATCGTACGCACTGGCACCTATATTCACATATCGTACGCGCGGGTGTCATTGTAGGAGAGTCAAGGACTTCGCTGAAATAGTGGCGAGTTCGAAGAGACATTACGCACGGAAAACGCTGACATAGAGGAGCATGAAATGTCTCAGGGGCTCCAATTCAACACGTTGTGCACCCATTCGCTAGGAATGCTGAATCGATATATTTTGTAGCATCCGGTCACTTTGGATATCTTTGTTTGCGGAGGATGCCAGTATAACTGCCGTCATCTGATCATGCTGCACACAGACAAGGGCGAGGCAGGCGGGCGGGTGCCACCCCTACCCCCACCTCCGCCACTCTAATAAGGGAGAAATAAAGTTTAACATAGTGAAATGTACGTGAAAAGAAACAAATAATGATTTAAAACAATCCAAACTCACAGCCATGAGATGCCTTACGCGACAGATAGCAGGCAACACGTGAATGTGCTTAAACCAAAAAGCAGGGGGGACACTTGGTCGCGAAGACTTCATCTACGTCATTGATAGGTGAATGTCACACCGCGAACACGTGCCACCAAAAACTCACATGTCCGCCGGGACGAGTGTACCGTAATGGAAAGAAGAAGAAGAAAAAAACTGTGGAGATCTGCCGTGAAAATGGGAATTAGAGCTGCGGCATGGGATTAGCAAGATTAGAAAAGATTCGAACAAATTCGAATCTTGCACACACCTGAATTCTAAAACTTTTGATTTTAGCATACAAATCAGGATTTGGATCTTAAAAACAGCGTTAAATCCTGAAAACACTTGCTGGAATGCGCAAATAAGTGCATTCAAATAAGCTATTGGCTAAAATGTTCTTCAAACAAACCAGATGAAGCACGTAATGCGCATTGCGTTGCACCGGACTGGGTCTGCGTTTTTCTTCACTGTTATGGTTCTTGTCGGAACCAACTGCTGCGGCTACCGATGTTACTCCGCCACCACCGTGCGTCGCTGGTTTGCTGAACGGCTTTAAAGGAATTGTGCCACATGGGAAGATATTGAGGCACATATCAGATATGATGAAGTAAGCTCACTATAACTATTGAAATATAGCTATTTTTGAAGTGGAAAAGACCGGCCTAGACAACACAATTTCTCTATATAATAAACATGCTCCTCAATGCGTCATTGGCTACGTCCTCATGCCTTGCACAACACTGACTGAGTGCTAAATGACGGCTATTGTATCTGGACGCCGTGCTCACGAACGCCAGATATGAACGACTCGACGAACCCATACAAAGATGGAACACTTCCTTTAAACGGGGTGCTCCTTCAAGTAACGCGTTCCTTGCTCAAATAGTCAGGGGTGGCTCCATAGATTATGAGCATCGGGAAAATGGGCAGATGGCCTTCGTTCCCCCAAGTGGCCTTCATTCGTCAGGGGACAGGTCCTCAGTCTCAGCTGTCTTGCTCGAACGATGCGATTTGTCGAGCGTATTGAATATAACTTCGACTATTCGGCCAATTAGTTTTGAGAACATTGACCACCACTGCATAAAGCTAGAAGTTGAGAGCGGTCGCGCGGAAAACGATGACATCGTTGGGAAAACAGGCCTTGCATGACGCCAAACCTTCGAGATTCCCATGCAAGGATTGGAAAAAATTAAATCTAGTCGAGCATAGTCCAATCTCCAACGCGACACGATAAATCCATATACTGTATGATTCAAATTTCAAACAACATAAAAAATACCGAAAATACGGGAAATGCCCAGCTATTATGTAAATGCGAATCTGGACTGGAAGATCGACGTGGCTTCCACACACAGTAGAGGCAGAGCTCTCTTACCAAGGATGAAGTCACGCTGGAAGATCGACGTGGCTTCCACACACAGTAGAGGCAGAGCTCTCTTACCAAGGATGAAGTCACGCGGCGGGCCGCTGCCCGGCCGGCTGTCGCCAGCCGGAAGTGTCGCGCCTGTGGATTCTCTCTCGGGCCAGTCAGCGCGTGCGTGCCGTTCCCTGAGTCATATACACACGGCGCGCGCTGAGCGGCTCAGCCGGAGGATGCTCCGATCGCGTGGTGGGCTGGTCCGGCCGGAGCACGTGAGGTCTTTCGGGTAGAGACAGGCACGCCTGACTAAGCAGTCCTGTCGACTAGGCATGACTAGGTCTCATGAGATAGCTTTCAAGGCGAAGTTACGTACTTTCACGCATAAAATGTGCTTGCACTTTGGGAACTTGGAACGCGCATGATGGTTTATTGTTGCCCAAAGTTGACGACAGCTCATACAAAGCGGTAAGCAATGAGCGAATGGGCAGAGAAACAAGTGCCATTTTGAAGTAAGCAAACTTGTAAGAGGAAGCACTGGTGGCATCTCCATAGCCCGTGCAAAGCATACAGGTACAGGTGTGGCGATCTGGCTCGCGAAGGCCTTGATGTAAACCATCCGAAATAATGTCAAATTTCAGACGCAGCATTTTAGCCAGTCAGCAAAGCACGCTTAACCCGGTCTTAGACGGAATGCTTTTTGCTAAGCTTTGAGTCAAACATGCCGGATTTTGGAGTCCCACAGATTCATAGCTTTTAGTTTACTACCTGCTTTAGTCAGCACGTTTAAGCAATATAAAAAATTCAGTGAACTCAATCGCAGAAAAGAAAGCTACCCTGGAGTTCTGGCTTTTTAAAACAAGAATGATGATGAATAAGTCTTGGTAGGCATAGCAGGACTAAGTAGGCGCATAATCTGTGTGGCGGAAGCCGGATGGGCATATTATCAGGTGTGCCGTCAGACACCGACCCGGAAGAACGAATCTTACGAGTAATTGTAATTCATTTCAGCGTCATTTCACGAATGACACAGCAGCGCTATTTCGACACTATACGTGGAATAACATATCCGCGTAAATACTAA
>NW_023596420.1:11095742-11099692 GCF_011947565.3 Pollicipes pollicipes
CCGCCCTGGATCAGCGCAGGACGACCGTCACCGCCCTGGATCAGCGCAGGGCGGCCGTCCCCGCCCTGGATCAGCGCACGGCGAGCGGGGCGCGGCGGCGGCCGCTCGCGGCCAGCCGCGCCCCGCTCGTAAACACCACCATCTGTCACGGGCGCGGAAACAGGCAGCGCTGCGGACCGCTGTCGGCCGGCGGCCTGACGGCTTTTTACACGCGCCGCCCTGCGGCTGACCGGTCCCGGCCGCGCTCCTTGCTGAGCCGGCTCGGCGATGTCCTGCTCCGACGATGCCGATGTCGTCGACAGGCGCAGGCCATCGGGCCAGTCGAGGGCTGTTGCCACACGGCACGTGCACGGTTGGGGTCCTGTCCGCGCCACGGCAGTGGCGCTCCCGTGAGTTATCGCAGCTGGTGCATGTGTCGCAAATAGAAGGGGGAGCTATTTTGTTGCCGTAGCCCAGGAGGGAGAGCAAGGGAGAGCTTTGTTGTGTGTAAGGTGCGACTCCCATCCGCTGAACGTTCGTGTCGAGGCAACGAGCGGAGTTACTCAAAACAAAGAAAAACATCCTGTAGTTTGAAGACGCGCTGACAGGGCTTCCTCAAACTGGGGGGGGGGGGGGGGGGACGTACTGAGGTTAGAAAAACCTCAACAGGCACGAGTTCTAGAACCAATGTAGAGTCAGTGCATTCTTTGCCTCGACTAGTATGGAAAGATCAGCTCGCAATCGATCAAAAAGCGTCAGCTTGGTCTGAGTCGGCGATGTCATAGCATTGCACTACTCGTGAAACCCTTGGCAATTCCGCGCGGTAAAAAGGCCGGGAAACATCAGATGTGCAAAGCGGTACAACTCGTGTGGTGTTTTAAGATGCACGCAGCTATCTTTACTCCGAATCGAAAAAAACGCGCACCTAACGCATTTTAACCAATTTTTAATGGCAATTGAAGGGCGAAGAGTTGCAAAGTGTTCTCTTTGGCAGGTTACATTAAAAAGCCTCGTGTTCATACGCACCATGCGTAAACAAAGCAAAGCTTCCACACCCCTTCATGAATGTTACCCTCGTACAGCGTTGTATCATGGCAGCTCAGCTGTGAGCCATACGCCAAAACATTCTTGCCATGAAGCAGTCTTTTGATCAGTGCGCAGAGGATCGAAATGCTCTTAGTCAATGACAATGGCTGCGGTGCTGTCACAAAATTTGCCGAATCTGCGCATATTGCAGCAAACGATGACTCCAGACATAGATCACGACGTATCGCCTCTGAAGAGAGTCATTTCAAAATCTAACGGCACGAACAACGCAGCAGCCACTCAGACAGAGCCTGCCCACACAAACGCAACAGTGTCAAAAAGTCAAGCAGTGTCAAACGTCAGCGATCCATGCCACTGAAAAAAGTACATGATGTAGATGTGCAGCACCTTGCCTATTTTAGCTCTCAATCAGATAGACTGAGTCGCCTGTAACTCCATTGGCAGCTCAGTTTGTCGTTTCTGTGGTTATGCATCTGGTGTTGGACCTCACAAATGGCTGGTGTTGGACCTCACAAATGACTGGTGTTGGACCTCACAAATGGCTGGTGTTGGACCTAACAAAGGATCTAGAGGCGTGACCCCATCATCCAACCTTGCCGTCTCCTCCTCGCTCTCACTTAACATGCGCTCGCGTGGAGGGCAATTTGGCCCCGAAAGTTTTTTAATAGCTTTTCCATATTTTTTTCCGGATTTTTTTCCAAGCTTTGCATAGCTATAACAGAATGAATAGCGGATGTTTTGACACAAACATTTAGATGTACCTTGTAAGTTTGCTGACCTTTGACAGATCAAATTCAGGCCTTAGCTGTCAGTGAGGGCCAATTCAAGAGAATCTTTCAATCTGGTATGACAATAGAGTGTAGGCAAAAACATACACCTCTGAGATGGGTTCTTAGAACATACACCAACTCAGTTTAGAATCACAACAAATTACATTGACCTAGGGTCAGGTATGGAGGTCAGGACGAGGGCGAAACTAATCTGCTTTTTACCCGAGACATTGCTTTATGGGAAAGTTTTTTGGTGCTTATTCTGAGCGCTTTGGAATCCATTTGTGACAGGGAGCACGACATATGTGCTTCATGATCTGAATAGACCAGAATAGGTCATTGACTTTGACTGAAATGACACAAATCAACATTTTTTAAGGAACATGCCCCTAGCGTAATCGGCGCTTATTCGGATGGTAAATTAGGAACAATGTTGCAGTCCTTTGGTCAACTTGACCTTATGAAGGTCCAAAAAGGTCACTTACCTTACTGAACAACATTGACCTTTTGTTTAGAACAAGCATATAGCTTCACGGCGGTTGCATGAGGAGGCTTGAGGGCACTTGAGACACCAACCTGGACTTTGACGTTGTTTGATTTTATTTCACCTCATGATCATGACCTTGAAACCTGAAATTGTGATACAAGTGACTTCATGTACAGACCAGCTCACCCCGTAACTTTGTTGTCTCTAGCTGCCTTAACGCTTGAGATCTTAGGGGGTCAGTCAAATTGACCACTACACGAGCAAAGGGCATGGAACCGGCCACCCGGGCGCGGGTTAATACACCATGTGCACAACGACACATTTGGTGTAAGGCACCCGCGCATGTCACACGTTGACCTTTGACTCGTTTGGTGAAATGTGCATAGATGGTGAAGACGTCGTCCCAAACGCAGGACATGCCGTTCTTGCAAGTTTGGAACGTTAGACCTTTGTTTGAATATACGTGTCAGTGCTGACACCGGTCTCGTTGTTGCCGGAAACCTCGTGAGAAATTGGAAAAGACTCGAGTCATTGAGGCCTTATGTAGTAATAATGCGTGTCAATAGAATAACATGCACATTTCATTCCCCCCCCCCCCCCCCCACACACACACCTTTATCGTCTCACGGCCATAGGATTGAAAAGATTCCTGAGTGAGGTGTAGATATGAACATTACGCTGGGTCTTCGGCTAGATGTGACAGCCAGTACACTGCTGGCTCCTCACCACAGGCCATAGCAACATGCGATGCAGATGAAGATGGTGCTCCAATAGCAGAACCTGAAGTGGAAGAAAGCCCGAGAGTTCTGGTAGAGACTTGATACTCTCCCGGCCGTTCGTCAAGCCGCCACTGTAGCACTGGCCGCAGCTGCCAGCAGGGCGGCAGCCCACTGCCCTGGGTTACAGCCTCACGGCATATTCGAACTCATCAAGCTTATGCCCGCCACAGCCAGAACCCGACAGACGAACCATTTACTCCTGCACCCAGAAAGATGTCATCCACACGCCGCTGTTGGTGAACTTTGGTTTTGCTCACAGAAGGATATAGGGGTAAGGGTAAGGATTAGGATAAGGTTAAGGGTATCTCGCGAACACCTCGGCTGCTGCCACAGGGAGCGTTGCATTATGCGTTGCATCTATGCGGCACCCAGAAAGATGTCATCCACACGCCGCTTGTTGGAGCGAGAAGCCATGGCTGAAGTCTTCATTTCAACGCTGCAGCATGCGGTGAGGCATAAAATCCAAGGACAGCGTTGAACATACTATGAGCTTTCTATGAGCAGCTATGAGCATACTTTAAGCATGCCATGAGAAGCTATGAGCGTGCAGCTATGGTCAGCACCACATGCCCTGATGCCTCAATCAAGGCATGGCGAATTGCTATGCCACTGGCAGTTAAGACGATTACGTCACAGAGTGCATGGATGCGTCACATGCAGCACACATTTGACCTGACTGCGCGGACACACGCCATGTGAGGGCGTAGTTTACGCAAACAGCGGCGGAAAGCCGGAGCCTCATGGGCTGCATTCCTTTCAGTGTCCTTTCAGAGTGCCCTTTTGTGACTTCTGCGGACCTGATGGGCAGGAAGTGGCCGGCCATGATTTGGTTTTGCTCACAGAAGGATATAGGGGTAAGGGTAAGGATTAGGATAAGGTTAAGGGTAT
>NW_023596420.1:11100619-11256071 GCF_011947565.3 Pollicipes pollicipes
TGCAGCTATGGTCAGCACCACATGCCCTGATGCCTCAATCAAGGCATGGCGAATTGCTATGCCACTGGCAGTTAAGACGATTACGTCACAGAGTGCATGGATGCGTCACATGCAGCACACATTTGACCTGACTGCGCGGACACACGCCATGTGAGGGCGTAGTTACGCAAACAGCGGCGGAAGCCGGAGCCTCATTGGGCTGCATTCCTTTCAGTGTCCTTTCAGAGTGCCCTTTTGTGACTTCTGCGGACCTGATGGGCAGGAAGTGGCCGGCCATGATTTGGTTTTGCTCACAGAAGGATATAGGGGTAAGGGTAAGGATTAGGATAAGGTTAAGGGTATATCACGAACACCTCGGCTGCTGCCACAGGGAGCGTTGCATCTATGCGGTTTGGTCTGTCGGGTCTGTGCAGATCAGCGTTGGGAACGAACTAAGAAAATGACGTCATTGGTTCCTCCCGAGGACAAGCAACGACTAACCATTTCCATGGACTGAATACAAACGCAAGGAAACAATCTTCGCTGCTCTTTACAGGCGTCTGAATGGAAGAAGGCACTTATTGCATGCTGACGACTTGTTTTAAATTTCATGGCCTTCACACCAGGTCAGTGACACGTTTAGTTGCCCGTAGTCATGTATCCGAGCTGTGGCATTGGGGATTTACCCTCTTCGGACAGCGAGTCACGTGGAGAGACCTCCGCGCACGCGCACTGCACGTGCCCGTCTGAGCTATAAAAGCCAGGTATGGAGAGCCGTTCGGCCATTTCCAGGCTGGCAGTGTCGGGGAAGGCGCCTGCAATCACCGCGCTCACGTAAGTGACGTCATAGGGGGAGCCGATGCCGCAAGCTGGCGCCGCTAGTCCCGGGCCGTGTGTGGGAGCCAACGGCGGCGAAGGATAACCGCAGCGAGGAGACCTTTGTTACGGATGGGGAGCTCTACACCGGGTAGGAAACTCTCCGCCGTACATTGGTGAAACGGCCCTTGTTTGTTTTCGCATCTTTTTCATGCTCTCAAACCTATCTGACTTACAACACTTGAGGCAACATCTACCCGCAAAATGGGGAGCAAACACTTTTTTGTCAAAGGCATGCCCGTACGGATTCTCGTGTGCAATTTTCACATTTTGCACTGCGTGCGAGTCTTAACAGTTATTTTAACGGAAAGCTCCAAGCCCAATCCGGGATCGCCGGGGCCGATGTCGCGTTGTTTGCAACCTTACTTATTAATGGGCGATAAATACCACCAAAAACAGCTGACACAGCAAGAACAGCAAGAACTACGATTCAAAAACTTGCACTGCGATATTTGCATGCGGTGCATTTGTTCTGTGGGTTCAGGCCGTCTAGGCAAACCTTGCTTTTTCCTCTGGCATGGCAACATAACAAAAATCAACGGGAGATCAAGTGCTGCACTCGACAAATAGCTCGCAAAAGAATGTGGCTTGGATCGATGATAATGATGGTGATGGTGATGATAATGCTGGAAAAGTGATTGCACGACTTCTCTAAAATGGACAATTTTTGCTTGTCTGTTTGTCACCCTAAGATAACCTGTTGCGGAATAATGGTCTCGGGGCAAGGCAATACATACCTCGACCGAAACGTGCTGTTGTGTCATGTCACTTGTGTGATATGTCATTATCAGCGTTTGTCATGTGATTACCTCAAATAACCTCGCGCCGGCCTTTGGAAGTAAATGGTGTTACGCCTGAGTGGGCGTTTGCTTGGTCCGGTCCCAGCAGTCGCCGTCAGCGAGGACTTTTTGGCCAGCATTTCAGCGTTGTGAGGTTCAGAAGGATAGCGTGGGTGGGGTAATGTAGCGGCCGTCCTGGGTTACCCCCGACGAGACCTACCCGACACAGAAGACCCAAACCAGGTTTGTGTGAAGCTTGCAATGTAAACTCTACTCGTGGGTAGAGTTATTACGCGACGCGGTGGGACAATGCATTGAGGAAAATGGAGCGGATCGGGATCAGCCGGGGGCCGAGGAAAAGAAACGGCGAATAACTCGTGGGGGAATAATGGAATTTGGTAGGTTTGCTACAAAAAGCATCATAAGAACACTACTTAAACTCACAGCCGTGCAGGGCCACTTCTCTGCTCTTAAAGAGAGCGTAATGGGTGAGTGGTCAGCGTCTTTGGCTCCCTCGTGAGGGGTCCGGTTTCGCACACCAGTTGCACCATGACCGCTCAGATGAATAGATGATGGCCCCTGAGATTTTCAGGTGCGCAACATAATTTACATTATTCCTTTGAAAATGGTGTCAGAGTTTTTAATATGTGCATGAAACCGAAGAGAGTGACCGATTTTTTTATTCAATAAGTAGGCCAAAGGTTCTAAAATGGCGTCACCACTCCGCAAAAGAAGGCGTGTTGTTAATGTCAGGAATTATGGCGATAGTTTGTTGCTAGGTGGCCGAGCCGAAGAATCCCTTCTCTTAGAAACCGCGTCTAAGATCCCAACTGTAAGCTCGTAAGCTCTCTGCTATCACCGGACTTTCCCCTTTGCCTGCATCGTTCCATTCCTCCCAAATTCAAGCTGTGGAGCGGATGTGCAAATGTCGGGAAACAAATTGCGTTATTACGTGAGGGTAGCACCAATCATCCCACCCATGCAAATGAATGACGAACAATATTTTAGATTTTCCTTGCATTTGTCCTAGACATCCACTGGATTTTAGCACAGCTGCCTTGCAATCATGGCACGTCTCCAGTTTGCATGCTACGCCTTTAAACAAGTTCCAACCACAACTGCCGCCGGTCCATGGTTTTATATTGAACTTCTCGACGTTCGGGCTGTGTTTCTAGAAGGCAGGTCAGCGGCCATCAAGATATCCCCATTTGTTTCTCTGTGATGATGCGGATTGTCCGGCTGATTATTACAAGGCGATCTTGGCGCTTATAGCATGTCTTAATGTAAAGTTGTTGTATCATAAATAATTTTCTAAAAACAAAAATACTGTATTTGAGATTGGCGCTTGACAATATGCTATTACGGATGCCATAGTAAGTATGCTTACGGCCTTCAACGAATACACATGCCAGGCACAGGATGCCATTAAAATATTAAGTTGTTATGAGCAGAGGAACATTGCATCCATTAAATAGATATAGTATTCATTCTGGTTGAGCAAAGGTGTTATTTAGTTAATATCTCGCAAGCCTTAAGAACGAATGAATGAGTCGTGACAGCTAACCAATAATGCTGGGCCATTGCGAATGACTTGGGGTCTTCACTTCGCATCGGATAAAGTCCGGAAGGAAGCCCCACATAAACATGTATGGTGATTCGCTTACGACGGAAGCAAGGTCACGGACAGGTTGTGTATCAGCGTATTTATGCGTGAAATGGAAATGACAACGAAGCGTTCAAATGCGCCTCAGAAGCGAATCCGGAGACAGCGAGCGGTGTCTGCGGGGATATTCGGCCCGGTTACATGGGACCGCTTCCCAAGTGTCGTACACCTGTCGCGCCAAACGGCGCCGCCCAGTGGGCAGGCCTCCTTTCCGCTACACCTTAGGTCCGCCCCTGTACCAGGCGCAAAAACATGTTTTTGCCTCGGAGCGGGGCCTGGCAGCGACTTTGGTGTACTCGTACAATGTAATCACAGCCGGCACCAGACGCGCGGCCGTGCAGCCGCCGGGCCGCCAGGCCGCCGGTGGGCCGCGCCACGACCGGCAGCGGGGGCTCGCTCGCCCGGCGGCGAACTTTGGACAGGTCGCCACACCGTCACCACCAATCAGGCTGGGCGGCGGGGGAGGATGGCAGGCTGGCCCGCCCGGTTTTAAGAGCCGGCGGCGCCCGCTCGGCCGCCAGTCCAGTACTGTGACCGCGCGAGTGGCGAGGTCGTGTTGCCACGCGCCGACCCCGGCTCTTCTGTTGCAGGACGCCCTCAGCATGCATCTTTGGTCGAAGTCACTGCTGGTGTGTCTGCTGGCGCTGCTCGTCTGCCTCTGCAGGTGAGGAGGATAAAGCTCCCCAAATCTCCACGCGAACACGCTCCTCCCAGGCTCAATCTGGGGAAGCGGGGTTAGGCTTTACTTTTGCGCTGTAGTTGTTCCTGCCACAGGTTCACGGAAGCGTTTAAATGACTCATCAGTAGCATGCGAGACTCAAAAATTGAACGCAGACAGCAGAATAAGAGACTCGCACTTGCCACAGTCCCGGAAATATCAGGGAACGGAGCAGGCGATCAGGGGTTCCCGAAAGGATAACTGGCCAAAGGCGGTCAGGTGGTCTAAAGATGGCTGACTTTAGCGGAGCACCAGCGTCGGGTCTTGTGAAACATTCACTTATGTGCAGCTATATAGCCCTGGAACGGTCAACACATTCATTGCAGTCGACTTACCCTGAGACGATCTGGAGCTTGCTGTGCCGAAGGCTCTCACCCATTGTCAGAAGAGAGCCTTGACCCTTAAAAAGTCGCTGACATAAGCTAAGAGGCCGAGATGCGTATGGTCATGAAGGCTGAACACGACATTGATGAGCTTGAGGAGTTCCGAGACGATCACGAATTAACACCCGGCAAGGTTCCAACAAGCCAGAAAAGCTTATAGCCACGAAATGAGCAGAGAGCTCCAAAAGGGGTTGGAAAATCCATGGGCGGTGCACGGGTTCCGAAATGACCGCTGGGACTGCCACCGGTAACATGCTTTAAATGTCGCCATTTGGTAGAGATCTTAAGACGTCCCGGGACCAACGGAGCCAGTGCTTCTGCTCCGCTTGGTGGCGCCGGTATATACTTGCGTCAGCTGACCTATGATAACGATATCCTATGATACGATAACGATATCCTAACGATATCCTTTATGAACGACAAGGACCCAGAGCGGACAGGCGCCGTCCGGTTGGATGCGCGGTTAGCTCTACAATAGCTATGATAACTATGATACAGACCTATGATACAGACCTACAGACCTATGATAACTATGATAACGACATCGCTCAACCTGATCAGGGCAACATGCTATTATTTGTGCAATCATCACGCCAGTGATTCTATGATGCCCGTAAGCCAAGCCAGTTGCCTCAGCTGCATTCGTTCATTCTTACAGAGAGTCAATGGCTGGCACTATTCGAGACGTCTCCAACAAGAACTGCAGATTTGGTGTCGTTCTCACGCAAGACAGCATTCGCATCTGTGGAAGGGTAAGTACATTGTGTGAACGGTATTTCGGCTCAACATTTTTCAGAAGAGTACCATGAGCTGTTAAGTGTAATGTCCGATTTGACCAATGTTATAGTAAAGGTACAATTTTACATTAAACCATTTCCATAACAGTCGTTTTCTTTGCATTCTTTATGAGACGAAACTGATGTGAGGCAAATTACCATGGATTTGGATATTTTGATTTCAGACGTAAAACGTATTTCACAATGATCATATGAATTGAATGATGAATGAATTAAATCAAATGTATTTAACATGAGGGTAATGCACACGCGGGCTGTCAACATTTGTCATCCTAGCATGTGCAACAGACATATTGCACATATTACTCAAACACATGTTAAATGTAAATGTATCGGACAACTTCCAACGAGGTTACGCGCCCCAGAGCAGCGTGCTGGCAAGGCGAGAAGGGTCGCGTGCTCGGCCGATGTGGCCCGTACATCGGCGTCGGCCCTGCTAATGTGCCGCCCCGTCCGCAGGGTCCCGGCATGCCATGCCGAGCACACTTCAAGGGTCCGATCCTGTGTGGCGAGGGCTACTTCTGTCTGTGCGGCCGCTGCCAGGGCTGCTCGACACTCACGCTCAGCGACTGCCTGTACGAGACCACCACCTGCGTCACGCAGTGAGGCCGGCACCGAGGCGGCCCGACTCCTCCTGCGCCGCGGCGGGGAGGACCCGCGCTCAGCCGCGACCAGGAGGACCCGCTCTCGGCCGCGGCTGGGAGGACGCGCGCTCGGCCGCGGCGGGGAGGACCCGCGATCGGCCACGGCGGCGAGAGGACCTGCGCTCGGCCACGGCGGCGAGAGGACCTTCCGAGTCAGGACGCAGAGAGGCTCTCGTGGCGGCGCCAGGCGGGCGACACCTGAAATTTGATCTCAGAGCGGGCGGGTGCGGCTCGCTCCTTCGACAGGCGCGCGGCATCAGTGGCGTCAAGAAGCGGACCCCACGTCGTGCGTGCAGAACGGCCCCGACCCCGGCTCCGCAGCGCGCAGCCGGAAGATCGGCGGCTCGCGACGTGCCGTTCCTTGGAGCAGACGTGCCACACTACGTTGTATTTTATTTTGACTGTGATAGCCTATCCTGCTGTGCTCCCCTGTTTTTCAAAGGTTTATGAACGACAAGGACCCAGAGCGGACAAGGCGCCGTCCGGTTGGATGCGCGGTAGGCAGACGATTTTTATTTATTTAACTAGTTATTTCCCGCTTTACCTGTTAAACAGGCAAGCAACAGCGTTGAATCTTGTGAAATATACCAAGAACTTTGTTCTGGCTGTTGAGTACTCATACACAGCTGGAGCCGCAATAGTTGCCATTCAGCACGAACAATTCGTCGTCCTCGCAGCAGTTCCCGACTGGAAGATTGCCGAACGAAGGCCCAGCTAGCTGCAGAACGATTTGCTAATTCAGAAGAACCGGTGTCTTCAGCATGCAGCTCTACAATAACTGCTTACGTTTGGCTGCAGACAGACCTCTAATACTGCATTCTGACAATGCTTATACGCGCGTCTGCTCTCGGACGCTGACGATAGCACGTCGTCAGTGTCACCTTACACGCTTTACCTGTTAAAACACCTGCATGATATAACGACATAGAAGCCTGCAGGGTTTCACAGTATGGTATTAAAAAGGTCCTCGACTGGTAATCCCCTAAACAAGCTGGGTAATACAGGCGTTTGAAGGGCATCACGTCCTGGCCACTAGAGCTGTTTCCGGGCTACATGCGTTGTGAGCCACGCCATATACCGAGATGGAATGGATCAAACAATTTCACGAAGGTGCAGGGATGAACCGGTGCAGACCGGAATTTTGATTCATGAGCAACAGATGGATCCAAAATCCAGAGAAACTCAATTTTTCCATTCCACGCATGAGTCGTTCGGCGTGTGATGAATTGCTATACGCCACCAATCACGTACAATAGTCACGTTGACCAGACTCGGTGTGTGAGAAAAGGCGCAGTAGCAGACGGTTTGAACTAGACCAAAAATTTAATTCCACGAAAAGCTTTACCGATCACTGAGTAAGCTCAGAATCCTGGTAAGCCCTAACAAATAGTTTTCTATTGTGCTATGCTCCTGGCTGCTGGAAGCGAAGTCATTATTTCCAGAAAGTTCATGGGTGCTATTCGAACGTCCAGGGACGTTTTCTTCTTTCTCTTGCATGTTGATGCTGTGCGCCTGGTCGATATGAACCATGCATTTAGGTACTCTAAACACTTAAATAAATATGAGCGAGCAACTCAAAATAATAACAAAACTTTTCAGATGATGTAAGTGGTAGAGCTTGTGCATTAAGCCCGACGAATCGTGCTGAGTAAAATATACCCCAATTTCATGACAGGCCATATCAAACCATCGGTGACATGCGACTGTGTTCCAAGCTGTCATAAGCCACGTTGTGAAACTTCGTGACTTTTCTGAAGCATCAGTTGTACGAAATATTTTCGGAGCTGAGTCCCAATGTCAGCTTATGGAGACAATGCGACATTTCTTGGAGAGCTAATGAAAAATAAATTCATGCAAGGCGAATCGTCATGGGCCATCTTTCCGCCGTCCTCGCTTCGCGTCGCCGGCTCACAGCACCTCATGTCGTCAGGAGTGTACGCGGCCGTCAGGCGGGAGTCGGTCTCACGGCTGCCACGGCCGTCAGTCCAGGACGGTCTCACGGCTGCAGCGGCCGTCAGCCAGGAGCCGGCCTCACGGCGGCCGCGGATGTCAGCCCCTCCCGAGAACCTGCTTAACACAGCAGAGCGCGTTACCCGCCCGGGACGATTTCGGCATTGAAAATAAACCGGGATGATGGCTGCAGTATTACGTCTTGTCTACAATTCATTTTTTTATTAAAAATGGTGGTTGACGACCGCAAAACGCTGAACTAACCAAGCCAACGGACATAACGCGTGCGGCAGAAGCGGAATTGTGGGTTGGCTCGACGCCCGAAAGATAGGAAAGGTGATCTGTTGTCTGATCAGGCCAGGGAGGGAACACGCACGTCCTTTCCCTGGCGTCGCTAGGTCATGAACTAGCCCGGTTCCTTCCGACCAGTGGCAGGGCCCCGGCATGGCGTCCACCAGGTGGGGACCAGCCACCAGTCGGAAGGGACCGGAAAGGACAGGCCAACAAAGTTTAACTAAATGAGACATAAATTCAAGGAGACACACGAGAGGGGACTGGTTTACAAAAAAGGAAAACCGACTAAATTCAAACTTGTCCGGAACATGATCTGTAACGGACATTTCTTATCATCGGCTTTTTAATCTTTTCACTTTTTGATTTGTAAGCTGCCCTTTGGACGGCTCAACAGTTAAAGCGACACGAAAAATAAAGTCGCCACTTTTGCTCTCCCGGTTCCGCTGCCAGATCCGAGGACCATCTCGCAGTGCTGTAAAGGGCAACCCGATCTTATTACCAATCCAAAATACGTCCGGAACACCTTCTGAATCTGCGAATTCATGTTTAAACCATGATAGCATTCAAATGCACTTCTTTCAGACGCGTCATCACTTACGTCCACCCGTTAGCCACCGCTTAGTAAAAATCGCGCTCTGACCCCGCGCGGCCCATGTAGACCGCAGCGCCGGGCGTCGAGGGTTTTGTTGCTAAGACTTGCGAATGAGCACGTTGAAAAGGACGTTACATATTTTTCTCACTAATCGGTCCCGACTGAGTGACCGAATTTCCTGAATTTAGATACGAACATAGTTACACATGATATTACTACCCTTTGACACATTGCAATCTGCAATTTACGTTCACGGGGTACTTAATTTCACACTAGAACGCAGATCAAAATTCTGACAAAGCTTTTGAGATCTATCGGCTTAGAAACAGTCCTGTAAACCGTTGTGAAATAAAGAGCATCGGTGATTTCTTCCATTCAGCCGCTTAACGTCTCATTTCTTCAGCTTATTGACCTCAAAATTCAAACGGAATTGATCTTGCTGTAGATTCTGGTCTCTGGTTTAGTTACAGAAGTTGAAGATAATGGCGAAACAAAGAAGGGCGTGCCTCTCAGTAAGAAGCAGGCCATATCCGGCGATTTTTGCGGGGGGGGGGGAGGCGGAATTTCACCATCAGGAGGCCCTTTGTCAACCTTGTGCCTCTCCCTCCCTTGCCACTGCTCTGGCTGCGCCCCTGGAAGGTGTGGTATGGAGACATTGGCACTATAGGCATGCCTCTGGCCGCGCTCCTGGAAGGTGTGGTATGGAGACATTGGCACTATAGGCACGGCTCTGGCGGCGCCCCTGGAAGGTGTGGTATGGAGACATTGGCACTTTAGGCACGGCTCTGGCGGCGCCCCTGGAAGGTGTGGTATGGAGACATTGGCACTATAGGCACGGCTCTGGCTGCGCCCCTGGAAGGTGTGGTATGGAGACTTTGGCACTATAGGCACGGCTCTGGCTGCGCCCCTGGAAGGTGTGGTATGGGGACATTGGCACTCTAGGTACGACTCTGGCTGCGCCCCTGGAAGGTGGGATAAGGGAACGTTTGCATCGTAGGTAGTCCTCTGGACAGCTCAATTCATTTTATTCATCACAGGACTTGTTAAGACTACTGTTTCGTCTACGGCTTAAAAGCGTTTCAGGCGGTGGGCAAGTGTTTTCCGAACTTCCGCTCCACACAAGTCACGGCCGTCGTCAGGCTGGTAAGTCCTGTCTCCTCTCATTCGTCGTCAGACTGGTAGGTCCTTCCTCCCCCATTCGTCGTCAGACTGGTAGGTCCTTCCTCCCCCATTCGTCGTCAGACTGGCAAATCCTTCCTACTTTCATTCGTCGTCAGACTGGTAAGTCCTCCCTCCTCTCATTCGTCGTCAGACTGGTCTGTCTCCTCTCATTCGTCGTCAGACTGGCAAATCCTTCCTACTTTCATTCGTCGTCAGACTGGTAAGTCCTCCCTCCTCTCATTCGTCGTCAGACTGGTCTGTCTCCTCTCATTCGTCGTCAGACTGGTCTGTCTCCTCTCATTCGTCGTCAGACTGGCAATTCCTGTCTTCTCTCCTCCGCTTACCCGAACGCCTGGGCCTTCCATTCCCTTGCGGAAGGCCCTCTGCGCACTCCGCATTGCGCTCGGCCACAAGGACGAAACGCTTCCTGCGTCGGCAAAATAGCGTGCCTGGCGGTGGTCTGCGGCCGCCTGGGCCGCCTCCGTTGTCCTTCAGGAGCATCGCTGTAAGAAGCGGCGATGGATCGGAGCGGGCCGGCCTGGTGACAGCCTGTGATACCGCCGCCGGTACAGAGCCTGGGATGGGATCGCGGCACGTTTCCTTCTAGGAAATGTGCTGGCTTCAACCAGCCGTCGGGATGCCAGGAGTGGGGCACAGACTAGACCGGTCACTGGAACTTAACGCGAGCATGACACCTTTTTTTGTATCTGTCGCTTACTGTTAGCTCATACGCATGTGATTTGATCAGTTATACCAGTTCTCTCAAAATCCTTCTGAAGAGCAAAGCATTTTGATACGAAGTATCCGCTCCTGCGGAAGAAGTCTCACTGGACTCCCTGCCTACCACTATGAAAGTAATGTATCTCATTTGCCTTGCTTTTTACAACGTGTGTGTTTTGTAAGGTTCGCAACACATCAAGTAAGCAAATTTTTTTTGGAAAATATGCTATGAAAAGTTGAAGCATTCCGTTAAGACAAAACATGTGCGAGCATGCAGCTATTATCCCGCGATGTCAAGGAAAAGTATTGTGACTGATTTCTCCCACACGACGTTTACCACAATGGCTCTTTTCCAGGCGCGCTTTGGGTTTGGGAAAGGAAGCATCACAGGAGTCCAAAGTGGCACACTGGCTCAAACTTCAAGCAATCCACTTCTCGGTAACAGGTCCTCGCCACCGGCTGAGCCAATCACGAACGTTCTTTTATTCGCATCAGTAGAGGTGCCTCGGCGGTTGTCGACGATGGCTATCGCAACAAGTGTAGGGAAGAAGCACAGCGCTGTTACGAAGCGTTGACAGCGTAATTTGGACGAAACAATTATCAAAATTGATATCCTTATTTTGCCTTAACGGTGCTGCAGTGGGACTACCCATCGCTATAATTAGTCATAACTGGTCCTGAGGTTTTAACGCAGCTTGTTTTTGAAATGAGCCCAAAGGTGGGACACGCCCTTTAAAAGCGAGGTGCGATGGTTGAGTGGTTTACTCTGAGTCACAATTCGTAATACTCAATGCGCGCAGATGCATGTGTGCTTCAGGTACGTGAAGGTGACTCCAATACTGTGCTTATTTGACAAGCATTCTCACTGAGTTCCGAGCCAACCCTCGAACGGCTCGAAACTCGGAATGGCAAAGCACCAGTAGAAGTCTAAAAGACGCTATGGCGCTCAAAAGCATGACCCGTGTCGGCCGAGATAACGCTCACGGCAGTCCTGACGGGGCACTTTGGAAACCTTGACCAACATTTCATTGCCTGAAGATGTGTCATAAACATTAAGTCGACGTTGGCGATCGTTTATGAAATCCACAAGCCATCAAACATCACAAGCTGCACTGCGCATGAAAAACTAAGATATTCTTCGAAAAACAGCAAAATCTGCAGGAAAACGTATCGAAGCGGTGATGTTCTTAGTCATAATTTTGCCGAGACGGAATCGATATCTGACAGAGATGAGCGAGAAAGAGAGAAAGGAGAGAGAGAGAGAGAGAGAGAGAGAGAGAGAGAGAGAGAGGAGAGAGAGAGAAGAGAGAGAGAGAGAGAGAGAGAGAGAGAGAGAGAGAGAGAGAGAGAGAGAGAGAGAGAGAGAGGAGAGAGAGAGAGAGAGAGAGAGAGAGAGAGAGAGAGAGAGAGAGGAGAGAGAGAGAGAGAGAAGAGAGGGAGAGAGAGAGAGAGAGAGAGAGAGAGAGAGAGAGAGAGAGAGAGAGAGGAGAGAGAGAGAGAGAGAGAGAGAGAGAGAGAGAGAGAGAGGGAGCACAACCAGGGGTTATCTCTCATATATCGTGAGGGACAGAACGCAAATTATTCTCGGCGCAGAATTCTTTCGAATCGTTGATGTCACTCCGCGTACTCATGTCGATCCCGGCAATACGGTGTTGTAAAATTTGCGATCCTGGGATAGCCCAGTATAAGAACAAGTACTTACATCTCGTTCCAATGAATTCATACCTTTCGAGCTGAGACGTCCTAGCTTTAACAGCCTTGATACCTCTCGGTACATTAAAAGTCAACTGTTCTCAGCGCAACTCCCAACTATTGCGCTAGATCACCAGCAGATCATGAAATGTCTTGATTGTATCAACCATGTGTTCCTGCGCCAAAAATATGCTGATTTCCAGCAAGCGGAAATCGAAACCGTTCATTTCTAAATACCTGCACTAAAGAACGACAGTTTGCCGTCATGAAGGATAAGCAAATGCAGTAATTCTAACGGCAACATTTTAGTGCTTTCTGTGATAGAAGTAAAACTGGACGCACGCATCAAATTCTTAGTTGAAACGCTTCTATCTCCAGAGGTGTTTCTGTTGTTTTTTCGTTACACGTAAGGAGCATGTTGAGCAAAATTTTAGCATTGTTTTCACTTGTAAACGGCACAAACCAGAAAATAATCGATGCCATTGAATATATAATGTATTGCGACGGTGCCTCGAATGTCCGAACCATTTTACTTTCTCCTTAACGCTGGCAAACTTTCGAAACATTGACGTTTCATATCCACCCAGAAAGGTTTCGTGCCATTGCGCCCAGTACAAAGTCAATGAATTAATTTCCAAAACTGACAACGCCTTGAGACTGGTATTATGCAACAACCTTTTTGGAGTTCCTTCGATCACGTTTAATGAACAACACATTTTTGAGGCAAATAACAAACTAGAGAGTCACACTGAATGGTGAATTGCAGTATGGCATGCCAAAGCAAAGAAGTTCAGACGTCAAAAGCGTGCTTATCTACCCTGGCTTTAATTCGTCTCCGTTTAAACGATGCTCTAGCATGTCTCCTCCGGTTTGGCAGACCCAATTAGTTTCCCAATGCCAGCCGACTGTGCCTTTTTAAAACGGAAGTTTAACATCTCATTTGGTACGTCAAGGCGCGACGGCACGTGACTTTTTGCGAACTCAACTCTCAGCCGTATATTACTGTTTTTATATATTTTCTGCTCTGATACAGCAGTGGGGCATGCGCATACCCTCCCATCAGTCGGTGTTGATACAGATGTCAGTGTCAGATCCAGTCAGTGCAATGGTTCTTCGTGCTATTTGCCCTCGAGGAAGTATTGGCATTGCCACATTCTTTACACTGAATGGTGCTGGTGAAAAGGATGGGCAGACTTAAAAGGTACGGATGGCATAGGTGGCGCTAAACGCAAAAACTGGATGCCGTTCCGTCCGTTCGTCGTAGATGGCGATACATGCAAAACGGTACCTTCTTCGGCCCATGTGTCATATAGGTGGCGCTAGAGGTTCATGTTTGCGAGAGAGTCCTGTGGCTGCTCAAATGGCCGCTGACGACACTGTCTGCCCTGTCAGCAGGAGCGCCATTTTTGAAATCGGTCAGGAGGGCTTTGCCGAGAACGTTGATCTAACTTACCCCGAAACCCAGATTTCTCCTAGGATCTCGATCACTTGAATTTGCGACCGAGATCGAATATTTGTTTGTGTGAGCTGCTTTGGTGTGAGAGGCTTAGAATGAGGTGTAATATGAAAAAAAAACAGGTTCATTAATTTAAGTGAGGATCACCGATGACTATCGCTGTCGCTGATCGTGTTCCACAATTATAGGAAAAATACACTTGCTTCTATTGGGGAAAACATGCGCTAAATTTATCTAGGTCACCGGGTACTTTTGAAGCTACATCATATTGCAGTCACCTGTTTTTCCCCCATCCGTTCTTTTTTCCAGTTTTTTCTCAATGTATTCCCAAATCACATCGCATGATCAGAATCACCACACGAAGAAGATGCGTACGATGATCGATCGCACATAATATTCGACAGCCATATCCAGTCACACCTGTCTTGTCGTCGCAGCCTGTCATGCATACAAGCACATCGCTTCAAATAACTGCTCACACATAATAACATCTACAGAACAGTCCACAATGGACCCACAATGTCTAGTACCCACGTGCTCGTTTTGGAACGATTGTCACTGCGAGCTCCCACCTCGGTCACACACAACACGTATTTACCGCGAATGATGTGTGCAGGAGGGACGTGAGTGGGTACATGTATGTGCAAGTGTGTGGTGTGTGTGTGTGTTTGTGGTTTGGGATTTGGGAGCATGCATGTGTGAGAAAACATGTGCGTATCTGCTTGAATTGTGTGCTGTGCTGTGTATATGCGCCCTCTGCACTATGGTTTTATGGTTGTGTGGTTTCGGGCACCATTAGTGGTATAAACCGCAATCTTCCCCACTTGTCGTTAAAGCTACCCGTTCCGTTGCGTAATTTTGCAGAGCAGCGCTCTTTTTTTGCTTCAAGTTTTCATAGGGTTTGGAAAGGTACTATTTGTGATAGTACTTTCCTCAGATACACCTCGTAAATCGTGAGCTTGTCTAATGTTATAATAAGAATTTCAATGCTACTCGAGCTTCGTAAGTTGGAGAACATCCGCTGCCTCTTGTGAAGGCTTAGTATTACATTTATTTCCTCGGATATTTTGGCAATAACACTTCTAATGAAATACTGGGTTATTGAACAATGACCATAAAAATGTATTAATGTTTCAACTGAATGCAAGCAAAACATGTAGTAACTGCTTTCTGATCAACCAATGCTGTGCAGAAAAAAGATTTGTTGGGATTATCCCGTTAATCACGCGGGAGTGAAGGGATTGACTGACCGTGTTCTTTGCTACCCTGGAAATATTGTACATACTATCTGTCCGTGCAAAGCCTATGTCTCGTAACCATTTGTTTGCTAAATTGCGTTGTGCTGAGGATTGTTTCGGTACCAGGAAATGTACGAATTATGCGAAGGGAGGAAATTATGGCTGTAAAGTGAGGAAAATTCTAACCACAAGAGTCTATTTATTGAGAAAGAAAGTTGTCAAATATTTTCAGAATGGCTTTACATGTGAAGGAGTTAACATGACAAAAAAAACATTAGATATCTACAGGATGTTATTTCGTAAAAATTAAGATGATTCCCATAGAGATGTGTTCAGGTATCTACTGTCTGGGATACTAATAGTTCACATAATTGCTTTGCATTTGCTTGGCCCAGTATTCCCTCTTTGAACATATGCATTGAGGTGGCTCAGAGGAGCAATGCATGACTCAAGTATGCATTGGGGGGGGGGGGAGGGGGAATCCAACCTCAAGAAAGCATATATAGTGATGCCCCTGCCTGCCGGACAGATGCAGAGGCAGAGTGGTCAGTTTATGTGCACGTCGTTATTGATATAATTTCGTGCAGCGCATTCATGCTTGGCGAACCGTCCAAATGATAAATAGCGCCAGTGGGAAACGACGGGGACGGGTGTTCTAATCACCCTGTCAGTCAATATACCAGTATGTCTGCCGTGGGGGGAGGAGTCACTGGACTTGTCATTTTCTCCGTCCTCCAATGAACGCTGGCACGGCGCCGCTAATGGTTTGGACTGACTAAACATATACCGAACGAGTAACCAATTAGTGATGCGAGAACGTAAATGAATACTATCTGATCGGTGCAATGTATTCTAATGCACATACACCTACATCTTCCGCCTGTGTATCACCTTCAGATCCGTATGAGTCGTACCATCAATGCTAAACGGAGCTTTTACTAATGCTTCCCAAGCCGTCACCCTTCTAGTAAATGAATGCAGACCAACAATTGATCATTCGTAAGCCCAGAAGTCTTCAAGGTGTATTCGCACATTAGCTCAAACAGCACAGTCATAAGAAACCAAGAGCAAGCAAAGTCTCGTCAAGTCACGGCCGAACAACGTACCAAGTTGCAACAGCTCAGCGGGACGACGCACTGCAGCCCCTGTTTCCACGTAAGCTTGCGTTCCGTGACGCATTGTAAAAAAAAAACAACACCCAGAAACTACGCCTGTACCATACCCGTGGTCAACTCATGCTGCGTATTGCTCAGTGGAACCATGAAGTCACAGACTACTATGGAGCAATCTCTATCCATAACAATAACCTTAGTTTGCTCGACAAGGCCACTATTCGTTACTGGTTTTCGCCAAGTTAACAAAGGCTGGAAAATGGACCTGCCTTTTGACTAGTTTTGCCAAAGGCACGCAGCTCAACAAGCCCTTTCGGATTGACAAACAGATTGCACCAGGCAACAACCCAACACAACGTTAGCCGCAACGTCATGGTGCTTTAAATGTCACCACAACAGGCACGTACAACACGACCGGTACAAGCAACACGATCGGTACACACAACACGACCAGTGCACACCACACGGCGGTCACACAAAAAAGACCAGTGTTCCCAACACGACCGGCGCGCGCAACAAGACAGACGTGGCAAGCCGCTGCCTCTTCCCCGGCCGCTGTGTGTTGTTAACGACCGCCACGCAGCCGGCCTCTGCCGACAGTCAAGTCACTACGCCTGCACCCCCGCAGGCATCGCCGACAGGTCGCAGGGATGTTCGGCCAGCCCAGTACAGCATGCTGAGGTCACGTCTTGGACCCCCCGTCGGAGCGGCGGATGTTGGGCAGCTCTTCCGCTGGCGGCGGCAACAGGGTCCCGTCCGCATCCACCTCCTCGAACTGGCTCTCCTCGTGCGCCTCAGAGCCGGCCGCCTGCTGCGCCTTATCCGACTGCACCGCTGCAAACGAGGGACGGACGTCACTGAGATGGAGGTGGAGGGGGATGTGAGATAGGTTGAGTTAGCGGTATTTCCGCAGTGAAAATGTAACCGTGAGCAGGAGCGTTGCTTCGCAAAATGAAGGGGAGGGTGCCGAACAGTGCAAAATGGGAAAAACTACACTAAAATACGTCAGCAAACTTGGCCTACTTCATTTTCAAAGTTTGGGAGAAGGCTGAGCCCACTTCCCACTGACCAGAAAACTACATCTCTTCCTTCAAGCTGCCTCACATGGATCCACTACCAGGTACATGGTCACCGATGCTGATTGGCATCCTCGGTTGACCACTGGTGCCAAACGATCCCACCATAACCACTAGCTCTGCAACAGCATGCACCTGACTGGCGCCCCAGCTGGCAGCCCCGTGCAGTAATCAGCCCCCCCCCCCCCCTCCCTCCCCAGCAGCGCGCGGGCTGTTCTCGACGCGCTCTACTAAGCGGCAGCGGAGCGGGCCCCACCTGTCCCGGCCAGATAAATAAGCCCAAGCCAGCCGGCCCGCTGCCGGGCCCTCGCGGCGCCCCGTCGCGCTCAGCTGGGCGTTTGGGAGTGCGTTGCTGCCGACCCAGTTCTGTCCGTCGGGGCCCGGAAGAGGAGGCCGGGTGGCCGGCACAGGCGCAAGAGGTCGCACATCTCGCGGTGTTCGAAAGCGACGTGGCGCGAGGCCGGGTAAAATACTCCAACGCATGTGAGGTGTCGTGAGAGGCGTCTTGGTGAAGACTAGGAGGGGGGGGGGGGGGGGGGGAGGGGAGGGGAGGGGAGTGGGTACCACGTGGCCTCCTGGCGGCAGTGTTAACTATATTGTCGCAACGTTTTGGCCCCCACCCCCACCCGAGATCGGTTATCTGATAGCCCCAGGCACCAGATGTGTGCGAAGCTCATCGGCGGCTCGGTGCGCGCAGATGAGCGTCGCTTGATGGATTCTCAAACATGCGAAGTCTTGACCAGACTTCAGATGTTGATTAATTGCGACGTCAGATGATTGCGATGCGACAGATCTTCCTTAACAGTCGTTGATCGATTTACTAGGGTTCACACCAACTTATGTTGCCTTGGTAACAGCTCAGTGCGGTAAACACATTGCCACATATATCCAGATCTCTCACAGTGACCAGTATGGATACATGGCGTGAACTAAATTAAGCTAAATCCTCACGCTCAGTTAGCATGGCGCATACGACCCCGAGTGACGACATCTCACAAGGGCGGTAAAACCGGCCGATTTGGTGGATAAGGTCGGCGACCAAAAATGTACATATTCAGGCAAAGCTTGGTGCCAAAAATGTTTTTGAACAGGAAATTTTGCTGACAGCCAGGACCAAATAATACAGCACACTATGCAAACATGACATGAGATCCCCACACATAGATATTATGCCCCATGGTAACACATTTCATCACCTAACACCAGTCAACGTTTCCGTAAGGACTCTTTACCGTACTCCACTGCACCATGGTACCTTTCCTAGATTTCGCTTTAACCCGGCGACAAAAATTCTTATAATTTGTAGTTGGTCGACCAACTTGGTGACACGTCAGCGACAAAGCATTGAATTCCTTATGGTCCAGCCGGTCGGCCGATTCGCTGTATTTGACAGCAGACCCTCAGTGCCTCGAACTAGACAGTATAAAATGCGACAAAAATCTGAATGTGGGGATTGATCTACCCGCAGGGGGTATGTTTCAATTGTTGCGATGCGACTGATATGAGGTGGGCGGTGACTTTCAATGCCCCGCAATTCTGTAAGTGGCATTCACACCGCAGCGCCATGAATACCCGTGTGAGGTCTAATTTTTACCTTGCTTATTCGTTGGCGGTGCTGCGATTCAGCATCCTGTCCTCAGCGACGACAGGCATTGACAGTTCAGGGTAAGTCGGCGGGATGATCTGATCAAGGTAGAGATTGACCCGTGATTATCCAAACCGCATTTTTAACACGCGCTCGGATGGCCGGCTGGATGCTCTCGGCTTAGGTTGGGGGCAAATTGACCGCGCTGAGATCTCGGGAATCAAGATGGCTAGAGACATTACATTCACAGGGTGTAATGGTCTGTACGTCAACTCACTTAGGTCAAGGTTTCAACCTCCTAGGTCATAACTTACGGGTCAGATAAGGTCAGACAAGATCAAACCCGAGGTGGTCTCCAAAGTTCCAAAGTTCTCCTCTTCTAAACAAAAAGTACCATGCTCATTCAAAGTCTACGCTCTTGTTTTATCTTTCGAAAATCATGGTGATCAAAATCATATCAGACTGCTTTGAGTTTCGCATTTGAATGAGCGACAAATATTACGCTAGGCAGTATATTTTTTTAAAACGGAATGCTGACCTGGGTCATTTTAAGTCAGTGACCTATTCTCACCTATAAGAAGTCTATGGAAGATGTCTAATGCGGCTCCTGTCACCAAAAAACTCGCAGTGGGCACCGGAAGCTACTCTACACAGCAAGCTCTAGAGAGATAAAACAGGTCGGTCTTGACCTTCGTCTGATCTTCATATCTGACCCTCAGTCAATGACACTTGGTCATTAAATTGTTTTGATGCCTAAAAAGTATCTCAGATATGTATGACTTTGTCTAACACTCCGTTTTTACATCAAATTAAACGGTTCCCTTGAAACTGACTTCGCTGAATCCATGACCGGATTTTGACCTGCCGTAGGTCAGCGACTTTACAAGCTATTTGTATTTTTTGACACCACACAAACTGATACAGAAAGGCAGAATTTCGCGTGGCTACATCCGGCCGTTCGGAAACCATTCTGGTAGAACCCTCGGGGGGCCAGTATGACCCCGCCCCCACCCAAACGCGTGTTAAGACACCGAAAAGGCTGTCGACTCACTGAAGCAGTCACAAGTGACCAGCTGTCTTTCCTTTAAAGAGAACCGTGATTTTATATTGAAGTCTGATGGCACTCCTCATAAAGGAGAATAACAGGAGTTGATAATAGTTGTGAAATGCCAGTTTGTGCCATTTCTGCTTTTGTCCTGACTGAGAATGGTTTCCAGCCACATAAATATTGAAATGAGGCGCATTCCTACTCTTTATTTAGTTGAGGTGTCCAACCCTAGCCGTTAAATTTGTGAAGAAGTGTGCTTATCTGGGAGACATCCATGTTTCGGAGGCACATTGCATAATTTTTCATTGCCCCAAACATATCTTCAAAAACTATGTTCATGCTTGAAATGGAGTTATTTCATCAATGTTTTGAAAGCGTTTCAACAAGTACTGTCCGGCGTTTTATTAACATGAATCTTGGTTCGTGGAAATTTATATGATAGCCAATCATGTAAGCAATGGGAAATCAATGAAAGTGAGGAGCGGGGTGGTGTAGCAAATCAAGGCAATGAGGAGGGGAGGGGTAGAGGTTTTATGGCCATGCTCCTTTTCACCAAAAGTTTTGCTTCAAATAACAGGGCGTTTTATGGTATTGTGGTTCAACTGTCCTATGAGGCCAGTGAAAAGTTGACATTTAGTTGTCTCTGAGGACGATGTTGGCTATTTCCTGAGGATAGCACCCTTCCTATGATAGGAAAGTCCTGGAAGTCCCGCAGTGCTCATTTATATATGTATTTTCTTCGCACCTGTGAGCGTGGTATTGCATGGATACAAACGTGGTATATTGCATCACTGTTTTTGCTAACAATGAATTGTAAAGTTGTCCTTATGGAACTATTAGTATAATTACTATATGTATTTATGCACAAGTTGTGAAGGCGGACAACCTACCTTATATGCAGTCTACATTGATAATAGAAATCTATATATTTTGTGTGGTGGTGGCATAATGGCAGGACTGCCGATCTTTGATGCATGATTAGAATCATAGTCAATAAACAAAGGCCAGAGAAGATGATTTTGCGTTTAAGTTAGCCTTATTCTAGTGTCTTTTTGTAGCTTCCCAGATAAAAGTGTTGGTGGGGGGAGGGGCGGGAGAGCAATAAGCATTAAGGGGGCCCAACCCAACATAGATGCTGGGCATCGCCCCAGAAATCAATTTGAATTGACCCTTCTGCACTATACATGACAGACATCACAAGCAACCTTAGACTTGCATGCTGCTTGCATGCAACAGGCGGTTTTGGCTTGTTGATTTAATTTCTACCGATCTTTGGATGTTGGTAATGAAATGTGTCATTCTGCTGCAGCAGTTGACATATTCTTGATCTGAAATGGATATTTTTTCTCCCCAGCATGTATGAAATGAATACAAAGGATAGCAACAAACAATTTCAACCCTTACCCTGCATCGTCGGTTTTCATAACGCGGACTAGTTGGGGAGGGGGATACCCCGACATCTGCAAGCTAGAAGAGGCAGAGCCTCGCAAAAAACAAACAAACACGGGTGCTGATATGCATTCTTCTGCGAGGGCCCTGACCCTTCTCCAATGTTGAGTTGGCCCCCCAGTGTTGGCTTGGCCCCCCCCCCAATGTTTTTGGCTGGAATGCTACAATAAAAACGTGGGTGAACGAGTATCATAGCGCACGGACTATCCTCTTTGGCCTTTTGTGCTTAGTGGCGCTCGCGCCACCATCATAACAAAAAGTCATAATTGCTCTCGCAAGATGCAAATTGTAACAGCTAAGCGAATAAACGATGAAATAAACTTCACATACCTAACGCCATACGACGCAACAGTGTGTGAGGTAAAGTGAAAATCTCTGGAATATGGGGATGACCCTTATGTCCTTTATGGCTAACACCGTCCCCGTCCCCCACGACCAAAATGTGTGCCGCCTCCCATGACCGCCATAAAAGAGCGCCAACCGCGCCCTAAGGTGGTCTCTAAAGGAGTGCCTTCGCGTGTCGATCAGAACAGACGCGAGCGTCCGGTGCCTGCTCCCTAGATCGAACCCTGAAACGATTTCTAAACTGATTAAATTCAAGATTTTTATAAAGTATACAAAGATGAAAAACATCTATTGTGATTAATCAAAATAAAGTGGGCTGAATCCGGTGAGAAAAAAATGTGTTGAGCTAGGTTGTCGGACCTTCGGTCCGGCCCCTGATAATTTACAAAAATTGACAGCCCTACAAACAAACAAACAGTGGGCTGTCTTTAATTAAATCTCGTTATTGGTAAGAAGTCTCTTGTTGTAAATTGATCCCACTAGACCTAGTCGGGGATAAAATTTTTGAAAACCAAACATCAGCTTGGTATGACGATATGTACGAAACACGCAAAGTGGAAGTACAAAACATGGAACAGAAAGAAGCGTGTCTTTTGTTTAATTATGAGTACAATGTCATGTCGTTTTATCTATTTAAAACCTATATGTATATGTAGGTTGTCGGTCATGCAACAGTGCCAACCCTCCGCGCGCGGCCCGCAGAATTGTCGCTTACGCCTCCCCACGCCCCCGGCCTTGAATCGCCTTGCAATGGTCGCAAAAACATCGCTACTATGAAACCAGAACTGCTAGGGGCACTTTTTTGGTGTCAACACGCGTACAATAGATGCCCCAGAGGCTACAAAAGCTTTGAGCAAGACTGCACAATGTGCTGCATTGATATCCTCAGAAAACCGTGTGTGTGTGGGGGGGGGGGGGTCGCATCGCCCACCCTCCCCCTGTCAGGACGAGCAACTTATTCAGAAAGAGCTAGCCGCCTGATGTGAAGTTATTGACAAATTTCGATACAATTTACTTGTTGGGGCACGGCGAAAGGCGCCCACCATTCAAAACATGCTACGCCAGGCTTGGAGCATGCATAAGATATGGTAGATAGTTTGACGACCGTTGAGATGGGGCTCGAGGCGCACGCGTGATTTTCATAAGGAAGTTTGACCTCGTGGAGGTCCCCAGGGGTAAAAAAGAGCATTTCCTGTCACCGACTAAATTTGAAACCGTCCTAATTGTCACCTGGAGTCAGAAAACGTTGCAATATTCTTCAAATGCCATAAACCACAAAACACAAAGATAAATGAAATGCATTGCGACATAACCATCACAAACATTTTCATCCCAGGGGATCATCTGCACTAAAGTTTTATTTCCGCTGACACGCATTAAATACTAAATGGGGGTTGAAACTAAACTCATGAAATCAACAGAGAAAGGAAAACTTACATAATCCACCTAAGCGCGTAAAGTTTCTTATTCAGTTGAGAGAGGGAGGTGGAAGGGGCGGGGTGGGATTGTGCATTGTGGCAAGTGACGCATTTTCCTATTTTTAGGCGTCCGTGTTTTAATTTTTCATAATTTTTGGGCTCAGCCCCCAAAATCGCTTAGGGAAATTACACCCCTGCTCCCAACCGTGAAAAGAAAGTGCGCCAAAGTTGGAGGAAAACTGTTCTACGTCCATTTCGGAGGCAAGCTCAGTCGTTTTTTCTTCCTGCACCCCGTACCTTATATAATTATCTGATGAAAGCATACTTAACATAATCAGTCTAAAGACGTGTGGTTTCCCATCCAAATGGAGGGGAAGGTGGGATTGTGTCTTCTAACGAGGGTTGCGCTTCCCGTTTTAAGCTTTCATTTTCATCCATTGTTTCTCAATTATCAGAAATTGGGGGTCCAGCCCCCCCCCCCCCCCATCCTAACTATGAGAAGCTAAGCTCTTGCTCCCAACTGCGAAAAACTGCGTCAAATCTGGGGAACAGGGGTGTCAATTTTGTACATTATTGGAAGGCGAAACCCCTACCGAAGACCATATAATCTCTTCCCATTTTCTCACCGGATTTAGCCAACTTCATTTTGATAAAAGGCAGGGCGTGTATTTAATTTTGTCTAGTTTATGAAGGAAAAAATTAACTCAAGCAGCCAAGTAGCAATGCAGGGATAGATCCAGAGAACACGCATTAGACGCACGCACCTTTTCTGATGTACAAGTGAAGGAGCACCTTTAGAAGCCCCTTTAGAAGCCCCTTTACCTTTGGGCGTAAAGGCGGTCGTGGGGGGCGGCACGCATTTTGGTTGCGGAGAATTTACTTTATTTTGGTTGAGGGTTAACCATAAAAGACTTGTGTTATCCCGTACTCCATAGCTTTTCAGTTACGCCTCACAAACCATTGTCTGTGTAATGGCCGAAGGTGTGTGAAGGTTACTGCATCACTTACCCGCTCAGTTGTTGCAATTTGTATTTGGTGGTGAGGGCAACCACAACTTTTTACGAAGAGGGGGAGTGTTCTAGTGTCGGTATGTGCACAGCTACATACAAGGAACGTTTGTCTCTATGGGGGGGGGGGGGGGGGCATAGAGCCGTATGTTAAACATCCGGCTGCTTTTACGGATGTAGCTGCCGGTTTTAGCGACCAAGCCATCGGGCCGAATCACACACCCTACTCTAATGTTCTTTTTGTCTCTGAATTAGGGCACAGCGCCCCACCCATCCTCCAGCAAAATGTGCTGCTTTATTAAAGTAAATATCTTGTGGCATGCGAGTGGTGCGCAGAAAACACAGGCTTGATTTGGCCCCGTGCTGTATTTTTCAACTCAGCATTTTCCCACGGCGTCAAGAGTGGCAGTGACTAACGCTTATATGGCATTCAGTCTAAAAGCGAACTGCTTTTACTACATGCCTAAAAATGCACTGTAGAAAGACGATGTGTGCGAAAACGTTTGTGCAATAGATACTACGAAAGCTTGAAGCACTCTGTTTACTCGAAAAGATGTGCAAGGATAAGGCTATTATCCGGCGATTTCAACGAAACGCTACGCCACTGGCTTGCTTCCTTCCTTATGGCGTTTACCTCAGCAGCTCTTTTTGAGGCGCGCTTTGGGTTCGGAAATAAGATCATCACATGATACATGCGACGCACTGGTTCAGACTCGGACCAATGCGGTTCTCAGCCCTTTCCCGTTGGGCCAATCACAAACGTTCTTTTATTCGCACCAGTAGAGGAGCGCACGGTAGTTGTGATGACGAGGATCGTCGCGACTGTAAGGAAGGAGCGTAATACTGGTACAAGGCGTCGACAGCGCAGTTTGGACTCGAAAATAACTTAATTGACATCTTTACTCTGCTTTGACGGTGCTGCGGTGGCATCACTAACCGTTTGTATTAGGCGCAACTAGTCCTGAGATTTCACTATGGTATGCTTTTTAAATACGCCCCTAGGCTGTACACCCCCTTTGAATGAAATCATAAATACCTGAGATACTTCCTTAGGCAATTAGTCACTTGAGGTTAGAATTACGACTAATGCCATTGAACTCGGGTCAGTATAAAGGTCGGACCGAGGTCAAAATCAAACTGCTCTTTCACTAAACAACGTGCTTTAAGACGAAGCTTTTGAATCTCCTGTCGGATATCTTGAGCGCAGGAACGTCAACATATATCTCATCTGGACTTCTTGCCGGTCAGTCGAGGCCAATGACGCAAAATAATCAACACCAATCGTATTTTTTTTTCCGACCGGTGCGGAGCATCCGTGCCAAGTGATATGAACTGAATATGAAGCCAAGTGATATGAACTAAAATTTTGCTTGGAACAAGTGTCTAGGGTTGAGGCGGCTGCATTAGGAGGTCTGAAGGTACTTCGGATACCGATCTGCAGTTTGACCTCATTTGCTCCTGAGGTCAACAGGCATTTTGACGAAGCCTATCTCAAAATTTGACATGAGCAAGTTCAGACACAGACCTTCCTTGCCTGTAAACTCAGAGCTTGAGACTCTCTTGTTTTGTTTTATTTCAGGGGTCATATTAACCCCTCTCCTGCCGAGCACGTCACAATCAACCGGCCACCCGTCCTCGTGATAAAATGTATCTATTTATGTGTTTATTACACGTCATAAGCTCACTCCACTCAGAATGTGGCTATTATAGAGCCCGTATCATGGACATAAAACACTGTACGTCAGGGAGGCTCGCGCAAACACGTACACACGCAGGCACACATACACAGAACGCACTCCCTGACATTCGCTAAAGTCATTGGAAGTAGGCGTCGCTATCCGTCATTGATCCGCCGCTGCAGGATATAACTACGCAACTCGTGTTTGAATTGTGGAAGGCTCAGCTCGCGAATATTCTGCGGTAGTGCGTTGTAGGCGGTCACAGTGGAGTAAGCGAAACGCCGCCTTCCCGATTCGGATCTGATCACCGGCACATGTGACATATCATCCTGCCTCGTCGTGCGATGGTGAACATGGCGTCTATGGATAAGGTGATCAGATAGCGACTCCGGCTGGGATCTTTCCAAGATACGTTTCAGAAGTGTCAGTGTAAGATACAAGAACATGTCAGCAGACATCCACTCGAGATCTCGTAAAACATCGCTCACATGATCATATTTCCGACGCCCAGAGATGACTCGTGCTGTAAAGTTCAGCAGCTTCTGCAGTCGTCATGTTTGAGCAGCATCACATGTTCCGTACACACAGATGCAGTAACGGGTGAGTGAGATGACTAGACCCTGGACTAGAGTAATGAGTGTGGCCTGAGGCAGACTGTGCCGGCTGTGGCTGAGGCCGATAAGAACGCCAGTGCATCGCCGCACGACGTCATTGGTGTGCGCAGTGAACGTCATGTACTGGTCTATACAACACCCAGGTTTCGAACGGAAGGAGAGCTGGCTACAGTGGCGCCCATAAATTTGATGCGAATCGGTGGCAGGCTCCGAAGATTTTGACGCGTGCGGAGGACTATGAGCTGTGTTTTTTGTGCGTTAATTTTCATTCCGTTTTTGCCAAACCATTTGGACAGGTGTGAAAGATGATGCTCCATGGATGTGATCAGCGTACTAACGTCACCGGGCCTCCCACTCACTAAAACCTGCGTGTCGTCCGCGTAATGCACAATACATGCGTCATGAGCATGCAGCGGCATGTTATTAGCATAAATGCTGTACAGCAGCGGGCCGAGCGCTGAACCCTGGTAGGTTGCGATCGGGTTGTGCAATGGCGCGGACAGCGAGGAGGCGCCACCTGCGTTCTGGACGAGAACCTGCTGAAAGTGGTTTTGGAGGTAACTCGCAAACCAACGTACATCAACATTGTACAGCTGGAGCTTTCTAAGGAGTCCATCATGTGGGATAACATCAAAGCACTTGGATAGGTCCAGTAGGCAAAATAAGGTGATTTCCCTTTGATCCATGGCCCCAAAAACTTTGTCGGTTACCGTGAGAAGCGCCGTGTCAGTGAAGTGATATGATCTAAACCATGTTGACTAGACGAAAACAGATGAGAGGTAAAATATGCAAACAGCTACTCGTAAACTACACGTTCGGTAACCTTAGGGATAGTCCATACAATTGAGATAGGCCTGTTATTAGAAACATCAGAGGATTTTGGCGTCTTTTGGATAGGATGTTCTATTGTCAGCTTCCACAAGTCAGGAACTATATGGGCTATTAGGCTGGAATTGACAATATGGGCGATCACGGGACAAATGGTGTCAATACGCAGTTTGAAAAACCGGATACACAATCCGTCTGCACCGCACGATGTACCGTTACGCATGCGGACTATGACGCGTCGCAGTTGCTCCTGTGTGACGGGCGATACCTGGAACCGGCCGGTGCCCACGCGCGGCAGGCGCAACGCCAGCTCCGGCCCCGAGGAGTCCACCTGGCGGGCGGTCGCGGTACCAATGCTGGCGAAGTACCGGTTAATGGCGTCCGCGTCCGCATCAGGTGTGGACCTGGTTGGTTGCTTAGATAAGACGACAGGCTGCACACTGCGCCACACCGAGCCCGGCCCACCCTTCCGTACACGTATGTCAATCTCCTCCCGTGTGTCACGACGCAATGCCGACCTGACCTGCCGGTTCAGGTCCTTCTACGTCTCGCGGTCATAATCACGGAGTGTGGCACGCCGCCGGGTCATCAGGTCCTTAGTAGCTTTCGTGGCAGGTGATGCTGTGGGATTGCGCATTTTTAAACGTCTCGTCGGTGCTAAAGCACCAACGATAGGACGAGCCACTGCAAGGAAATAGTCCCACTGCCCTCCGGGATCAACACTGCCGTACACTGGGCCCCAGTCCACATTTTGGAGACGTCGATTCGCTTCCGTCAAGTCCAGCTTCCACCAGCATCTGGCCGTCAATGCGCACTGCGCACGTTGGTAGTCCGGTAGCGGCACTAGAGCACGTGACCAGTCATGGGAAAATAGTCACAGTGCAGCGTGCCGGCGCGCTCAACACCGCCGTTTGTACAAATACAATCGATGGTGGAGCCAGACGACCGGGACGTGGGCCCGCTGCTGCAGAGAGTATGCTGTGAGGAACTCTCTGAACCTGAACCTTCTCGTTGTTGCTGCAGGTGTTGATGTTGATGTCACCGGATGTGATGACGGATCCACTGTGACGGGTGATGATGTTCTGGAGTTGCTGCTACAGCTCACCGAGGTCCGCAGTGACTCGGGCCTGCGTCTGTGTCGGGAGCCGGTACAGTGAGCACACTATCACTTTTCGTGAGCAAGCGCGGATCTGGACCCACAGCGACTCCAGTTTGGAGCCTGCTGTGACCCGATCAGGTCCGTCCACCACAGTTGCCTCCAATGGCTTGGGCCATGTCTCAGTGTGATCACGCCATAGCCGTGCTGCGCGATGTCGTGTCGCAGTTACGGCAGCTTGGGTTTCGCCGGTTGTACATCGAGTTGGGTAATGTACAGCTGGCCAGCTCGTGCTTGAACCCTCCAGATCCGTCCGCCCCTGGACTCTCGCCGTCGGCCGCGCACCCCTCCCCGGGCGGGCCTTGGCTCGCCTCTGGTCGTGGCGGCCGGCCAGGCGGGGGCGCGGCCTCAGGCAGGGTCGCCGGCCGCGTGTGAGCCGGCCGCTCGGCGGCAGCACGGCGAAGTCAGGCAGGTCGGGCGGCCGCTACTCGCTCGGTCAGCTGATCGTGCTCCGGTGAGCCCGCACCGCCTGCGGCTGCGGTGGGTCGGGCACGTGACGGGGCCGGGGCCAGCACCAGCAGGCGAACGACTGCCAGCACTATCGGGCAGCGCAACAGTTCAGGATGCATGCTGACTGCAACGTCACGTCTTCACGCGAAGTCTGGATGACTGCCGAACATCGCGCACATGGACAGTAAGGGCCGCGGCACGCCTGCAGCTCGGGACGATGAGCTCACCGCCCCGCCGATCACTGCCGGCCAGCGCCGCCACGCACCCGTCGCCGATCGCGTCACCCGTGGAGATGGCTCAAGTGCCACTCTCACCCATGCACACTCGTTCAAATCACCTTGACGCACGCACAATCAGAAGCACTCGTTCGGATGAGGCCACAAGCACTCAGCTGGCTGGTCCGTGTGGTAGCACTAGACACTGGAGTCGGCGGACAGCGGAGCAGGAGCAGTCTCTCCGCGCGCGTCCGGCCTCTGGCGCCGCGCAGCGGAGACTTGTTTGACTTTGTAGACTGGATAATTGGTGCGCGTTTGAGGCGCGCGTAAATGACTATGAGATGCATATATGCCACATGTTGTAAGGCCTCTCAACATCGTATGGGTTAGCTCTCTCTCAGCATCATAAAGCAGTAACAGGTCAACCCAACAAACAAATTTCACTGAAATGCGCACGATTGCGAGTTACCAGCTGATAACATTTTCTGCCCCACATGGTGATGCACTTTTTCTTTGTAGTCTGAAGGTTTCATTTAGACCCAAATTTGTGAACTCCCTGGAAATTGTAAAAGAATGCAGCTCAACATTATAAAATGTAATGGCCACAGCATTCCAGATCAAACTCAAACTTTCCTGTGTTATTGTCTCAATGTGTAGGGCGCGTGTAGATGTACATATATATATATATATATATATATATATATATATATATATATATATATGCATATGCATATATGTGTACATGCATATGTATGCGTATATATATATATATAAACAACAGCAGTGTCATTATTTTTGGTGGCATGCATTTATCCGAGTTAAACTACTCATGACTAATTTCTAGGTCACAGGTGATATCTTTGGGAAAAAGTTAGTGATGTGGTAGTTAACAGGCATTGCCTTTCTATAAATACGTTGGCTGCAACGCGCAAAATGCTCGCAAAAGCGAGCATTACCACGAGTATTACCATAGCGAGCGAGTATTACCATATTACCACGAAGACACACCACTTGTCGTTGCTGAAGCCCCGTTTTGGTGGAGCTGAGCTCAACTGAAGTTATCCTGACCACAGTCGTGGTAAAGCGAAACGCGTAGTGGAGCCTTCCAGAACAAGCGTTCGTATATGGCTCGCCAAAGAGGGCCATTTGGCTGCTGACTTGACAGGGTCAGCCTGATCAGCATGTGCATCACATTCGTGGCAAGATGCTGTAGCCAGCCTCGATTCTTACGACAAATAATAAGCCTTTTTATTTGGTCTTTTACGCTGTTTAGTGTGTGAACTGAATCTTGGCCGAAAAATCTGCAAGACGCACTGATCTTAGGGGCATTGAAAAAGCAATGTGTCACCACTGATCTGCGACATCAGCACTGATATAGTACATAGTATGTTTCAGTCACCCGCTAAAAACTATTCTGATTAAAGCTATTATATTTTATGCTCATATGCAGCATTTTATGGCTCAACTTGCTCATACAGCGAAACGTCAACATTTCGACATGTGCCCACGCTACAAGCGTCAGCGACTACAGGCCAATACTAACCTTTGAGTTTCGACGAGCTGAGATAATCTCTTAACATGTGGTCTTGTCTGTTGACATTTATTTTCATTTTCGCAATTTTGTGACCAATTGATTCGCAAAAGTGTCAGTTTTTGTCACCGATTAATCCGGTAAATCGGAAGCCTTTTGTTGGCTAAATGGTCAAATGCAGTGTTGGTTAGTCGGCCAGCAAAAGGCCAACTGTGCAGTGTTGGCGAATGTATCCACTCCAACTCGCTTATGAATCTCGCAAGTTCTCTACAGACAGGAAGGTCGCGCAAGGCGCCTCACTGATTTTACCCTGTCGCCCTTAGAGTTTTCCGCTAACACGTAATACCCGGTGGTTCTTCGAAAATGCTGGATTGGAAAAAAGGAACACGGTAGCAAAATAAGACGTTTCTGTATCTGATTTCGGTGTTCCTTTCATGTCTCCCTTTGCTGGACAAAAAGTGGATTAGCAAACATACAAAACTAGTATGGTTGTGTTCAAAGAAAGCTGTGTATTCCGTCACTGATCAGTACGCTGTGAACAACAAATTTATAAGTGCCATTATTACGAGCAAAACCACAGACAAAACGAATCTTAACGTCAACTAACCAGAAGTTTGGTGTTTTAACTGGCCAGCTCATCCGTGTTCCGTCCAGCCCCGCATATCACGTTTTCGACGCGTATATGTCTTTCTAGTCACTAATTCAATGGACATGAAGTTTGTACCAAAAGGCGGCACAAACCTGAAAAATATGGAACAGAAATATGTAAATGCTGTAATGATTGAACGTGTTTTAAATGCAGGCAGTTTTGATCAGGCAGCTTATTTATAAAACGTTGAACAATGTCACGAAGACTTAAACTACCCATTGCAACGACATGGTTAACGTGAGCTATTAAATTGCAAAAGGCTATAAAACTGGTGGAACGCATGTCTACACATCGGGGACTAGGTGCCACAACAGAACACTCACACTGGCAGGGACAAGAATGATCCGTCATACCAGCAAAGGTGGATGTGATGTTCGCGGGGTGTATCTGTGTTCAAGCTATGGAATCATCCGTCTTCGAGCGGATGTCTTTTTCATAACTGATGTCAGATCTCAGTAAACGGGGCACGCAGAGACTTGAAGCCAGCTGCAAGGTGTCAGCGAATGCACATCTTACAACGCGTTAGGCAATCTCAGCGCTGTCCGAAGCACAGGTGCCCCGATAATGAGCGGGGAAACGGCCAATGCCATCTTTCCCGAAAGCGTCCTGCAATACAGCACGCTGTAGTCGAAGTCTCAAAAAGTGGGACATGGTTATTACCGATCCACAGCCCGGTCTGTTGTTAGCAACGCACAGCCAGCATATTTGCATTCGCCCAATACTTCCATCCGTGACCAAAAGTGCGAACAGTAATTGACCGACCTTGTCGACTAAAATGGTCAGATCTTGCAAGATACAAAGCTGGCCGATATTCCAGCAGAATATGCTACTATCTGGTAACTTTATATGCCAATGCAAACATGAATGAACGCAGCGATCGGTGCACCCTGTCGGACAGACTCGGATGGCAGGATATTACAATAATCTGATAAGATACATTCGTTTAGGTTCCAGGGGAAATGAGCTCCATTCGCCTTGACTCGCCGTAATGAATGTACATGGTGGTACAATCATATCTGCCATCACCTTGTTAGACTGACGCGCGTATGAAAAGGTTCACAGCTGTTTTAATGAAATATGCATAGGCATGGACGTCAAGAAAGATCAAGAATAAAGCATATCAGCACTGTACTCCAGGATTTTTTTTTAGAACGCAAATAAGGGGTAATGTAAGCAAGCAGCATAAATCAATTTGCGCAAAGGTCATTCCGTGGACAAAGCATTAATCTGCATCTCGATGGCAATGTTTTTTGGCCAAGGAATATTTGACAGACTCTTTCCTGCGCTGATCATGGCATGGGCAAACAATCGAAGCCAAGATCATCACTTGATGTGACATGGCTGCCAAAATATTGATCAATGTTTATCGCAGCTATTACCGATATGCTCACATCCGAACCAGCCAGTAAACACATGCAATGAATGGTGGCGCAGGTAAGCGTGTTAATATCGCCACCCACACAATGCACATTTCATTCATAAACGCGTATTTCATTCACCTTGATTCTGGACAAACAAGTGTTTGAACGCAAAATGCAACTCCCTTCATTTGTTTAACGATTCCTCAAAAAGACCATCTCGTCGCATTTCCGTATGCGCGAAACAACGCCGTGTCTCGTGCTCACCATCTACGACGTCGTAGGTCCCCTGAGAACAGTAGGAGCTGATGCAGCCCATGCCGACCCGGGCACCGGCAGCGTCCGCGCACATCCAGCGTCGCCTTCCACTACGGCAGCCGGCACTTCGACGTCGCGGAACAGTGCAGCGCCAGCGTTCTCACGGGGCCCCTGAGCACGTCGTCGGGCCGTGCGGCGCGGCCGGCTGGCCGACCGACACCGCCGCCTCCGAGACGATATTTTTAGCCAGCGCCTGGCCGGCGCGGGCTGGCTGCACTCTGACGTCACAGCTCGCCGGGGAGTGGCCTGAGGACGGGAGGGGGAGGAAATCAGGGGGGGGGGGGGGGGGGGCACGGCGTATGGAGATGGTGATACGGCACCGAGAACCCAGAAATAGTCGATCGGTACCCGTACAGCCAGCTTTTTATAAAATATTATGGTTGTATCATGTGACATGTCATAACATATTTAGTTCTTCCCGCTCCCTCGTAGCTGCATGCCATGTTTCATTATGTACATACCTTTATGCACATATCATATTCATATATCATTACGCACATAAACACTGTGGTCAGATACTTTTCCAACTAGGATTATTTGTAGAAAAAAGAAACAGACTGCATTGACCACCTCAATCTCTCCCCAACTGGGCACATTGGAAAACATGCGTGCGTGTGGGAAGCTGGCTGTCTGCAAAATGATGCGAACACTTAGCAATAAAACAGTTTTCATAACTTGATAGCAGCATTGTCCTCAAGGCCATGCACGAGTATACACGATGAGGTTTTCTTCTCTGAGCGATCCCAGAGAACACACTGCAATAAACTGGGTGACAATTAGTCCGCTTAACATGGCCGTCTGCCGAGAGCAATCGAGACAACACTGACGCTCTCACTCCTGGATGCAATGGATGACGTGGCTTACCTCCAAACACACCTGCCAGTCAGCGCCAGTTCACAGGCGTCGCATACGCCGCCAGCGCCGCAGCACGGTATCAGGCCAGGTTATCTTATCTGAGAACACGGTCGCGGTCCACCACGTGCGCCGTAGCGAAGGGCGATAAGAGCCAGAAACACGTGGAACTTTGAAGCGCGGCGGATCGTTGAACGGGTGAAGTGCAGTGAACAGGCGATATCAGCGGTCGGAATGGTCGAGAGATTGACATTTTCGGCCCCCGCGTGGGGCCAGGGCTCGAATCCAGGTTGCGCCACTGCCCCTAAGCGCCAAGATAGCCTCTGCAAGCGCTAACGCTCCACAAAAGACAGCACAGCGACGTGCGTCCCGTTCCCTTAATCAGACACAAACAGAGACACAAACCTGCACATTCAGAACCAGCTAAATCAGGCACAGAAACAAAACTTGACACCAGAGAGGGCGTAACAGTAGATGATAAAATTACGTGTGGGGTAACATGAATTATGGTCCTCCATTCCTCCAAGAAAACACCTTTGTTTGCGGTTTTCGAACCGCACACATACGCCAGGCAAAATCAGGTTGGCCTTGGGTACACCAGATAAGTACCTTAGTTGCATTTGAAATGCTTGCCCAAATGAGGCGATTTTATTTGCGCAAGTTTATGAGCTAATACATGCTTTTCTTAAAATTATATGACCTCAGTTATCCTGCGTACGTACTACTGTTGGCATCGTGACTGGCGCGAGACCACGATGACGGGTCGACTAAAGACATCCAGCGATTTGGTATGGGTTTGCCTGAGATGAAGAAGTGGGTATTTTCACCGTGTAATGCAGAACAGGCTGCAAACAGGCCGCTACCAGATGACTGAAATGAGCAAAACAGTCTTTATTGTGAGATGCAGTAAAGCATGACCAAGCATGACAAAGCATGACAATGTGTAGTGACACATCAAGTCAATACAAAAACGCGCTTAGAGTGCTTCTCATGTGAGGAGTCCGCATAACTGCATAACACAGCATAATTGGGCTGGGCAGGCTGCCCGGTTCGGCCAGGGCCGCCGAACCGGTGAGCCGGTTCAGCGGTCCGTTTGCTTGAACCGCCGGCTGGGGTCACCTTGGCCGGCGCGCCGCGCCAGGGCGCAGCCAGCGTGGCGTGCGGCGATTGGTCCGGGACCACGTGACCCGTGTCGTGGTCGGGTCGCCGGGCCGCGGGGAGCGGGACTGTTGGAGCGGAGCAGGGGGAGTGCGGGCGTTCCCGAGATGTCGGCGTACAGCGGAGCGGAGGCTTCTTGCGGAAAACGTCCCAAGCACTCTCTTCAGAAAATCTCGGTCAAGCTTACATAAACAACGGCAATGTGTTTTGAGAACAACACAGTAAGTACAAATGTTGATAATTTGATTTTGTTCAAATATAATCCAGACATTGCCGAGCTATAGCGCCAGCAATTTTCGGACAGTGGGTGGGTCGGTCAATTCGGCCTTTAATCTCTGGAAGAGCCGGGTGGGAAAGAGAACACCATTTCCGAAAATGAAACTTGAGAGACAGTGCCCACCTCGGCATCACCGTGTGAAAATGTTCACTCGCTAGCGGTTTCCCTTGAACAACCTCCATGCTGTTCCTCTCCATTCCTCTACCGCGAATAAAGAGTGAAGCTGACAGACGCGCGTGGACGGGATGACACGCGCTTCGGCATCTGAGGGAAAATATTCCAACGATGCTCTGAGCGTATGCGCATGGTTTACAGATGATACTGGCAGCAGAGGACAAACATTAAATCCGGTGTTGGAGCTACTTAACGTGTCAACGCGTGGCTGAAACTTGTGTTGATTTACATCTGCCCATTTGGAAAAGCACAGTTGTGCTATGTGGCAGCTCCTGTGCCCTACGTGACAGCTCAGACAGGTCCTTCGCAATAACAAAAGGGTAATGAAGCATTCCAATGCCTATGCGTTCCAAAATAGATGGCAGCACACATATGACAAGAAAAGACGCAGATGACAGCAGCAGAGCAGCAGACACAAAATCAATGTGCTAGATAATTGCTTGTGATCTGGCGCTACAACTGCAAGCATATTGATTTCAAATACTCGGATTATTTTTCTGGTCCAATCCGAAATCCATGCTCCCATAGCTTCCATGGAAGCGTACGATGGTGAGTGCAATACAAATATAGCAACAGGGGCAGTGCAGGCAACCTACACAGATGTCAGCACTATAGGAAGTTTGGTTACAGGTAGCGCTCGTGACTTCATGTCTTCGTGAATTACGTTTACACTACCTGCTAACAAAAGCTGGACAAAAGAAAGGGTCAACAAGATAAGACAGAAGTAATATCCTTATTCCTTGGAAAAATCAGGAGAATGGAGGTACGGTCGGATCGATTTTTCGACATGTCTTAATCGAAACAATAGGAGAGGTGATTTCAAAATCGCCTGCTGATGATCCTACTCGACTTTTTTGCTTTTTGTTTTGAAACAGCAAACCACAGTTTTTACGGGACACCAACATTCAGGGAATGAAAGAAAAAGCAATTGCCAGCCATTACCATGATACAGTGCCTATCTAAGAATTAGAATACGCGAACATGCGTGTACATGCAAATGAATTCAAGCAACTAGGCATCACGCATGACACTTCATTCAAACATGCGAGCTTAAAGTAAACAGCCATCACACATCGATCATCAGTTATACATGCAAGTGCTTTCGATTGAACAGGCATCACACGGCATGCGTCAGGCGTCACTTACCCGTGTAAACGATTTTAAGCTAGCACACATCACACATAAAGGCACATGTCACTTTCGCGTAACCGGCCATGATGAGCCCTGTATGTTGAGGCTTGATCGCCGACTTTCTATAAAAATATATTCACTTATTTTCCAGTCTGGGTGGTCCTGTGCTCTGTAGATGACTTTGAGCCCTAAAAGATGCTGAGGGTCCTACCTCCCTCGATTTCAGCCTGGGCGTGTTTTGCCAAAAAATGGCCACCGAAAGATAAGAATCCGTCTTCCGATAGGGCGCGTTCTCGCCTCCCACCACCCAGCCCGCCACTCGCTCCAGACTTTTTTACTTCTTCCAACATTCTATCTAAAAGTCGCGGAGAATATCCATTACCCAAAAGCAAAGCCCATATTCTGTTTATGCACCTTCCTTTTCATTACTTGATGAGTTCCTGTGGGACTCATCAGCCCTATGGGACATGATACGAATTTTTTTGTGCTTAGTAGAAGTTGAATATGCAGATTCGCAGTGCAGAATCATAACAGAGTTGGTGAGCTTGATAAAGAGATCCGCTTCTAAAGTTGCGCGGCTGTTCCTCCTTTCCACCGCGACTAGCGTGTCCAAAAAGGGGACCCCCTTTCCGCCCCCTGTATGCTCCATCGTAAGAGCTACATTTGGATGCTGTCTGTTCATGAACTGTAAAAACCGTTCGAGGGCACGCTGTCCGTGCGTCCGTGTCCCTGCATAACCATCGATGTATCTAGCCAAGAAAATTGGTTTTTATGGGCTGGCGGCCAGGGCCTTCGTTTCAAATTGGTCTAAGAGTGTCATCGCCGGAGGAGGAACGCATGGGCTCCCCCATTGATATTTCCAATTTTTGTCGGTAGAAGTCATCTCCGAACGAGAAAACATTATTCTGGAGACAGTGTTCTAAAAGACCGCAGATCTTTTGATCTTTTGATGGACCGAAAGCACCAATTTTGTTGAAATGTTTGTCTACCTTAGCTTTCACGGTAGTGATAGCCTCATTGACTGGCATTTTGTCACATAAATTAACATGTACCCTGAAGAAAATGCTGCCCTCTGATAACCCTTTATCCTGCGAATCATTACAAGCCTTGTCTAAAAAGTTGTTGGTGTCCTACAGAAAAAAACTGAATGTTTTTTTAAAGAAAACACTTAACCGAGTCTTGAGGTTTGTTCCCACTCATCAGTGGGTGACCAAAAATCTTCTTAAAAAGCCGTCTAATCTATCTAATGGTAGGACAGCCACTCATGGCTTAGCGTGAGTGGAACTGCCGGCTTTGCGGGACGGATAGACCGTTGGTGCGACGAAGCCCTCCAGGTGGACTGCTGTAAGAAAGCAGGACTATCCTCACGTGCTTTCTTTTTATCATCAGGAACTTAGGTACATCGCAAAGTGCATAGATAATCTGATCAAGCTGGTTGATATTGAGCCTGCGCTGTTGAGAATTAAGCCTCATTCTTACGCAGTCTCCTGCACTGTGGACGTGTAGCTCACGCTGCCGATGGGCTGAGCGCACATTCGCTGTCCTAGGTGGCAGTACGTCCAATCCACTAGAGGGCCGCTCCCGATCGCGGTGGCTGACAACAGAGCTCCGACGTCAAAGGGCAGCCGCGGTACAAAAACGAGCAGCTGCCCATGGCTTGCAGAAAAACTGTTTGTTCAAGCCGAAACGAGTTGGCTTGACAAAGCCCGCATGTTTAACTTAGAGAAGAGTGGCCATCAGGTGCTTGTTTACACAATGAAGGAAAAACACCTTCAAAACAAGCGAGCTGGCTGGAGCGCTATGGACTAGTGAGAGTCTTTTGAAGGTTATGAAGTAACGGAGGAGGAAGGAAGGGATGGCAGTGTTACAGCCAGCCTGGCTTGTCGCACTCGTCATACGTGCATTCGCGGTGCGCACTCTCTGAGGCATTTGACCTGCGTGCCCTGAGCGCCGCCGTGTGGTGAATGGCTGCCGTGCCCCGTCGATGGCTGCCAACAACAGAGTCACGATTCTTGGAGGAGAACGAGCAAGCAGGATGTGGGTGCTGGGGGAGTAAGAGACAACACAACACTATCGAGCCCCGATGAGACGAGACGCGAGGGAGAGACGCCCCGGGCAATGTAGTTGCATGCTGTCAGTGTATGTCCTCGGCTTTAGGAGTGCGGCGCAGTCGACAGGGGAGGGGTTCTCATAGCTTCTTGATCCAGCTCTGCTTCACTGTGGATGCGTCTTGGCTGACATCTGTTTGGTGGCATGAACAATGGAAGCGATGTTTTCAGTCTGTTAACGTAAGCAAACGCCCTCCGAAGCCATTGTTAAGATCATTTGACAGGAATAGGTAAAGCTCTCTGACAGGATGGTTGGTGTACTCAATGTTCCCGCCGACGAGGGAGTAGGACCTCCGTAGACTGGGCAAACCCATAGGTTCCCGTGTTGATGAGTAACGGCTGGATTGGGTTGGGCATGAATCTTTGGAAAATGTATGCATGCACGCGAGTTTGAATAGACATTTAAGACATGGCTGGTGGATACTTCAAGAAATGATACACTTTGCTGCCGCTGGTGTTTCTTTTAGTAGACATTGTATTCATTTACAATATATGTGAACCATTTTGTGCACATCTGTGCATCAACACCATTCAGTACGTAAGTTTGGATGTAAGTTGTGGAACTCTGCAGCTCGTGCTACTGTCGTGGTGTAGTTGCTACGTATGTACACCATCCAAAAATACAACCAGAGCCTTGGTAAACGGGAGGGGCACAGGGATGATAAAGGCCCTCCCCCAAAACAAAATCGCTGGGTACGGCCCATTTGTTAATGGGGACATGTCGTTCTTAGACCACGCACGCACGCACGCACGCACGCGCGCGCGCACGCGCGCACACACACACACACACACACACACACACACACACACACACACACACACACACACACACACACACACACACACACCACACACACACACACACACACACACACACACACACACACACACACACACACACACACACACACACACACACACACACACACACACACACACACACACACACACACACACACACACACACACACACACACACACACACACACACACACACACACACACACTTTATATATATATATATATATATATATATATATATATATATATATATATAGACCTTACACATTTTTACCTTCTATAATTGAAATGGGAGCCGGGCGCTGCCGCAAAATCAGTTCTACCTGGAGTTTCTTAAGTCAATGAACTGAAAAAGTCATGCGTGACTGCATGAAATAAATCGATGGCGCTTTTCCTCCTGCAACAGTTCAGTGGATTCTTTCTGATATGATGAGGACGCAAAAACGTTGTCAGAGTTTTTATCTGGGTTGTGCAAGGATACCAAGAACCCCGCAAAAGTATCTTAACGATCAAAAGGCTTCCAAAATGTGGATTACTCGGTCAAGCCATGTTTAACTGGATATGTTCAACATTCAGCCAGAATCGTGGTTAGTGATGCAAATTGTGTAACGTAATTTTGAGCAAGCGCGCTCGCATATCTCAGCAATAAAAACTTCGACGCCAGGCGTTGCATTCACCGGCGACCGCGGGCCGTCATCCCTGCGACCAGCGCTAGGCCGTAGCCAGCAGGTGGACGAAAATGATGATGCGTTTGAATGAAGCACCTTTGAGCGTTTAAGTACACAAAATTGCACATGTGGTCATACTCGGGGCGCATATTTCACGTATGTGATTTTTAGATTGACGTTACTAACAGATTGGCTTGTACAGCACCGCGAAGTAGTCCTGGGAATCTGGTGGTGGAACTGGAAGAGTAGGCTAAAATATCTATTTTTGTGTTTCTGTAACTGTTAAGCTGTCCAGAGAACAACCATAAAGTTCGAAAAAAGTTATTCGCCCGTTGTGATCTTTGAACCGGACGACTTGATTTTGAAAGAAATTCGGAAACATCATTTTGCGATGGTCGTTGTTGCGCGACCCCCTTTGCCGATCCAAAAAGCCATTTAGAGGGACATTTCATATCACATTGCTCTTTGACTTTGGTTGGGGAATGGGTCCTTGGACCCATGCCGCCATCGAGCCGACCGTGCGTTGCTGGTGGTGTCTGACCAAAATATAGGCCCGTACCGACTCAGTGGGCCCCTGATCAGCACGCGGGGCCCTCTGGCTGGCATTAGAGTGCCTGGCCCTGCGGGCCTGGGTCCCTGAATGCGACCTCCGGCCTGTCTTTCAGGCCCTTCTAGCCCTCGCCCTCCAATCGGTCCCTTAATCGCATGCTCCGAGGGGACCGAAGGGCACCTCGGAACCTAAGGGGGAAGGGAGCACGTGCCCGCTGTGCCCCCTGCCTGCGCTACTGACACCACCTGCCTTTTTCAACTTTCCTGTCAGCTTTACTCGAATGGCACACAGCTGTCTGAATCACCTGTTTGCTGTTTGCACACAGCTGTTTGAGGCCGTCCTGCATTGTCCGTCGCTCAGCCACATAATTGAGCGTCAAGTTGGCATTTCCCGTCAGGGTGCAGGACTGGAGAAGTTTTCAATCTAGGTGACACAGAAGGTTGTGTTTCCTTCTTGCCATCACGAGGGGTTTCTCAGACACGTGGGGTATGACTGCTGTAGATGTCTCTGGCGGTATCGCGGGGTGCGGCGGATCCGACATTCCCTTTCTTCGCGGACCGAAACTAGAAGATTCATCGAGAATCATGGCCTGGTCACAACACCTTCGCATCAACGGCGTCGTACCATAGCAGCCAGCCAGCGGCGGCGGTGGCGGCGGCGGCGGCGGCGGTGGCGGTGACGGTCGGCCCCCAGCCAGTCCGGCTGATTCGGCCGACTGTCGCGCCCGCTCCCCGCTGGACCGCTGGATCTGCCGAACAAAAAGCGGCTCCGGCGGCACCCTGGCTGGCAGCGGCGCGGGCAGGGGGCCGCCGAGCCCCTATTAGGCGGCAGGCTCAACATGCGCCGGCGCCTGCACGGTAACCGACACCGGCCGCGCCCGGTCCGCCATCTATCGGCCTGGCGTGCGCTCCAGAAAAGGCGCCTGAGTCAGCTCGGCGCTCGAGGGCGGCGCCGGCTCTGGAGGCGGCGCGCGGCTGACTCACTGCGCCGCGCCGTCGCGATCGCCGCGGCGTCTCCGGCCCGCTCGAGCCGCGGCGCCGGGCCCGTGGGACCGTTTGTCATGCCTCTGCGAACGGGAGTTACACGGCCGGCGCGGGACGCTGCCAGCAGCGGTCATTTGTCTCCGAGAGCGAGACGCGCAGTGGTGCGGCTAGAGGCGCCGGGAGCTGCAGGTGCGAAGTCAGACCGCCGACTGGTCCGCACTAATCCTGGCGATGACGCCATTAAAGAGTTTCCATGGTCGAAAAATTATGATCATGCACTAGAATGCAACTTAAGTGCTCGATCTCACCACTGCTGTATTACGCCACATTTTCCCTGTTGGTGCTATACAATAAGCCGATAAATAGAAGGGTGGTAAAATACATTGGATCCGCGTCTTCTATCCCGGCACTAAAAACTATAGTAACGTTGGTAATAAACAATAACAAAGTAGCGCAACATGCGCCCACTTCTGTTCATTTACCACCCATCCTATGCGCCAGCACCGTCTCTCCTCACCGGAGGTATGCTGGTGACGTCAGGCATGCGTCAGCCTCTCATCGCCTAGGAGAACGGCCAGGAGGCCGCTCCGGACGTGGAACACCGCAAGAGGCTTCCAGCCACGTGGGTGAGGCCTCGCCCCAAGCCTCGCACAGTCTCAGTTTGTGTTCCCTGTGAGGGACAGATGATAGATAAGTCTCGGTGTTGGTGTTTATCGAGGATAGCCGCTGCATTGGCCCCTTTTTATCCCCCGTTTGAAGGGGTTACTGACGGCCGAAACAGCTTAAACTTACGCCCCTGCTCACTAAAGCTAATTTTGGAGGCAACAATATCACTATGCCGTGGTGTCTAAAAAACCGCAGCTTTGAGCGAAGAGTATGGGTAGGTTGAACGTTTCATGCCATCCTTTCCTTGAGCGGCATATGCATTATGTAGCACGACCAGCATGCATTACAGGTGCGCTTGTAACATGCGCTGCTGTGTCGTGGCGTTGTGCCCGATCATCCTGCTGGTGTCAGGCTCCTGGGTCTCCCCGGGCTAGAAAACACAACCATTAAGTGTTTTCTACAACGTGACAAAGCCATAGCAGACCGCGCCGTCAAATTATGCATGGTGAGCCCCATCATAGTCCAGCGCTTCGAACGTTTGAAAGTTAACGCTGCAAATTTATATCAGTGCCGACAAATGTTGCCATGCTGTCCATTGTCAACGCTACCTGTCTCGACAAAATTTACATATTGCCGTTGTCGCAACGTCGATAAACGGTAGACCATATTATCGGTGTGGTGTCCGAGCTCTGAGTTAACTCATGGTATTCATCCTTCCCGTCCAAGCATGCTCTCATTTTCGGGAAGACCGCACGTCCTAAACTCGAGAGTCGAACACATACACGTCATCCCAAAGCAGAATAAACTATCTGTCTATTTAAGGATTACAGTTCATTGCCCACCAGGTGACACATGGTGGATAAGGTAGTTATTAGAGCAGATAAGCTAGGCTCAGCCTAAACATAAATAACCACAGAAAACAAAGCTGAGTTGTACGCACCAAACATTCCTTTTAACGACACCTTTGCCCCTCTGGCAAAATTCGTGAGATTCCTGCGAGATGCGTCGTCATGTCTAGAACCCCTGGCGCGACTCCATCGGTCACCAGGGGCACGCCGGACGCCGTGCTGGACAACGCGCTTCCGAGAGGCCGGACCCAGCTCTAAATTTGGCCGCACCGGCCGGCCAAAGTACCCAAAAAGCTCGCCTCTGACCGACTGGGACGGCCGTCACTATACTTAGACGGAGGTGACACACGCCGCGGCCTTGGGGTTTGTTTTTCGGTACCCGGGTGGCGGTGAGCTGGCAGTGCTGACTGGCCAGCGCCAGCGCCAGCGCCGTGGAGCCATGCTCCGCCGGCTCCGGCTGGTTTTAGCGCCGGTCGGCTGGCGCGAGCGGCAGCCGCTGAGGCGGGGACGTCACGGCAAGCGCTGCGCCAGCTGGCGTCTGCCGCAAGTGACGCCAGCTCATGCCCGCCGGCGTTTTTTTTTTTTTACTCGGGTAAGGGACGATTGAGCACGCTTTACGTGCACGCATCCGTCGCCTGGTGGATTGCCTTCGAATCAGCGGAAGGTGGTGTGGAGTCCAATGACAATGTACCACTGTGTCAGGACAGCCGGGCCACTGGGTGTCACCGAGTGAGGACAGCCAGACTGCAGGATCGATTTGAAGGCAGTCCAAGTCCGCGAATAGTGGCTGCGGTAACTGATTCGCTTAGCGTTAGTCTGCGGCAGGACGATCCCTACTGAGCTGCTGCTGCCTCTTGGGAAGGAGCCGAACGGGGAGAACCTATCGTGGTCAGATGTGCATTAAAGATCTCACACCAAGGCTAGTACGCGAATTACCTAACTGTGCAACCGAGGTGACACTTTGCACCACACGGTAGCTTCTCAGTGATGGTCTCGGGTAAGTCACATCGCACGCTCTATTGTCAATATTCTAATATGAAATCATAGACAATAACAATGCACCAATGGAATGTTTTCATCTATTAACTTCCATTAAGCTAGTAGTTGACACCAAATATGAAAGGCAAAGTAAATCAAACGCAAAGGTAAGGCAAAGTAAGTAAATAGTGAAGGCAAAGTAAGTAAATAGTGAAGGCAAAGTAAGTAAAGAGTGAAGGCAAAGTTTTTAGTTACATTATACAGCTCACCACGCAGGGCTCTGCAAATGCAAGGTGAACATAGGTCTAGCATTTACAATCGCTTTAAATCGCACGCATCTCATTGACCCTCGCAAGTTTACACTTTCTCTGGTTTAAGTCAAAATGTTGACAATCCGCCCAGCGCAGACTGCACCTCAAATGGGTTCATCGGAGGTCATGGCAAGCACGATTGTAGAGCATTATCATATGATAAATTATGTTCCCTTATGCGCTGGCATCGGCTTGACAGGCGGTCCCAGTGCACCGTTCGTGTCAAAGACGTTCATGCAGCGGTCCGCGCCGCCGTCTGCGTCGTCAACCGCTCAGCTGTTTCCGGCGTTCGGCGGCAACGCCGGCCGAGTCAGGCAGCGTCCCTTCGGCTCGCAGGGCGCCAGAGCAGCAGGCCGGTGACCCGACCTCTCTCGGGTCACCGCAGCGGCGCCGCCGGTGCTGCGAGCGCAGCGTCCGGCCGCTTCTCCCGTCCAGAGTATTTCGGTTAGGAGCTCTGGCCTCGGCTGCATGAGGCCGCTCCAAAACCAACACGGCGCCGGGATGTCGGACGGAGCCGGTCCCGGCTGCAGGCCTCGACGCATCAGCTCCTGGCAGTGCCGGTCCGGACGGGGGACGTCGACTGGGACGGGGGCCTGCACGGCAGCCAACCTCGGATGCCCTGCGGTGCTCCTGCAGCGGAAGACGATGCACGACTGGCGGTGTTGAGGTGATGTGGGCATCAGGCCCAGGGAAGCGATCTCGGTGTGAAACGCGTCAATGAAATCAAGAGTTGCTCAAAGTCGCTGGACATTATGCTTGCGGCTAAGAGCTGTTGGCTTAAACCTTGGCATAAGACACACTGGGTGTCTTATATGTAAACGGTGTAGTAAATAGTGGAAGTGAAGCCGACCAAGTTGCCGGTAGCACTGAAAGAAAACAAACGGCAGGAATTCGGCTGTCAGCGTTTCTATACATCTAATATCCACTGACTTCCCATGTCCACGGACTTCCCATGTCCACTGACTTCCCATGTCCACTGAATTCCTATGTCTGCCGTCTTTCCATGTCCACTGACTTCCCATGTCCACCGACTTCCTGTGTCCACTGACTGACTTAAATGTGTTTGAACTTTGACAAATTACATCATCGAACATAACTCCCAGGCATGAAAAACAGGCCGTAAGTACTGGTTGACTGGTAAGTGAACGCGCGGCCTCACGTTGGGCTGTCTGATACATCAGACAGCCTTACAGTAGCTATGGCTTCACTGCACAAATCTAGCACGGCCACACTGAAGACGGCCCGGACAAAGACGGGCGTGGAGCGGCGGTCGCCCGCTGGGGCCCCCATTTTGCCCGGCCCGGCGCCGCGTCTTCTGGTGATTCTGGACGCGCACCTGTTGCGCTTGGCCCCGGCACGTGGGTAGTTTGTTTACTGCGTCGGTCGCGTGCGCCGACGCAGTCTGAGGGTGTCTTTCAGAGGCCAGCTCCCGCGAGCCGTCCAGGCATGGCTGACCCGATTCTTCCCTCCCCCTCCCCCTCTCCCCTCCCCCTCGGAACCATGTCTCAGCATGGCTGACCCGATTCTTCCCTCCCCCTCCCTTCTTTCCCCTCCCCCTCAGAACCATGTCTCAGCATGGGTGACCCGATTCTTCCCTCCCCTCCCTTCTCTCCCCTCCCCCTCCCTTTTCTCTCCTCCCCCTCAGAACCATGTCTCAGCCTTGGCGGCAACTGGGTGCCTTAGGGAGGTTTGAGCGCGGGACAGGGTGAACTGTCTAATACATTTTTAGACGGCTAGTTCGGACATCTTCCAGTATCACCTCTGACGAGTGGGGATGAATTTCGCTCGACGGTTTCATCGTGTTTGGATGAGTGTAAGCCGACAGGAGAGGGACAACGCTAAGTTCGCGCAAGAAAATCTGAGTAGATGATCTAAACTTAGTCAACTTTAGCATGATCTCGATTAAACGGTCCATTCGTTTTACGTTTTTGATGGGGGTCGAACATTCGGGCTTGCTTTTATGTTTGAATGTTTGGAATATATCCAGATGCCTACAGCTGAATGTCCCAATAAAATATTTAGCGATCGCATTGTAAAACTGTAAGCATACAATGCGAAGAGAAAGAACGCTGCCAGAGATCTTAAAGATAAATATTATTTTGGCCACATACGTACATAAAGGAACGCACTGTGCCCAGTGGAGCACTTTTTGGAGCGCGTTGTAGAAAGTTACGACATTGCTGCTTGCCTTTGATGGTATCTTCGACCTCTCTGCGCTCCATCTTTAGGATGCAATGTTCGGTAAATGCTGTCGGTGATAAAGACATGGAACACGCTCGGCGAGCTGTCGCGTCCTGAAACTTAATATGATCTATGGTATGTGTGTAAATATGTAGTATGGTAAATATGTAATATGGTATACTAGTGGTGTAGATACCAGCACTGTGGTGCAATGGAAACTATCCTTTTGTTCATAAGACTCAAATTTGGTGTTAAGTATCGCAACCCTATGAAATACACCACAGTGAGGCCGAAGTTTGATGTTCATTAAGTACAGCATTTATGCTCTGAAAAATATGCGCGCACTTTTTGTGACGCGTATTTGAATACTATGCATATAATGAATATAATATATACTACATATATATAATAATATAACATTATGACATTAATTTTGATACATAAGGGTTCGTATATTGGATATTCGCTATTCAATAAACTGTATACACTCGAATGCGGATTTTCGTACGCAGATAATCCCAATTTGAACCTGTAATTGAGGTGCGGTCAACCACCATCCACGGTGAGAAAATCAGAAACGACTTTTTACGGTACGCAAATACACAAAACAGATGCATTCATACGCATATACATGCACGCACAACAACTTGTCTTAGCGCAATTTTGAGCGGCGCATAATTGCCTCGATGCCACACACTTATACTTTATTATATAGGAGCGCAGCTGGGTGATGTGAGTGAAGTCCGTCGTCCTGTACGTCAGCCAACCGTTCCTTTGGCTACTGAAATCAATTGCTTGGACTAGCCCCCGCACCTGGCAACATCCCACTGAAACGGTCCCACAACGTCCAAAACATATTTTTGAACTCAATACTCAAATCGGACACATTGTTTGCATTATTCCGCGTCGGCCTAACATGAGAACAGCACTTACATTCGTCATGGCATATGCCGTAGATGAGGGCCAGGGGATTAGGGCATAATAGGGGTCCTGAAATAAACAACAGGCCTCTGCTATGATCTGTTAACAGGGGAAAACAGCGCTGGTTACTGCGGCGACAAGCCGGCGTCGAAATGACGCGTCATTTAACGCGCGCTCGGGTGGGGATCAATTTGACCCCCCGAAGGTTTTTCCAGAATGGTTTCCGAACGGCGTGGCGTAACCACACCAAACATGGTTTAGCTCTAGATAATTGAATAGCGGATCGCTTTACGTAAAACAAATGAGATGTACCTTGTAAGTTCTCTGACCTATGGCAGGTCAAAATCAGGCCATGATTTCAGCGAAGGCATTTTCCGGGGAATCTTTCAATCTTATCCAACAACATAGTGTTTGACGAACATCTCTGAAGCCATACATATCTGAGATGCTTTTGTAGGCAACATAACAGTTGAATGAGTAAATTACATTGACCTAAAGTCAGGTATGAAAGTCACGCCAAGGTCAGAACCAACCTGTTTTGCTACTCCAGGGTTTGCTATATGGAATAGTTTCTGATGCTCATTTTGAATTTATTGATAGCATGAACCGCATTACACATCTTCCATGGACTTCTTAGAGGTCAGAATAGGTCATTGGCCTAAAATGACCCGGTTCAACATTTTGTTTTAGGAATATACTGCCCAGCGTAATCTTTGTCGCTTGAATGATTTTTGTCACCTTGACCTTCGAAAGGTTAAGCAAGGTCACTGACATTAAATGAGCATGCAACCTTTTGCTTAGAAATGGTTATCTAGGTTCTGGGGACACTTAGAACCAACCTGGAACTTGACCTTGTTTGACCTTTTTGACCCGAAGGTCATGACCAAGGAACATATGACTTCGACTTAAGTGAGTTAGCGTACAGGTCAGCACACCCTGTAAATTTAGTATTTCTAGCTCTCTTAGTTCCCGAGATCTCGGGGGAATTCATATTGCCCCCCCCCCCCCCCCACTACCCGAACGAAGGGTATCTAGGCGGCCGCCCGCTAACTTCCCATGAGCGCTATGGCTCAGGCTTTCTTGGTATGCACATGTGTCACTATTTTGGCTGATCGCCATTTAGCTTCTGCCCATTAAGCACGCTGCCTTGGTTGTGTTATACCATTAACAGCGGACATTCAGCCGTCAAGAAGAAGGACCTGTAAGGATTTTGATGGCCACAAAAAGCTGACAAGCCTCAACCGATCTTTTTGCGGGTTCAGTAAGAGCTCTACGACTATGAACACCTCCCTAGAATTATGAACTCCTCATGTAGTCTGAGTGCCGTCATCGGTACAAAGACTTTGCTCCTGCGTCGGCATCCGAACTGAGCTAACGTGCGCTGCCGGCCGCAGCGGTCATCAGAGTCTAACGTGCGCTGCCGGCCGCAGCGGTCATCAGAGTCTAACGTGCGCTGCCGGCCGCAGCGGTCATCAGTGCCTCATTCGTCAGCGCGCATCGTTTCTGTCCCCGCGTGTCAGCGCCGATCGCTCAGCATGCTGCCAGCCGGCGGTGCGACGTTTTCGACGCGTGCCGACGGCGCGCTGGCTATTGTGGCCAGCCGAGGGTCGGCCACGGGCGCGAACTCTGGCACCACCGGCGGCGCACCGACGGAGGGCGTCGGACCGCGGCCTGAGGACGCACCGTGTCGGACGGGTATTTTGGGAGGGAGACGCACGCCGCCGCTACGACGACCAGACCGTGTTTTCACAAGTGCTGGGATAATAAGCAGCCGGGAGCTGTCATTAAGATAAACGGGATTGCGATGCAGCCACGAAAAATAACCCGCTTCCAGCGAAAAGGACACCAGCCACGATTTGGCAACGGAAGCCGACACGGAGCAGAGGCTGGGATGACGAACGAAGCCAGGATCTGAAGGATCAGGATCTGGTGCATTTAGGACATCCGTTGTACGACTTTTAAGCCAAAAATGTGGTCGTACACTTTTGGTTTCTGAGTAAAAACTTTCTTAGAAGCACCGATACGGCAATTTAGTGCCGGTGCAGGTGACGGTCGGCAGCCGACGAGTCCAGTGATCACGGGCAGCGGGGACCCGAGGGCATCCGACGAGTCCAGTGATCACGGGCGGCGGGGACTCGAGGGCATCCGACGAGTCCAGTGATCACGCGCAGCGGGGACCCGAGGGCATCCGACGAGTCCAGTGATCACGGGCGGCGGGGACCCGAGGGCATCCGACGAGTCCAGTGATCACGGGCGGCGGGGACTCGAGGGCATCCGACGAGTCCAGTGATCACGGGCGGCGGGGACTCGAGGGCATTCGACGAGTCCAGTGATCACGCGCAGCGGGGACCCGAGGGCATCCGACGAGTCCAGTGATCACGGGCGGCGGGGACTCCAGGGCATCCGACGAGTCCAGTGATCACGCGCAGCGGGGACCCGAGGGCATCCGACGAGTCCAGTGATCACGGGCGGCGGGGACTCGAGGGCATCCGACGAGTCCAGTGATCACGCGCAGCGGGGACTCGAGGGGATCCGACGAGTCCAGTGATCACGGGCGGCGGGGACTTGAGGGCATCCGACGAGTCCATTGATGACGACCCATGCTGTTACGTCGTTGTATATCTCATATTTCGAGGTGCAAATCTCTGATAGTCTGATTTTCAGCAGAGGCTCGCCCGTGATGTGGCTTGGTGAGGTGAGTTAGGTGATGTGTCTAAGTGAGGTGAGTTACGAACATAGCAATGCAGAACTTACAGCCAATTGCGAAATCTTGTTTAGGTAATTTCGCTGTATTTTCCGCAAAACTCTTATCATTCCAAGTTTTTGAACTGTTAGGTGGAGGGAGGGGCAGGGGTGTGGTGCGCATGAACCTCCCTCCATTCTTCGCGTCATGGATAATGGCGAATAAGAGCGAGGGTTAAAACACGTAATTTGAAATGACTGACGCGTACAGAGTAAGAGGTAAGAGCTCGCACGGCAAAAAGGCTCGGTATAGACTCCGACCCAATCGTCGGGTCCCGTCCCGTTCTCTTCGTTCAGCAAAATGAGCACTCAAAAATGCTCGCAACAAGACGAAGCACTTCGAAGCCAATGTTGCATTTGATTCATGTACGACACCATGTTGCAGACGCCAAACGGCCGGGGGGGTCAATCAGTCTCGGACGTGCAGCACAAACTGACATTTGACATTTGAAGGAGCTAAACACGCCAAACCCGCTTCAGCACGGTGCACGATGCTGATGCATACTAGCCCTTGCTATCCTAGCATTATTAGTTAGTGACCTAAGTCGGTAACGAATTTGAATGCACGAAAACGGGGATAGACAGGATAAAAACCCCATCGTTCGTCGCCGAGCCTGTCAAAATAGATGGCAAATTTTGTCACGCAAGCGTTTTTGTTTCGCTGTCATGTGCCTATTCATTTTCTAGTTTTCTAATATTGTCGCATGGTACTGGATCATAATGTGCAACAAACGTAAAAGGACGAATCAGGACATCATGCAAAACAAAAACGCTTCCGGCGTAAACTGTGCCACCAATGGTGGGAGACACCATAGCATTCCATGGGTTTCGTCCCTTTTTAGCCTAGTTCTCACGCATTTCAGATTTGGTACTTACTTTGATCTCTAACAATTATGCTAGCTTGGGCATTCAATGTCGTCATTTTTCTGCTCATAAACAGCTCATCATCCATCTGAAACTGCAAGGGGATGCACGCTCAACCTTCTTATTAAAAGTCCCCATGGGTAAGATGGTTATACTCACATCCTCTATGTACATGCACGTTCATATCCATACCCATATGCTAATCCTGGCAAATCCTACCCATTTACTCTCTCGTTTGCCAATTTCTAGATTCTTGTGTAATGGTACATTAAGGCCTCGAGAGACAGTTGAATAGACGCATCTAAAGCCTTAGCCTCATGATGCAAAGTTACGTCTCCATTCAGCGGTGTCTATTTCCATTTTTATGTGACTTCACTTCCCTCATGTGTGTTTTGGCTCTCTCAATGTTCGTTCCGGACTCCAATATTTGCGAGGTGATTTTGCAGGATCGAGGTAAAATTTAAGCTGGAATTGTCGTATGTCAAAAACAAGTGAGCAATGGGAAACACACATCTGGAGAGGGAAAGTTTTTGGACCTAGACTGTGCATCAAAATCGTTTTCAAAAATAAACATCTCTGCACATATTGAACTGCTTCAGATGTCCAAAGACTTCATGGGAATGTCAAACATCTAAAGACAGCGAAAAAAACACCACACATAATGGACAAACCAGTCTTGTAACTATTTGTGTGTTTTGAAGAGTAAAAGACTGCCGTGGGTAAAACAATTTCAATGTTTAGTTGATATTCTCAACACGTTATCGTTTGATTACATCATGGAAAATTCTTATGACGTCAGAGTGACTGCCAGATTAGCCGCGTCAGAATTGCCACTGTGGCCGACGGGATGAATCACTTAAAGTACCCGAACTTGCCGCAAGGTGGCTTGCTGCTCTCTGCGTGTGAAAAACCTTCTATCGTCGTTTGCACGCGGAACTTTCTTCTGGTGTTCTTGTACATTTTTCTAAGATGGTACGTTTTCACTCGCATTTGCATTCGCGGGTACGGCGCTTTTCTAAAGTCATTCGATTCCCAGCCGTATGTCCGTGAAAATTAGTAAAACGATACTAAAAACTAGAACCTAGACTAGAAACTAGAAACCCAGACGCCTGCATCATGCATTAAAAAACGCAATGCGCGATCAAGACTTAACTGTACCACGTAATCTGATTGAAAGTCAAGTGCTGTTCGTTGATGTGACGTTGCGTGCTCACGTCCTCCAGACCCGAACAAGTCAACGGTCATTTTTCTTGACCTTAAACAAAATATAGCCATCCAGGAGACGGAATTTGAAAAAGACGGCTGTGAACTGCGTGGGATGGTCTTGACAATGGCTATATCAGACCAAAACCCTATACAAATGTGGAGTAGTTTTGTACATGCACACAATTACACCGCAGTAAACAGCCAATATCAAGCAGCATCCCCCTATCCTCACATTGAGCCCACAGCTCTCCAAGGATAACATGACAAAAAGGTAGCTGAAGCTGTCATGTGGCATTTCATTCACAAACAGAAATACCACGCATATTTCGGTAGCTGGCTGGCACATGTCGTTGACCACGGTTATATTGCACAATACCATCCTAATTTTTACATGGATATGTAAGAAACATTTTCATGGCTTGCTACACCTTGGTGTCATGAGAACATTATGTTCCCTATTCCAACGCCTTGGCTGTGTCTGATTTGACAGAACCTCGGAGCCAAACAATCGGGCAGCTTAGAAACAATTATAACCTCCCCACATGGAAGCGTTCGAGACAAAACTACAACAGGCATTTTATGAAGTTGAAAAAGTCCAAACTCGGGCAGCGATATGTCCAAACTCGGGCGGCGATATGTCCAAACTCGGGCGGCGATATGTCCAAACTCGGGCGGCGATATGTCCAAATTCGGGCGGCGATATGTCCAAACTCGGGCGGCGATATGTCCCAAACTCGGGCGGCGATATGCCCAAACTCGGGCGGCGATCTGTACAAACTCGGGCGGCGATCTGTACAAACTCGGGCGGCGATGTGTCCAAACTCGGGCGGCGATATGTCCACACTCGGGCGGCGATGTGTCCAAACTCGGGCGGCGATGTGTCCAAACTCGGGCGGCGATATGTCCAAACTCGGACGGCGATATGTCGATGGTATGCCAGAGCCATGGCGGCACGAAAGTAACACGGTGGGGCAGCGGGTGGTTTTAATCGGCTGAACAGAGCACCAGAATGCCAATGGATTTTTGAAGTTGACCTCAGCATCCATCCGGAAACACGGAAAGCCATCTAATTAAAAGGCTCGGCTTGGATTTACGGAACGGAAACGGACCAAATGTCTCGTTGATTTACCCAACCCAATCCTGTGCAGTTGGCTCTACATGCAATAATATTTCGAACTATGAACATGAGGTGGATGTCTGAATCAATACACGTATTCTACATTTGCCACGTGATTGCAACAAACTGATAAGCGGCCTGCCTGCATATTTGCTTGCATAGATATGCCATTTTTCAACCAGAACAGAAAAGAGTTCAGCCGACATTATTTCTCTTAAAGTTGGAATTATTTGTTTTTATGGGACACAACTCATTTCATTCCACACGGAAATGCATCAAAACATTCCAAAACACCGATAAACGATACGTTTAAGATGCTAGCGTCCAAATCGGTGGGGACGCGCGTTCCTGGAGGTAGCTCCAGCTCAGGCCATTGCACTGCTTGATGAATGAAACGCAACAGGTCTCCTTGGACAGCCATCAGGCCTTAACACGCGCTCGGGTGGGGGTCAAATTGATCCCCCGAAGGTTTTCCAGAATGGTTTCCGAACGGCGCGGCATAACCGCGACAAATTTTGCATAGCTGTAGACAATTGAATAGCAGATCCTTCGACATCATAAATTTAGATGCACCTTGTAAGGTCGCTGATCTATGGCAGGTCAGTCAGGCCATGGTTTCAGCGAAGGCAATTTCTAGGGAATCCTAAAATCTGATCCAACGACGGAGTGTTAGACGAAGCCATACATCTCTGAGATGATTTCTTAGGCAACACAGCAGTTAAACGAGTAAGTTAAGTTGACCTAAGGTCAGGTATGAAGGTCACACCAAGGTCAAAACCAACCTGTTTTGTTACTCTGGGGCTTGCTGTATGGAATAGTTTCTGGTGCTCATTTCGAGTTCATTGATAGCAAGAAGCGCATTATACATCCTCCATGGACTTCTTAGAGGTCAGAATAGGTCACTGACCTAAAATGACCAAGGTCAACGTTTTGTTTTAGGAGCATACTGCCCAGCGTAATATTTGTCCCTAAGTCAAATGCAAGACTCAAAGCATGCTTGTCTGATTTTGGCCATCTTGACCTTCAAAAGTTCAAGCAAGGTCACTGACCTTGAATGAGAATGCGACCTTTTGCTAAGAAACGGTTATCTAGGTTTCTTGGGCACCTTGGAAACCAACCTGGAACTTGGCCTTGTTTAACCTTTCTAGACCCGAAGGTCATAACCTAGGAACCTGAAACTTTGACCTAATTGATTTCACGTACAGGTCAACACACTGTGTAAATTTGGTGGTTCTAGCTCTCTTAGTTCCCGGGATCTCTGGGGATCAAATTAACCCCCCTCCACCCGAGCGAAGGGTATTTAGGTGGCCACCAGGGCGCGTGTTAAATGATGAGGATAATTTTTGCTTTAATTTGTGTGCAGGTCAAGTAAGCGTTATGAGCACGTCATCATGGTCATTTGCAAGGCACCCTGCGTCAGACATTGCTCAGCTGTTGTGCACAGCTGGTCAGCTGTTGTACTACGACGGTGACATTTCCGCAGAGAACATCACATTCTGAGGCGCTCTTGTTCGGCGCCGACTCTCCCCACCCCCACCGTCGCCACATGCGTGGACGGCCACGGCGCTGTCTCCTCATCCGTCACCTCGTGTGGGGACGGCCACGGTGCCGTCTCCCCAACTGCCACGTCGTGCGGTTACAGCGTCGACGCCGTATCTCCAACCGTCACCTCGTGCGGGGACGGCCACGGCGCCGTCTCCCCAACTGTCACGTCGTGCGGTTACAGCGTCGACGCTGTCTCCCCAACCGTCACGTCGCGCGGGGACGGCCACGGCGCCGTCTCCCCAACCGTGACCTCGTGCGGGGAACGGCCGCGGCATGATCACGCCTAACCACGTGACTTTGTGTGTCTCCAGAGGTCACGCCGCGCTGGCACAGCAGTCGGTGGGCGTGTCTGGCGCTCTCAGAGCCCCGCCCCGACCCTGCGTGGGCGTGGAGACCAGGTCCCTCCCCCCCAGGGATCTGCCGCGTCGCCAGCCACCGGCGTATCCAGCACCGCCGGCACTGCCAGCTATTCTCAGCCGGTGACTTCAGGCGATATTTCTGAATTGGAAGTCGAACAGGGGGCGCGGCTGGAACGTCGTAGCGCAGTCTGTGCCCAGAGCGCCCCGGGTCAGCAGCAGAGCCCCGACCTCCGGCAGCGCAGGTGACAGGGGCCGCCGAGCGCGGCATGTGGTGTCAGCTTTGGCGAATGTGATCACCCGCGCCGCTTCAGAGAAGCCCGCTCTGCTGCCGCGATGTGTTGCGGATTCGTGGATGTGCCGGCGTCTGCGGTGGCGTAAACGCAGGGGGCGGCGGCTTTGGAAAGCAGGCCCTTCTTGCTTGAGGGGGCATGGTCATGGGATTCCACGTGGAGTGGGAAAGGGGATAAGCTTTTACCGAGTTGAGGGTTCAGGGTGCCTGCATTTTGGAACATAGCCTTCCGTTTATGATCGGCGTTAGGGTGGAGTCAGTTCCTTGTAATGCTGGCTTTGTGTATGCCTTAGAAATATTGAATGATTGTAAATGAGTTTGAGCTGATTGATTATCTAATCGTAGTTTCGGAACCCTACCGTTTAAAGAGCTTAGTTGCATACACGGCGAAATGAATGCTCACATTGCCCGCATTGTGACGTAATTCACACGTCACAGGTGACGGAAGCTCAGCTTCGGCTTGGTGTTGTTTTTATGCAAGCTGTTGTCGGATCAATCATGTTTAGGAAAAGACAAATTAGCTTAACCTTAAGGAAGTAGCTATGCCAGACGTAGCCCAAATTCCTAAGCCTAATTCCTGAGCTAAATATTTATTAGCGTACAAGCAACAGAAAGCTCCTTTGGTGTATTTGTTCATTTAAATGATTGGTTCGTGATTAACAATTATAAGCTGTCACTTTAAATGGCCGTATTTGAGGTCTGCCATTGCCGACCGGCATGTTAGACCTAATAATTAGTTTACCCACTTCATTTGTTATGATCAGGCTTACGACTTATCGGCATGCACATTCAAATGGTTGGGTTTTTGAAACCATTGTCCCTAGACACTTGTTACTCGTCATCATTTCACGACCCCCGAAAACACATGTACCGATCCGAAACTGACACCCTTTCCCAGTCGGTACGTGTTGGCAGATCTACATGCCGGAGGACAACCTCGGTCGAGTGACATTTCCTCATTTATCCGCATAGTGTGTTTATCCACACGTGCCTACGATGCGGCTTCACTCTGATCATCCCGGCCAGCACTACACCAACAGCAGTGCAGTCATTCAGCACCTGACTGGCAGCAGTAAACAGTCACCTTTTGCTCACGTCGCTGTTTTGCGCACCAAAATCAATGCCACCGCTGCAACAACGGGCGGCGGCGTGTCGGTATGTCGTGCCGCGCATACCGGCATACCTGGCGAGACCGCGTGCTCCACGCCGCATCTTAGTAACCGCCTCGAGCGGCGGCGGGACTCAGCGTCCCAGATCTGACAGCAGCTGCCGCGCTCGCGGCGGTCACGGCTCGGCAGAGGCGCCGCCGTCCGCCGACGCCCCGCGCTAGCGGGAGGAGCCGTCGGGGCGCGCGCCGCAGCAGCGCGGCAACGAGCGGGGCTCTCACGCTGCCAGCGCTCCTGATGGATGAGAGCGGGAGAATCTCTGGCGTTCGCCGTGGTAGAGTGACTTCTGATTGTCTTACCATCGCAGTAGTAGAGAGTGGTGCGGACATCAGAGGGCTGGCATTGGACGAAGCCCATGCAAACGAGACCAAGCCTCGCCAGACATCTTTCCGGTCCCCGATCGACTGCCGCTACCTATTCGCGCAATGGATCCTTCCAGACTATCCTCCTTTCGCGGAGATGGCCGGCAGCGTCGCTGACTCACGCGTCCACGAACAAACTGGGACAGCTTCGCAGCTGAAATAGACGCCTGTCCAAATTTGGGCGCGTTCCGGCGCCGCGTGGTGGCGGCGAGTCGAAGCTTTGCTACGTTTGTCCGTCGCCGGGATAGCTGGCCTGGTTTCTGTGGTAGTGGGGGAGTGCGCACAGCTTAGGCCATGGTCCCTGCTTTCGCTGGGATGAGATCTGGTGCACCGCCCCCAGTATGGTCATAGGCCGAGCCCTGCAGGAAAGGGCCTAGCGAAGAGGGCAGGAGCCCCTACAGGGGTCACTGTTCCGTTTCAACGAAGCCACCGGATGCGCTTGGCTGTGACTCGCGAGCCGATCTCACCAGCGCATTTTCGGTGGTCGCTTATCCTGCGGCGCTGCGCTTGGTGCCCCTGAGATTTTTCTAAGTGAGAGCGCGGCCTAAATATTTATTCTCCTTTTGTTTTGGAGCCTTGCCATCACAATCACTGACAGGTATTGTTACGGATCGTCGCGGTCGGCAGCAATTCTGTTGTGACGCGCTACGCTGAGGTTCAGATGTTGTTGGCCGTATTCAACAGACAGCACTAGTATCAGTTTGCAATACGTTACGGAGTAGCGCAACTGGAGCTTGGGGCACCAGGTAATACTGGTATCGATCGACAGGCGAAAGCCGAGGAGGTCATGGCGTTGCACGTTGCCGCAGGCTGCTTAGCCTTTCAATCATATTCTTGCCGCAGCGTTACCTTGGTAGAAATAGGGACAGTAATTACCATCTCCACAAGAATATCCAAAAAATCCAATATTTGTTCTGCCTTCTTAAAAATATTCCATACGCAGCTCCTGGTGTTCAAGTCAAACTTCGGATCTTCCCGACCGAATCAAACAACACAAATGAACCAAACAAACATCAAATTTTACGCAAATCCACGCGCTTGTTTCGTCTGGCAGGACTTGTGACGACGGTGTGTTTCATTTCAGACAGTCCCGACAAGTCGCAAAGATGCCGTTCAAGCCCCCAGAAGTGCCGAAGTGCCCGACTTGCGAAAAGTCGGTCTACGCCGCTGAGGAGCGCGTTGCCGGAGGCTACAAGTACCACAAGACCTGCTTCAAGTGCTGTGAGTAGTTGTCCGCCAAGGATCTAGACGCTGGCCCCACTTCCCCAAAGTTCATCTCAAAGAACCGCTTTGGGTGGCAAATGCTGGCAGAAATTTACATTTTTAAAGGTTACTTTACCAGCTGCTGGAGCATCGGCAGCATGCGATGGCAATAATGAAGGAGGAGGAAGAGGATGCTCGCTATTTGTATTATGAGTCTAAAAAGATGGATTCGGACTAAGCGGAAGCAAGTTTTAAAAAGGGTTTGTGTCCATGCTTTATGGTGCTGTCACAGATACGGGACTTGACTATTTAGCTAACTGATTTTCCACATATCCCTCCTGATCGTTGCCGTTTCGTTCACGTGATATGTACCTCACAAGGGATGCTGTAGCCGTTATTTTGCACTCTCGGTATGTGCAAGGACAGCTCTCCAGCTCCCATGGCATGCAATCACCCGAAAGCTGAACCACCTTGCTCTGATTTCAGCCATGTGCAACAAGGCGCTGGACTCCACCAACTGCAGCGAGCACGAGAAAGTCTTGTTCTGCAGGCAGTGCCACGGCCGCAAGTACGGCCCCAAGGGCTACGGCTTCGGCGGTGGCGCCGGTGCGCTCAGCATGGACACTGGAAGCCAGTTCTCGTAAGTGCTGCTGGCACGCGACGACGGTGGGACCGCAGCCGGGTCCACGAGGAAGGATCGCACACGACGCTCCCTCTCTCCGGCTCAGAACTTGTCTAGGTGACGCTCGCGTTTGTCTGTCCTTGTAAAAGATGTCGCTGCAATCGCTTTCGTTTCTTCTCTCGCTTTTTGATGCCCCGTAATCACTTTCACGCTGTCGGTCTGTCACGCGCGTTTTTTTACGTGGCCTCTGTTACGTCTGTTGAAGTCCTCATTCAATTTGATTCGGCAGCCTGATTTTATCCGTGTCGCATTTGGTCTGTAGCGATAGCAACCTTCCGCGCACAGCGGGCGTCTGCCATCTCGCTGCATCTGACCTCGCTTTTCTCCATAACAGCAAGTAAGAAGACAGCGGGCGCCGCCGAGAGAAGCGAACACCAGCGACTCCGGTCCGGTCTCCTGCCACCTCATGATTCCATTCGCTCATCGCTCGTCAGCCCCTCCGCCCCGTGCTTCAGTGGTGGGACAGCACTGTCTTTCTGTGGTGCCATCTATTGCGGACGTCCATCGTCCGAACCTAGGCGACGGGAAGTGAATAGATCGAAGGAACGTTCTGTCCGCGGCGCATCTAGATCACTAATATGTTGGCGAACCAGTGACGTCGGTCGCAGAAGTCTCCGTTTGAACCGCTTGCTGCCCTCCGCGAAATCGAGTCGTCCTAACCGATCGTAGTCACGCGCTGTGAAAATCGACGGCAGCCACGGCCTGCGCGTCTCTGACTCGGCGTCGAGTCGCTGACGAGTCTCCGGAGTCGGCGGGCACCGTTCCCGGCCCGCCACGCCGACCCGGCAGGATCGGGGGCACGGCCGATCCGCACCAAAAGCCCGCGCGGTCACTTCGGCTTGTGTACAAACATGATGTTGCACAATAAACCGTTCCGAGACTAGCTGCTGTCTGTGCCAGGCGGCAGAAACGCTGCCAAAGCCGAGAGGAGGATCAGCGAAGGGGCTGACGTCACCTAGACTTCTTTGCAGTCCTGGTGCCACAAATGGGGGGGGGGGGGGCGGCGTGGGTTGCTTCTGAAGTCCAGTCGTGAGTGCGTAGCCTAACATAAGTGCCCCTTCCCGTCCGAGAGAACGGGCAGCCAACACAGCGAATGTGGTCTGCCTCTTGCGCCCCTCGCTCTCGTTCTCGACGTCACTCCTGATCAGGTTTTCAAAAAGTCTTAAAGGGGATGAAACAAACAATGTTTTATGTGACACTCACGTTTATGCATGACGAGCTGCGCAAACGAGTGAATGGCGCCATATGATCAAGTAGCTCGCATGGTATAGCGCGGACTGCTGGTTCTAGTTTTAAGTTCACTCACTACCACAATAGGCCCAGGAGAAAATTCATTTTTTTCGTGGGTCTCATAACCTTGCGAGACGATTTTGATTATTTTCACCGATGGTTTGAATTTCGCACTTTTCATGTCCCCTGTGACATTTCATGACAACAGTGCACAACTGCTCACTCAAACTGACAGTTTAGCACCAAATGGTTTCCTCAGTAGCGTGTTGCACCCTGTGACTTTTCCAGAAGTAAATGCAGTTGTGCGGTTAGCCAAGTCGTAGTGAGACGCATGGCAACCTCACTGCTCAGGAGCAGAGCTGAACTTGAAATGAGGACGTAGCAATATTTGAAGGAGTTTGTGAGAGGGAGAGGGGTTCTCCTAGGTCACAAACGTCTGAGAGAAGTCAGGTGTGACGCGCCATACAGAGCATCTAGTCTGTCACTCCCGCCACTATGCCTTAGACATCAAACATAGACTGATTGGAGCTGCAGTTGCAGTTGCTGACGGATTCGTCCATCGCTCCTCTTTGCTGGGCTGCCGTCGCTCCCATTTGTCTTTATAAGTTACCGACTTTCATTCCAGTTCACGCAGTCACTCCCCATTCTTACCAAGCAAGATTTGTTCTTCATTTCTCTAATAAACTTCGGCCCCACAATTTTGCCGTCTAGTTCCCTCCGATGGCACATCAGGTCGGCATGGAGCACTGTTCTCTGGGATTCTGCCAATTGGGGATGTTTAAGAAGTCTCAGCCACGGGCCTCTTATTACTTCCCTCCTTTCCGAAACGCCAGGCTGTTTCACATGAAAGGTCCAGGGTCATTCTGGTCAAGCGGCAACAGCGAACAGTTAAGGCTTCATTACCCTATAATCCAGGGTGGATTTTCATCCTTAGCAGTCGCTCAGGTAGCACTCTTGCCCCTAAGAGAAACTGTCTTCCCATTGCCAAGCGCTCAGAGATCCTATAGCTGGGATCCTTATGTGAGCTTCACCCAGCACGTCATCTCTCGCAAATGTCTTTACGAGCGCCTTGTGACGACTTCGTCGAATCGCACCTTCTATAAGACTTCAATGAGCGGTAATAGAGGTTTAATGGCGATTTACGTAAGAAGCACACGTCAGCTTTAATGTAGATATCAGAAATGAAAAATAGAGATATTGAGATATTTGAATCGCTACGCATCATTTATTTTCGCCCGAGGATTAATTACAAACGCCGTCTTCAGGCGAACTTATAACGGTATTTTTTAGGGAGGAACGTTAAGAAATGATTCGAATGGCGTTTGCTTTGTCACGCTGATGTCCTATAGCGAGCTTCTCTTTGGCCTCACACTCGATATGCGTCATGGGAACCACTCGGCTTAGCATTTTGTAATTTGAGCATCCCTCTGCGATTTACACAAATGTATTGGGTTCAGTAAATGGGAGCCTGAATGGATTCGCTGAAGTCCACGGTGTTTTTGTAATCTGATGCGTGGCAGGGGCATCGAAGCCTTTCGGCTCAGCCGTCTGCCTTTCAATCAGCTGTTGGTGCTGATGCATCCGGTTGTTATGTTGCGTTAGTTGGGGATTCTTTGCTGTGATATCATTTTGTCGACAGAGTCGTCACAATTGTCGTCAGGCTGCTTTCTGTGTTTCAGACGCCTTAAGGTTTCAAAGACCACATTCACTTAACTTTCCTCACCCGTGATCATTGACACTGGCCTGAAATGGCAATAGTTTTCATGACATATCTCAGTCGCTTCTTGATATCGTTTTACCCCTGCCCTGATAGCAAAGGGTGGGGGTGATGCAACCCCTCTGAGGTTGTTTGAGGATACCTCTCCGGCATGCTGTGCAATTGTGCCCAAATTCTCAACTAGCCTACAGGGCATCCATTGCACGTTTTTGACACAAAAAGCGTGTTCCTAGTTTTGTCCGGAGCAGCATCGGTTTTTGACGAACACTGCACGGCGATCTGCCGCCTGAGAGGGCGGGCGGGCGGCGACCGACGATACCGCGGAGCGCGCGGAGGGACGACGCCGTCACATGAACGGAGTCATGTACCATAGATGTACTCACGAACGCAACAAAATGTATACCATTATGCTCTGAGTTAAACAACAAACGCGGCTGTTTAAGTTTTGCATTACCAAAAGGCATGATGTCGCAGGTTGATGTTGATGTATGATGTTGCAGATGAAAAGTCCCTTTTTCTAAAATAGAACTCGAACTCTGGCCTGCCACTGAGATCAGTTATTGAACCACAACATAAGATATACCCTTATCGCCAGATCTTGTTTAGACCAATCCATTGATGTTTTATGCGCTCCATCAACATTACACTGGAATCTTCAGGGGAGGTTGCATCCCCCTATCAGTCCGCGTTATGAAAAACGGAAAATCATAGCGAGGGCAGGCCGGTATCCACTGATACATGGGAGTTCGGTCATTTTTAAGTATACAAATAGCAATTCTAAGCCCATTTATATGGCTGCCGAAGCTGTCTTCTTCCAGTAGCTGAGTTTTTGGCACCATTTACGTGGCAACTGACAACTGTCTCAAATGTCACCGCCGCGCAAGGTACCCTGAGTGTTTATAATGAACGGTACTTCAGGCATTCGATACAAAGGCCGAAGCATCCGTTCAGCCGTATTTGCAGCGCAAACTGAACCCGTTTTCCATCCGCCGCGTATCTATGTTGCGGACACGCAATTACCCGCGCTGCAAGGGATCGTCGTCAGGGCTTCATCTTCCTCGCGTGGTAATGGGTTCTCTCAACGGGGTCAGCCAGCCGGATATTGCTCTTCAACTTATGACGGTGTATCGAAGGCTCAGCTGGATAGCGTGATAGCGTGCAGCTGGATAGCTCAGCTGGATAGCGTGATAGCGTGCAGCTGGATAGCTCAGCTGGATAGCGTGATAGCGTGCAGCTGGATAGCTCAGCTGGATAGCGTGATAGCGTGCAGCTGGATAGCTCAGCTGGATAGCGTGATAGCGTGCAGCTGGATAGCTCAGCTGGATAGCGTGATAGCGTGCAGCTGGATAGCTCAGCTGGACAGCGTGATAGCGTGCAGCTGGATAGCTCAGCTGGATAGCGTGATAGCGTGCAGCTGGATAGCTCAGCTGGATAGCGTGATAGTGTGCAGCTGGATAGCTCAGCTGGATAGCGTGATAGTGTGCAGCTGGATAGCTCAGCTGGATAGCGTGATAATGTGCAGCTGGATAGCTCAGCTGGATAGCGTGCTTGTCTCCCAGTTCACCCACTCGTAACAAGGTAGGTTCAAGGTGCTCGCTATTTTTGCCCCTGACTGGAATGGCTTGCAGTCAGTGGCATGGGGCCGCACTTTACGCCAGGTGACGTCAGAGGGCAGGGCGGACCGTGCCGACCACTAAATCATGTTAATCTTCCGCCACCAAATTCTTCCGTTCAGCAGGAATTTCGCGATCGGATGGCAAGGGCAAGGCCAAAGCAACAACCGCTTCTTAGCGTTAGCTCTAATGCCAGAAATTCATTCATTCAAAAGGTTCGGACTTAATCTTCAGAAAAATGAACTGTTCACTAGAAGCTAACTTCCGACGAAGACAGAAGAAATGTCCTTCGCTGCCAGAACGAGACATAACGGACATTTTAATTAGTCTGCTGTCAGGAATCATAACATATTTCCGCTATCGAAAGCGTTTGAAGTCAGAGTCACACAGCAGCGTTTGATGAAACCCGGAGATTCCAGACACATTTGATGAAAATAAAATAATATTATGTTGCACTGTCAGAAAGACAACATTGATTTGAACCATCTATCTGCCATCCGATCATCCGTTTCGATATAGTGGCTGCCATCTGGTGAGTGATCAGTAAACAAATTGAAAGTGGCAGCGCATTCAAATTGCGTTATTATCAAGCCAATCCACGCGTTTCCAAACATGTGTGCAAAAATTACTCCAGACTCATCTTTTGGTCCTTTTATCCGTTCAGCCACCGTCTCTCGCTTTTTGTACAAGAGGCGCAAACCCTGCATAAGAACCGTGCTGCTCTTTGAAAAGTTTTGCTAGAAAGTTTAGAACTGGGAGGAAACAAACACGCTAGTTCATGATTCGACCACCAGATGGTGACAATGAGCGGTTTGCCACTGCGCCACGACGTTAGACGTGTTCCATTGTCAATCGACTCACGTGCCAGTTTAGTCATACGCCCCTCTTTCGTCAGTCACCACTTCACCCTGCATCTCCGCACGCCCTGACTGCGGACGTGCCGCGAAGGCGGCGCTTTCTCAGTCAGCCACCAGCCGGCGTAAGCGCCGCCGGCACCCTCCACTCCCTCCCCCAAACCACGAAGGAGGGCCGCTGTGCGACATCTGTCTTTCTTATCCTTCTCCTTGCTTCATTCGGCATTCTCGCGACGCCCTGCCTGTCCGGGACAGGCTGCATGCGCCAGCCACGAGTCAGCTGAGAGGTCTTTTGGAGGGGGATCCTGACCGGGCGCTCAACGCACATCCCACAGAGGGGTCCGTGTGTGGGCTAAGCTTGGTAGCTCCCCTCCCCCAGGTGCATGTAGCCCTGTCCCGCTGCTATCCAGTCTCCTGCATCCCATGGCCCTGAAATGATCAATTCTGGTCGAAACAGCTCTAACCCAAATAACTAAGTAGCCAAACCCTGCGTGGTGTTGGGCCCGGCAGCCGAGTTCTCGCAGACGGCTGCTGTATAGCTATATCATAGCCGCCCCTCTCCTCTCCTTAATCGCAGGCCCAAAATAGCCATTGCTGTCCGACAGAGCCATACGCCAACGAGCTGAGACAAAATACTACGGTACAAGTACGAAGCAGACGCATGCACACGTTGCATTTATTTTTAAAGGGAACGCGGCACATATTGTGCGCTTCCTTCTATGTAGCCAGCGACTGCAGTGGCCATAAAGAGCTCAGCAAACATGGCGCAACCGGGCTTTGAACGCGGGTCCCCACGTGGGAGCCGGCGGCGCTAACCACTCAGCCATCATCAGAAGCAGACACTATCAATTACGTAAGTGATATGGAAAGTCCCTTCCAATTGCTTCCACTCGGTCAGTTCCCCCGTGCACCTACGCGACGACTCTGAATTTGCCTCCGTGAGAAAACGCGAGCGTAATTAAGGGTTCACACGTTAACTTATGAGCAAAACGTGAGCGCAACTAGGGGTTCACACGTAAACTTGTGAGCAAAACGCGAGCGTAACTAAGGGTTCACACGTAAGTTTGTGAGCAAAGCGCGAGCGTAACTAAGGGTTCACGCGTAAACTTATGAGCAAAAGGCGAGCGTAACTAAGGGTTCACACGTAAACTTGTGAGCACAACACCGAAGGGACAGACTGAGAGCAGTTTGCGAACCAGACGTTGTGTTCCCCCCCCCCCCCCCCCACCCCCTTCCCCGAGCCAGATGCGTCAATCGTGCCGTTCGACAAGTTATCCAGGCACGCCAGCATCGACCGATCGCGACCTGCCGTTCGTCACAGCGTGACGGCCGCTGGCGTCGGCCGGCGCCGTTCGTGACGAGCTGCCAAGCTCCGGGCCCGCGGCGGAGCCCGCCGCGCCGGCGGCCAGCTGGCAGCGGCGCGGACGCCCGCTGACGTCGCAGCGTTTGACGTACGCCCGCTCAGGGACAGGGCGATGGCGTCGGTCGACGCCGGGCCACGCTCCGGCTGCCGCAGACCAGCTGCAGCGGCCGCCGGCCCGGCTCAGGCGCCTAGTCAAAGGAGGGAGCGCCGCTGGGCACGTGATCGACCCCCCAGGAGGAGTCTTATACGTGGTTATTATATATACATACACTTACGAATAAATGCCGACTCCCAGTAAACCAGCGCATGCCAATGCATATAATTACGGTGAAACCATGCGATATCCTTCTATGTCATGCAGTAAATATTCTGCTCCTACAGTGAAATAAAATGTGTTTTTAGTTGTCAACAATAGTTAGCGCTGCTGCGTTGATGTAAGGATCGCCAGACGATCATAAGGAGGCGACACATCGAGCGGCTGAGAATGACCGACAGACTGAGATCGGAGGTCGACATACCGAGAATGACTGAGTGGCCAGATCAAAGGCAGACATTCCGAGAACGCCCGGGCCAAAGGGAACGAGCGAGCTTCTGAGACCGCAGGCCGAGCGAAGAGCGACACAGGTGTCCAGACTGTGCCGTGCCGAGTGTTCAGGTCCGTAATTGCATCCTACCTTCCCTATCACGCGCATTGTGGTCACGGCTAGCAAGCACATTTCTTGAACATATTAAGACAATGTGCTATACCTGGTACTTGGGATGGTGTTATTCTATCATTGGATATTAAATTGCATTGAATAATCAGCGGATAATCGGCGTTAAGCTGCACAAAACGCATCGCTGTATTTCGGCCTTATTTGTTTTGCCTCACGATTGATTGCTCTGGCTGAATGAGAGATCCGAGGTAATCGGTCGGTCACCTGCAAGCCGCCAGCCCCATACAGCCGATTTCCATCATGCAATGCGCTCGTCCAGAGCTGTCATCCCTAACAATGCTGCATTAGATCAGCGCATTCGACAGTCAATTAGACGAGGGCGCTCCGTTTTTGTCCGCCGTAAGCAGGCCGGCATTGTTGTCTGTTTGGTGTTGAATAAAGCAATACAAATATAGTTTGGACACCATAACATCCGGCAACAGGAATTTTACAGTTACTTGTAGCCCGTTACATTCTGTACAACAAGCAACGCTTGAATACTGCAGGAGGCAATGATTTATGAACTATATTCATAATTAAAAGTAGTTATCACAAACCTCAGGGGTGTGTGCTGTGTTGTGTGCTGAGCTGCACTGCTCTCGACGGGAACTAATCTGCCCCGCACCATGCCATCACGCAGAGTGTCGGATTAGGCATCTTGCGGTCTGCGGGTCATATCATCCATCCTTCAACCTGGCGCCAGCATCACCTTCGGCAGCAAGCTCACGCGCGATGAGTACAGTTTGGCCAAACCGTTTCGGTGTTTTGAGGATTGTCCAGCAAATCAAACGCAATGCGTTGCACTGTCTGTACATTCAACTATGGCTTGTAACTGCCAAAGGACTGAGGCAGACAATAACAACGATCTTTCACCATCAGCATTTTGAAATAATTGTGGCGAAATTGAGTCTTAGTACAGCACGGAAAAGCTTTCATAAAACTAGTGATGGAAAGATAAGAATCCTGCGCATGGCTCTTGCAGCATGAAAAATTGTTTCAAAAAAGGGACCGAACAGCATCTTTCGAGCCCCATTGCATGAAGAACTGTGGGAAAATTGCCACTCTTGCAGACCAAGCGCCCGATTCACATGCACGGCGAGAAGCCGTCTCCATAAACCTCGCAGACCATACAGTCATGCCAGATTTATTCAACATCATACAACATTCTGGGAATGGCCTGTTCCTCGTTTTTGACGTGCATTGTACTCCCACCAAAGCAGGTGACAAAATGAGAGCAAATTTGACGCATATGTACCCGTACAACTCGTAGAGAATTTCATGCCTTTCTAATCGTAATTTAAGTCATACTTGAGGTAAAACTATCCGGGTAAATTGCATAAAATGCTTAGCAAAATAGGCGTGCTACAGCTGCCAGCCACTGCCAGTCACGTAGAAATCGGACAAAATAAGATTCTTGTTCGGCATCTTAAGATCCAACCAAAATTCCTTGCGCCCCTGTTCCCCAAAATATTTCCCAATGTGGCCAGACGTGAAATTGGAGAAGAAAACGAGTTCCGTGTGCAATGGTGGTAACTGTCTGAAGATAGCCGGTAGAGTTTAGTCCGAACCTAACGCTTGGGAGGATTTTTGCGATGAGCGCGAACACTGAGCAGCGCTTGTTGCGCGAGCCCGCACCCCAGCACCCGATCGTGAAATCCAGGGTCTACAGCAAAACTTACCTGCTAAAGCTCAAGGTGCTGCAATGCTTGCCTCGGTCCTCCCTGCCCTTTGATGTCCCCAGAGCTGAACAGCGGCCGCTGCCAACGGTCGTAGGCCATCCAAGTCAGAGCTAGTAGCGAGCGCCTGAAGCCAATCTCATCCATTCCGCCACGGATGGGTAGATCAGATGGCAGGCACTGTAACCGACCGAGCCACCAGTACCAGACTGTCGAAACTATGACATTCAGGACAAGTTAACGTAGGCAGATACGGGGTTCATAGCTCGGGCCAATGCCCGCGTGTCCGACGCTCAAGAAGAGCGCTCGCGTGAGCAGAACATGACAATGGCCGCGTTAAAAGGCCATGGTTCCACCTAGTGTCACGATCCGGCAAATACCACAACTACTGCGTCAGTGCTGGGACGGACAACCTCGCCGCGGTGATAGAGTGCCGATGTCATTACTTGTCATTTTGAAGGTAGAAACGAAGAGTCGTCGATGTAACGATCTCACAAGTGGTGAAGTTCTTATCATTATCATCTGCCATGAAATGGCAGCAGAGTGGAGGCATGCTGTGTCATGGAAATACTATAAAAAGGCAAAAACAATGTTTCTCAACCATTCAAAAGGATAAACTGAGAGCGGGTGCAATCAAACTTGAAAAAGCCACAGTCAGCATGTTTCCAACTGCGTCCAATTCATCTTCGCCACCCCCACAGCCAGACATCACTTCGGTGCTGGCGTCATGAGGACAGTTGCGACCTTGACGGCCATTAGCCCGGTCAGCAGTGGCGTGTTCAGGCGTGGGACGATGCGGGTGCCCGTGGCGTTCGGCCAGAGCGGTGGACCGAATTAACCTGCGCTGCCCGACGGTCTGGTGACACGCCCGCGGGACCCGTGTCGCCGCCCGGTCAGTGAGACCCACGCACCCTCAAGTGTCGGCGCGATGACGGCTCGCGGCGAGGGCGTCCAGCCGGAGCCCGGCGCGGCGGAGGAGGTGGCGCCGCCGGCCGTGGAGGAGCCAGAGGACGCCGAGCTGGGGACCGGCGCCCGGGTCGAGGTAGAGGTGGAGGCGCAGGAGGCTGTGCTCGAGCGGGAGGGAGACCCACGGCAAGAGCCGATGGTTGAGGTGATGGACGACATACTGGACCAGATCGACGAGCTTCCGCTGGACGATGACATGGTGGAAGTGCTGCCAACAGTCATTGAAGAGCCGGAGAATGAGGCGAAGGAGCAGGAGGCTCTGCTGGATGAGCCTATTGAGAATGTGGATGGTTCGGTCAACCCGATACCCGCCCCATCTGATGGCAAAGACATGGCAGAGAATGTTGATATCCAAGACGTGGCAGCAGGCAATGATACTAGTGAGCAAACGAGGAACGTCTCTGTGTCTGATGAAGGGGTCAGTGAGGCAGGAGTCGCTGCGGAGACGGCAGTGAGATCTGAAGCTGATAAAAGGGAAGCGACAATAACAGAGGGGGGAGGGGAATTCGGCGCTGCGGTAGCAAGTGTTGCCGACGTGGGAGCGACCCCTGAGGTTGCCGAAGCCGCAGAGACCACAGCAGAACTCCCAGTCGCTGATGTAGAGGGTGCAGTTCAGATGACTGCGGCAGAGTCATCTGGAAATGTTGGATCGGACCAGGATCGCGCTGAAGAACGTGCTGAAGAACACCAGCTAGTGGAGGGAGAACCAGACCAGTCCACGGCTGCGATTGCATCATCACAGAGCACACAGCCCAACATGGAAAAGGTAGTGGAGGGAGCACCAGACCAGTCCACGGCTGCGATTGCGTCGCCACAGAGCACACAGTCCAACATGGGGAAGGAAGCACCAGAGGAAGCCGTGACGCCATCAGGAGAGGCAAACAAGGGAGGTAACGACTTGACCATACCGGCGGAAGGGACAGGCACAGAGACCGCTGAGGAGGCCACGAAATCGAAGAAGACGAAGAGAAAGAAGAAAAAGTCAGTCGAAGAACCAGCTGCTCCCCAAGAGGAGAAATCGTCAAAACGTGCGTACTCTCCTTTACACGTTCATGTTCCCTGGCAACGAACATATTTGTTATCATCCCTTGGATAGGTAACTGATGTAACTGGAGGCCATTTCACTCAACACAAATGTCCGCAATGTGTTAGTCATGGCCTGTAAGCAATCAGCTTAGATGACGTCATGCGTTCGCACGCTTCAGTGGCTGTTTATCATGCCGATCCGTGCCAGCATTCCATTGGATCTGTGCCGGTATCGATCGCCGATGACCTGGTCTCTGACCTCCAGCCGCGCTGCTCCATGTACGGGGCGGGTTTTCCTGCGGCTGGGTCGGACCAATGCTCCAGCTGCTGGGAACTATGAAGAAGCTAGACGAATTCAAAGGTGAGACGGCGGTCGGGTGTACATCGCGAATAAGGTTTGGAGCCGATCTCCCTCGCTCTGAAGTCTGCGTTAGCGGAGTAATACGAAACGAACTGAATCATGCAGTTGCATCTTACAATGCAATGTGATGCAACGAATTGGATATTGGTCGGATTGACAAACAAGTCTAATATGCTAATAGTGGTCGGATGTGGAAAGGGATTTGCTATCATCAACGCCTTTTGATTAACTGAGAATAACCCTGCAGAGTAGGTACATACAAAACATTTGCTGGACAGTGGCACCTGGAAATAATTGCCAAAAGCACACCAAATTATCAAAAAATGCTTTCTCCTCAAACTTATCAACGTCATTCTCAAAAGTGGTTGCTGAGGCACCCATCTAAGAAGTGCCGTGAGCAGTATGATTGATATGCTTGGCGAAAAGGCAGTGTGACTTGTCAGTGCATTTAAGGCAGTCGCAATCGCGTGAAATGTGTTAACATTTTGAAGCCTTTAAGGTAAGAAAAATAGTAAAAACACAGGAAAACAAAGCGGCTGGACTCTGAGTTTGCATTTTTGAGGCGTTTGGGTGAAAAAGTTAAGCATTTTCACGACCTTGCTATAAACTATGTGACGCAGTGGCAAAAATAGCAGAAGAAAGTACCAAGGGTTAATATAGCGCTCGCGTAGGGTTTATGCAGGAATTCCAGATAACAGACTTTCGTGCAAATCGTTAATATCAACGAGGGTCCCACGCTATTTGAATCATTGTTTTACGTTCACACGCACCCGGGCGACCGCTCGCATGCCATGTTTTCGGGGTCAATTTCACCTCTTGAAATTTCAAAAATCAAGAAAGCTAGTGACACAAAGTTCACATGATAGGTTGGACTTTAAGTTAACTTACTTGTGTCAAATTACGTGATTCCTGACGTTATAGATTTGGGTCAAGGTTAAGTTATTTTATATCAAACTCAAGATTGATGTTCGAAAACCCTGAGACATCCTCATGCAACAGGCTCCAACCTCGATCCTCGTCAAAGCAAAGGGTCAGTGTTGTGAATTTAAGATCAGCAATCTTATTTGAGCTTCAGAAGATCAATATGACCAAAACCTGTGCGACTCTTTTAATATTTGTATTTAGATAAGTAGGAACTACGCTAGGTGATATATTCTTAAAAAAAACAAGAAGTTGATGGGAATCATACTTGGTCGCTGACCTTCTTAGGCATTTGTGAACACAAATAAAATGCTTGTTGACGTCCTTGTGATCAAGGCAATTGAGATGAGCACCAAAAACCAAGGCATAAAGCAATTTGTACCGTAAAAGAGCGATAAAGGCTTGACCTCGGTCTGACCTTCATATATGACCCAAGGTCCTTGGAACTAGCCGTTATCCTGACTTCAGCTGTCAATAGCCTAAAAACTGTTTCAAGGATGCGTGACTTCGTCTAATCCTCCGTTGTCGCACCAGGTCGAGCGATTCCCTAGCAATGGCTTTCGCTGACAGCCACGGCCTGACTCACCTGCCATAGATCAGCGACCTTGCAAAGTTATTATAAGTTTTATATCAGAAGATTGGCTGTTCAAATGCCTACAGCGTCGCCCCGCCTTTCGGAAATTATTCTGGGAAAAAACCTTCGGTGGAGGCAATTGACCCCCCCCCCCCCCCCACCTGAGCGCTTGTTAACGTTGAGTTTAAGTCAATGCATGATCTCGGACGGACGGAACCATCGATCATTCAGAGGCCGCTGGCCCGGCGCCACAGCTCTCTCCCTCTCGGGAGAGAATGCATTCCTAGCACGCCTGTACGTTTGGCACATCCCCGAGGCTCCCCACAGAGCCGCCAAACATGTCTGCCAAACCCAGCAACGGCAGACTTTGACAGCAAACCAGAAATACCAACGGCAGAGCTCATCCGAACTGGTCTGTGAGTTCCTCTCAGATTGAGAGACGTGACTGGCAGCGAAACTGGCGCTAAGCATTTACGGCATGTTCGCGATGCTGGGTAGTAAAGTCGTGCTAGCACACACAGCGGGTGAGAGTTACAAGCGGTGAATCTGCCTCTGCTGTGATAGACTGGAGGCTAGTGCAGCCCAGGCTCAGGGTGTCATTGGCTACTGGCTGTCATGTCCCGTAAAACATGAGTTTTGTTTTTTAGGACAATTCAGGGCCGGAATACCGCCCTTGCTACTCGGGGTCCAGATCATTTTATCGGTAATGCCTTTGGTGTTGAAGCGCACCAACTCACTCTGCTAGCTCGCGGCACATTTAGTCAATTTAACTTACTATTTACTTTGCATCGGGAGTCCAAACCGGGTGAATGGCCAAAGTAACCTACTCTTTGGGCTTAATTAGAGAGAGAGAGAGAGAGAGAGAGAGAGAGAGAGAGAGAGAGAGAGAGAGAGAGAAAGCGAGAGATGGATGTTTTACTATATACGTTCACGAATGTGCGCGCTTGTCGTAATCCTATCTTGCGAGTCAACGCCTCGGCAAAAAACCCTTTCGTCGTACGTCACACCCACCGTACCTTCCAATGACCCTCAAAAATATAAGTGCTGAAAATACAGTGAAAACGTAATAAGCCCGAGCTATTTAAGTGATGATCGTGATTGGTGTATTACTAACAATGAATCGTTCTCTTTCATTTGAAAGAAAAGGCCAAAGCCTGTGCTGGTGGCGGCAACTTGCGGAGGATTCTGGGCGCCGGCTCGGCGCAGTGAGTGCATCTGGTGTCCCCCATAGAGCTCCTGCCATCTCAGGCGTGCTCCCAGAGTGCCCGCTTCTTCGACATGAGTGTCTCAGAGTGCCTGCTTGTATCCAAAGTGTCCAGATCGCAGCTTGTGCTTCTGATGACCCCACATTGACCCGAGGAGTGTCTTAATCTCTGCAACTCTTCAGCCGCTTGCTTCGTCCCCTGTTGCTTCCTCATCCTGCGCGCCGTTTTGGCGCAACCGTTCTCGACTCAGCTGGTCAAACGAGTGCCAGACGACGCACACAATGTGACCCAGAACTCGAAGCATCCCACCGTTAGCCACGGCCTACAAGCTTGGCTTGACCGGGCGTGCTCGGTCGGCCACCCTGGCCGGTGACGCTTGTGGGGGGAGGGAAAGGCACCGGTCCCACTGAACAGTGGACCATGGCGAACGAAGTCCGTGCGACGTGGGCGCCCGTTCGGAATCTACACACACAGTCTCTGAAATGCTGGGACCGCCAAGGGAATGCGAGCCATTCATGAACACTTACGTAATTGCGGCACGTGCAGCCCTGTACACAGACAGCCACGATGACGGTGGATATTAAGTCGATTATTCTATTCATTTGGGGCCGCACTGAGCACGGCTGGCGCGTAATGCGCTCGTCGCTTTGACGTTGCCACCAGCGCCATCACTGATCGGTTGCCTATGGGGGGGGGGGGGGGAGGGGGAGGGGGGGGGGGGAGAATACGCGTCTATGGCTCAAAGATCCGAACTCATAGGCGTCAGAATGTGAGTAGGGGTCAGGCTTAGTGGTTATTGTCCTTTTTTCATTTTGCTCAGTGATCATCGAAGTCAGGCATGTAAAAATGTTGCATGTTAAAAGATTTTCTGCTTCCAAAAACTCCTTGCAGACACTATATTTATCTCCGTTCGTCCATAGATTTACTTGGCATTCCCACACGCAATGGTAAACCTTAAAGGAACCCACAGCGGTAAGTGCAAATGACGATGATAAAACATGGAACATTACGGAAAAGAACCGGGGGAATAGTATGTGGACAAACCAGTTCAAGTTGCCTTCTCCAAAAACTTGGCACCGCCCACAGCAATGTTCTTGTCGTCATTCTGTGGAGGCAATAAGACGTAAACGTTTGGGCGTCGTTTGCTCAAGACGTACCTAAATGCATTTAAGTAAATTCTCCTTGTCCTGTCAAACTTTGCTTTCATCCGAATTATTGCACCACAAAGCGTATTAGTTGCTCCCACAGGGTTTTCCGGGCATAGTAATAGTTGCAAGTGGCCCAATCGAGTGGTCAAAATGTGTGAAGATGCTTGGGTATTTTCTCTGCTACCTGCTTTGCTTGGCTCGGCTGCTTTCTTGCCGCTAACCACGGACTTAACACGCTAGAGAGCTCTAACACCGTGCTTTGCTTCCAGAGTGTCATGGCAAAAGGTACACCCCGCAAGGCCACGAGTATGGACGGCCTCCAGATTCTGCCGCCATCGTGCCCGAACCCACGCCGTAAATGTTTAATTAAAAATCTAATGATGTCTGCCTCCCCGCAAAATGTAGCACTTTAGGCAGACGACCATAAAGTGGGCGATTAGTGTCCGCGACCACTTGAACGTGACGATTCTAGAGAAGCGCATGCACTACTCGTCTGGAATCCCCATGTCGGAGAACCGCTGGTTTTGGGAAAACCAGCACTACGGTCTCCTATGTGACCATGGTCCGTTCTCAGCAGAGCTTGTAGGGTAAACCCTTATTCCACTACCCAAGTAGTGCTCCTTTCGATCGTATGGGAGTCTGCCAGGCCCTGCGCCGGTAGGACTGGCAGTCTTCTCGAAGTACTCAGCCTTGAACATGGTCGACGCCCGCCCTGGTGGGTCCCTCCTGAGTGGTCGGATAGTGACGATACCATACACCGCTGAAGCCCGGAGTCTGCCGCCGACCGGCTGTGAGGCTGGCGTGTTTGCACAGGACCCCAGAGCCGCCTGCATCTGCCACACGTACTCCCCGTAAGCCCGGTGTCTGCTGCTGACCGGCTGTGAGGCTGACGTGTTTGTACAGGACCCCAGAGCCTCCTGCATCTGCCACACATACTTCCCTCCGTTAGCCAGTGCTTGCGCTGCTGTGCCTGATTCGACCTAGCGCCGAACCGTTACGCGTCAAGTGTATGCCTATATTCTACCGGTAAAAGAACTTACAGACAATGGCCCGCTTTTGGCGAATTTCAGAATAAGACAGTGTGTTCACACATGTGGCTTTGAGTTTTGGGTGCTATCAGTGTTCCTGCACATACATTGAGGCCGCGTACGGCCAGCCCCTCAGTCAGTTCCGGAAGCCGACTGTAGCGCGATGAGAGCTGGATTCCGATTCCCTGCCAGAGAGAACGAGCCGCCGCCCGTCGAGGCGGTGCCGATTCCGGAGGCGGCCATCCGAGCGCCCCCGGGCGAGGGGTGCCCCCGCTGCGGCGGCGCCGTCTTCGAGGCCGAGAAGATGAAGTCGCGCTTCCGGGTGAGCGGACACGGAATCGTAGAATCGGGGAGTTGTTACACACACCGAAGAATTCGTTTGAATGATGTTATCGCGGTCGGCGCGAAGAAGCGGGATTATGATTACCACGGAATCTTTTAATCGTGGTTGACTTCAGACCGCATAGCGAATCCATTTCAGTTGAAGCCAATCACTTTGGTGGGTTTCATTGCAGGGGTTCCATTATTGGATGGTATGACGACATCGCTTTGCACGCTTTGAAACTGGACTTATAAGCGGACGCTTCAAATGCCTTTACGTCACGTTGCCTTACAAGCATGTTAAGTGACAAACATTCATTACTTGCGCAGTGCTTCTTACACGTCCTGCCCAAGCTGACAGCCAACTTCGGCAAGCGTTGTTTACCTATACCAAATGCTCGGTAATAGTAAAGACGCTAAGAATGCAAATAATCTGTTTAAAAGCGCATGATAATGTATCATCCCATAACCCATTTTCTCACGGTATTGCAGCTATTTTGCCAACTGGCGATGCGTATTAAAGATAAACTCCAGAAAAACCACGCATGATGCCAACAAACCTACACAAATGATTATGGCTGCTGCACCCAAGTGCTTTACTTCCTGCCTCCAAGCTTTCGCCGTATTCCCAGAACTACCACAAGCCTTGCTTCAACTGCAAGGCGTGCCACCGCATCCTGGACTCGACCAAAGCCTGCGACGGTCCCGACAAGGACGTCTACTGCAAGCTCTGCTACTCCAAGAAGTACGGCCCCAAGGGTTACGGCTTCGGAGGCGGCGCCGCCTTCCTGCAGTCCGACGTCATCGCGTGAGTTGTCCGTCATAATGTCGCGCACGCTGATGTCATGTCCGTGTCGGTGATGACACCATGCCATCCACGTGGCACGAAGAGTCGTCCGCGATGATGCTGACGTGCCGATAGCCCAGTTGGTGAAACATCACGCTGGTCGCGAGCGAAACGCACCTATGAGTTGGCAAGTGAGGAGAGTTTTCCAGTTGGCTTGAGTGTCAGTTGGGTATTGCCTCAAAGAGATGCCTGTCAATAGCGATCGCTGCTTCTGTTTTACTCATTTCCGTGTGCAGAAGCAGAACAATTGTGTTCACATATCACTGTAGCATTCTTTGAAATCCTGGGTCAGCTCTTGAGTCCATACCACCACAGAACACAGTGATATTGAAAAACGGAGGCGATGCATTGGTGAGCTTCGTTAGTTTCCTGCGCCCGGGTAGTCCATTTTGGTCAAAATGGGTTGAACGAAATCGCTTTGCTACCCTCGCATTCCTCAGTCATGTCCTCCTATTTTTTCGTACCATCGAGGTCAATAATTTGTTCTATAGGATCACCGGCATTTACGTCATAAAAAAGTGAGAATAGAAATTATAAGAATGGTCGCCTTTGCTAGCATCCTGCCAGCCAAGGACAATGGGGGTATAGATGTCCAATTCGAAAATAAAACTAATGGTAACAGCACCATTCCACCCAGGGCTATTTTGCACCACTTATTGTTTACACTGAGCATTGAACTGCTTAAGTGAAACATTGATTTGAAAGCTGGATCGCACTGCGACGCCGTGTGTACAAAACAACATTGGTGGGTTGTTTTCATTCTCAGAGCTGAGTCTCCCCAGTCGAAGCCCGAGTGGGTAAAGCTGGACCGAACCTCCATCAAGCCGACAGAAGGGCCGGGATGTCCGCGCTGCGGGGGTGCTGTGTTCGCCGCCGAGTTGATGCTCTCCAAGGGTCAGGTACGGCACTTGCATGAACGCAAGCAGCTTTAACATGGCTGTACACTGGCCATTTGAATGATTACATCATCTGTATCTTGTTACACATAGGATATTTGTGTAGGCTTGTATATTCAGCTTGTGGGAACAGCTATGCAAAAATCGCAGCTGCAGGAAGTTGAACATGCACAACTTTTACCACTTCTTCTATGTTTGTAGGTACGATTTGTGCAATGACAGTCATCTTTTTGCCTACATCAAGTTTTCGCTCTGCTGTTGACAGACTAACTGTATTTAAGCGCCCCAAGAAGCACATTAAAGCCATCTAAGCTTGCATCTGGTTTCCAGTCGAAAAATTATCAAACTTCCAGACAGGACACACTGAGGATTTGCAGCCAGAGGGATTGGCATGACGGGATAGCGGGAGAAAAGTACTTTGCTTTTTGCAAGCGAGTTCCAGCCCCACCGACAGCACCTACACACTACGAACAGACAATCAGACCCCTCAAACGCTGATAGGTACAGCACTTAACATATCAATGAGCTATTGGTACTTGGTTATTCCACTGCCTGAAATAACTGTCTCAGCTGCTCACACATCCATTCGTTTGTTCGCTGACTTTGTCACCAAATCACGGGTGTCGGGCTGACGCGTCACTGCCCGTGATAGTCTACGAAGTTAAAGCCAACGTAGCTTTCCAGATTACCATATTGTGAGATAATATTCAGTAGTGTCGTAGTGAAAAAGTGCGCTCGGATTTGACGAGGGAGAGCTGAGGCTTCATAGGTCCCCCTCCCCTTGGCTGCCGCACTACTTGCCTGATTCTAGAAGAATATTGAGCTAAGATGTGTAGTCTTTCTTTTCACTTCATTGTAACTCACAGCACAGCTGTGTAATATCATGATGACATCACGCGTTCTGTGGGACTGATAACTAACACACTTAATTTTGTATTTACTTATAATTCACTATGATTGCTACGCCGATAAGTGTAATTGCCACAGCTGTTATGTGAGCGATGTCGTCGACCGAGAAGCCTGCGCGCGGCCACAAAAACGCACCGGAAATTTTTGGGTGCTGTAGTCATTCGGCCCGCACCTATGTTAGACGGATAGCTAACAAAGCAAATGTATGAAAATGATGTCCTCCACCTGAGACCGTCCTCGCGCCATGACATCACGCCACATCACGTCACGCCCCGTCTGCACAGGAGTGGCACATCTCCTGCTTCAGCTGCCGCGACTGCAAGCGACCCCTGGACTCCACCATCGCCTGTGACGGTCCCGATCGCGAGATCTACTGCAAGAACGACTACGCCAAACGCTTCGGCCCCAAAGTCTTCGGCTTCGGCCGCGGCGCTGCCTTCACCCAGACCGGAAGCGTCGCGTGAGTTTGTCACAAAGGGACATAATGTCACACGATGTGCGGTGATGTGAAAATGTGCTGATAGAATGTGACATGCGTCATGAGCGTAGCGTAGGGTGTCTAGAGGGAACCACGCGGCACTGACGCCTTGGTCGTGCCATGGTATCGCCGAGCAAAGCGACGCCGTGTGGATAAAAACGTCGCTGATGGATCGTTTTCATTCTCAGAGACGAGACAGCTCAGTCGAAGCCCGAGTGGGTGAAGCTGGACCGAACCTCCATCAAGCCGACAGAAGGGCCGGGATGTCCGCGCTGCGGGGGTGCTGTGTTCGCCGCCGAGTTGATGCTCTCCAAGGGTCAGGTACGGCACGAGCCGACAGAAGGGCCAGAATGTCCGCGCTGCGGGGGTGCTGTGTTCGCCGCCGAATTGATGCTCTCCAAGGGTCAGGTACGGCACGAGCCGACAGAAGGGCCAGGATGTCCGCGCTGCGGGGGTGCTGTGTTCATCGCCGAGCTGATGCTCTCCAAGGGCCAGGTACGGCACGAGCCGACAGAAGGGCCGGGATGTCCGCGCTGCGGGGGTGCTGTGTTCATCGCCGAGCTGATGCTCTCCTAGGGTCAGGTACGGCACAAGCCGATACGCTGGGATGTGCAAGTGCGATAACTGGCTTTTCACAGCGAGCGTGAACCTTAGATTGGTAGATTGTAAGGTAATTGTACGCATAAACGTCATAATTACACAGGGAATCCGGATTCTTACGCTGTGCCGATAGCCTACATGGCAAAGGCGGATTGGGAAAAACAGTGAATAGTTCATATGTTTTATTGCAACCAAGCATATGTACCTGCCTAAGTGAAAATCTATCCACTCGAACATAAATATGTGCATAGGTTTGGCTTATTTGGTCACTCTCTGATAATCTGACAGCAAGCCCCACAGTCATATCGCGCTACGCTTTGGCACGTCGCATGCACGTCACGTCACATCACGTCACGTCGCATCACGTCACGTCACATCACATCACGCCCCGTCTGCACAGGAGTGGCACATCTCCTGCTTCAACTGCTGCGACTGCAAGCGACCCCTGGACTCCACCATCGCCTGTGACGGTCCCGACCGCGAGATCTACTGCAAAAACGACTACGCCAAGCGCTTCGGCCCCAAAGGCTTCGGCTTCGGGCACGCGCCCACTCTGGTGTCTTTCTTGGGAGAGGACGAGAACCAGTGAGTGGATGAAAGTGCCATGGGAGATCTCTTGTGGGAGAGGACGAGAACCAGTGAGTGGATAAGAATGCCATGGGAGATATTTCATGGGAGAGGAAGAGAACCAGTGAGTGGATGAGAGTGTCATGGGAGATCTTTCATGGGAGAGGGCGAGAACCAGTGAGTGGATGAGAGTGCCATGGAGATCTTTCATGGGAGAGGACGAGAACTGGTGAGTGAATGAGAGTGTCATGGGGGAACGGTTGTCTGCACACATGCGGCTTAGGTCTGCGGTTTGGGTCTTCAAGTGCCTCCTTTGTCCGAGGCATACGCTGTCTACGATCGCGCGAGACCGGGCCTGCAGGCATGGTCTGGAGTTGTGCTGTAACCGGCACACTACACCGGCCAGCCGTCATTGATCTCGACCTCCACCTCTTCGCTTGGGGATCTACTGAAAGTAGGACAGGAGGTTGACAGTGGAGCACTTTAAGGATTAAAGCAATTCCCGGATAGTGGATCAATCTGCAAGCCGGATCAGACCGGATCAGAAATTTCCACCAAAAATGAATAAGCACTGAGCCGGGTTTTCAAATCTGCTGGCCCACACGGACTGAAGGGATTGTAAACTGACCAAATGGACGTTATCACTAAATAGTCCCTAAAATGCTCAGTGAAAGCACCAACCCAGAAAAACACCTTTTAAGTAATAAAATACACTACTTTCAATTCCAAGCAATGCGCAGACAGGTTGCATAGTAAATAACAGCTACACGTTCTACAAACAAATTTTGTGATGCAAAGATCACATGCACAGATCACAGATCACAGATCACAGATCGCAGATCACACCTAAAGGGGAGAGGGGGCACGTGCCCCGTGCCCCCTGCCTGCGCTTCTGATTATAATCTGTGCATGTTGCAGCCACGGCGTACGAGGGACGTTACATATTTGACTAAGACGTTGCGCCATAGTACAAGGTGCCAATAGTATTTATTTTAGCATGTTGAATGAAAACATAAAAATTGTCGCGCTGTTCTTATTTTGTCTAAAAAATAGCATGGAACTGTTGAAATGTGACTTCACGTGATGCAATGTGCAATAATCAATACAAAAGTTTTCGCATTTTTCCAGTGTAAGCGAAAAAAGGATATTTGGTAGTTTCTGCCTTTTCAGCAATTGGGTACAAAACTAACGCAACTGTTTCATTTTCCTGAATGGAAGAGAAATGCAGGCATCTCCCAGGGGGAAGTCGGGCGCATAGATGACGATTTTGATGCAGCCGGTAATCTAGCAGGAATTGATGGTCGCAGTTGAGGTTGTTTCGTTTATTGGTGTATCCGAGAAGGGATACACGCCTGAAGTATCGCACATGAGGTGAGATGGTCGTCTTGGCTATTTGGAAAGTGTACTAGATGAGCTTCGTCCTGTGCTCGTGATCTGGGTGCCGTTGAAGCTGTCGACTGGCATGTATAGGTATGTTGCATCTAATCTGGGGTCTGAAAAATTAATGTGCTCATGTCTTTAAGTCATTGAAACCAGAAGCGGTTTTGGTCTCGGTGATGTGATGATGTGGTGATGTGGTCTGTGCTTTGGCTTGTGAATTATCGACCAAACTAACTGTGAGATAATTGATGATATGATGTGCTTTATCCCATCCTCCATGCAAAATCGCATTCCCAACAGGCAAAAAGCTGTGCTATATATCTAAGCACCCACTGGTTGAGAGAAATTTTGCACATTTTTGTCAATAAAAACAACAAATAACTTAAGTTTCAGGTACCCTGATGGCCAAAGTCGCTGTTAATCTTTTCAAAAGTCTTTTTGTGGGAGCGGATTGCCACGGATTCATTTGATGATTTTTTTTACTAAGTGGATCAGACCGGACGGGATGGAGAAATCCGGCAAGGGCGAATTGGCGTGCGCATCAGATCTGGACTATCCTGATTGGGCTGGACCGGACCCTATAAATTAGATCGGTGAAGTGCCCCAGTTGACAGTGCAGCGCCTGGTTGTGTTCGCGCAGATTAGTGGACCAGGTGACGGCTCCGTCGATGGGCGCCAAGGCGGCGCCGGGCGAGGGGTGTCCGCGCTGCGGGTTTTCCGTGTTCGCCGCCGAAATGATGCTGCACAACGGACGGGTGAGCGTACACACCGCCTGCCTGGGCACTGGGGCTTCACAACGCACTCCTCTGCTGAGGCTATATGGCGCCGCTTTTCTCACTCTGGCACGAAGGGCGGCCACCGCGGAGAATCGAACCCCGCACCTTTGGTCTCTCATACACACAGCTTAATCACTGCATGATCGAAACGCGGGATGTAGGGCTAGAGCAACTAACGCCTGTTCTTATTCTGGTACAACGAATGGGTCCCGCACATCCCATACCTCGCAACAGTTATCATGTCGTGAATAACTGACCTTTAACCTATATCGGGAGGTACCCGCAGAGCGACATAGTCAAAAACATTCATTGGCATGCATTGGCTTGACGTTTCGAAGAAGTGCCCATCATCTGGAGCGTGATGGCACCGCGCTGAGACGTCGATTCGCCCACAATACAGACCTCCAGCTGCCTGCTGACGCCTTTGAACCAGACCTTTTAATATAAGGCAGGTCGGTTATGTCCAACAGAAGAACTGATGAGGCCAAAAATAGTATCTAAAAGACTTTCCTGTTCATGTTTGACGCCACGTCATATCGAACGTTTACTCGATTTTCAGGGGCACTGAAGTGAAATCACCCAGCGATGAGGCATACCTACACCTGCACATCCCATCAGGGGATACGCCTGCGGGCCGCAGGAGGATTTTCAGCATTGTCCTGTCTGCGGATCACAACCATCAGAGCATGCCATATCCCTCATGCAGGGCACGCACTCCAACAGCCAGACGTTTGAATAGGAGCATGCGTCAGTAAATGCCTCACCAATATGCTTCCATTGCAGACGTACCATCGGCAGTGTTTCAGCTGCACAGAATGCAACCGGAGCCTGGACTCGACCAACACGTGCAGTGGACCCCAAAACGAGCTTCTGTGCCGCACCTGCTACGGTCGCCAGTTCGGTCCCAAGGGCGTGGGCTACGGCCAGGGAGCCGGTGTGCTCAGCATGGGTTAGCACGCGGCGTGACAGCGCCGAACGTCCTTGGCGGACTTCGAGCCGGGCCCGTGGGCTTATCGGTCGATGGTGGTCGGTGGGCCCACGAGCTGGAGGAGTCCCCGGCCTCGCGGACGCGCCATGACGCCGCAGGAGGTGGTGGCGTTACCGCGAGTGGTTTTTAGGCGTTGGCTTTCTGGTGGCGATTATTAGCACAATGAAATGTTTATCGCTGAGCGGTAAAGAGAAAGAGTTATCAGTTCGTGCAGCGACGTTCGTGTCATACTAGTTCAGCAAACATTTACAGCAGCCTCATATTTTCGAATTTCCGAGGAGATAGATTCGACGAAAATGATGCTTGTTATTCTGGCAACGTGCCAGTTGAAGAACTGCATCGGATCAGGTGTTGTTCAACAACATTTTTGCTCATGACAGGCGCGAGGAGTGATTTGCAGTGTGTGTAGAGCTGTTTTCAATAAACCTTAGTTGGCACATTGTTATCAACATTGGCCGTCACCAGACATGGCGATGGGGCTGTGATGAAATAGTACGCTACACCGTTCAGGCCATCGGTTATTAATGTGTCTGATTGAACAGCCTGAAACCAGCTTGGAAACCAGCCAGCAAACCAGCTAGGCAGTTAAGCAGCAAACCTTCAGGCAGTTTGCAGCCCGAACCACCCTGTAAATTCACATAGAACATGGTCGGTGTTCAATAAAGAAATGTTAGCTGCCACCTCGGCCAGGTCACACCACACACCGTGCTATGTAATCGTGTGATAAAACTTGCTTTTATGGTAAAATTCAACATAAATCACCCAAATCAGTTGAACAATATGGAGGCAGTCCGCGTCTCTGCTGCTCAGTCGAACAGTCCGAGCCCCAGGAGAAGTTCGTCACAATGTATGTGATGACACCGTGCTTAGTTACGTTGAAACGTGTGCCGCTGGATGCGTCTGAGTAAATCTGTCCTTGTTTTTATAAGCACTGAATTACATTATGGGGCAGACAGCTTAAACTACGGTAAAATCCAAAAGTACATACACTTTGATAATATTGACTTGATGCGCCTGTAGTGATATATCAGAGCTGGACTTAACGCTGGCATGTACTAAAACGGAATTGACTATTCCAACTCCTTAGTTAGCTCTTTGAAAGTGAGACGTACTGTTTGTCAAATGAGGCAGCCATGAAACTACCAAAACTTCATGACAAAAATTATGTTACAACCGAAAAGCATGAAGTTTTTATGTTGACAATTTCTAAATAAAATCGCTAAGTGAACACCGACTTCATAATGACATCGCTCTGAGAACTTGTATCGCTGTATCTGCAGCTTGCATGAGTGAGGAAATGTACTCCACCATGTTGAGAACCCGCCATCGCTTGTAAACTATGCGCTCGTTACCTATGTGCGACTCATCCCGCCGAATTATCACCGCCACTACCGCTACGAAAGATCGCTGCACCCATGACTAAAGCCACCGTAACGTCAGTGATGGGGAGTGCAAACCCAGGACAGTCGATGGAGACGCATCTCTTTTTGCTGCCGTCATGAGAGATGATCACAATAACATTTTTTTTTCTCGAATTTGCTTCCTGCACAACAAACCCGCCTTTCTGGAGCGACTAAAAGTGAGGAGAACATCCGGAAATGTAGAGGAAAAAAATTACGCTGACAGTGTTCCAACCCTTATTAGGCATATCAAACAGGCACTGGGATGTACGGGATGAAATGGGCTGCATGGTGTAAGGACATAGACTGCATGCCCATGTATCCAGTATAATTTTGACTGGTTACATGAATGTACCATTGGTGTGATGGGCGTCGGAGACGGCAGACTCAAGCACCAGCAAAGAATGTGATGCGAAAAGATCACGTCAGCGTTTAAGATCACCACCATAACAAACATCGCAGAAAGACCTGAAATCCTCACATAACGCCCCGCGTGCTACTCAAAATTACCGCACGGTCATTTGGCATCGGTATAAGTCTCCTCCAAAAGTATATGTTCGACGAAGAAATCAGCGACATTGCGTGGAAAAGACAGTTAAAGGAGCTACGAGGGTGGAGCAAATGCGCAAAGCAGCGTATCAATTTGAACGACCTGGCCCCATGCCCCCCTCCCCCCCCCCCAAGCGCACACCTGCCGACCGCGCTCTGTGTGCCAAGGCCTTCACACGAAAAAGCGGACCGTGCGGGGCGGTCGATAACGTGTCAATACATGGTGTAATACGCCGGCCTCTGTCGCAGAAATGTGCGGCAAAGTATACGGAAATGTCTTGCCATGCAGGCTTGAAAGAGCTATAACGGCGCCGGCTTGCTTCGAGTCGATTGGCTGTCGCTAGTGGTGCGGCGAGTACCGGCATTCTGCGGTCGATTTGGAATCCACGGTGTGCTGCGCCGAGCGAGCAGGCTTCAGTGTCATTCACAAATCGCTCTGCATTTTACCTAAAGCCGTCGTAACTGAAACTGCAATGAGAAATACACGGGAGCAGAAACAGTCCTGTAGATAAATCGCGACTGCAACACGAGGGCGGTCGAAGTTCCGCATGAAGTCCTTGGCAGCCACGTGTTCCGGCCAGCAACCATAAACTGAGAACGGCGGTGTTTCTGGGGAGTTCTGCGCCCCGAGAGCTCCTCACCGACAACGACACGTCGTTTCGCAGCGCGTCGTTCCTGGAATTCACCAGTGGATGGTGTGTGAACATCAGGTACCGACCCGCCCATGTTTCGGCAGCGAAAGGCGCTTGCGAAAGAAACCGCCGATCCGTCACGATGATCACAACTCTCAAGGTTTGTTCGGTGGCGAAGGCTGCGTATAGGTATGACGTGATGCCGCGCAGCGATCACCTGGCTTCCAGCCCTGCAGACATTCTATTCGATTATACGTCACGAGTCTGCGATGATGACATTGATGCCAATGTGATTTCGTCTGCATAGGTGCCGTGGTGTGCCCATGGTTCAAGCTTCTTCATCGCCGTCAGTTCGGATTTGGGTTCAGAACAGCTGTTAAACTGGCTGACCTTAAGCAATATCCTATCAGAAAATATACCCAAACATAAAATGAAAGACATACATGATAGTACACTGATGTCCACTGGATGTACACTAAAAATAACGCAGAAATGTAGGAAATAATGAGACGCTAAAGCAGAAAATAGTACACTTAACTTAACCAGTGCTACAGGAGTGTGTTTTTTCCGTTTGAGTTGCGACCCTCGACTCTGAGAAGAAAAAGGGTCTTATCTGAGCAGGAGTCTGCCATAGGTGTATTTTGCAGGTAACTACAACCATTTTTTTCTTGCTGAACCCTCTTCCTTCCATGTGTTTTGCAAAGCTGCCTCCCTGTTATACTACATCCACCTAAAAACATGGTATTTCTTGGCCGACACCATGCACAAATAACAAGATCATGCATTTGGGTTCATACCTGTAGTAATCCTGCAGCAGTTAAACCAGCGTACTCCCACCCTAGAGACAAAATTTTCCTAGCTGCAGGAAGCCCCTGATGGATTCCTCTCATGTGTCGCTTCAGCTTCCTCCGTTGCCCCGCGAAACTGCGGTTCGGGTATCCTCAAACGATTAGCCTTCCACATCGGCAGGACTTTCTCACACTTCTGCCAGGGACGCCCTCCATGGTAAATCCTTACAACCAAGAGCCGCACAGCGCCTCACAGAGCCTGGCGATTAGGTACGTAATTAGGTATACAGGAATAGGTTCTTGAAATTAGGTATGTCTGGTGAGCCCATCACGACAAGAGCATAAACAAGGTGATAGCACAACCAGCAGCAACTAATACACTGATATACACGGTCCTACAGCGAGCCTGCAGCTCATAACCGCGTGGTCAGCATTTGAAACCACCTGCATCAATTGGCACGACGATTTCAAACGTGGCGCAGCAGACCGATCTCGTACGTCGCAAGGCGCTGACGCGAGCCACCATTTACACTGCTAGAAATGAGTCCAGTTATTTGTTTTTTTGTATTGTTTGGTTTTTGAAGTAAATCTTGACAGCACCGATATTTTGTTGTACATTTCCGTCACCTGCTGGAAACAATCCGGAGCTAAACTAATAAATTCGTAAGCATTTGACACTTTAACTTGCTTATGTCAACTTTCCGAAACACGTTCTGCACAATCTCGCGCTGCCAGCGTAGGTAAGTGGACACCAATGCTAAGCTTGGGGCGTCGTCTGATAGTCGTCCGTTGTAACTTACGCCAATTTCTACACTTTGTCACCAAAGCAGTCTTATCTCGTTTGTTTTCGCCCGGTCTCTTCTGGTGTGATCTGCCCCCCCCCCCCTCGCTCCTGTCCCGTTCCATCCCGTCCCATCCAGTCCCACCTGTCTCTCCCCTTAGCCGCAGTATTACCCTGTTCTCATACTTTGCACAAAATTCTGACGACTTTTATGTTTTTGATAATTTGGACTACAGCTGTGTTAACATATCCAAGCTAACATTACCCATGTCCGTGTGGGTATTCTATTTGCTGTCAATGTACTGTCTGTTGACTTATTCTGGTTCTGTTTTCATCCCTGTCAACCTTTTTTTCTTGTATCCTTTTTCACTTATCTATTTCTGTCGAACTTCAACCCGGTCATCTTTTTGTCCTTTGACCTCTTTCAGACTCTATTTCCATTCCTGGGGACTTTTCTCTCTTTCAGCATTTTGTCCTTCGCCTTTTGTCCTGTTTGACCACCAGGCATGTCACGTCTATCTCTTTCGGCTGTTATTCGACTTTTCATTGCATTGTTTGAAAAGTCAATGCGATGAAAATTACCTATTGATCTCAAATGACCTAATTACCTCAAATGACCTATTATGACCTCAGATGTATTAGAATGCTATCACAACGTGTTTTCAGCAAAGCGTTCAAACTCTGCGTACAAAGTTGCCTAGTAAAACTGCTCATTTTGAACGCAGCATGTGTTTCACAGAAGTGATCCATACAGGCAGGTCATGACCCGGACCAACGTCCTGTTTTCTGTGGTCATATGATGGTCGTGCATTTGAATTAGCACTCTTTTCGTCATCTAGAAACACCAAAATTACCTAAAAATGCGCTCATGATTTTTTTTTGCAAAAGCCCACAGATGACCTGACTTCGGCTAACTGACCACGTCTGTTTCGTGAAGCAGAAAAATACAAACTGTAGGTGCTGTTATGTTATTTCACTGTAGTAAATGTGAACGGCAGCTGACTCATAACTAGATTATGTGAGGTCAAAGTTGTTTTAGAGCTCGACATCTGACCTGACTTAGGTCACTGATCTTGATGGATTAAAACTACAAACTTGCACACAGTGTCAGCTTGATAGGTGAACAGGTAGTAACAATTTTGTGGTTCCGGAAGCATCCGTTTTTTACCTGTGTTCGAAAAACCATAGAGAGAGTCAGGTAAAGCCCCCCCCCCCCCCCCCGGCCGGGCGCGGGTTAACACGCGCCCGGGTGGCCGGCTAGATACCCTTCGCTCGGATGGGAGGTCAATTCGATCCCTCGGAAATCTCGGGAACTAAGAAAGCTAGAAATACCAAATTTACCGGGTGTCTTAACCTGTACGTGAACTTACCTGCGTCAAAGTTTGAGCTTCCTAGGTTATGGCCTTCAGGTCAAATAAGGTAAAACATGGTCAAATTCCAGATTGGTCTCGAAAGTGTCCCAGAACCTAGGCAACTATTTCTAAGCAGAGTGTCACAAGTTCATTTGAGGTCAGTAACCTTTGTTGACCTTTTGAGGTCCTGGTGACCAAAATCACACAAGACTGCTCTGAGTTTCGGATTTGAATAAGCGACAAAGATTACGCTAGGCAGTATGTTCCTAAAGCAAAGTGTCGGCCCGGGTATTCTTAGGTCAATGACCTATTCTGGCCTTGAAGAGGTCAATGGAAGATGTATAATGCGGTTCCTGCTGTCAAACTATTCGAAATAAGCACCACAAACTATCCCATACAGCGAGCCCTAGAGCAATAAATCAGGTTGGTTTTTCACCTTGGTCTGACCTTCATACCTGACCTTAGGCCAACGTAATTTCCTCATTTAATGTTCATGGTGCCTAAGAAAGCATCTCAGAGATGTATGGCTTCGTCAAACACTCCGTTATTTTATCAGATTGGATGACTCCCTAAAAATTGCCTTCGCTGAAACCATGGCCTGACTTTTACCTGCCATAGTTCAGCGAACGTACAAGGTACATCTCAATTTCTGATGTCAAAAGATCCGCTATTCAGTTGTCTATAGCTCTGCAAAATTTGGCGCGGCTACGCAGCGCCGTTCGGAAAGCATTCTGGTAATACCTTAGGGGGGGGGGGGGCAATTTGACCCCCACCCGAGCGCATGTTAAGGCTGCCTTCATGAACAGCTTACGTTCTTAGGCCGGCTGTCATGCGACTAGGCAGGTCTGTAGGTATGATCTGTACTGTTCGTGTAACAAACATGTGTGGATGTGTTAATTTAACTTGCTTTACATCTTTAGCGTGTATAGATGCAAGCTCCTTGATCGCGAAGTTTGTTTTAAGAAATGACTTCGACTATAGGTTCGGGTTCCTGACGACTTGCTTGCGACTGCCTGATAACAATGTTTTCATTTATTCTGTAATAATTGCTTTCTGCTTCAAATCTAGTGAAAGAATGATCCTTGTTTACAAGATAAATGCATTCTAAGGACAAAAGTACAAGTACTGTAGGGTACAGTGCATTTAAAATACCACACATATACTTACTGCATGCATGAACAGGATATCGTTTATTTGAAGCGATATATATATATATATATATATATATATATATATATATATATATATATATATATATATATATATATATATATATATGTATATATACATGTATGTATATATATATATACATGTATATACACATGTATATGCACATGTATATATATATATATATACATGTACATATATATATATATATATATATATATATATATATATATATATATATATATATATATATATATATATGTGTGTGTGTGTGTGTGTGTGTGTGTGTGTGTGTGTTGTGTGTGTGTGTGTGTGTGTGTGTGTGTGTGTGTGTGTGTGTGTGTGTGTGTGTGTGTGTGTGTGTGTGTGTGTGTGTGTGGTGTGTGTGTGTGTGTGTGTGTGTGTGTGTGTGTGTGTGTGTGTGTGTGTGTGTGTGTGTGTGTGTGCTTAGTGGTAAAGAATTCCCCACTGGAAGCAATATGTGGTGATTGTGAACATACATTAGGCACGACTCTTCGTTTAGTCGCTCACTCGATCTCAGGCGTAACGGCATGAAGAGGCATAGGTCACGGTATGACCAGGGACCAGTGGGGACCGTCCGGGACTCTGGACTATCCACGTCGGTAGCCGAGTCTATCCGCTGGTGTACCATGCTTCGGGAGAGAGCAGAACACGGCCCGCTCTCCTCCGACGTGGTGTACGCCAGGCCTTATGTGCGCTTAATGGCGGGATGTTCGGGATGGATAGGGATTCCGCCATCGACGCCCGTAGGAAGGACGACAAGGAAACAGGACGTCAGACAGGCCGGTCAGGCCGAGTCTCCGGAGCGCGCCGGCTGAGGAGATCGTAAGGCGTGAGCGCAGGTCATGCCGGGTGCTCGTTGTCTGCCGAGGGGATCCACCGTCTCATTGAGCGCGCTGTCGCCTCCAGGTCTCTGAAGGACGCGCCGTGGGACGGTGCATTGCAAAGCTCGCTCCGGCAGGCGGGAGGGGAAGGCGCATAAGCGCCGGAGGCAACGCATCCGTGCTGGACGAAGCGCTGCCTAAGGCGCGTGCGCGGCAGCCGAAAGCTGCGGAGGTGGGCGTGGCCGAATGACTAATGGGCCGCCCCCCGTAGACAGAACGCGCGAAGCGTCGTCCGAACAGGGAGCCATCACCTGGAGGTCAGGCGAGGGAACGAGTTGCCGTCCAGCTTCGGACACCTGGTGCCGGCTCGGTAGCTGCGCTGGTGCCGATCTGACATATTAATATCATCTATTTCAAATAGGGTTTAAACGTGCCTTAACTGAATCTTAAGTTAGCTTAACAAGGACTCACGCATATGAGCCAATAATAATGCCAAGGTCCTGGACAAAAAGAGGGGGGGGGGGGGGCCCATCCATGTGCGAGCCAAGAGTGAGTGGGCGGCAGCGTATATGTATGCTTGGAGCGAGTGTGATGGGGCGCCGAATGCATGGAATCTGCGCGGATTAGTTCAGGCCGAGGGGCTCCCAGGGTTGGTATCCAGAGGGCCGTTGCCGATGTGATTCGCCGGTTACATGCGACCCGTGCCAGTTGGGCGCATCATCAGTGCATCCGGTGCCCTGTTTTTGCCCCATTGAAACATTATGAGCTACAAAAGCGGAGTTTGTAGAGGTGGGGTACCATAGTTAAGGGCGCACAGCCATGCACGGGGAGACAGCCGTTCATGGTGCCTGACCGGACCTACCATCTCGCCAATGCCCCGGTCACCCGCTTCATCCTAGCTCTGCGGTCCACATGAGAGTGTGTTAATGTCGGGTGTACCGGAGTCACAACGTGCCGAGTCGTGCTCTAACATTATCTTGTTCGCGTGCTGACCAATGGGCTGCTGAGTATAGCTTCGCCCGTGTGAGGAGGCGCGACAGCAGCAGCCGGCGGCGCACAAACACCCAGCGGCGGCCAGGCAGCAGCGCAGCGCATGCATCCCACCTAAAACCCCCCCCCCCCCCCACAGCGGCGGCCAGGCAGCAGCGCAGCGCATGCATCCCACCCAAGACCCCCCCCCCCCACATCATCATCATCAATGCAATTGAAAAAAACTCTGGACTCCGTCACCTCAGTGGTCTGACCTATGGAAAAATCTCGATGAAGTCTGTTAACACAACAGCACTGGGTAAGTTTGACATGCCTTGCTAGTCACAGTAAGATTAACTGGTACCAACGTCTTCCACTTGTCTGAAATATCCCATCAGAGGGTAGGGATCCGATCACGTGATATGCGTACTTCCGCTGGATCTCTTAACCGGCGTGTGGGTACATGCGCTGTGAGTCTGGCGCGGTTACCAACCTTGAAGTGCGAGGGGTTCATGAGACTTGACATTTTGAAAATGGATTATAGCACAGGGATGCAATTCTGGACTGGAAAGGGAAGAAGTAGCAAGGATGTGATAAAAGATCGCAGTTGATTGGAGCCAGGTTTGATTCTCTTAGGACATATTTGCATTCGAAGAAGGTTTGAAGTAGTAAGTCTACTTGAAGTGGTAAGTAGCTGGCCACCCCACCAATTAAATACTTTTGGAACGTTGCTGAGTGCAACCAAAGACTCAGCGCCGAAGCCGCCGAAGCCGCAGTCTGCCCCGAGTCACTCGGCGCCCAAGTCCTCCACGCGGCCGCCGCACACAGGGCGCACCGCACAGCGCCAGATGGCCGTGAGCATGCGCACCCCAAAGGCGACGATCTCAACCATGGTGATGACGCTGGCGCCGATGAAGAGGCTGAGCTGACCGCCGAACGCGCCTAGCCACTCGAAGAGGGTGGCCTGGGACAGAGTGATGGTTCTGGAGAGCAGGTTCGAGTAGAACATCACGACGACAGTGTAGGTGAGGTTCGCGCCGCCGAGCGCTTCTCTCGGGGCGCCCTCGAAGAACACGTCGCCATTCTGCAGCACCTGTCGCTTGATTGGCGAGCTGGCGACGACGGCTGTGAGCAGCACCTGCTGGCACTGGGTGTCGCATATGCCTTTGTTTTGGTTCATCTCCGCCACAACAGCCGCTGGGTTCGTCTTGCAGGTTAACATATCCAGGGGCTCGCAGACGTCCTGAGGCTTGGGCATATGGGCGCGAGTGTTCAACAGGGTGATATGGGAGCAGTTGCATATGGTCCGGTAAGCATTCTGGGAGGCCCGCAGCAAGCATGGTAGGGTCTGGTCAAGCCAACCACGGTCCCCGGGCCTTTGCAAGTCTTGGCATGTCTTCTTGGACCACATCCAAAATGTTTGTAAGACGCTCCGTAGAGTCGACCTGGAAAAGTCAACAGTCTTGGGTCATGCTCTGTTATCTGCGAATTATTTACAATGCCATGGAGTGCTGCCATTATTGGGTACAAATGACGCCGGCCAACGTGGCTGCGGTACTTCATGGAGTGCTGCCATATGGAACAGCCGGCCAACGCTGGCTGGTGGCCGGGCTGTTACTCTAATGGAGTGCTGCCATATGGGAACGCCGGCCAACACGCTTGGAGTGCTGCCGCAACGTGGTATACTTCATGGAGTGCTGCCATATGGGACGCCGGCCAACGCTGGCTGGCGGTACTTCATGGAGTGCTGCCATATCGGGAACGCCGGCCAACGCTAGCTGGCGGTGATCCATGGGTATCTTAGGAATATTCTGAATGGTTCGGAAATCGTAACTACTTTTAACGCAGTTAGATTTGTATCAGCTTCACACCCGACATGACAGTTCCATTCTGCGTCCTGCTGTATCACCAAATTGTAGCATTTTTCTCAAAGAACTGTGACGCGAGGAATGTGGAAATCAGTAGTGCTTTCGGATACGGTCAATTCCATCTACAGCACGTTGCCGCTCATCTTCCAAGCAGTGGTTCTAATGGCATCCAACAGAATATGGTACGTGTCGGTAATCTCCATGACATGGGTAAAGGAACTCACAGTCAAGGTCATGTCATGCGAGATAGCGTATCACTCCAAACTAGCCCATGGGACCAGCGCACCATATATTCCATCAGTCTACAAGTACCCGTTCATCACAAACACGCCATGATTCTTCAGTCACTTAATATGATTCTGAACAATTTAAAATGTCTTCAACATCGCTTTCTCGCGCAATGCCTTCAAGTACAAGACCATCCGAGATCAAAGCTGTGATAGGACGTGGAATGACCTCCAGCGAGGAAATATATAAGTCATCCTTTAACTTGGATCATCACATGCTCCACGCATTTGAGGAAACTTTAGCATGCATGTACCACACAAACACCATTTAACTTCGGGGAACCCTGTGACAAGTTTGTCACGCGACGACTGCGACCTTGAAGCTGTTGTTTGCACAAAAAGCAGACATCACATTGATGTGATGTCTCTATCGGCCATTCCACGATCAATCGACCGCCGTATGACACGGCTACCAGTTCGAATTCGACTAAAACACGGCTCTTAGAAAACTGCACTGCCAAAACGCGATTATGTAAGGTTTAGAGCCGTACGGCCTTCTGATGAGGAACTAAGAACAGATGAAAATAGGCGATGACGTTACGAACCCTGTTTTTAAAAGTACAGTACCTTTATTGTTCTAAGATATGGGTCAATATAACAAAGGTCATCTAAGTGCATATAGTGACCTATATGCGCTATTTTTATTTCACCGTTGACCTTTTTGTAAAACATGCATCTGCGTCAAGCATATCTTCGATTTCTTTAAGCCGATATCCAATTGGAAACCGCTGAATCGCCGCTCCGAGTAAAAACAGAGATATTGAAGGGACCTCTTCCTGACATAACCGGGCACGATCGACCCCTGCCTTGGGAGCTGTGACCGCGAGATTGAAACCAACCGGGACTCTGGAACATTGTAGGAATGTTACGTGCCAGTCACCCATCCCAAATGGCGTCGATGAAGTGGCAAATTATATTTCAACACCATGGTATGCAGCAGTATATCATCAATTCAAAAGTTGTCGTTAAGAGCAAGTTATGTCACTGATCATTTCCTCATGTCAGTTGATGATGACGCGAAAAGAACAAGCAGATTTACATCCTTGTTTGTCCTGCACCATGCGCTTTATACAACTAAGTCGTTGCGATCAGTGTTTCGCCCTGCATTCACCCCCTCCCCCCTTGAATGTTCGAACAGTTATGCTCATTGACCTAATTGCAACTGAGACATGTTTCGCCGGGGCTGGTGACTTTGCCGAGGCGTTCCCTTCAAAGAATTGCTCCGCTTTGCTTTCACATATATGGCAAGTACGCCCACGAATGGAAATGAAACGGTGAGCTAAACTACGCAAGTAGGACGCAACTTATAGGACGGTTCGTAAAAAGACGGTGTGCGCGCATATGCATGACAGATAAGCCGTGATTAAAACGCATAAATTTGACCTATCCGCGTCGTGCTTCATAACGAATTTCAACAACTGCGTCCACAATTCATCTGTTCTCTACCAGCAATGTGGTCGGTACAGCTGCAAAGTATATCATGTGACCCCAGAATTTCATCCTGTTCTGGGTATGTGAAAATCACGTTATTGAAATCCTGTCATTCCATTGGCCATGCGGTGATCAAGGCCAAGCAAATTAAAATCGTCAGATCGTTCATATCTGGCTTTGGTAAGCACGATTTCTTAAAAACGGCCGTCAATTTATCTTGTTCCAGGCAGCAAAAGGAGACAAGGAAGTTGTTTTGTGCTTGGTAGAAGCTTCTCAGCGGGGGAGAGCCTTTTCCTGGGAATTGTATACTGCGGCTGCTGAACGGTTTTTACTGTCACTGATGATCTAGATAATTTTGCTGACGACTTAATTAGCCGTTTTAAAGTACGCTACGAACGATTATATTTTGCTAAGTCATCATGCGCTCAATAGAGGTTTCCAAATTCCTTGGGATGCACCTTGTGCAGCAAAATAATTAGTTTCGGAAAAAAACGGTGGCCAGTGGACAAACTCCCGTCACGCTTTCAAAACAGCACCCAACTTCCTTTGTCCTTTCTTGAGCCGCTGTGTTTTCAACTTTAACTATGCATTTGCAAATAATTCGTTTACGAGCGCGGTGCCGTTATCCACAAGGCAAATAAACGGAGCATATGTTAAGGTACCGTGCTAAGTTGTTCTGCAAAAAGTACTGCACACAAATGCCATCATTGTCATAATCGTACCCGATTAACACACGCAGACATGTGACGGGGGACCAGCGAAAACGCTCATCCCACGTGTTAAACATTTCCATGTAGAAAGGAATTAAGCTGTTCTCACATAAACAGACAGGAATTGCTCCACCTGAACACCTTACTGTGTGTCATTGCTCCGAGGTATACCTTGGAATCATGATTACGACAGTTTTGAATCGCGAGATTATGATCTTGCGATCCGGGTCCGCACTCATGTGCCTAAGCTCGATCCTGCCCTTGATCCGAAGTTTGTGTCCATGGATTATGTGGCTCCGACATACCCATGCGTTGACAGGAGTGCGTCAGTGTTTGAACGGGGGGGGGGGGGGGATGACCATGTTGTTTTCCTGTGTGTGTTTTTCTCCAATTTCTGCCGCTGCCTTTAAAGTTAATTTCTTCTCCTGCGGACTGTCGGAGATTTTGCGTAAATTCTTACTTGTGTTGTGCTTCAGGTCAAACAACTCTACAAATGTCTTTAACTTGGCACGGCAATCGTGCACATCTCTACTAACTTGACAAGTTAAAGGGAATGTGCCTCATTTGGAAATATTGGAGCAAGCATCAGATGTGACGAAATAAGCACGCTTACAACTATTGGTCTATTTTTAAGTGGAAAAACCACTATACATAACACAATTTCTCTACTACGTAAAGATTCACCTTGATGCGTCATTACTTTATTGAGTCATCGCACCTCGCACAGCATTGATTGAGAGCCAATTGGTGGCCGATAATATGTTTGGATATCGTGTTCACGAATGCCAGATACAAACGACTCGTCAATCACATTTTGCCTGGCCTTAATCACCACATGGCCAATGGAATGACAGGATTTGGATGACGTTATTATGGGTTTATGGATGCCTGAGTGGCCTTGAAATAGTCTGCACGAGTGTGCACATCTTTACGGGTGTGTAGTTTAAAAACTAGAAGGGCTTAAGTCTTAAGAAGGAGACGGCTGTGAACCGCACGGAGTGATTTTCAAGAGTGAAATTTCATTTGAAACCACCCATATCTATCTATCTATCTATCTATCAATCTATATATATATATATATATATATATATATATATATATATATACGGCGAGTGCGGTGGTATAAGGATATTACGGCGAGCGCAGTGCAAACCATTTTTGGTCATGAAGAACAATTCTTCAGGAACATTTCCATTCAGAAATTGTTCTTCATGACCAAAAATGGTTTGCACCGCGCTCGCCGTAATATCCTTATACCACCGCACTCGCCGTAATATCCTTACACCACCACACTCGCCGTAATATCCTTACACCACCGCGCTCGCCGTTCCTTACACCACCGCACTCGCCGTAATATCCTTACACCACCGCGCTCGCCGTAATATCCTTACACCACCGCACTCGCCGTAATATCCTTACACCACCGCACTCGCCGTAATATCCTTACACTACCGCACTCGCCGTAATATCCTTACACCACCGCGCTCGCCGTAATATCCTTACACCACCACGCTCGCCGTAATATCCTTACACTCCGCACTCGCCGTAATATCCTTACACCACCGCGCTCGCCGTAATATCCTTACACCACCACGCTCGCCGTAATATCCTTACACCACCACGCTCGCCGTAATATCCTTACACCACCGCACTCGCCGTAATATCCTTACACCATGCAAAACATTTTGTCTGCTCTCCTTCGCCTCATTTAGACTAGACCCTTTGTATCGAGCATTCACTAGAGGCACTTCCTGAAAGAAGCAAAACTGCAGGTGCTCAGTTCCTCGATCTCTCGGGCATGCAGCTTAACACCTAATGATCCTCTCTTGGGACTGGCCTGGTTTACTTGGAGCCGGCGTCTAATTCCCTGCGCGCAATCACAGTTTCACACGGAGTGTGCTGACCTTGTCCAGTCACATGATGTGGCCTGTCAGTTCGTGGCATGCCGCTGTACGTGATTCGCCAATGGTCAAAGTCTATTTGCGATCGATCTAGAGGAAATCCCGTTGGCCCTATTTTTTCATCTGAGCGGCACCAAAGTGGTCTATAATTGCAGATCGCTTTTAAAAAAGCATAGAACATGTTTTTTTCATTTAAAAACTGAGACCAAAGGTGAAACTACCACACAGTGTGCACAGTAGTTGACGTTGAATGCTATATTAACCCATGTTTCAGAAAAAAAACAGGTAATTTGCTTTCCGATGCACTTGTGCTCTCTCTCTTACATAATCGTGTCTTGACCGAATAATCACCTTAGAGCCACGTTTTCATGAAATTCGAAGGGGGTCCCGTGTTATACCGCGGTTGATTTGTTATGGAATGGCCTACCCGCCTCTCGCCGATCTCCGAGCCTAACTGTATCACACCACGTGCGAGTTCTGCGCGAGGAAATTCAAGTACCCACCGTTGCCCTGCGCTTGGAAACATGGCGGAGCGACGGGAGCTGGTGGCGTTTAAAACGCGGATCGACAAGGCACACACTGTCGCTGGGGAGAAAAAATTCAATGTGTGGTATTTACCATCGTCATGGAGACCGCCAGCCGAGTCACGGAACCGGTCGGGATGACGTACGCCTGTTCATCCAGAGCCTCCTGTGGTAGCCTGTACCAGGGAGTGAGGATCACCCTGTTGCCATCCTGAGCCGGCACCAGGGCGTTCCTCATGTCCATGTCGGAGTCTGAGGAAAACGAAGTATCGATTGGTTTGCGCGAAGGTCAGGCAGGTTAAGCGCGGTACGAGAGCAGCCGGAACCGTTCGCTGATTGTCAGCCTGAGGGGCCATTGCAATTTGCTTAATGTTTGCAAGGTTACGTGGACATGCACGCCACGTCGGTAATATCTGATAATTCTCTAGAACATATCGCACAATATTTGGTTTACTAGCACGAGTCCAGCCGTCGTGTTGATACATTAATCTACGAACTGTAGTTGAAACCTTTTCGATCAATTTGATGTTTAGACGGCATACAATACAGAGTGACGTATAACTAAAGGAGAAAGTGCAATGAAATGCCAATTTCTTATCTGCAAATGTCGCCTTGATCCTGTGGACAGTTTTTATTAGCAGCGTATTGCATTCGACACCCTTTTGCGAGACGCCGATATCCCTAGCTTGCTCGACGATTCCTGGTGTTGCACAGTGTTTTTGCCGCGTGTCGCACAGGTTTGTGTTGGTCACATGTATTGCAGCTGGTATTACGCTAGGTGCCGTGCCGTAGCCCAAAGGCACTTTCCAAAAGTTACTAGAATGTCTGTAAAAAAGTGTTGCGTTCTAACATATGTTACCTGGAAGTGTTTTATTTGACATTCTGTCCATGGGACGCATCCTACATGTGCTGGAGGCCGGACGTAGGAAGACCGTGCCATATTACGCCCCGCGAGTTCATCTTCGTTTCTAGATTTTCTAGACCAGTTGAGGCTTATTGTTGTCCAGGAGCCCTGCAGTCTATTCGGAGTGTTCCATGTGTTTGGAATTGCGGCATAGCTTCTTTGCGATCGTACTGGACGTTCTTGTCTTCTTGCTACTCACCCTTCAGCACTTTTCAAGAACTTCAGCTGCTCGCGGCACTGACACGGGTTTTCTCCCAAACCTCCGTGTTCCGGCTGTCAGGGTGTTATCTCGTACCCGTGCCGTGCTCTGTTAGCAGTTCCAGTCTGGCATCTACGCTTAGTTAACTGCTGCGGTATACAAGAACGTCCCAGCAAATGCGTGCGATGCTTTAGCTGGTCACTACCTAACCTTACGGTGTCCATGTCTGGAAGCTCTCGCTCCACTCGCTACCCCCACAGAACAGATGTGACCTCGGTCAGGTGATGTGCAGTTTCATACCCCGATCTACGGAAATATATCTGGGTAAATATGGCACGCGTGACTAAAGAAGCGACTCTGTCCAGAAGTAACTGATGTCTAAAAATGAATAACAGCAAATGAATAGCGTTACTAGGTGAAAGCACCATCAACCAAAGGTCGACTCAGGCCAGTGGCCTACGTGGTTTGACATCAGGCTGCCAGCTGGAGATGAGGTAGTCCCGACATAGCGAAAAGCGTATCAGGCAATAGTGCAACCACAAATGCATGATAAGCAAATGAGTCATTCCACCACGCCTTGGCCCGACGCGGCCTAGCTAAAACTACCCTGGGCCTGTGACCTGTCGTGACTTTGACCCAAGTATTTCAGAGTCCCTTTGGAGTTACTGCTGAATGAAGTGCCAAACTGCGGGAAGGAAAGTGAGAGCTCTTCTTTGGTAATTCTAAAAAAAAGATTTTGTGGGGAAAGGCCTCCGTATACCGTCAGAACAAAGGTTACATCAACAAATATGTCAAGTGCTCTCTAACGTCAGGAGAGCTGTTAGCAAGAGAGCTGAGTAGCTGAGTTGGAGAGATCACAGTAGAAAAGCTCCCATTGCTTCCAATCACGAAAAGCCCTCTGAGGGCAACACAATACTTGCCACTATCCACGAAGCAGGCGCGACAAGTCAGCTGTTGTCAGTCAGCTGCTGACACTCACAGAACGCCTCTTTGTCCTCCTTCAGGATGACACCAAGGCCACTGGAGTCGCCGGCTCTGGTCTGATTTTCCCGCGCGAAGCGGCTGGAGAACCGGGAGGAGATACAGCGGCCCTGGTAGTACAACACGTAGTCCAACGAGAAGATGTCCTGGCAGCAGGTGGTACCGTTGACGTGGTCGCCGTATACGAAGCAGGCAGATACCAGCTCCTCGCACCTGGGCGCAGAGTTCCGTACCGATTACTGTCTGCAGCATGCAGACGTCAACAGAGAAAACCAGGTTATGCCTTTGGTGCTCCATGTTGACAGACAGGGTAAGACCAACGTCGTAGTGCTATTTGCCTGTCTGCCTGCCAAAAAACACGACTTAAGACATGCGGGAAGCCTCGGCAGCGCAGCACACTCAACAACAAGCCGACTCCATGACCCCTTGGCAGTCCGAAAGCCATGGCGCGCGTCATCCGCCGCTGACCCTAGCAGTCTGTCGGTCGGGAAGGTTCCTACCTGGGTGACATGTAGTTGAAGAGGTCCAGCAGCGTCTCGCCAGGTCGCAGACGCTGACGCAGCTCCGCGTCCAGGTTTCGCTGCAGCGCCGGGTTTTTACGCAGAGTCAACGAGACATGCCCCATCTGGTCCACCATCAGCAAGAGGAAGCTGGCGGCACGAGCCGAAACACCGCGCTCTGCAGAGGGCGGAAGACAGACGGGGTCACTAGGTGTCCCGCCTGGGTCGGGCCTGGTCGCTGCTGGTGTTGGTGTATCGGGCGTCTGATAGTCAAGGTCAGCACAGTATCTGGGTTCCACTTGGTGCTTCGGATCACTCTGGCGCGTAAGGTCACTGGTGCTGGATGATATCACCACTGGTAGCTGAGGCCACCAGGTAGCTGACGCTACCACTATGGTCTGTAATCACAAGCGCCATCCGGTGACATCGCTGGTACTAAGGTTCACGTCTGGCGTCCGCGTCAGCATTGGTAGTTTATGTCGCTACTGGTAGCTGAGGTAGCTCGTCATTTAACTGATGCTGCAACAGGTAACCGATGTCGCCATTGATGTCTGGGACCACTTGTCGCGGTATTTGGGTCATGATCAGTGCTCCGGATCGCCCCGGGAAATGTTCTTCCCAAAAGGTTGAGAAAAGCCACGAGAGCTCTCACAGAACATTTGCATGGACAAGTCGTGTCTGGCTCCATTGCCCCGACTCGTAGAGTCTTCCACAATGTAAACATCATCATGCGTGGGTATTTATAATGTATAGTTGCATGCTAACATCACTGGAGTCTAAAGGGCATGCGTTGGAAGAGTAATATTTCCGTCGCTACGGGTCACGCATTTTTCGGAGTGCGAGCCCCGATCCGAGTATACACTTGAGTAACTGAGAAAGAGGTGGAGGCAATGTCACCCACTTACGAACTGTTTCAATTGCCTAAAGACTTCTGTCAAGAGGTCGAATGGACACTCACCGCAGTTTTTGAAACTCCTTAATATCCGTATAGAGGTGTTTGGTGATGCTTCGAAAGCCAGCAAATAGAAAGTCGAATTGACGGACTCCAGTAATTCAAAATGTTATCACGTCAAAAACCCTTTGATGCTTCTTTATTATATATATATATATATATATATATATATATGTATTACTCCACTATCTACAGAAACACAGCAGAGGCGATTTGTCTGACTATGCACAAGGGTTTCTGGGCGTTTTTTTCGCGCACTGCGAAGAACTTGCCAACTATTACCAAACTACAACGGACCCTGTAGGACCCATGGCTTTCACTGACATACTGGTAGGTTAACGATTCAACTTCTTTGATAGGAGAATGCAGCGCCTCGTATTCGAGATCGGCCTCAGAAAATGTGTTACTGGCTGTTTGCCGGTCGATGGCTAGCGCACCTACGGGTCGGACATCTTTGAAATATGCAAGGGAATTTTAGCCGGCGCATTCTCCGGCTCGGCTGCCGAGATCTGATATCAATCTTTGAAATACGACTATAAATGAGCGTATCTGTTGTTCATGCGAGGCAGTATGTGAAAGCATGCACAAGTCGTCCACATTTGCCAGAGCGATTATTCTTTTTGTCCCTCACTCAGCATCACGTTGTGTCTCATGGCGTAGCGGCGCGTGGTCGCCGAGATCCCGACCCGTTTTAACACGTGTATTTCAGCTTTTTCCATTGGAAAATAGTACGTTTACCATGTTAATTAAATGGGGGCGAAATGGCAACATGGCAACGTTGTCCTCTGGGAAAAAGCTCGTGCATCTCAATGCTTCAAAAGTACGGCATTGCTTTGAAAGACCGTGCTTATTGGTGCTGAAAAACGTTAGGGCAGTACGCCCAGTAACTGCAAGAATGAAAACCCGCCCGTTCAAACCGTGACGATCTAGACCGGGCCGGGCGTGTAGTCTACAGCCTACCCGGTGTATTTGCTCGACCTGCGGCATCGCTCGAAATGTTTTCAATAACCGATGCCTGGCTAGTGATCGCCACTGAGTCGAGGCGACTGCCTTCCAGAGAATAAGACACACCCGTGAGCTACAGTCCGGCCACTGGGTCGTAAGCAGAATGCCTTCAGACATTGTCAGACATCGGTAGACATCGTCGTGTCATGAGCTGCAGTCCGGCCACTGGGTCGTAAGCTGGATGCCTTTAGACATTGTCAGACATCGGTAGACATTGTCGTGCCAGTGAGCTGCAGTCCGGCCACCTGGTCGTAAGCCGAATGCCTTTAGACATTGTCAGACACCGGTACACATTGTCGTGCCAGTGCAGCCATTGCAGCCAGTGGGCTGCAGTCCGGCCACTGGGTCGTAAGCCGGATACCTTTAGACATTGTCAGACATCGGTAGACATTGTCGTGCCAGTGAGCTACAGTCCGGCCACTGGGTCGTAAGCCGAATGCCTTCAGACATTGTCAGACATCGGTAGACATTGTCATGTCATGGAAAGAATGGTGCAGCTCGCACAACTGTCTCCTCACACGTCCATGGCACGGTCCCACAAATCTGCACTAACGGGACCCCTGTGGCTCTGATCCTCTGATCAGACCAGACCTGAGAACCAGACCAGAGACCAGATCTAACCAGAGAAGCCGTCCGCGTATCGGAATATACCTCACGTGTCATGGCTGTTCCATGTATCCATATCGCTTCCCCTACTCACCTTGCATCCGTGAAGGCACGAATGGAGTTCTCGAAGGGCAGACAGTGAGCGTTGGCAGAGGAAGACATCTCACGTGTCATGCCTGTTCCATGTATCTATATCGCTTCCCCTACTCACCTTGCATCCGTGAAGGCACGAATGGAGTTCTCGAAGGGCAGATGGTGAGCGTTGGCAGAGGAAGTCCGTGCTCGGCGGCTGTATAGGACATTTGAGTCCTGTTCTGTCTCGTGACCAGGTACGAGTAAGTGATCCTCGACCCTGCGAGTTCATTAAGTGCCGCCTGTCAGTCGGCATGCGGCAGAAGACGATCGAATCATGTCAAGTACTTCAGAAGGCGTTCAGTCTTTAGGGCCGGCTGGATTGCAGCCATCGCCATACGGTCTGGTATCGGGATGCGTTTAAGTGATTTGGTGTTTTACTCACTTAGAAAATCATTCAGCAGTCGAAGCCTCACCTCTCATTGGCCGATGCAATCGCCAAGTTACAAGCTTAAATATCAGATTTGGATGCAAATTTTCACGGAGTGGCTGTATGGTAGTTTGAGCCAAGCGGTAAGCATATCATCTCGATTAGAGCAGCGCATTCGCGGTAAAACTTCCTGAGTTTTGGGCGGGTCACCTTACGTCGCTATCTTTCAAAGCATAATAATAATATTCCAACGTTTTTGACAAACACCTATTGCTGGGGAAAGTATATTCTTCCTCTTGACCGCGTACTCGATGACTTAGCATAACACGAGGGGAGCGATTACTCGCGGTCATTTCCAGCTCTGAGTGGGTTCGCGTCAACAGCGTACAAGAGGCTGGCTTATTAAGCTGTTGGCCGGTATCCAAACATGGCATTTCATGTGTGTGCTCAGTGGGCTCACAGAGATAATGCATATTTATAATGAGTTGGAGTTCCCTGCTAGGATGTTTATGAATGAGATGTTGAGCACTCCGCAGGCACTTTAGAGTGGTCAAGCACAAAATCCCAGCCGTCCTGTTGTTTATGGTGGTCACATAACACAAACATCAGATGAGAAGCTCTAAAACCTGATGCGCATCCATTACATCTGCAATAAGGATCAAATACACGCCGCGCGAACGAGGTTTGTCAATCGTGATTCACTCGTTAGAAACACCGCCATACTAGCAGGGGCTTCGTGTTTGTATCACCCTGGACCTACATTCCCCCATGCGTACCAAGTGAAAATAACATCTAACTGCAACACGCCGGCAGGGAAACGGGGACCAAAACGCCTCACACAGTTTGCCTATATGCCACAGCAGCTTTCAGTGAACCCTTATGCGGCCAGGTTGCCTAAAGGTTATAGCTTTTCAATGCTTCATTTCCGGGCCTAAATGCGTCGTTCTCCTTTTGCCATTCAAACGCGCGGACATTTATCATCTTTTTTGCCCACAATATTAACAGCAGAGACGATCGGCATTGCTGCATGAAAAGCTGGGGTGAGTAACGTGATGACATTGGCCCGCGTCCTTCCATATAGGTGTGAACAAACGCTGAGCTGTGATGAGCTTCCTCTACTCAATTGCATGACTACCGCCTAATTTTGTTCAGCATCCGTCCCGGAGCTATTTGCGCGGAAGTGCCTAAGTTCGACACGTTCATCTTTGAGAATTATTAACAGTTCCAGGCGATGTAGGAGGTGTGATGAATCCGGTGCGCTCTCAACACCTTTCAGTGAAACCTATCTCATCAGATCGAACTTATATGACACAGATGTGCTATTAGGTTACCAAAACTGGGTCATAACCTTGCAGTGTAATCTGTTGAGATGTCCACGACTGCTACCAAACCACGAGAGCACCTTGCGGACATAATTTTTAGGACCTGGTCCGGTTCAATATGGCTAGTCTGGATTTAATCCGCCCATTAACCCGCCTTTCCTAGATTTCGCAATCCAATCCGATTTGGCCTGTCGTACCAAAAAAAAAAAAACAACAACAGACAATCAAACGAAAACAAATTGAGTTCGCACCAGTCCGCTTCTACATTGCGGACTTTGTTAAAGTTTTGATAGCAAATTTGTTTTATTTGGGAATCTAGTCCTTCAGCTTTTGTTAATTTCCATTGGAAAATATGTACAATAAGTTGACATAAATCGACGGATGCTATGATGCTTAACGAAACTTAACACCTGTTGGGAATGAAATTTTGCGTAAATATCAGATAAAGCACTCATTTTGTATTCAACCATATTCCAACTATCTTGGCAAATCATTCTTGAGCATCATTATATTAAAGTGGCTAAAACTACTGCAGGTTTCAATACCCTACAAATATGGGAACAATATCTAACAGATTCCAGGCTAAGTGCAACACACATATCCGTGGCACTCAACAGCTGCGATGACCGCCTTGGAAAACGACATCCATTACGCCTTCGGAATGAACAAAACGACCATCTCACCTCAGATATGTTAACGCATGTGTGTGTCCGTTCTCGGACACACTAACGGGTGAAGTGGCCTCAACGGCGGCCAGTATTTCCTGTTAGAATGCCGGTAACGTTAACACTATGACCCATGTGCGCGATTGTCTCCTGGTAAGGGCCTACGGACCGGCTCTTTCATGAATGAAAAAGAGACGGTTGCGGTATTCTTGAACCCCACCCCTAAAATGCCAGATGTTACCAGCTTCCCATTTTTGCTTGCAATGGAAAACAAATGGGAAAACTATTTTTATTTGTCACCGTGCACTGAACAGGTACGCGAAGTCACATATCGACAGTTATAAACAACTTCTAAAGACATATGAAAAATGTTATGCTATTTTGTAAACTTGGTCAGTGCGTTACCGAGGAACACTATTCACATAGAAAAGATATTAGTATCAGCCTTATTCCTCGGAGGGAAACCAGGAGAATGAAGATATAGCTGGGTTGATATTTTAGCAGCTACCTTTATCGAAGCGGTAGCAGAAGTGAATTCAAAATTGCATGCCGATGATCTTACTCGATTTTCCAGTTTTTTTTAGACAGCAATCCACAGTTTTTACAGGGCACCAGCATTCAGGGGATTAAACAAACTGCGAGTGCCGGCCATTACCAAGATACAGTGCCTGTCTAAGAACTAGAAAACGCAAAATGCGTGTACTTACAAACGAAATCAAGCAAATAGGCTTCCCGCATCATTCTTCATTCAAACATGCTAGCGAGTTGAAGAAAGCAGACATCACACATCGCGCATCAATTATACATACAAGCGATTTCAATTGTACACGCATTGCACATCACGCGTCATGCATCTCTTACGCATGTAAACGAAAAGCCAGCACGTATCACACATAAATGCACGCATAATGTTTGTATAATCAACCATGATGAGCCCTGAATGCTAAGATTTGGTCGCTGACTTTATAAGATGTCATGGTTTAGATGTAATAGTTTCACTACCTTTCCTGTGCTTTGTAAATGACGTTGAGCTCTAAAAGAATCGTAGGGTCAATATTTCCCTCGATTTCAGCCTGATCGTTTTTTGCCAAAAAAAAAGATCACCGAAAGGGGTATTCCCTGTTCTTTTTTTAGCGTCTCGCAGGCGTTCATTACATCTTAAACGAATCATGGCCGATTGTGCGAACGTGATACGTGCCTTTATGTGCGATGTGTGCTGACTTCAAATCGTTTGCATATGTAAGTGATGCATGACGCGTGATGTTCGAAGCGTGCTCAACTGAAATCCCTCGTATGCATAATTGATGCGCGATCTGTGATGCCTGCTTACTTCAACTCGCTTGCATGTTCGGATGAGCCGTGATGCGTGATGCCTATTTGGTCGGATTTGTTTGTATGTACACGCATGTCCTAGTATTCTAATTCTGAGACAGGCACTGTATCGTGGCAATGGCTGGCACTTGCTGCTTGTTTAATCCTCTGAATGTTGGTGTCCTGTAAAAACTATGGATTGCTGTTTCTAAAAAACCTTGAAAAATCGAGTACGATCATCGGCAGGCAGTTTTGAAGTCACTTCTGCTATTGTTTCTATAAAGCCATGTTGGCGAAATATCAACCCAACTATATCTCCCTTTTTCTGTTTTTTTTTCTCCGAGGAATAAGGCTAGTACTACTGTCTTATCTAAATGACGCTTTCAGGAGGATATTTACTAAACAGAGATATTTTGTCGCCTAGAGGGCTTGTTCACTTAAAAGTATATCAGTACTTATAAACGGGCTTATTTCATCGCATGTGACGACTGCTTCAACATTTTCAAATGTGGAACGCTTCCTTCAGCTGCACTTTTCTGAGTTGACATCTCCATTGAACATATTAAGTACCATTCAGTGAAAGTTTATGTCTTGTTGGTTTTCAATCCGGCAATCCTTGTGACCTGGCAAATTTTGAAAGTCCGGTCATGTACTAACCATTTGTTTCGTAAAAATTTCTGATCCGGTCTAATCTGACCCACGGATGGATTGGAGAGGGGTCGGTGCTGAGCATCAGTCGATTTGCAGTAGAATGTCTCAAATTTGTGAGGCGACTTTGCACGCTGTCATACGTGTTTAATTTGTTTCAGACCAGTAATCAGCGATACAATCAAGTAGAAAATGTGCGGGTGGCGCCCGGCTTGCGACGTGGTATTCCTGTAACCTCCGGGACATCACTATATGTTTTCAGTTGACTGTGTACACCGCCCTAAAAAGTGTAGGTCATGACCAGCGACGCAGTGAAGCAAACCAAGTGTGGGTATGCAGCGCATTGGCGTTAGTTTGCCAGCGTTCCAGTCTCAGTCTGCTGCCAACAAGATGTCGTGTGCATGCACTCAAAGGAAGTGCTCCACATTTGTAGTTCGTTTTGAACTGTGACAGTCATTCTGGACATTCTTTAGTGCATGCATGACGCCGTAACAACGTTACGCAAACGCTTCCACCTCATTGGCCATGTAATACTCAAGGCAAAGTAAAATACTATTCTCAAGTTATTCGTGTCTGCCCTACGTGAGTGCGATTCCTGGCGTCAGCAGAAATTCATGCGTTCAGTACCAGTCCCGAACAGAAAGCCCGTTTAATGCTGCATAGTGCAGAAACCTGGGCACAAGTACCAGCTATTACAGAATTAGACTGGGAATCGACTAAGTTAAGAATAGTTTCACGACCGAGACTGAATGATAGTCAAGCATATAAAATCAGCGACAAATATGCAGGAACGTCACGAAAAAGGCTAAAGCTTGCGCACGAAACGACATTTGGGTTATTTAAACATGCACTGACAAGCACGATGCTTCTCAACATTTTGACGCACTGCAAGTGAGTCAGTCCGTCGGCTACGATGGCAATTTCGCACGGCCAGTTTAGCAGCCCCTCTTACGTCATACAAACGTCCCATGACGCAGCCACAAGGTGGCGTATTGAGGAGCACATTGCCTAAACAGTGACGTTGTGTTGTGTGACGTAAACAGTTGTGTTGTCTAGAGCAGCGTTTTGCAGTATACCAAAAAGTGAGCTTATTGCATCATATCTGATGCTCGCCTCAATATATTTCAACGTGGAACATTCCCGTTAGGACCCCGTCGATCATCTTGCATGCGTGAAGAGCTTTTTTACCAAATACAAATTAAACTTTTCTAATTTGAAGGTAGTCATCTAATCTTGCAAGTTGTTTAATGTCATCAGGAAGGTGCTGGTGGCGTTTGTCCAGTACGCTTGAATGGGTTGAACATTATCAAGTACGTTTTTTGATTAAGCGTTGCTGGATTCTGGAAATGAAAACACACGCATGCAACGCCCAGTGTACCCAAGCGGTTAACTATTAAAGCAGATTGTGCAAATCCTTGTTGGGGACAATCAACCAGCTGATATTGCACAAAGACACCTAAACGCCAGCAAACGTAGGAGTCCACTTACCGAAATAAGAAGCAAGCACCACCATCAGAATGGTTATGAAGCTCCATAGAACCCGGGCGAAAGGGTGCGCAGAATCGTAGGCATTACGCACTCCATGCATAGACGTTCTCTCTGAGAAGAAGCCGATGGTGTATTCCGTGAACTTCCACATGACGTACCGGAGTGGGGAAGATGTTGCAGGGCTGCTGCTGTCTCTGGCGGATGCGTATTTCGTAGGTCAGGCAAACATCGCACTTAGAAACAAACCCTTTTCCAGGTAGCAAGTTGAGCAAGTGTGTTGACTATGATTGTGATGGAAGTACGCGTTTATCAGTGAAAGGTCAAATTAATACGATGATAGGTCACAAGATGAGCAATTGTGGTCCAACTTTAGTACAATAAGAGACAACTATGTCGTTTAAACGTGCATAAGTTGAACTTTGGAACGTCGTTCTAACGCTTGCAGCGTGAGCACATGTCGAAACGTTGACGTTTCGCTGTATGAGCAAATTGGGCCATAAGATGCTGCCAAACATAGTAGCTTTAATCAGGATGGTTTTTAGTAGGTGACAGAAACATTCTAACTATTCTATATCAGTTTTGACGTCACAGATCAGTGGTGGCACAGTGTTTTTCCAAAGCCCCTCAGATCAGTGCTTTTCAAAGATTTTTTTTTCAGCCAAGATTCACTTCACATACTAAACAGTGTAAAATACCAGATAACTAGGCTTATTATTAGTCGTAACAATCGTGGCTAGTCACAGCATCTTGCGACGGACGTGATTAGTTTGCTACGCGGCGTTTTAAAGTGTCGGCTATTTGGAACAGATGGGCTTGATCGCTCCCGACGCGGTAATGCGTTGGGTTCAGTGCGAAATTGCGGCTACTGTTGGTCGTGTTCATGTCGTGAAGAGCTGACTGGCTAGACAAATAACATAGCTAATCGTCAGTTTCTTAAGGTGATAGGGTCAAAAAGCCCTGCCGATCTAGGATAATTATTGTTTGTGGATACCTAAGCCGTAGTTTCAGAAGTGAACGGATGCCGTTGGAGTGACGCATGTCAAGGTCTTATTCGGGGCTTCCTGCTCCTGCGAGGAACAGCGGCTTTAAGGTAAGAGATCGAGCATCGCTGTTGTAGGCCTCTCCCCCTGCCCGTTGCACCTCAGACATAGCGCAATGCCCGGTGGACAAGCGGAGATAAAACACCAAGTTGTCATAATATTGCATACAGTGCTAAATGAAGGTGCTAGGGTTGTTCAAAAAATGTCCTATGCATTCGTTGATACCAATATTGTGTGAGATTTGCTCTAAATAATTGGGATTATCTTAGGAAGTGGGAGTTTCGGTCTGACAATGATAACGCGAAGATAATGAAGGTTGCCAACGTTTCCAGCTGATTGCATGATGGCGTCACGAAAACAAAAGTAATATTAAGTCCTTGCAGAACCATGTTTTTGGTAAATATAGGGCTACAGGGATGCACCTTTGTGAAATACGTAGGGGTAAGGGATGGAGGGGGAGGGCGGGGTGCAGGGAAGAAATATCCGAACATGCCTCCGAAGCTCATTTAAAAGTTTTCCTCCCAGATTTGACGTACTTTATCGCTGTGAGGAGCGAGGGTGTAGTTTTTCAAAATTAGTTTTTTGAGCGGCTGAACTTCTCAACTTATGATAAATGAAAAATAAGAGATAAAAGTGACAACTAAAAATATAATTCCGCATTCCTGGTTGGTAGACACAATCCCCCCCCCCCCCGAAATGGAAAGGAAGCTTCACACCTTTAGGCTGGTTATGTTACGTATGCCGTTACCTAATAATTATATTAGGTCAGTCTTAACTATCATTTAGTGTTTGATGGCCAGCAAATACAATTACAATGCCAATAAACTCTCGAAACAAAAATATTTGATGATTATTTAGCATTGCATTTAGTTCGTGCTTGCTTTTGTGGTTTATCGCATTTAGAGATATATTCCAATGGTTTCTGAAAGATTTGACTCCAGGTGACGATTCAGACTGTCCTAAATTTCGTCGGTGACAGAAGTGGCACTTTTCCCCGCTGAAAATAAGCAGCAATCTTGTTTTGACTGCGCCCATATTGCCCATACTGTACCCCCAGATCACGCTTATACGGTTCCGAAATAATCCGGTTGTCGATGTACATGATACCATGGTTTCCCAAAAAGGAAACGAATGGCCGTGTTGTTCTGGTAGCGATTTAAGGATAATGCCCGCTTAAATGCGCATGCGTCAGTTAATGGATCAGCGTCACTCTTGCACTATCGTGTTGCCAGTTGCGTATGGCATGTGTTGATTGCATGCATTTTATCATTGGACGTTTTTGATGACGTCTGCTAGCAAGATGACGTTGCTCCCACGAATAGATTGCCCTCAGCTCAATGGCACCGAGAAATCTGAATTAATTTGTTCTAGAAAACTGTTTCTTGTGTAAATAGGTTTGGAAACCTAAAATGTCAACCACTGGTGAACTTTATGACGTGAAATTTAATCTGAAGTAGTGCGAAACTATGCTAGACTTCTTCAGCACGTGGTGTTCACGCATTTGTTTAGGGGTACTGACAAATCAGGTTGCTGGCACGCGCTAAGGTCAGCTGACGTCAGAGCGTAGGACGGAGGGTGCCGAGCACCGCGGCACGTTAACCTTTCGTCGAATAATGATGCTGTTGTCCAGGAATTTCGTGATCAAATGATGGAGCCAGGACTCACGCAACGAGCACTGCTTAGCGAGGGTGCTGATGCTAGAAATCCATCCAATCAAAAATATCGGAATACATTTTGCGCATCGTCTGCACAATTAGCAAAACTGCCTAAACGGACATGCGGTCATGCAAACTGGTCGGGCAATTATGCAATTATGCAATTATGTTACGATATCTGCAGCGGAATTTTGTTTTTCATTCAGTTTTTAAGCAGTACAGTTATGCTTTTCTTGCTGGCTGCTGGTATCATGCACATGTACAAAAAATGTCTCGGGGTGTAGTTAGGTGGTTACTTTGGCGTCGCTGCATATGAATGGGAGGCTAGTATTCCCATGGCATGTCTAAAGGCTGTTCTACGGTATAAGTTACTATGGCTCTCCATCATTTCAAGATTAATTTCCATCTGTCTTAGAAAGTATGACAGGGGCGTGGTCAGATGACACGAATACTGCCAACATGCGCTCCATTTCCTTTTCAGGTAACTGATCCGGATAAAATGGCACGCAATAGTTGACTGGAAGACCATAAGTGGTAATCAGATTTACGTCTGCATTTAACATTATCACATCCATGGCATACAGGCAGGCATAGACGACTGGCGTACTGGAAAATCATCCAGATTTATCACGTAGGCTTCCAATCGTCATGCACTTGTCGGCATTGAATAAGTGCAGTTTCATAACGTGGTCCTCTTCCCCTCTTATACACACTTCGGTCAGCCACTGACGTATCGAAGCTTGCTAATTCTTATTTCTGACTGCAGCGGACCGCATTCTCTGACCTGACCGCAATCTGACCGCATTCTTAAATCTGACCTACGTGTTTTCACTAGGCAAAGTATGCAACCATCACACGACAAAGTATGCAGAGGTCGGAAACTCTACGCCAGCGGTACAATTTTCCCCGCCCCTACCTGCATATTTTGTATACGCCATGAACACGAAGACGGTTCATATCATCGTATTACGTTTGTCATCGTCATCGCTTGTCGTGGGCACTTGATGCCATCGTCATGCAGCTTGGTGCTTATATTTTAAGTCGCATTTTACAATACTTGTGTTGTCTGACACCTTTCTCTCCTGGGCGCACCTTAACTAAATGTTAAGAATCTGTACTAAATTCGATGAAATTTGAAGACAAAAGGTGCCACTCCAGATATCACAGCTTGAACCCTGGCGCGGCATCAGCCCGGCAGAGCTTCAGATGTTATCGTGGTCAAATTGTTCCCTCCTTGACACCTCTGGTAAAAAGTCTAGTCAAATTCACCGCACGCAAAAAGGGCCAAACGCATCCAGCAAAGGGGAACTGGTGAGTACCACGCCCAGTAGTGATATGACATCATCCAGCACAGCCTCGTCACCGTCTCCGGCGTAATCAAGAGCTCACCGGGGTCACTGGAGGGCAGCCACACCCGCCTTCTCCACGGCCTCGGCCCTCCGCACCAGGGCACTGACCGCTCTCTGGTAAGTGCGTCGAGTCCGGCCGCTTTATGTCGACGGCGGACGGCCGATCGAGCCTCGGCTATTACCCTGTCGGTGCTGAGCAATTGACCTCAAAAGGCAATGTGGATTTTGTTAACGTCCTGGTGGTGAGTGTGGCAGTATGGGCCAGCCAAATGACAATTTGCAATAAGCGTCGACAAAACGTGCGGCCTTCGGGGACATGGTGCCAGTTGTAATGCTGTGTCTACGCATCGCCCGCTATTTAATTTTCTTATCGACCGATATGGACGAGCTGTGAGGTTGTCATGTTTACAAAGATGAAAACGGATGAGGGCAAAACTGGTGTCGTCGCACATATTTGGTGACATGATCAATTCACGTTCTGTCACGCTTACGTTACCATAGTCCCTTGATGGGTTGGATACTAAAATGAGCAATTGCAAGCGCCGGCTCCACTTCACCGTGGCCCTCGTGACAGTCAGGCTCCACTTCACCACGGCCCTCGTGACAGTCAGGCTCCACTTCACCACGGCCCTCGTGACAGTCAGGCTCCACTTCACCACGGCCCTCGTGACAGTCAGCCGGCGGGGCTAGAGGTGGGACGACCCTTTCGAATCCGCTCGGGTCCTGATGTCCCGGTCAGCACACGGCCAGCGACTGCCAGCGCGAAGACGAGTAAGGACGTTTCGCAGCTGTTGGCGCGGTCCTCGGAGAGGGGCCTGACTCTGGGGTCGCTGCACAAAAAGGCCGGTCACTTTCTAGGTAAGAAGTTATCACATCAAAGCGGCATTGGGCTGATCCAGCAAGCATCCTCGCTTGGTATCAGTGCGCGGTGACAGCCTCCACATTCCATTGCTTACCATATCATCTATTACGATGTTATCAACGTAGATTTTAAGATATAGAATTGTTGCACATTTACAGCTCTCGTCCAAGCCAAGCACACAAAACGTATGTTTGGAACGTAGTGTAATGCGCGTTTTTCAAGACAGATGCCTTTGAAATAGTTCACTGGTAGTTGCTTTAACACTGATGCATTATTGGGAGCGTGTATATCGACTCATGAGTCGATTTACTGAAAACGGCCCTTCTGTGTAAATCACGTCGGATCTGAGTCGATTTACACACAACTGCACCACTGTGTAAATCGAGTCAGATTCATGACGTCACGTTTGCGCATGCGCACTCGCCTGCATTTGCGACCGTGTCCGCACCGACGCGCGGTTTTGAACGCCGGGCGTGTCGAGGTGCGGGTGAGGGTGGATGTGGTGCGCGGCAAATGAGGATTGAAGGTATGTGCATATTGTGCGTGCATGAAGGTATGTGCATGTCGAATCGAGTCACAGATCAATGAAAGTAATTTCATTAAATAGGTACACTTGGCCAGAGACGAGGCGTAGGTCAAAATCAGGGTGCTTTCAACCAGGGACGACGCAGCAATGGCATAGGGGCTGTCCCCGCCCCCTCCCCCCCTCCCATTGCCGGCAGGCGAGTAGATGGCAGCAGTTCCAAATCAGGATCTCCTTAAACTTTGAAGACCCCTTTTGTGGATTGAAAGTATGCTGTTCTTGGTGACAAAGCCCTTGCACGTGCCGGGAGGCCATGTTGTATGGTACCAATGCCCTTTGTTGCAAAATTATAAGGTCCTGTTTGTTTTATTGTCAACATCTATTTGCCTGGATATAATGCTTATAACAGTTTGGTAAAAGAACATATGCCTGCAATTTTCCTTTCCCTTCAACTTTCAAGACAACATTGCCCATGAGGCCCCCTGTGAGGCAGCCCCATTTTGCTTAGGAGGCCCCTTGGACATCTTCCCCCTAAACCAAAAATCCATGGTGCCATTCCCTCTGTCAGCATCAGCAGGCTGGACTGATTTTCCCTCACTTGTTTCTACTTCGTATTTAGGTAATTCATTAAAAGTAGCACATACTTTGTACCTATACATTTTGTCACAAATGGGAGCAGGTTTTGTCAGCTGATTGAATGTTACAGTGCTTATGTATAAGATAATGGTGATCTTCAGCTGATTCTTTGAATGCCTGTCTTCTGGTTTGAAAAGGAATTGGCCCATCCTGGCTGAAAGCAAGACTGGGTAGGTGTTTTCATCAAAATCTGTGGATTTTGTGGAAATCCATAGAAATCCACAGGAAAAAAAAAGATTTGACCAGTACATATATGCTTCTAACAAAATGTATTGAAAGCTGTAAAGTAACAGCTGGGAATGATTAAGTTTTTTTCAAAGTCTAGCATTGACAAGGAGATATCTTGTAAGCGAGGTACACAATTGTAACAAAACAAGTGGCCAAAAACAGGTATTTATCAATTTTAAAAACTGGGAAAATAGCAGCTGTGTTTGAAAAGCAAATTTGGATCTGGTGAGGCAAGGAAGGATGTTACTGGAGATCTTAGCTTCATCAACATGCATTTTAGGACCCACTAAGGTTAGAATGCAAACAATAAACATGATTGTTGTTCACAACTGTTCGCATACTCTTTGCATGTATGTAAACTTATTTAAAAGCAGTGTTTAGATCATATATATATATATATATATATATATATGTAAGGAAGCTGTAGGTGTGGCTGACTGACAAGGACCATGCTGAGAAGTTGGCCATCACAGAGGTCTTCCCGGACTGCGACCAGTTTCTATGCAGCTTCCATATGCTAGCAAACATGCTGGCTTTTTCAGTTTGTTTTCATAACCTATCAAGGTTGCAAATTGGATTGACTCTCCTCATTGCCCTTGTTTGTCTAATATTATTACTTAATGGCTTGATCATCCTCCGCAGTGGCAAAAAAGCTGAATGTGTGCCGAGTGATCCCTGCATTGTACATCAGTGGTTGAGCCAAACTAGGCTTTAAACATTTTATGTGGTATACAGCCTTGATAACTTTTTCTTATAGCACTAATGGTCTGGCTCTTGTCTCTGGCCCTGATAGTCTAATGTAGTACTCCTGCAATCTGGTGCCCTGGCCCCTGATGTTCTAGATCAGAAGGCCCAATGTTGTGTTATGGTGAGCCCTTTGCTGGCTTGGCAGGCTGTGTTACAAGCCAGGAAGCCCTGTACTGGATTAAGAGGCACTCTATTCAAGAGGCCCCTTTGATGCATCAGATAGCAGCAGTTCAAGGTCAGGGCTTCCCGACCTGATATTACTGCCCTTGAGAGTCTGGCGAGGTACTCCTACCTCCTGGTACTCTGGCCCCTGGTGGCCAGACCTGACACTCCTGCCCCCCATGGTCTGACCTGGTACTACTTCCTCCTGGTGGCCTTACCCGGTACCACAACTTGATGGTGTGAATTGGTACCAGTGCTCCTGGTAGCATAATACTGCTGTCTCATGGTGATCTGACGTGGTACTTGTGCCACATGGTAGAAGGACTTGATACCTCTGCCCCTGATGGTCTTATCTGGTACCCCTGTGCTTAGTGGTTGGGCCTGGTATTCCTGCCACCTGATAGGGTACCCCCACTATTGATGGTCTGACCTGGCACTGCTGCTGCCAGCTGGTCTGACCTGGTACCCATGCCCCCTGCTTGTTTGGCATGGTGCCTTGTGCCTGATGGTCTGACCTGGTGCTACTGATGATCAGGCCATCAGTGTGTGGGGTCACCAGATCAGACTACTGAAGTTAGAATTACCAGGTCAGGCCACCAGGAGGTGGGTACCAGATCTACCCCTGATGATCTGACCAGGTACCCTGATGATTTGACCTGGTACCATGATGATTTGACCTGGTACCCCTGATGATCTGATCTGGTACCCCTGATGATCTGATCTGGTACCCCTGATGATCTGACCTGGCACCCCTGATGATCTGACCTGGCACCCCTGATGATCTGACCTGTGACTCCTGATGATCTGACCTGTGAATCCTGATGAACTGACCTGTGACTCCTCATGATCTGACCTGTGACTCCTCATGATCTGACCTGGAATCCCTGCTGGTCTGACCTAACATTCCTGCCTCCTTGTGGTTCTTGGTATGCCAGCTGGCAAACTAGCTGGTTGTGCTTTGTGCATAATGTCTGTGGACATTACTGGGCAGTGCACTTAGCTAACATACTTCGCTATGTTTCAGACGTATAGCATCTCAACAAAAGATAGAAGATGCCTGTGTTGAGGAAAGGTGACTGTTTTCATTCCTTTGATGATCTAGATGCCCATATCCGTGAATTGGAGGCCGAGACGAATGTGAAGTTTTTCAAGTCAAGCTCTGTCACTCTTGGTAAATTTCTTCAGACAAATCCTGGGCACTTCATTTCAAAGTTGGTCGCTGACCGTGCTGACAAGGAGGCGCTTTTGCAGCAGAAAAAGTACCGTCTCGTTAAATTTTCATGCACTCATGGTGGGCGCCAGTACGAAAGCAAAGCTGGTGATCGTCGTGTCCGAAACACGAGAACCAAAAAAGTCGGCTGTCCCGTAAGCATCCTAGTGTTTCTGGAAAAGTCATTGCGTTTAGAGATTAGGGACATCTCACTGGAGCATTCCCACCCGGTGTCGAAGGCAAGCTTTCTGCTGCAGCCAGAAAATCGTCGCCTGCCTGCGTCCTAAAGGCAGCGTCACGTGTCAGTCGTGGGATCAGCAAAGAAATAAGGTAAGCTTGCTTGTTGTGAATTGATGCGACCTTTCATTGACAATTGTTAGTAAAACCACGTCTCGAACAGTAATGAGTCGGGAAATATGACCGGCTCATATGCGGTGCGTTTCCGGTCATGACTAACTTGTATCGATCAATAACACATGGTACGGCGTAAAACTAGGTCATAATGTTTCTGCTCAGTGCGTACCATGTCTTGATGTAAGTTTTTCTTAACGTGTTCCTTTTTTTCTTCAGAGTACTGAACAGCAACGGTGGATGGTGGGAGCGCTGGATTACACCGTCCACGTACTCGGCTTTAAAACCCGCCATCATCATGCACCGCGTGGTCACGGTGTTCCACGAATTTGACATAACTTCGTTCATCGGAAACGCCTTGACTTCCCGGATACCTGTAGAGCTCTTAGGCTTCTTCTATTGTAGAGAACAGGCTCGATATCTATATTCGTTTGCATGTCATGATGTGAATAGCTAGCTTGCCAAGATACATCTTCATGTACATATATGAGTATTGCAAGCCCATCCAGAGACTCTGAAAGGCTGAAAGCGTTTCCGACTATCTGTGTTGATTGTTTCCAAACTGGATAAGCTTTGTTAAATAGCACCGCTCACCAAGCAATGGTTGCTTACGTCCAACCTCCTGCGTCCCTGGATGTCCTTGCACTATCTCCTCACTAGTCGAGATGAATTTGAGCGAGCTTAGATCTGTCGTGTACCTGAACTAAGTAGCTGAAGTGAACTAAGTAGCCTCGTCAAATGTCTGATGCGTTCTTCGTCGACAGTTCCACATATGCGAGAACTGACTGGGTAATTATATACTTGCCCCATGCGAGGAAGACGCATACAAATGTATGTACAATTTTGTTTTGTGCTAGTTTAACCAGTGACCGCTAAGGAAAATGTGTTTTAATAAATACCAACATGAGAACATTGCTTTGGCTACTTATTCAATGTGTCGGGCCGCTGTTATATAATTGCTTAGTGCGTTCAACAATTCTCAGCCATGGTTGTTATTGATGTTTTTTGACACTGGTTGTGCTCGCACGCTTTGAATCTAGTCAAGAAGAACGTTGATGATTGTGCGTAGTGGTGGGTTTCCATGCATCTCAGCACTCAGGGTGTGCCTTTGTTAGTGTACGGGATTTGTTGGCATGTGAGAAAGTTTTCCTGACATAACACGGCATGTCTGGCCGCTCCAATGCGGTAAAATACCTGCGCTGTTGTGACATGGTTGCTACTTCTCATTGCATGCATCTGTGATAAGCTCGTACGGCTGCGTGCCCAGAACTGCATTTCGCGTACCTTCCAAGGCTGTGGTTATCCCAGAGAGGTCATTGACCTCAATACTTCAATACATTTAAAGTTGACCAACTCTGCTGAAGTGATTATGGCGCGTTGTGAAAATGTCACGTATCCACAAATACGCCTGAGGAAATCCATCAAATGTCTTGTGAGTTTCTTCCGTATGCGCAAGACCACTGGCAGCTCTAATGACACCTCTCATTGCGAATGCGTGGCTGGGTCATGTTCAGCTCATTTCAATCACAAATTATTCAGACAGCTGGGTTGTTTGACTCGATACGATTGCAACAGTAGTATCGGTGCAATACAAACCCACGAGTCATTAAGGGCCCTGAACACAGCGATGCTGCCACGGGGAATGACAAGGTCACCGCGCCAGCCAAGCGCCTGAACGGTCGCCGCCATTGGATCTCGCTAAGGAGCATCGGTGACGATCCTGGCCCCACGGTTAATCACCCCTTGCACTCTATTTAGGTGATGCGCTGCAGCCACACCCCAGACCGAGAGGCAGTACAGAAGATGAGAACATGGGACTGGATAATAGATTTACGAACCTCGGGTGACGAATCTGTTGATTGTGGTTTGTGGTGGAATTTGTTCATTGTGATTCGTCACAAACAGCCAATATGGTTGGTTGTGGCGGATTTTATGCAAGCGGAAAAGGATAGGGCTGCGCATTTTAACGTAGGATGTGAGCATCTCCCAAGAAAAGGTACCTGCAATAGGACCCCCAGCACCTTCATGGGCGACGAAGGGCTCAATTGGTGTCACGCACTGCCCAGGTGAAAATATAAGGTTTCCTTTCAGGATTGTGGAGTGCCGGGAAGAATAGCTCTTTTAGTCGGCTTCATTTTAAGAGAGTTAGATGTGAAGAAGGAATTAACTACTTGAATGGTTTCCTCCTGTCGTGATTTCAAAACGAATGGTTGGTCTGGATGTGTGGAGTCCAGCAGTTGGGTGTGGTCGGCACAGGATACTAGATATTCGTGAAGGAGGTAAGATAGAGATTCATTCGTAAAAATACTGAAGAGGATAGGGTCAACCAAGGATCGCTGAGGGACACCGTAAATCGACAGAAGAGAAAGATTGCGCTTCTCACCATCCACCTTCGACCAGCAAGGTAACTCCCAAACCAATTCGGATCAATACAATATCACTGCAGCTTTGTCGGATCTACGCCATGGTTAGTACATTAAAGGCACGGCTGAAGTTTACGAAGGTGACGGCCACGACGTGCTTAACCCCAATCCGAGTGCAGCTCACTCAGCGGCATCGTCCAGGGCGTTTTCGGTTGAGTGACCGAGGATCATGGGTACCGAGGTTGGACGACAGCTGCATGCACACAACTTAATCGTGTGTCTTTTACAAGGCAGGCAAAGCTGATGTGCCTACGAAAATGCTAGCGATTTCACGGAAGACATATTTGTGAAGAGCCGAAGGTAGAAGATAGAAGAGCGAAGAGAATATTTATCGCATTTTATTATTGGCGGTACCCTCATTAGGTACCGCCAATGACTGTCTTTAACAGTGAGGTTCTTTCGGCACAGACGTCTGCAAGTGACCTAAACCTAAAAAGCGTTTCCCATAACGTTACGCGGAAGTGAAGTTCTTGGTTTTAAGTTAGCACCAAGTTGAGCGACTTCGAATTTACAGACGAAAGACTCATCTGGATGTCAAACACATCCATATTGGTACCGCGTGTGAATCAGTTGAGTAGCTTCAGTTGGGTTACTTCACAGTACTAGGCTTAGTTAAGGTACCGAATTGCATTCAGAATGTAGGTTGCATAGGCATGAACGTACGTACGGCCCAAGTTTGGATTTGCCGATTTCGGTTCCAATTTGTTTTTGTTTTTTGAGTGAGGGCTTAACGAAGTCTTCCATACATTTCTCTAGGTTACCTACCGCGCTACTCAACGTTCCATCATTGCGATTTTCCCGCCCAGGGGAGCGCTACTTAAATTAAGTCTGTTTTTCCAGAGATGACTTCAAGTAGTCCCATTCGAAAATATAATGGCTAGGGTCGGGCATTTCTTGCCATTGCCCCTTGAATGCTCGGTACTATTACAGATGTTAATTACAAGACCCTAGGTTCACCGGAAGTGACTTAACTAGACCTCTGAAATCGAGGGTACACTTGCCACATAGAAACTCTGGGCGAAGATGCATTACTGCATGAGGAGATGTAATCACATCATTGGATTAGGCTTCTAAGACTTGAAGTGCGTATCCTAAACACTGTTACATAAGTTGCATCACTAATAAATTCTGACAGAACGTTTAACATCCCTAGGCGAACATGGGTCAGCCAAGGTGAAAACATTGCTGACCCCATTTCCATCTACACTCAACGTGCACGGGGTCATGAATATTTCTCCAGAGCTCAGAACAAAAGCTTGGCAAAGCTCTAAGGTCTATCCCTTTGGATAGAACCAGCTTAACAATTTAAAAGGAATAAAACCGATGCGTTATTTTGTATGTCATCTAACATCACCTCCCTTCTGTTAATTATTGCCTGCAACAAAATACAGACAGCAAATTGCTTTCCAGTATCTTTCATGGCTTCTTGCCCCAGTGCAGAAAGTTAGAAATGCATAAAACACGCACGAAATCATGCCGGTGGAAATGCATCGGCCAAAGCTGACGAATTGGTGTGTATGAGAGGGGGGGGGGGGGCGTTTCACCATCAAGGAGCCCCTTTAGGAGCCCTCCGCACCCCTCACCCGTTACCAAGACTGGATACAAGCCGCACACTGCAAAGCACCGTGTGGCAAGCATGCGATGCTGCATGGCGTGCCTTGTAAGCAATATGACAAGTTCAGCATCTACTTTTCCTGGTACATACACATGTACACGCGCAAACGCACGCATACTATATTGTATATGTACATATATATATATATATATATATATATATATATATATATATATATATACACACACATATATATATATATATATATATATATATATATATACATACATATATATATATACACACATATATATATATACATACATATATATATATATATATATATATATATATATATATATATATATATATATATATATATATATGCATATATACATTCGCTTCTCTGGACGGTATGTTCTCAATAAAGTACGCCGATGTGTAGCTTCAGTGATGAAAAAATGAGCTATGCATGGGCAAATGCATATTTTCAGCTTTTGTACGCGTGTTTGATTGCTGAAATCACACCTTTCCCTTATTCGGTAAGTCATAGATCAGTTCGCCAGTTCGCTGCGTTGAATACGCTCTGTCGCCTGCGCAGATCACATCGCGATGTAATTCACAGGTGTGTGTGTCCATCATGAGTGCATCTACACAGAACACCTCTGCTTAAATCCACTCGCGAGTGGAGTTACGCAGAATGGCGCTTCTGCGTATATCATGCCATGAGTGAATCTACACAGAACACCTTCTCTGCTTAAATCCACTCGCGAGTGGAATTACATAGAATGGCGCTTCTGTGTATATCACGTCATGAGTGGATCTACACAGAACACCTTCTCTGCTTAAATCCACCCGCGAGTGGAATTACACAGAATGGCGCTTCTGTGTACATCACGTCATGAGTACATCTACACAGAACACCTTCTCTGCTTAAATCCACTCCGGAGTGTATATACACAGAACGGCGCTCCTGTGTAAATCCACTCAGATCTGAGTCGATTTACTCCTGAAGCCACACTTGTGTAAATCTACTCACAAGTGGATTTACACAACAGTGCGTTTATGTGTAGATCAACTCAGATCTGAGTCGATTTACACAGGGGTGGCATCCTGTGTAAATCCACCTCGTAGTGGATTTAAGCAGAGGAGCTGTTCTGTGTAGATGCACTCCTGAGTCGATTTACACGCGTCCTACATTATTACTAGCTGCTTTCTGGTCTTATACTAAATACAGGTCATCGAAGCCTTGTAGTTTAGCCGCCTGTGTTTTGGGCAGCCCTTGTACGGTACCGTGTCGTAGGTATGAAGATGGGAAACAAGTCACTCTACCGACGTAACTAGGACGTGTATTCCTAGCATCATGCTGCGCAGGCGTCACCGAGTCGTTTGGACGCAGCCGTCTACGTTTCGGCGCAGCCGTATGTGTTTCGGCGCAGCCTTCTGTATCCCGGCGCAGCCATCTGTGTTTCAGCGCAGCCGTCTACGTTTCGGCGCGGCCGTATGTGTTTCGGCGCAGCCTTCTGTATCTCGGCGCAGCCGTCTGTATTTCAGCGCAGCCGTCTACGTTTCGGCGCGGCCGTATGTGTTTCGGCGCAGCCTTCTGTATCTCGGCGCAGCCGTCTGTGTCTCGGCGCAGCCGTCTGTGTTTCGGCGCAGCCGTCTGTGTTTCGGCGCAGCCGTCTACGTTTCGGCGCGGCCGATGTGTTTCGGCGCAGCCTTCTGTATCTCGGCGCAGCCGTCTGTGTCTCGGCGCAGCCGTATGTGTTTCGGCGCAGCCTTCTGTATCTCGGCGCAGCCGTCTGTGTCTCGTCGCAGCCGTCTGTGTTTCGGCGCAGCCGTCTGTGTTTCGGCGCAGCCGTCTGTGTTTCGGCGCAGCCGTCTACGTTTCGGCACAGCCGCATGTGTTTCGGCGCAGCCTTCGGTATCTCGGCGCAGCCGTCTCTGTCTCGGCGCAGCCGTCTGTGTTTCGGCGCAGCCTTCTGTATCTCGACGCAGCTGTCGGTATCTCGGCGCAGCCGTCTGTGTCTCGGCGCAGCCGTCTGTGTCTCGGCGCTCCCGTCTGTGTTTCGGCGCAGCCGTCTGTGTTTCGGCGCAGCCTTTTGTATCTCGACGCAGCCTTCTGTATCTCGACGCAGCCTTCTGTATCTCGACGCAGCCGTCTGTGTCTCGGCGCAGCCGTCTGTGTCTCGGCGCACCCGCCTGTGTTTCGGCGCAGCCGTCTGTGTTTCGAGCAGCGTTCGGCACAGTACTGTGCTTCAGCTGTTCAGGGTGTTCGGAATGTCTTCTGCCTCTTATGCGACCATCTTTAAAAAAAATGTTGGTGTCTAGTTAAACTGTTCACTCGTGGTCGTGAGCACTGCCTTGAAAGGTCGCGTCTCCTCCATAAAATACCATGACGATTGCTCGATATCTTTGCTTGAACTGGGCGCAGTGCTATATTGATGGCCGGTTACTCTCACTATGACACTATAATTGTCGCTTTCTCCGCACGCAGCATTAGTGCAAACTGACCTCGATTATGGTACACTCACTATGATGCGGATTTATTGCCTCCTGCGCCATTTTATTGCTGCGCGGCGCTCGTTGACCTCCAGGTCACGCCTGCGGAGGACGCATAAGGCCGACAAGACCAATGGTCTTGGCCAATGGCTTATCAATCTCCCTTTCAACGTACTGTTTGCGGACCTGCCTCAAATAGGCCAGTCCAAACAAGCAAGCTGCATTGACGTAGCCGATGTGAACCTTTTCACTCAAGGAGAATGCGTTATGAGCTCCGGCCTCGGACAAGTCAGCTTGTTTGCCTACTTGAGGACTAATTTATATTCTACAAGAGGCTAGACAGGAGGGCAAGGACAGCATGACAAGCCAGCTTCAGCATTGTTGGGAGAGCCGGTCAGGGGTCATTGTCACAAAGTGTTGCAACCCACCATTAGGCCACATAGTAGCCAATGACACACGCCGGTCCAGTTAGCTTCCTGCGACGATTGCGCCTGGCGGTGCGCTTTATGGGAGGTCATGCTAGTTCGTCGTGGCATGAAACATTGCCGGCTTTTAGCACCGCGACCTTTAAAATTAATCTTTCAGAGTACATGGTCTAGGACTCTGGCTCTTTTTGCATCCACCGCTTTGCATTGATATCCTAGATTATCTCTGAACAGGAAGCTGGGTCGTGCTTCGTCTGACAAATTGATTGTTCATGATACCAGTATAACAGCTTTCGAGGCCTGTAAACTGCGACGCCTCTAGAAGGCGTGAACTCCCGCGGTGTCGAATAAAACGAGTGACATAATGTCACAAGAAGGTTTGAAGATCCACAGTTGTTAAGAAAAATGTCCCAGTTGCATTTTCTCTGTCTGTCAATGTTTGAAGCACCTGTCTCTAGTACGTCAAATACAATCCAATTTCAGCTAAAACTATCAGTAACATGGCTGCGAGTGCTTGACGACGTACGATTAGGATATTTGTGGTCAACATTAGTGTTCGTGTTAGCAGTGTACTTTTTTATTCAATCATGTCGCTCTGCCCCCTAACCCCCAGCACCCTCCATCAACCCATCTACCTACCCTAACTCTTAGAACAACGTGGGTCAGATCTGGAAGAAGCCCATGCCGTCGGATGTTTTGTGGTGGGTGAAGTCATTTTTTCAATGATCAGCCCGTAACATGTGCTGCGTAGGTATACCCCTGGTTTGGATAACGGCCAGGAGTACCTGGAAATTATTAAGTGCGAAGCATGATGCATGTAATCACGCTTCATTTCATGGTTTAATTCAAACATAATTTCAACTCCCATCCTTCTTTCACAGTGCTAAAACACAAATACATGTTCTTAGGTGCCATTTCAAAAGGCACTTAGGAACATTTATGTGTGGGGTAAAAACTTCGAACTTACAAATGGTAAAAAGTTGCGTGAAAAACATAGCCGCGTCCACAGGGTCAAAACCGCCTAATATCAGGGCAGTTGATCGTATATGGGCAATTGGAGGGGATTGTGTGGCGTGGTTGGACCCATTCATGCCTCTCGCTGTTGTTCGCACCGCTACTGCACGGGCTCACGGCCACGTGCCGTCTGGAACAGATATTACCACTCCGCTCTGCTCAATTAGTGCGTGCAGGGTAAGTGTTCTTGTGTTCTGTGCGAAGGTGTCTGACACCGCTGGCCTCTCGCCTCTGTTGGCCTGCCTGTCAGTTGTCCTTTGTAAGCTTTGCTGCACTGCTCGTCCATGCGTCCCTATTCCGCTAAATACGCCTGAGCCAGGTCCAGTGCAGGTGGTATTGGCATTACTGCCCGTTACTTTACAATGCATTGTACTTCATTAGGATTAATTTGTTGTGACTTAAATTTCGTCTCCATGCGTTATTCTGTTATAGGTAATAGTAAATTTGTTTTGTTTGCATTCCTTGTGTTAGTTTCTTTGTTATTGATTCGCTATTATCACCATCACTCGTGACAAACGCCACGTGATGGGACGCCCCGAGGTCTCGGCTATGCCTGTTTTTGCGTATGACCAAGTCCGACGCCAATAGCCAAATCTCACAGCATGCCGTCGCAAACAGCCAACGGTACTCCTGAGTAGTGCTTGGTGAGAGAAACGCCGTACGGTCAGATGCTCCGTGTGAATATAAAATCGTGCTTTTTGTAGCTGCTGGTAAGCAAGACCCTAAACCATTCAACACGAATAAGAAGTCAATAAACGCCCAAAGGGCAAGACATTCTGAATGCAGCTGATCAGAGGAGACCACGGATCCCGCCGGAAGCCATCTAATTGTCCGTGATCCCAGCGTCGGTGTTCACATAATCCAAAATGGCAACATCCAGCCTTCATAACATCCAAAATGCGTCCTATTTGGTTCCCATTGATGGAGTTCATAACATCCAAACTTGTGAAGTTCAAAGTCATGACATCCAATGTTCATTACGTTCGCGACCAAAACGTCCAGTTAGTTTTGATTTCTGACGCTAGATGACACTACATTGCCATATTCGTTTCTTCTCCTAACACTTGATAGCACTACGATCTCATGTTTTCCTCTTTTGTCAACAGAGGGCTTAGTCAACCCGACCATGTTAGCTGGTTCAACCCACGTCCATGACGTAAGTAGTCAAACATGGCTAGCACAAATCACATACTGGATGATATCAACGCTGGATATTATGAACTTACGATGTTACGATTTTGTGGGCTGTGGAACAACCCACGATTACGAGCCTGAATATTGTGGGTTTCCTCTATCCAGGGCATTGGACCATTTTTGGAAGTTAGGTACGCTGGAAGATGCGACTTGAGGTGTTGCGACCAATGGGTATTATGAACTCTGGATGTTTCAATACGCATTCACCCTGCCACAGTCTTCAACGCAACAGTGTACATTTTGTAGAGTACAAACGTATATTACTCATTCCATTTCCTCAAGAATGGCTGACATGAGACATCGCAAAAGCCCTACAATGAGCATGAGTTCTCTGGATGATCAGTTCGACAGTCAAGCACATCCATTGCCCAAACAGCATTGTTTAGGTACCACTCACACATCACACACATGGCGTGATTAGTACGCTGTGCAGTGACGTCACTGGAGCGCCGTCCAACGGCCGGCTAAATGTCGGCAGTTGTCAATCACGGAGCATGACGACGGTCACATGAGAGTTCACAGCATTGTGCCCTCTCCCAAACACGCTTGAGCACTCTTTTTGTGACCTGCAGCGTAATTTGCGTCCGTAACAGCATGAGTCACACGAATACTGTAATTTCGCGATTCAATTTAGTGCTGCGTGTCTTCCCCCCCCCTCACCCCTCCATCACCACACAACCGCAGAAAAGCATATATGTTGCGCCTCGGAAAATTTACTGACCGCCATTGGTTTGTGGAGAGATGGCACATCAGCCCAGTGACACGTGGTACCAGTTCCAAGATAGGCGTGTTGTTTCATCCGACTAACATGGAAAATCGGCTGGCATCTGGCCCCAGCCTGACCATGATTTGCAGTGTGGTTTGACACTGTATGACACGTAACACTATCCGCGCCCCCGTCTCAAATAAGGCCGAAGACACAATTATACAATGAACTGGATTGAACCATCTTGGTTAGCGACTCCCGACCTCACAAAGCCACGCATGCTTGGTGAGAGCCGAGAATCCAAACCAGCATGGCAAACCTTGCGAAATGTCACTCAAAATCAGGTGTATTTGCCATCCATGATGTTAAGTCTTCTTGATAAGATGTTTGAAGAAGACGCCAAAAGTAACATCTAAATGTGGCCGCAATTTTCGCTACGTTAGATAGCTTGAGTACATCACTGCTAACTTTTAGAGTGATGCGTAGTAACTGCATTTACTTTCAGCAAGTTATTGAAATGTAATTTGGATATGGCTCCTAAATGTCAAGCAGTTTGTTTTCTCTTTTCGTCAATCCTTCACAAATTATACTCATTGCGTTATCTGGGTTGCTGATGAAAAGTGGTGCCTTTCAAAGGATCGTTTCGCAATGTGCACTGCATATATTTCGCGGTTTTCAATGCTAAAAAATGGTTCTTTGTTATTCATGCAAGGGGTATCGCCTCCGCATTCTTGTCCGTCGGTCATCCACCCACATATACAACTGCAGGTAAAGATGTTTTGCAACTGGTTTCTCTAAAAACAAGCAATACATTTACTACGTATACTGCTCAGATTAGGGTATAATTCACGCAATGTCGTGGCCTAACTCTTTCACGTGTATACTGAGCCTTACGATCCTGATTATTATCGCAGCATCGGCACCCGAACCCCAGAATTCAAGGATGCTCTTGCTCTTGACTTTACTTCAAAAACGTCCACCGGTGCCGTGGGTAGGATGGTCTAGATGTCGCTACCAGCAAGCTGCATGCTGCGTAGGAAAGACTCCAGGTATATAACCGCAGCGAATTCAAAACCTGAAAATGACAGATGCACGTTTAAATGCTTTGAGGCCCTCACTTAGCCTTAGAAAGCAAAAATATTTGACTTATTATACCACAGTTTACAGCTATTCTCGCAAAGACCTGCATGCTCGAAGCCAGAATCGTAAACGTCAAGGAGTAAAGTGATACAGGAGGTAGAACACCAAAGTGCGCTTTTCATAGCCCAGACTTGACGTGACTCAGTCCTAAGACGACAGCACTGTCAAGTCAATACGAACGCCAACGGAAGAGCCATCCCTGTCGGACGTGACCACCGGCCGACAGGTCCGCACACCCGTGCTCTCCCTGTCGGACGTGGTCACCGGCCGACAGGTCCGCACACCCGTGCTCTCCCTGTCGGACGTGGTCACCGGCCGACAGGTACTCACACCCGTGCTCTCCCTGTCGGACGTGACCACCGGCCGACAGGTCCGCACACCCGTGCTCTCCCTGTCGGACGTGACCACCGGCCGACAGGTCCGCACACCCGTGCTCTCCCTGTCAGACGTGGCCAACGGCCGACAGGTCCGCACACCCGTGCTCTCCCTGTCGGACGTGGTCACCGGCCGACAGGTCCGCACACCCGTGCTCTCCCTGTCGGAAGTGACCACCGGCCGACAGGTCCGCACACCCGTGCTCTCCCTGTCGGACGTGACCACCGGCCGACAGGTCCGCACACCCGTGCTCTCCCTGTCGGACGTGACCACCGGCCGACAGGTCCGCACACCCGTGCTCTCCCTGTCGGACGTGACCACCGGCCGACAGGTCCGCACACCCGTGCTCTCCCTGTCGGACGTGGCCAACGGTCGGCAGATCCGCTCACCAGTGCTCACCGCCGATGGTTTCGGCCGCGGCCGCGCCGACGCGCCGTCGACGCTATACAGAGCTCTCGTCGACGGGCACGGACCGTGGCGCCGTCCTAGCCTGTGTGCCGCCTGCCGGCGGGAGGCCCCAGGCGGGGTGAGGCGGCGGGCGCGCGGCGGGCGGCGGCGGCGGCGGGGGCACGCCCCGCAGCACACAGCTGTGTACCAGCGGCGCCAGTGGCAGTTGGTTGGTGCTCTGCACGCTGCACGTGCGGGGCCTCGCCAGCGTCGCGCTGGTGCGGACCGCGGACAGCTCGCAGCAGTCGGACGTGTTCAACGGCTGAAACGGCAGGCGATATCGTAGAGTCGCAGTCTCGCCAGACAGCGGCTAGTAAACTATGCTATGAGGCAGACTGTCAGTCATAATGCAAGAAACAAAGCTAAATTATTTATGATATTGTACGGGACAGGACAGTACACGCATAAAACGTTACACAACACATTTACCAAAAAACACCCAAGTTCTCAACGCAATGGGTCATTTGGAATAAAGCACCTTACAAGTTTCTCAGCGATATGGATCAACAAGAAAGCTTCCAGAGCACTCACGGCTCGTCTCATCAGGTCATATGGGCAGCGGGCATGCTGACAGCCCATCCCCTGCCGATCTCGATCTGCGCGCACGACGACGGGCTTCAAACTCACGCCATAGAGGTGCTGGTGGCGGGGCCCGGTTCGCGGCAGTGTGGACCTTCCCGACGACCCCGCGGCTCTCACGTCACGCGCATTATGCTGGATCGTGTGGCACGTGCCGGGCGGCACGAGCTCCAGCACGGGCAGCTCCTGCTCTGTGGGTGGGCACATGTGGCGGTAGCAGCAGGGTGGCTCCAGCTGGCGTACAGGACAGTTGACCAGCATGGCCTGCTCTGGCAAAGCACTGGTCACGACCTGCGTAACCCGACACATGTTTAAGTGTTTTAAGGACTTAACGGCGCTTTCCCAATGCCGTAGCTCGCAAGATCAGGAAAATAGAAGCATAGATGCACTAAGTCTCTCTGCTAATCCAGCTGACCTTGATAATTGCTATGCACTATGCTGCTATGTTCAGCGGCGCCAATCTAATGCAGTTGAACGCGATCTGTCCCATACCACTTTTTTAGGGTCTAGAATACTCACTTTCCGTGATCAAAGAATTGTGAGGTGCTCATCGAACAAGGATTAGAAAAACTGCAAGAGCTAAAATATGCGATAACAATAGTTTTGGGAGGGGCACAGTCCTAGCAGCAACGGAGTCGCCTTGCAATGGCTTCAAGCTGCCGGTCGGCTAGAATATAAGTGAAACAAAGGAGACAAAGAACACACGGAACAAAATATTATGACCAAATACAAGAGTGCCAATCGCGCGACAGCAACCAGCGTACATGTTATGAGCCGGCGAGCAAGTCATCAAACATAAAAAATTGACGAACGAGCGGCTGGGTTCTACATAGTCTTCATATTATGCACTAAAAATAACGAAATAAAACAAATAAAACAACGAAAACGTCCAGATTGGCTTGGATTATTCACGAATTTTCCTAACTACCAGCGTTGCCTAGATAGCACTGCCGCGCAGGAAGGTACTTTTCCACTAAGGATCTTGTGCCGGAAAACTATTGGCCGTTTGCGAGGAGGAAGTCATGCCAGCTTCTCCATCAGAGGAAGCTATATTTTAAATCCAATGGATGTCATAGATCTCTCCCCGGGGTCCGTCAAACTTTGGCCGCTCTGTCCGAAATCAATATCCAAGCCGTCTCCGGCAAATTGATCAAATATTTCCGGACATTAAGTTACTCTAATGTACCGTCATCCATCAGGTTGATATTGGACATGTGCTTCAGAATGTCTGAGCAGCCAACCCAACAGCTCCTGCTGCGCTTAGACTCCGGTGCAGCCAACGGTGGCAGGATATGCACCAAAGACTTCTTCCCGTCTCTTGCATCCCTCCCCGTATCTCATGATAGGACACGCTGTCTGCCGCGGCCCAATCAGTTCTCGACAGGACGGCGAGGTCGCGTCAATCACGTCCCACGGCACGTTCCACCAGCGCCAATCTAGCGTTCCTTCCCATCCTCGCTACACAGGGCAACTGTGGATCACTTTCTGCTCTCCTAAACAGAGCATGGATCCATCCCCGGAACGTAGCCGTGCGTGATGTCCGCTACCACCACAGCAGGCTCAATACCACTGGCCACCATAGCACACGGATCACCGAACGTTTGCCCGCGAGCGGCCGATTCCGCCCAGCCCCATTTGGCAATCAGCCGTTTGCGAAACGATAGGTAAACAATGCCAGAGGTCAGGTGAGGTCAGCAGAGATGCAAGCGTGGTATGTGGCGCGAATATGCCGCTTACATTTTATTATTTTATAGTACTGGCATATCCATCATATGTGCTGATCCTCTTTACGCTACTTTATCCGGTTCATGACCGGTTAAATACAGAATGTGGTCGGTCATGAATCAATGCATCACCAAAGTTCAGCCCACCGTCTATCCGCAACGCGGAGCGACACGCATGCCTGTAACCACGACCTACCCCGTCCCATCACCCCACCGGTGTCCGGCACCTCTCCGTCGCCAGCCCCGCTTCTCCCGCTCCGGCTCGTCTCACCATAGTAGGGCTGCACGCTGGCGGCGCGACTTCGGCCGGCGGGGGTCTGCCCGGCCGCCTTGTCGGTCGGGCGAGCGGCCGGCGGCGGCGGTCGCCCGGCAGCGCGGCGCCGCACCAGCACCAGCACCAGCACCAGCGCCAGCACCACCAGCACGCCGGAGCCAACGGCGATCAGCAGCAGCGTCAGTGGCGTCACGGCCAGCGGCGGCCCGGACCCGGCTGTGAGTGGACACAGTGAGACGTGAGGCCTTACACCGGAACAGCGGGTGAGCCGGCCCGGACCCGGCTGTGCGGCGTGAGTGGACGCGGTGAGACGTGAGGCCTTACACCGATACAGCGGGTGAGCCGACCCAGACCCGGCTGCGTAGTGTCCAGGGGTGCAGTGAGATGGAGATGCCGCAAGGAGAACACGCTAGATGCGGTGAGGCTGGAGAAACGGATAGAAAGAGGGATGAGGTCAGACAGCTGAAAACAGCATGTGTGCTAAATGTGAATACAGCACAATGAAGAACTTTTCACCATGCTACGAGAGAAGAAGTATCGATCGCTGCATAACCCAATAGCCACCTGAATTCAAAATCACCGGGCAGTGTCCGCCAGGGTGGTAACGCACCCTTCAGTGACCCGTCGATGACCCTCTCCGTCCGCCGTTCTGCCGCGTCCCTCGGTGGCTGCGGCTCCATCAGCATCGGCTTGCTGCGTCCCTTGGCGTTCACCGCGTATATCATAATCTGTTGACCAATAATCCTATGCGGTGAAACTGTAGACATTGCCAGGTGTGTGCAAATGCATAGATTTTCCAAATGCTGAATGACGAATGTGGCGAGAGCCGTGGAACATTCCAGTGGTGTCCATGATACATGGCTGCGAAGACATGCTGAGCTGAGAGTGGTCTTGGCGGTGGCTGCAATACATGACGGAGAGGTTACTGAAGTGAGGCTCGATGTGATACATGGCTGCGAAGACATGCTGAGCTGAGAGTGGGCTTGGTGGTGGCTGCAATACATGACGGAGAGGTTACTGAAGTGAGGCTTGGTGTGATACATGGCTGCGAAGACATGCTGAGCTGAGAGTGGGCTTGGTGGTGGCTGCAATATATGACAGAGAGGTTACTGAAGTGAGGCTCGATGTGATACATGGCTGCGAAGACATGCTGAGCTGAGAGTGGGCTTGGAGGTGGCTGCAATATATGACAGAGAGGTTACTGAAGTGAGGCTCGATGTGATACATGGCTGCGAAGACATGCTGAGCTGAGAGTGGGCTTGGCGGTGGCTGCAATATATGACAGAGAGGTTACTGAAGTGAGGCTTGATGTGATACATGGCTGCGAAGACGTGCTGAGCTGAGAGTGAGCTTGGTGTGGCTGCATTATATGACAGAGAGGTTTCTGAAGTGAGGCTTGATGTGTAAGCCGTGGGATATAAAATACAAAATAGAACAGAGCACAGCAGGTTCTCAGACCCATTGACACATGCAGGCTGTTCACGGGGGTCTAGTTTCTTATTTATCTGGGGGTCGGGGGATAAAGGGGTGGGTGTGTGGGTTCCAGCCTACACTCCGGGAGGAAGCTGGTTTCTATGGTAGTTTTTAGAGGTAGGTGACGACAACACTGCTCCACTTGGCTGGCCGGTCTCTGCACGTCCCACTGATCTATGTCTTTTTAATGTTATACGACACGAGGCACTTTGATACGTTCGTCGGTTTTAGGTTCACACCGTCAAAGCTGATCGTTTTTCGCGAGGCCGCAGTTTCGAAAAATATGGTTTTTATTTTTTCGCTTGCCGACGACATTTTCACCACGTCAGAAGCGAGCCACGCAGAAGATGAAACGCAAAAAACGCCCACGATCTCTCCTTCTGGCACGACGGCTCAGAGAAAGGGTTTTTCCCGGGAGCGGAAATAACAGCGCAACATTGCGTGAAGGGGAAGTCGTAATCTAATGCAACCTACACGCGAATCGCGCTTAAAAGAAAGCATGTCTGCCTTTGCACAGTCTTCAGCCGCGGGTGTGCCAGTTCTTTCCCATACTTACGTCTGAGAGCCTCCAACTGATCCGTGCCAGACTCCCTCGAGGCCAAGCCTCTCTATCGAACCTCTGCACGTCTCGGAGGCGGACGCCCCGCCGCCCCCAGACTCGCCGCGCTGCTGGCCCTGGCTGCTGACCTGGTAGAGCGCGTCACCGGGCGGTCGGTGCACGATGAAGCGCGGCGAGGCGGCCGTCACGTTGTAGTGAACCCGGCCGGCGGCGCCGCGCAGCTCCAGCACAAAGCGCTGCGGCAGGCCGCCGTCGCCGCCCGAGCGGCACTGCACCGTCAGCGAGCCGCTGCTGCTGTTGTGGGAGGTGCAGCTGGAGGGAGGCTCCGGCACGTCTGGGGAGCGGCACTGCACCGTCAGCGAGCCGCCGCTGCTGCTGTGGGAGGTACAGCTGGAGGGAGGCTCCGGCACGTCTGGAGAGCGGCACTGCACCGTCAGCGAGTCGCCGCTGCTGTTGTGGGAGGTGCAGCTGGAGGGAGGCTCCGGCACGTCTGGGGAGCGGCGGGGGCAGATGAGGGACGTCCCAGAAACGGGAGGTCGCGTCGGGGCACGGCAGGTCGGGGCGAAATAGGGGTTCTCCGCTTGTCAGAGGTCAAGTCAGGAATGCAGCAGTGTAGGCTGGGGTCGGACCATTTCCATGAGGCTGTTCTCGTCTTCTTGAAGTCCGGCCAAGAAAGGCCAGTGACTCGGTCGCTTCCCTTGCGCAAAGCAGCAGGTCACGCGAGCAAGGTTAGGCCAGCGATGGCGGGTAGTGAGTGGACTGCCGTGGGTCAGACCGAACCTGATCAGGCGGAATCCAGTCTTGTGCCGGGCGGCTTTGGGTTGCCAAGGTGATCTCATCGGGTGATCTCATCAGGAGTTAGGTAACGTCAGCTCAGATTACGCCCAACAGGGGAAAAGTTCTGTTGACTGATTTCCTTCTACAATTATTTCGGAGCTACTTTCCAACACTACTATTTCTGGCTGCGAAAGAGCATCCGTCCTTTAACTCTCTTCGCCTTTGATTGGGACGGTATCCTATCACCACTTCATCAGCGATCTGGCAATATCGTTGGCGGTGCTTGGCCAGCACGTTTCGATCGCTTCGAGGCTGGGAAACATGGCAAGGTGGTAGATAGTTTTGCACGGGACCTGTTGTCCTCGACGTCCTCTCGTCTAACACAGACCCGGAGTTCCAGACCGTCTGCACTCCGGTCAAAAGGCGAGTGTCGGAGGACGTTCGGCCGGCGGTGGATTGTTCCAAGTAGCCTCTACCGTATGTCCAGGCAGAGTGCGTGGCGAGCTGAGCGGGCTGAGCTTGCTGCAGCTCGAGGGCAATTCCCAGCCACCAGCTGGCATACGGCCAAAACATCGGGCACGTACTCGACAGATAACCGCGTAACGCGAACACGGAACAATGAACGACCGAACCGCTCTGCTCGTTACGTGGCGTGAACTTTGAATGCACGGATACGCGCGAACGGCCCCTGGCTGATGCGGCATTAACGTTTGGCTGGGATGCGGCAGGAAGCGGGTTAAAGATCACGAGGTCGATCTGCCGCCATGCGGCAACGCATGTCACATCTGTCACCATTTTATGGATGTAGCTCATTAACACCACACCGCTGTCGCCACCTAGACGCATACGACCTGTCATCAATCGTCTGGGACCTATAATGCCACTACACGGGTGGAGCGGTCAGCACAGTGCAGCCGAGACGAGACCGTCGTGTTCGATTCTCAACAAAACATAGCTAAACAACAAGCATCAAAAGCGCCCACGGCGCGAGCGGACATATCTGCCTCGCTGCAGACCGCCGCTGGTCTGGCCGTACTGGCGGGCACGATGTGGAAGACGCAAGGCTGGCGCTGGAGGCCGACGCGGTTCTGCGCCCAGCACAGCACCGTGCCGTAGTCGAGCTCCGAGCGGGGGACGTAGTCGGCCGTACTCCAGCTGCCGTTGACCCTGCAACGGCGGCAAGCGCTACAGTACACTCAACGAAGAACGGTGTGTTGCTGGTGCAGAAAGGCAGGTCTCAAGGGATGCTCATGTGCTGAGCTGAGTTCAAAACCGAAAAAGGCGATGCGGACCTTGTGTAACAGGCTGAAAGGGCAGTCTTTGTATAACAGAGCTCCATACATTTATCATGTTAGGATATTACTTCTGATAGGTGAAGTTTTTTCCAAGATCACAAACGGATTTTCGGTGCGCTGAAACGGTCGGATATGGAATTAATTAAATTATCTATGCACAACTCCACTGACCCTCGGTTACGGCTCCTAGTAAAGCACCTCACGGATCGCATTTTTAGGATCCATTCCAGTCCAGTCCGGATAGTCTAGATCCAATCCACCTCCCAATCTACTTTTCCCAACTTTTTCAGAATAATCCAATCCTGTCCGACTCACTAGAAGAATTTGTCCAATGAATTGGTGCCAATCTGCCTCCACGTAAAGTTTTTTTGGCAATTTTAAAAACAAATTTGGTTCATTTGAGAATCTTAATTTGCGTTGGTTTAAGTGACAAGTTTGGTAGTGTAGTGTTTGTTCAAGTAACAGGGGGGTTGCTTTCTGAAATCGCTTGGGGAGAGGGGGAGGTTCAGCCGAAAAGGTTGACCTCCCCTGCCCTCAAGTACACTCAATGTTAAAAATAAAAGACTTTGTAATGCTTTATAGATCCCAAGTTCTTTTTCAGCGGAGGAATGACCCTTCAAGTTAATGACAGCTGTCTTTTTGTGAAGAGCTTAGGATTTGGCGTATTTAACAGAAAAACGTCTTCGTAAACCGTAGTAAGTGACCACTGATGACAACCGCCGTAGTTGATTGCGTTGTGTCGCCACCACGGCCACGACTTTGCGACACATACATTTGCCACGGTTGGTGAAAATACGGATATTGCAGTTGATTGTCCTTCATCCCAATCCACGCACTATCATTTGCAAAAACAGAACTTTTGTAGACTGTATTAACTTGTGAAGAAATAGAATGGCAAAAACATAAGACACCGACAGAATACTATTTGGAAAAACATGCCATTATACCAATAGCGGTGTGTTAAGGTATCTTCTACTCCTAGTTTACCATAAATTAAAGGGAATGTTTCACACTTCCATGGGGTTTTGCACTGAAGTAGCCATCTGGAGTACCTTCTGATGCAGTTCACGGTCATGCCCTTTTAAAACCAAAAGCCATCTGGTTCCTCAGTTATGCGCCCACAAAAGTGCGAAAAGGCTTATTGGGAGACTACCTCAGTCACCTTGAGATTGATATCGTCACAGAAACGTCATAGGATTGGCGTTATATTACAGGTTGTTTTCTGCTTATGGTCAAAACAGCATGGCCGCTGATATATTCGCAAGAGCGATGATGCGGCACGTGTGATACAATCCGCGGAAAGTGATTGCCTGTTAGTGAATGTTTCGCTGCTGAATGTGTGTCGCGAACGGAAACGCGAGCACTTCCAGGTTGTGCGGCACTCGTCGCCAACCGGGCATTTTTCCAACGCCACTGTCTGCAAAAAAATACGGCACCGAAAAACGGCACCCTCCCGAATGTTATAAAAAAGAAGACGTGACGGCAAATCTGACTTCTTTCTCCCGCTCGAATTTTTTTCTTCTACTGACGTATTTATTACAGACAGGTCGGTTGGCGCTTTGGGCACCGGGGCAAAGAGCCTTGCACAGGTTTATGGGTTGGCAAGGCGTTATAAAATTGAGGAAATATTACAGTAATCACATATATATATATATATATATATATATATATATATATATATATATATATTACTGAATATTTAACACACATTGTTGGAAAACTCAAATCTTGAACAAGAAAACTGTGTCCTAAAAATATAACCTCTTGAGTTGTATTACCGTGAAACCCGTCGGGACTTTGTTTTGAAGGGAGCTCATAGTGAAATGCGGTGTTATCAAAAACGTGTGCGCAAATAGCGAAAAACCTGCAATTTCGATAGTACCATGGGTTGTGCAAGTATGGGATCACACTTATTTTACAAAAGAGTGTGAATCAGGGGCTTGAAATGGGTGTGATCACTGGTGGCGCGTGCCAGCGGTTCGGATTGATATTGATGTGATGGGAAGTGTGCGTGCGAGGTTTGTACTTCTGAAGGAGGACGCTGTTTTGGTACTCTTCAAATCTAATGACTCGCAATAAGATGGGATATATTGATACCTACCTCCGTCTTAAGGCCCGTGTTTGAACATGACAAGGTGGTGATGTCGGTAAACTGAAAGAAACACTATCGCCCATTCTGCAGGGCTGTTCGAAGGACATTTGCTACTTCATTATGATCTTGCCAACATTTTGAACGTATTGAGGTATTTCAGCATGTAGTTAACCCATTGTATGTCATTATATAAGCAATTTATTTGGGTAGTAAGGACTGTCCGCCACAGTTCATTAATGCACATGCTTGGCATAAGCTGGCATGATACAGCTTTGCAAAATTGTCCTTCAATTAAGACTTCTGAAAATATAGTGCTGTGTTGTTATGGATGACTGTCTTAACACATTTTGTATGCACGCAAGCAGTGCTCGTGAGTCATGATTGTCCTAGTCACTGTAACTTGTGTGAGATGCTGGGTGCTGAGAAGGGTGGAGGAGTATTGCTGTTGGTCTTCTTGGATAGCAATTACTAATCTTCTTATCATGAGCCTTGTGCGCACCGGTAGCTACATCACTTCGTTGCATTTCGCCCATCTAACCATAACTACATGCGCTTGTCTTGTCTCCAGCATTGTGCAAGGTCAGCAGGCTTGCTGTGTCATTCCACTGCATGCAACATTCCTTCTTATGCATGTGTTATGACCTGTGTGAACAATATTTTTGGGTGAAGCAACCTGATGGTTGAGCATGTTGCCTGGCTGTGGAAGCGGAAGAGGTGTTTGCATCCCTGTCACCTATGTTTTGTGGGTTCGCAAAACAGTCTGAGCAGGTGATGTCACTCATTGGTTGTGTACTTTGCTGGAAGTGATTTGTACATTGCATCATGTGTTTTTGGTCAGTCATATGTCAGATGCGAACTTACCACAACAATGCATGCTTGACCCATCTTTTCATGACATTTATTATGAAAGCAGCTGGGATTACAGTACAAACACCATATCATTGTTCCTTATGCTATGCCACAGTAAAGCACTCAGGTAGTGCCACGATGACACTGTTTATCCGTGCCATCACGCAATGTACCACATTGGTTGAGTACTTTGTGTCAAGCCTATGAGATAACAGCTCATAATTTATGAATGACGTAACAACCAATTTAACAACGTCAAAGGACTATTATCAGCGAGAATGTTGCTCACCGCAATGGTTACATCAGGTTTAACTAATAATTGCATAAATAATCCAGAGCCAGAAAAACATTCTCGGTAGCTCGACCTTGCTATCTTTACTATAGAAATAGCAATGCTTTGGCAATCAATTCATACCAATGTTACATATTTATTAATTTTTGCATGCAACTCCATTTTCCAGTCACAAAAAATAAAAAAGCAACTACTGCGGACATTATGTCAATATCATGACTGCAACACTGCAAGCAAGGATAAGTCGACAATACACTATTGACGTCCTTAACAGTCCTTGGCAGGTTTCGACAAGAGATTCATGACGCAAAATGACAGTTTTCACAGCATATCGCGTTTTGATATTAATAGTCTGCCCTAAAAGCTGGCGATCGCTACATTGCGTATGTCAGGCAGCCCACCACAGCTCCTGTTACGACCAGTACCAAGACAGAAAATCCACAAACAAGCCGTTCACTAATACGCCACCCAATACAGCACCGGCGACGAGAATGGCCGGTTGGCATCAGGGTTGTTGGCGTTGGTGGTTGGCGTTTCGTATGTTTCGAGGCATTCTTTAGGTCTGGTTGGGAGATGCTGCCAGGTATTGCTAGCGTCACAAACCATTCCATGACGGCACGAAGCAATGACGTAATGGGGCGCATTTTTACAAACTTTGAAATTTTGCTTCTTAGGGTCGTTTTTTACCTTGGAAGCTTACCAGTAGTTACAAGTAGGATTATCCCATCATATCTGATGCTTTTCAAATGTGGAGCATTCCCTTTAAGGTAAGAGTTCTGCATTTATTTGGTCCAGTATGCTCCCTTTGATGTATTTTGAGATAGTTAGGATATATAATAAATAAAAGGTAGGATAGGCTGGATATCATGTTATAAGTGTGTCATGAAGCACATCGCATACATTATCATGCATGATATACATGCAACATATCATATGTGCACAGCACATATCACTAATGCACACATGCTATGCATGACTGGTAGAGCACAACACAATAAGTACCTACCTAAAGCAAAGTATTTTGGGCTGGATGCAAAGAGCACCTCACTCTCGTCAAGCAGCTTACTGCCGGATGGAAAGTGATTGTTGGGCCCTGGTTGCAGAGAGCGGCACGCTCATTCTTTGAGACACATTAATTGGAGGAGCGGGGGGGGGGGGGGAGTATCTGTGAGGATGACAATCTTTATTCTAGCAGACACCCCGAAATTTATCAGTTTTATTACTGTATCAAATTTAAAGCCAACACCAAGCTCATAAATTCGGCTGGCTTAATAGGTATACAGAAACTATAATCTTCTCACGGAGTTCTCTTTTTTGTCCTGTTTTAACGTGTTCAAGTCTAATAAATTTAATATTTCCATTTTTTCTAACTTTCTTGAAAAAGACTTTGAATGTCCAAGCTCTGTAGTTGACTTTCCACCAGCAAATCATGCCCTGCCTAGTAGTCGGAATGTAATGTTTCCCGCTGGGGTTGTGTTTCCCGCTGGGGTTAAGCGGGATTGCCGGCAAGATCCGGAGATAAGGTAGTTATGACATGATACGCTAGGTTAGTAGATGATTAGACATTTTGTTGCCTGGGAATGAATGAGAGCTGTGATTTTCTATACCAGTTTAAACGAGTGTCGCTCATTCATATCACGTTGTCAATGCAACCCATTCATCAGAAAATTTGTTTGTGGAATATGTGGTTGAGTCATGCACTGTGTAGCATGTTTGTGTATGGTGTGGAACTGAAACTACTGTATTGTACTGGTTTGAAGATTGTGCTCTGAGTTGATATCGCCATTGAGCACTTTAGGGACCATTTAAAGCTGGCTTTTATTTGATTAGTTTGAAATCCGTTCAATCCGTGTGAACTGACAAATTTGAAAATATGTTCGGTCCTAATCCACATTCTGGTGAAAATTCCTGATCCGGTCGAGTCCGGCCTGCAGATGAATCCCCAGAATGCGCATTGCTCCAGCTTCTGAAGTGTTCTAGCCCCTAGGTCTTGCTGGCTTAAAGCGACAGATCACCAGACTGCATTTGAGCTGATAGAGTCCGGATCTTCGTAGGAGCTGATGGGGCCAGGACGGATATCTCCGAATAATGTCGTTCCTTATCTGAGCCAACAACAATGAGCCAACAAATCCACATTGTTGTGCATTCTTCGGGAACGGATAGCTGATGTAAATCGTGTTGGAAATAGCGAACGGGCAAGCCATAGAGCTTAATGCATGCAGTGCACCGCACAATTTCGATCTTTGGTCCAGAGCATGTGCACATGTGAGCATCCAGAGCATGTAATTCACGTGCATCCGTGACAATAACACGTCCCGATACTAAATCTAACATGAGATCGATTTTAATGCCACGCCTCAATCCCTCCGCAAAACTGTCCTCGGTTAGGTATGCCTGTTAGTATTGGTTTCATAGCCATTTTCAAAAATGACCAAAGGTTACAGCTCACCGTGGTCCAAGCATCGTCGTGGTGACTCTCGAAAAGCACAGGACAATAACTCTTGCTTGCAGAAGTGGCGTTCATGCCAGTGTAGAGACATTCTGGCACGTCTGATACGTAAACAAGCGGCTCTTCGAAGATGGAATGCCCATAAATTTGTTGGTTTAGGTCTTGACTGCAGGCGTGACCGTTCAGCCCATTGTGGCTTTTCACAGCAGAACTATTTTGGCTGCTATCATCTCATGTATATGTTGCGAATTTGACAAAGGTTCTTATTCTCTTCTATAAACGTCAGTAAGACGGTCCAGTAAGACGGTCCAGTAAGACGGTCATCCTTCCAACCGCCGTGAGCCTCGCATCCGGACCACGTCTCCCATTGGTGGAGACAAACGCGGGGGCGGGGTCAGCACGTTTGGTGTCTTAAATTGCATGCTTGATCGCATGATCCTTCTTGGAAGAGGGATCATGCCATGCTGCTTTATTAGATCAACTGAGCTGTCAACGGCTCTACATGGTGCAGTTAACACGAGGTTACATGGTGCGGTCAACACGAAACTACATGGTGCAGTCAACACGAGCTCCAGACAGGCTCCGGACGAGATCTGGACAATCTCCGCGCATTGCAGCGCCGCATGCCGTCTAGCGGCACAGTATACCCAGCCAGGCGGGGTTTCCATCTTATTGGACGCCAGTCGCCTTCCTCCATGTTTTAATCCCCTTCCCGAAAGCACGGGATCTTTCTGGATAGCTTTCTGAGCAGCCCTAGCAACGTCGCGCCACGTGCAACACCAGAGGAGAGCATTTTCATTAGCAGGTTGGCGATATTACGCCGTGCTTCCACAATGTTAGCTCTGGCTCCAGCCTCCCCGGCGCCTATGCGGTCCGGGGCAGGCAGGAGGCAGGAGCACCTGCACGGGAGCATTTCTGGGTACCCCCGCTCCGGCGAAGGCAGGGGGCAGGAGCACCGATACCGGAGCATTTCTGAGTCTCCCTCCCCCCTCCCCCGCTCCTACAAATGGAGGATCTCAGACATGCAGGTCCATGCAGGCAATAAGGTATGGTCGCCGCCCAAATTGGCCAACGCGACGTCACGTAAGCGATTTACGATTGAAGACAGCTGTCGAACGCTGCCCGTACCCGCTGCATTACAGTCGGATTTGACGGTTCAAAATGACAATCGCAAGGCATCGCAGCCAGACCACACCTAGCAACAGTCTCACCGACCGTTTGACGCGCGTGTGACGCCTCTTTTATCAGATGATCATCGCTCGGTACACTGTGCTCGACAATCGCACGGCATCACGGCCAGTCCAAAGCTAGCAGCAGTCTCACCGACCGTTTGACGCGTTTGCGACGGCTCTTTTCTCAGATGATCATCGCTCGGTACACTGTGCTCGAATCAGCAGGTACCTGGTGAGCTGTGGGCTGCCACACACGCAGTGGCTGTCCCCTAGCGGGGCTCTTCAGTAGGTGGCGAGGATGCTCACAGGCAGGTTTTCGGGTTCGGATTCGGTCATGATGAAATGATTCAGCGTTGCGTTCAACAGCCAATCTACCGTCCGACTTCATCACGGTGAAAGGCATTCGCTAGTCCTACATTAAGCAGTCTCGAGAGGTTCAGTGAAGACGTGGAATACACGCATGGATCAAATCGAGTCCAGAGCATTGTCAAAGGGATGTGCAAGGTCGTGGCCAAGTTGCGGCTTAATGTAATCGCGCTCTGACCATGCTCTCACATATTGCGTTGCCCTCAGGATTTCTGCAGCGCTTTCCGTTACTGTAATTGGTTGGAAAGTTAAGTAATTAACGCAGTTTAAACAGGAACAAACAAGACGAAAACATTTTGAAAGCTGCCAGGATGCATGCATTTCTGCGAGCCATTTACGTCCTATGCTTTTATATAAGTTATAAACAGAAGAATCGAGTGACGGCGGAACCATGGAAAAAAGATGAACTGAAAATGGTTAGCATTTAAAAATAACGGAAAAGGCCATATGGCCATATGGCCATATGGCTTCGCTTTTCTCTTACCCTGTCAGGAGGGGCAGGTAACGTGGGGAATCGAACCCAGCACATCTGCTTTCACAGACGCTCAGCTCAATTAATACACTATCGGTGCCCAAATCAGGTTCTGCTTACACTCTCACCTAGCTACTATTTTCGTTCTGGAATCTCTCTAGCTTTGGTTGCACTTTCATCGTGAATTTGAACACCCAAAAATCGCATCCTTATCACAATTCTTACGCAGTAATTTATATATATATAGAAATAGATATTTATATTATATATATATATATATATATATATATATATATATACATCGAAGATATCTATGCGAGGCTCTGTTTCAAGAAAATGATAGGACATCTGACACATCTGAAAATGACATCTGACATCTATGACACTTTTTGGCACCACGTCTCTTCTGCAGACAAGCCAGCAAACTTGCAGTTTAGCACGCATTTCGGCAGTTGCTCCTGCGCTGGCGCCACTCACGCGAACTGGTGTGTAGGCAGGTAGGAGATCTCGCCGGTGTTGTTGAAGGCCCAGCGAAAGGTCAGCGGGCCGGGCAGCGCCTCCACGTGGCAGGGCACGTGCACGTGCTCCATCAGGGCAGCGCCGAACACGGCCTTCTGGTGGGCCCGGCAGCGAGGCGCGTCTGCAAACGAGCGGCGTCAGGGGCGGCGGTAGCGCGAGAAATGCAAGGCCTGCAACACACTCAGTCGGGGAAAAGCACGCTGCAGTCGACTTATGCGCTTACCTGAGACGTTTGTTGCTTCCTGTTTTTAGAAGCGGGCGAAGAAATCTAGCGAGGGGCATGCTATGAATACTCTGCAAAACCGTCAGCTTCTAGGGTTCAGCCAATTTATTTGGATACGGAAGACGCTCAGATGAGACTTTTAAGCCCGCCAGAAGCGACGAAAATAGTGCAAAGTCCGCTTCGAGCTTTACCTTGCCTGATCACTGTCTTCCGTATTCTGCAGTCCTACTGCATGAGCCGATAAAGCGAGATCATCGCTCGGGTACATTTATTCACTTCGACTGCTAGCTTTCTTTAAAAACCCTCAGAGACAAAGGTATCCTATATACGACATTAATATTGCTTCTAAACACGATGAGACACTCTTAATGAACACTGAATTAGTCGCAAATGAACCGAAGAGTCCGATAACGCAGCGACAGAGGAAACAGCAGGCACATGTAGTCTCAACCGTTGGCAATAGCTATGCCTTCCGGAAACGCTCCACCTCACTGCAGAACACCTTTGTAATGTCACGTTTGCTCCCACGAATTGCTTTCTCGCGTAGGTACCAGGATTGCCAGAGTAGGCCTTCACCCTTCATCCGCTGAAGCGCCGCTTCCCGCGCGAGCTGAGCCCCCTTTGTTGTGCGAATACAGTCCCATTCGGACCGCGAACAGTTGTAAATAGCGCCTGGGCTCCGAGCGAGCCGGCCGTTTTTCAGCGCCAGACCCCGGAGCCCGCCCCGGCGGGGGACGGGCAGCGGCCAGCGGTGTACGATGCTACCCCGCCGTCGCGCGGAACCGCCGCCCCGTGAGGCGGGGCCAGCAGCGGGGCCGGCGACAAGGGATGGGCGAGCGAGGCCAGGTGTGCTGGTGCAATACGTGGCCAAACTGGCCACCTAATGTTGCTACGTGTGGCCAACATATCGGTGCTTGGCAGCATTTGGAAAAACAAACTGACTGTTCCTTTTTTTTTAGTTACTGCAGCCTTCAACACATGTCCATTGAGACGTGAATGCTTTACGCGTCACTACGCTTGACATGCCATTTTTTGCAAAATAGTATGAGAGAAATTATACCAAGCGAAATTGTTCTCAATACTGAAGAGACGGTTGTCGTCATTTCAGTTCACAGCCGCTGCCCGTCGCCCCGCACGGACGCGCGTGAGGAAACAGTCTGTTGGCCGTTCAGCGGTGCTATAAGCCGTGCGTTCATTCTGACCCATTCTGGTCCAGTCACATCAAATCACCGATTCAATGTGATTCAAAATGTCATCTCGAGAGATGTCAAAGATGGCAAAGGCCTTCCTGGCATAAACATGCGATGAGTATGTGCCCTGAAAATTTTCCCTCAATTGCAGGCAGAGAAACACTAAGCCAAGGCTTTGCGTATCACAAAGGAACACCTTGTTGATAAGATTGGAAAGATAAAGATTGCCCTATCGGGTAAGATGCGGCACATTTTTTCGAAGGGGCATCACAGCATGCTTTCACAAATGTACAATGCCTTCGAGGCGCGGGTAACGTCCGTTTGTATTACAACGGTAATTGCTAGAATACCATCAAACTTTTGTGCAGCAGAAGTAGGAGACACTCCTGATATTTTGCTCAGTTCCCCTGCCCAGACTATGTCATAAAAGACGTGTCAAAGTGTAGATTTCTGTTAAAGAGGGAGTTACTGAACGTGAATTACGGGTCTAAGGCCGAAGTATCTGGTCAGAAAGGCCAAATGTTAAACATTCACAACACGCTTTTATGACGTTGACTGGGTCCCGTCTATGCACAGGTCTTGGCAGCTCTTATAGGTATATGAGCATATCATCAGCGAAACTGTCTCATCTGGAACATAGCTCTCGTTCATCTCGCTCAGCAAGTCCTCGAACGAAGCGTACGCTCCGGTTCGTTTGCTTTGTTTGGTTTTATTTCTTGCTTTGTTTCGTGTCCGCTTGTTCGCTCCTGACACCTGCATGCAGCACTGCATTAACGGGAGGCGATACTACGAGCCGTCTCTGCGCTATCTGCATTCGTAAGTAATCCAGGACTTCCATAATAACATCATTCGTGTAAAGAAGGCCATGGGTGTGCCACATCCTGGCAAAATCCCTGAGCACATTCTAACACAGACCTAATCTTGGTTTGCATTAATGCGAATAAAAATGTTCGAGCCATACGCCTCTTTCCGTGACCACGGAAAATGTCTTCGCACACAGTTGTCAGTGAGCGCTAAATATTTTCTACCTACATTAAACAAATATGAAGCGATGGGGTGAGCTCCCAAAGATGTGCCCTTTCACTAACCCCGACCTCCCCCGCCCTCCCCCCCCCATCTTCCCCTACCTGCCTGGGTATTCTGCCAGAATTCTGAAATCAATTTTTTTTGCCTTCCTTCCGACGGGATTAATGTTTAATTCTAACGAGACATACGGGCATCATGACCCGCCCAGTGCCTAAGTCTGAGCGCATCTCTGGTGTCCTCTCGAGCTACAATGTCGTTCGACGCCTCTTAAACACACATAACACCACTTGACACCACTTAACACTGATTGCAGCCACTGTTTCGCAAGGAAGCCCGTGATCAACCTGAAAACGCATGATAAATAGATTGCCAACCGACGTCTTTTCACACGGGACTTTGGCCGCGTGTTCGAGGGTTAGATCGCGTCCTGCAAAATGGTTTGATATGAGTACCCGTGCAATGGCGAGCCCGGCGGGCTTGGCATAACCTGGGACAGCGGAGTTTGATATTGGCTCAACCCTACGCCGTCGTAATGGGCAATCTTAGTCAACCATCGCGCCTTGTGGACCGCTATTTTCAATCTGCGAGGAGCGGATTGAGGTTGGATTCCGACATTGCCTGCCACACCGCCGTCTATCCTCTCAGCGCCATTTCCTGAGTGGCAGGCAATTCAAGCGGACGACGATGGCTGCATTCGCGAGTCGAGTGCCATGACCACCAGCGTTCGCCGACAGTTCTCGACAGAATCCTGCACCGGCACACTCATTCCATCTTTTCCGGAATTCGGGTCGTCGCATCTTGGAGGAGGCGGTTCCTGAGCTGCGTCGCCGGTAAATCCGCATTGGACACCACGGCGGGTGCGTTCTGCACGGTCTGCGAGAAGCTGATCCGCAATCATATTTTCTTTCCGGGCTCCAACTTACCGCAGCCTGGCGCCGCAGAGTGGTATGATTACTTCAACTTAACACGACACTCGATACCAAACCGCGCACGCGGGTCGAGTGCATTCTTCCCGCTGATTGGGAGCCAAATGCCATCAGCGGCACAACACTCGAGCTTGATTTTAATTCAGGCACCGCGTTCGAGCTTTCGCTGAATGGCCAACCGTAGATTGGTCCCACTACGGCCGTCGGTAGGCTGGAATTCGGACCAGCATCGCAAAACGGCCGAAGAAACCGGGGACGTGGCTGAGCGAGACAGGGAAGCGGCCACCAGACCTTGGCGACGCTGTTATGAAATCAAAGGAAAAAGATGAAAGTGGATGCAAGCATTGATGGGTAAAGTTCTGAAATCCATTTTACGGGTTGTACACACCGCAAATAATGGATGTTAAATTTATAGGTTAAGCTAAAGCCAGAGCCAGACCCGCAGCCACAGCCGCAGCCACAGCCACAGCCGCAGCCACAGCACAGCCACAGCCACAGCCACAGCTACAGCCACAGCAACAGCCACAGGCCAGTCTTTCAGCCGCAGGCCAGCCCCGAAGATCGATGCCAATACCTCGATGTCAGAACTTAATGACCGGAATGGACCAATGATCCGATGCGAAGATAAGTTATCTTTCTGCTCATTCGCGTTTATTTTTCTCGTCGAATGACGGTAAAAGAGTGATCACAGTAAAATAGCATGACAGGAGAGTCAGTCCCTTGGAGAAATGAGTACCTACTTGGGCAATATATTAACAAAAAAATTGCAACAGGCTTAATAAAACAGCTGTTTCCCATGTGGATTTAATTGGAATGTAAACACCCCTTTCTAAAATCCGTGTGAAAACACAGCAACGTTTTTCACCGATACCAAACGCATCACAAATAATAACTGAGTCGTAGCAAACAGCACACGCCGCTGCAAAGCAGCCATCGGCGGACGCAGCGTCACCCGAGTCCCCGGAGCAGAGATACAGCGTCACCCGAGTCCCCGGAGCAGAGATATAGCGTCACCCGAGTCCCCGCAGCAGAGATACAGCGTCACCCGAGTCCCCGGAGCAGAGATATAGCGTCACCCGAGTCCCCGGAGCAGAGATACAGCGTCACCCGAGTCCCCGGAGCAGAGATATAGCGTCACCTGAGTCCCCGGAGCAGAGATACAGCGTCACCCGAGTCCCCGGAGCAGAGATACAGCGTCACCCGAGTCCCCGGAGAATAGGAAGGACAAGTTGTTCTTCAGCACCCCCTCCGGCTCGGACGGAGCGGAGTGCACCCTATCGGCACGGCGGCGCCGGCGGGCTCGCCCCGCGCAGCGCCGAGCCCAACAGAGCCGGCCACCAGCTCAGGATGCGTGGACGCTCGCCCCGCCCGGACAGCTGCACCGTACCGGACCGGGCCAGACCGGACCGGACCGGACCGGACCGGACCGGACCGGACCGGGCCAGACCGGACCGGGCCGGGTCGGACCGAACTGGACAGGACCGGGCCAGACCGGACCGAACTGGACCGTTCCGACCTCACTGGACCGGATCGGACCGGATTGGACCGAACTGGACCGAATCGGATGCTCGCCTCGTCCGGACAACAGCACCGGACCGAACCGGACCGAACTGGACCGGATCTGGCCGGAACGAACCAAACCGGAGCAGGTCAGTGAGATGCTAACGCTGCGACCAGTGGGGGGGGGGGGGGGGGGGGGGCGAAGGGGAGCACCAGATGGCGTGTCGCGTTTTCTGATTGGTTGGCGAGCTTGCGTGGCTCGCTGTGCTTTGATCTATGTCATAATATAACGCTGCTAACATGATGGGGGCCAAGCGAAGCGTTCGCGTCACACCATTGTAACTGCCTGCAAGGCTGGTGAATCACACGTTTGAAGACGTCAGCTGCTACGGAAAGGCATGCAGGTGTTCTTTAGAATAAGCCGAAGGCAATGCGTGCACCTACATCGAGTTTCCCTAAGGACCTGTCCAAATTCTGGTAAACAACGCACGCCGCGGCTCACGCCAGGCGTCTAATAACAATGGGACGCGGTATACTGAGTAACTTTTCTCATCAACGCAACCTGGGAAGTGGGTTATTGTAGGTGGCGCATCCCTGAACACGGCGCAGCCAGCGGGTGCCACTCCCCGACGTCCGAGGCAGCAACAACTCTCGCGGGACAGCGAGCAAAAACACGTCCGGCCGGCGGCGCGACAGCGCCCCGGGCGGAAACAAACGGGCTTCATTCGACGGCAGGCCGCTGGGAGCAGCGGCCGCGGCGGACGCCGCGGCCTGACGGAGGAGAGAGCTGCGGGCGGGGCTGCGCACCGTTTGTCATCGAGAGGCGACCGCACCAGAGCGAGGTTACGTTGTTCGACGTCTGGTGCGTTAGACCAGGATGCGATCAGAAGCCAGGTTTGCTGATAGGGTGTTGACCGGGCTGGGTTGAGTAAAAACTTTCGTCATTTTAGTATGGTAATTACATCAGCGGAAGGGCACTACTGGGAAAGGACGCATAATGAGCCAGGTAGAGGCGTACACGGCTCAACAATTGTTGTGGGACTTTTCAAAGACTTGATCCAGGCCCTTTGAATGGGTGGATTTCTGGGATTGTGCTTATGTTAATCAGTGCTTGTTGTGTGAGCCCTGACCTCTACCGTCCTACCGCGCAATTTCAGGCAGCGGCAGAATTTAGTGGCGAAGGTTTTAGCGGCCTAGTTCAGGTCATACAGGGTCAAGCTGGGTTTAATGCATCAAATAAACAGCTAATTACAGGGATAATCGTTATCCCTTTATCGCCTTATTTCTCTATCTCAGATGACATGTTCCGACTATTGATAAGACTGCTACGCAGCATCTTTCGCTTCCTTGTCATAACATGCTTATTTTTCCAGATCACGGGTTGGGGGCCATGCACGCCAGATCTATCATACGCAGGCTGGTCTGACATGTTACAGCTGCCTCACCGGCTGATGGCTGCTAAGCAGCAATCCATCAGCCAGAATCATGTACCAGCTCTGGTACACGATTCTACCGGCGCAGGCTTCTACCGGTACATGACGCAATAGTACAACAGCTGAGTGATATCGCTTTTCCCACGACCACCACGCGTAGTTTTGCACATACTAAACCAATTTGCTAACTTCAGGCCGTAGCCAACCTCATCTGACACATGAAGCGGTTCTTGGCCTGAGGTCCAGCGATTCTGTTCTGCTGCGGTGGTATGTGGGCTATGTGATGCCGTCGTGCACTTGGCTCTACCTCGCACAGTTCTCGAATTAACGCAGAAAAGGCAGAGGGATAAAACAGAGGCTTGTGACGTCCTCAGCCCAGCAAAACTAAACTAAAAAGCCTGTGTCCCTGTCCATCTCCACAACGCCCACTGAGTCCTTTCCCCACGTAACGGGTGAACCAGCACATGCACGCAGTGGGGCCCCATTCTCTTTTGCACAACTCTCGACCCCGCACGCACCGCTCGTCGTCTTTTACCGCCACGTCACCTGACCAGAGCTCGGCACCACCGGTGCGTATCAGAGCTCCCGTCGGCGCAGAGGACTAGCCCAGCGCTCCACCCATCCCTAACGGGAGGCCGCGCAGTCCTGGCAGAGGGGGGGGGGGGGGGGCGTCTGTGGCGTAGGGCAATCAGCCGCCGCACCCATTTGTCATCTGAAATCGCGCCCGCAATCCTGGGGCGGCGACTAGGCGGCTACCTGCGGCGGGCCGTCTCGGAAGGCGCACCTGAGCCGCGGCAACCACGCGGAAACGGATATTCCGCCAGCTGCGGCCCGCGACAACAGCTCAGCCGCTGAAAAATGGCCCAATTTTCACGGCGAGGAATGGTCGTATCGATCAGGCGCGCGGCGTACCCCAGCCGTGTCGGAGCACAGTGATGCCGGTGGACCGGTGGTGTACCTCAGTCCTGTTGGAGCACAGAAGTGCCGGTGGTGTACCTCAGCCGTGTCGGAGCACAGAAGTGCCGGTGGTGTACTTCAGCCGTGTCGGTGCACAGTGGTGCCGGTGGCGTACCTCAGCCGTGTCGGAGCGCACTGGTGCTGGTGGTTTACCTCAGCCATGTCTGAGTACAGTGGTGCCGGTGGTGTACCTCAGCCGTGTCGGAGCGCAGTGGTGCCGGTGGCGTACCTCAGCCGTGTCGGAGCACAGAGGTGCCGGTGGCGTACCTCAGCCGTGTCGGAGCACAGTGGTGCCGGTGGCGTACCTCAGCCGTGTCGGAGCACAGAGGTGCCGGTGGCGTACCTCAGCCGTGTCGGAGTACAGTGGTGCCGGTGGTGTACCTCAGCTGTGGGGGTGCACAGTGGTGCCGGTGGTGTACCTCAGTTGTGTCGGAGCACAGAGGTACCAGCGGTGTACCTCAGCCGTGTCGGAGCACAGTGGTGCCGGTGGCGTACCTCAGCCGTGTCAGAGCACAGTGGTGCCGGTGGTGTACCTCAGTCGTGCCGGAGCACAGTGGTGCCGGTGGTGTACAGGGCCTCACTGAAGCGACGGAGCCGTGACCCAGCGTCTTTAATGGGCTGCTTAAAGTGAGACCGGGCAATCCCTCCCCAGAGCCCAAATTCCCCCGGAAATCGCCGCATGATTCTCGACATCAACACGTCTGGTGCATGCTTAGGGCTTCTTGTCGGACGTTAAGGTGAGATACCTCTTCACGATCCAGGACATATCCTGCATCCGGTATCTCTCATGTGTTATCACCAAACAACATGACCGGTCAGCATCTGAAATGCATGAACACTTCAACAAATCCAACGCAATCATGTGCTCCAGATGCAATTTTCATCGCCAATTTTGAATTCCATCGATTTTTCGGTTATTCGTCCATAGCTATCTCCATTCCTCTGTCCCCATTGGTATTCCTTCATGCACCCCTTCAGTCTCATTCTCCCTCACTTGCGGACCCTGCCCGTCCCTCATACTCGCCTTCCCTTCTCCACTCCCCTCACGCCCACCCGTCTCTGCCCGCACCCGCTCGCCACAGTCCTCTTACACTGCACGCGCAGAAGGAGACCGTCGCTGTCACCCTGGCCCTCGACATTAGCGGCGGGAGCACGTGTACACGCCTCCACTCTCCCTGGCCACCGACGCCTGCAGCACCAGAGTCTGGTTTGATGACGATCACGCCCGACGATTGGCTCAGGTCCACTGGGCGACCCTGCAGCAACCACGGCAACCAGCCGGTCACGGGGTGGGCACGTGCAGCTTGTGACATTCAGACACGCTCAACCACTCAAGTCACATAAATGCTCGTTTCAGCGGTCGACACTTACATTATGTTTTATTTCTGCGCGGACGTGTGTTACTCAATATAATCTCATCAACCATTCCAAAAAAGAAATGTATCACAGAACTAGCAAGTTGGTTGCGAAAAGATATGAAGATCTTCATTCAGACAAACTCAGCTAGAAAGCGAAGTATTCTACGGCCACTGGAACGAATGTGATATTGCATTTAGCGGAGGTGCCACGTCGCACCTCCGGGACATAAGGACTGCTTCCTCCCGCGCTGCCCAAGGGGCCGCCCACTGCTTAGCCAATAAAGAAATGGTCCGTTTCGTGCTACTCGCGATTGGTTCCATTATGCTGTTTACTTTTACAAGAGATTGGCCTTTTACAAGCGCATATCTGAGATTGGCTTTTCCAAGCGCAAATCTGAGATTGGCTTTTCCAAGCGCAAATCTGCTAGTGCCAAACAGGAGCTGTTCAGAAGAGCAGGCCACGCTGTGACGGTCGCTGGCGCTAGTTACGACGGAACGTGTCCATTATTCGTCTCAGAAATGATCAATCAGCCTTCGAGTTTCGTCTACATTGCTGTTTAGAATACGTGATATTAGGTGTAGATGTGAGCAACATGCGTAACACGAGTTTGTGCGTAAACTGATAAAGATCATGCCTTAACGTTGGACGTGCCAATAATAGCATATAACTTGCATGTACACAGACTACCGTGGTGCTATTCTCAAACAAATTTTAAGGAAGGAGAGCGTAGACGGAGCCTCAACCGAAAAAGAAACAGTAAATTATATCTTGTTACTTGGCGTGCCAGAACATAATCAGACATGCCATGCACATCGCATTGGAGAACAATCTCTCAACACATCTAATACGCAGCTGCTCTAAGCCCTCTCCCGTTTGAAAACGGCGCGACGTCACTTCTCCCCCCCCCCCCCAAATACCCGCACGGATACCCAGGCACATTGGAGCACAACTGCAAGCAAACAGACCCACCCCGGTCCCGACAGCGGACAGTCTCGAAACCACGCTTCAGGACTCCCGAGGGCACGGCGGACATACGGCCGGGGAGGCGCCCCCCCCCCCCCACACACACACTGACATTGATTCTCCACTCGATGCCGTAGATGGGCGGCTGGGCATCGACGTGGCATTCAAAGTAGACGTCATCGCCCTCCTCGATGTCCGACAGCTGCAGCGTGCGGCCCACGGTGATCCTCAGGCGCGGCCGGTCTGAAAACATCCACTTCATCACGTGCACCAGACGTCCACACCATCACCGGGCCTGGCAAACGTCCACACTATCACACCGCGTCCGGAAAACATCCACACCATCACCGGGTCTGGCAAACATCCACACCATCACCGCGTCCGGAAAACATCCACACCATCACCGGGTCCGGCAACATCCACACCACATCGCCGGGTCCAGCAAACGCCCACACCGTCACCGGATCCGGCAAACGTCCACACCATCACCGCGTCCGAAACATCCACACCATCACCGGGTCCGGGAAATGTCCACGCCATTACCTGATCCGGCAACGTTCACGCTGTCACTGGGTCAGGCACGCGTCCGCACCATCACCGCGGCGGCAACGTCCACGCCATTACCTGATCCGGCAAACGTTCACGCCATCACTGGGTCAGGCACGCGTCCGCACCATCACCGCGGCCGGCAAACGTCCACGCCATTACCTGATCCGGCAAACGTTCACGCCATCACTGGGTCAGGCACCGTCAACCGCGTCAGGTAAAAGTCCACGCCATCACCGGGTCCGGCAAAACGCCCACACCATTAACGGGTTCACCAGACGCCCACACCACCACCGAGTACACCAGACGTGCACGACATCACCGGGTCCACCAAATGTCCACATCCTCACCAGGTGCAGCAAATGTCCACACTATCACCGGTTTCAACAAACGTCCTCAGGTGTCTGGGTGGTGGAGAAAATTGAAATAGTTAGGGGTGCTTTGGCATTTTTAAGCGTGCTAAGGTTTCGCCTTAGCAAGCTTAAAAATCTGGCATCAAGAGGCAACAGACGTGGAGAGGTAAATTGGACGGCGCATTGACATGTAGTTGAGGCGGGGAAACGTGAACTCGGTCAGTCATTTGAGTAATCGAATCACACAAAGAT
>NW_023596420.1:11257071-11275792 GCF_011947565.3 Pollicipes pollicipes
TCCGTTTATTTGCCTTGTGGATAACGGCACCGCGCTCGTAAACGAATTATTTGCAAATGCATAGTTAAAGTTGAAAACACAGCGGCTCAAGAAGGACAAAGGAAGTTGGGTGCTGTTTTGAAAGCGTGACGGGAGTTTGTCCACTGGCCACCGTTTTTTTCCGAAACTAATTATTTTGCTGCACAAGGTGCATCCCAAGGAATTTGGAAACCTCTATTGAGCGCATGATGACTTAGCAAAATATAATCGTTCGTAGCGTACTTTAAAACGGCTAATTAAGTCGTCAGCAAAATTATCTAGATCATCAGTGACAGTAAAAACCGTTCAGCAGCCGCAGTATACAATTCCCAGGAAAAGGCTCTCCCCCGCTGAGAAGCTTCTACCAAGCACAAAACAACTTCCTTGTCTCCTTTTGCTGCCTGGAACAAGATAAATTGACGGCCGTTTTTTAAGAAATCGTGCTTACCAAAGCCAGATATGAACGATCTGACGATTTTAATTTGCTTGGCCTTGATCACCGCATGGCCAATGGAATGACAGGATTTCAATAACGTGATTTTCACATACCCAGAACAGGATGAAATTCTGGGGTCACATGATATACTTTGCAGCTGTACCGACCACATTGCTGGTAGAGAACAGATGAATTGTGGACGCAGTTGTTGAAATTCGTTATGAAGCACGACGCGGATAGGTCAAATTTATGCGTTTTAATCACGGCTTATCTGTCATGCATATGCGCGCACACCGTCTTTTTACGAACCGTCCTATAAGTTGCGTCCTACTTGCGTAGTTTAGCTCACCGTTTCATTTCCATTCGTGGGCGTACTTGCCATATATGTGAAAGCAAAGCGGAGCAATTCTTTGAAGGGAACGCCTCGGCAAAGTCACCAGCCCCGGCGAAACATGTCTCAGTTGCAATTAGGTCAATGAGCATAACTGTTCGAACATTCAAGGGGGAGGGGGTGAATGCAGGGCGAAACATTGATCGCAACGACTTAGTTGTATAAAGCGCATGGTGCAGGACAAACAAGGATGTAAATCTGCTTGTTCTTTTCGCGTCATCATCAACTGACATGAGGAAATGATCAGTGACATAACTTGCTCTTAACGACAACTTTTGAATTGATGATATACTGCTGCATACCATGGCGTTGAAATATAATTTGCCACCTCATCGACGCCATTTGGGATGGGTGACTGGCACGTAACATTCCTACAATGTTCCAGAGTCCCGGTTGGTTTCAATCTCGCGGTCACAGCTCCCAAGGCAGGGGTCGATCGTGCCCGGTTATGTCAGGAAGAGGTCCCTTCAATATCTCTGTTTTTACTCGGAGCGGCGATTCAGCGGTTTCCAATTGGATATCGGCTTAAAGAAATCGAAGATATGCTTGACGCAGATGCATGTTTTAAAAAGGTCAACGGTGAAATAAAAATAGCGCATATAGGTCACTATATGCACTTAGATGACCTTTGTTATATTGACCCATATCTTAGAACAATAAAGGTACTGTACTTTTAAAAACAGGGTTCGTAACGTCATCGCCTATTTTCATCTGTTCTTAGTTCCTCATCAGAAGGCCGTACGGCTCTAAACCTTACATAATCGCGTTTTGGCAGTGCAGTTTTCTAAGAGCCGTGTTTTAGTCGAATTCGAACTGGTAGCCGTGTCATACGGCGGTCGATTGATCGTGGAATGGCCGATAGAGACATCACATCAATGTGATGTCTGCTTTTTGTGCAAACAACAGCTTCAAGGTCGCAGTCGTCGCGTGACAAACTTGTCACAGGGTTCCCCGAAGTTAAATGGTGTTTGTGTGGTACATGCATGCTAAAGTTTCCTCAAATGCGTGGAGTATGTGATGATCCAAGTTAAAGGATGACTTATATATTTCCTCGCTGGAGGTCATTCCACGTCCTATCACAGCTTTGATCAAGATGGTCTTGTACTTGAAGGCATTGCGCGAGAAAGCGATGTTGAAGACATTTTAAATTGTTCAGAATCATATTAAGTGACTGAAGAATCATGGCGTGTTTGTGATGAACGGGTACTTGTAGACTGATGGAATATATGGTGCGCTGGTCCCATGGGCTAGTTTGGAGTGATACGCTATCTCGCATGACATGACCTTGACTGTGAGTTCCTTTACCCATGTCATGGAGATTACCGACACGTACCATATTCTGTTGGATGCCATTAGAACCACTGCTTGGAAGATGAGCGGCAACGTGCTGTAGATGGAATTGACCGTATCCGAAAGCACTACTGATTTCCACATTCCTCGCGTCACAGTTCTTTGAGAAAAATGCTACAATTTGGTGATACAGCAGGACGCAGAATGGAACTGTCATGTCGGGTGTGAAGCTGATACAAATCTAACTGCGTTAAAAGTAGTTACGATTTCCGAACCATTCAGAATATTCCTAAGATACCCATGGATCACCGCCAGCTAGCGTTGGCCGGCGTTCCCATATGGCAGCACTCCATGAAGTACCGCCAGCCAGCGTTGGCCGGCGTTCCGATATGGCAGCACTCCATGAAGTACCGCCAGCCAGCGTTGGCCGGCGTTTCCATATGGCAGCACTCCATGAAGTACCGCCAGCCAGCGTTGGCCGGCGTTCCGATATGACAGCACTCCATGAAGTACCGCCAGCTAGCGTTGGCCGGCGTTCCCATATGGCAGCACTCCATGAAGTACCGCCAGCCAGCGTTGGCCGGCGTTCCGATATGGCAGCACTCCATGAAGTACCGCCAGCCAGCGTTGGCCGGCGTTTCCATATGGCAGCACTCCATGAAGTACCGCCAGCCAGCGTTGGCCGGCGTTCCGATATGGCAGCACTCCATGAAGTACCGCCAGCTAGCGTTGGCCGGCGTTCCCATATGGCAGCACTCCATGGCATTTGTAAATAATGTCCGCAGATAACAGAGGCATGACCCAAGACTGTTGACTTTTCCAGGTCGACTCTACGGAGCGTCTTACAAACATTTGGATGTGGTCCAAGAAGACATGCCAAGACTTGCAAAGGCCCGGGGACCGTGGTTGGCTTGACCAGACCCTACCATGCTTGCTGCGGGCCTCCCAGAATGCTTACCGGACCATATGCAACTGCTCCCATATCACCCTGTTGAACACTCGCGCCCATATGCCCAAGCCTCAGGACGTCTGCGAGCCCCTGGATATGTTAACCTGCAAGACGAACCCAGCGGCTGTTTGTGGCGGAGATGAACCAAAACAAAGGCATATGCGACACCCAGTGCCAGCAGGTGCTGCTCACAGCCGTCGTCGCCAGCTCGCCAATCAAGCGACAGGTGCTGCAGAATGGCGACGTGTTCTTCGAGGGCGCCCCGAGAGAAGCGCTCGGCGGCGCGAACCTCACCTACACTGTCGTCGTGATGTTCTACTCGAACCTGCTCTCCAGAACCATCACTCTGTCCCAGGCCACCCTCTTCGAGTGGCTAGGCGCGTTCGGCGGTCAGCTCAGCCTCTTCATCGGCGCCAGCGTCATCACCATGGTTGAGATCGTCGCCTTTGGGGTGCGCATGCTCATGGCCATCTGGCGCTGTGCGGTTGCGCCCTGTGTGCGGCGGCCGCGTGGAGGACTTGGGCGCCGAGTGACTCGGGGCAGACTGCGGCTTCGGCGGCTTCGGCGCTGAGTCTTTGGTTGCACTCAGCAACGTTCCAAAAGTATTTAATTGGTGGGGTGGCCAGCTACTTACCACTTCAAGTAGACTTACTACTTCAAACCTTCTTCGAATGCAAATATGTCCTAAGAGAATCAAACCTGGCTCCAATCAACTGCGATCTTTTATCACATCCTTGCTACTTCTTCCCTTTCCAGTCCAGAATTGCATCCCTGTGCTATAATCCATTTTCAAAATGTCAAGTCTCATGAACCCCTCGCACTTCAAGGTTGGTAACCGCGCCAGACTCACAGCGCATGTACCCACACGCCGGTTAAGAGATCCAGCGGAAGTACGCATATCACGTGATCGGATCCCTACCCTCTGATGGGATATTTCAGACAAGTGGAAGACGTTTAGTAACCAGTTAATCTTACTGTGACTAGCAAGGCATGTCAAACTTACCCAGTGCTGTTGTGTTAACAGACTTCATCGAGATTTTTCCATAGGTCAGACCACTGAGGTGACGGAGTCCAGAGTTTTTTTCAATTGCATTGATGATGATGATGTGGGGGGGGGGTCTTGGGTGGGATGCATGCGCTGCGCTGCTGCCTGGCCGCCGCTGTGGGGGGGGGGGGGGGGTCTTAGGTGGGATGCATGCGCTGCGCTGCTGCCTGGCCGCCGCTGGGTGTTTGTGCGCCGCCGGCTGCTGCTGTCGCGCCTCCTCACACGGGCGAAGCTATACTCAGCAGCCCATTGGTCAGCACGCGAACAAGATAATGTTAGAGCACGACTCGGCACGTTGTGACTCCGGTACACCCGACATTAACACACTCTCATGTGGACCGCAGAGCTAGGATGAAGCGGGTGACCGGGGCATTGGCGAGATGGTAGGTCCGGTCAGGCACCATGAACGGCTGTCTCCCCGTGCATGGCTGTGCGCCCTTAACTATGGTACCCCACCTCTACAAACTCCGCTTTTGTAGCTCATAATGTTTCAATGGGGCAAAAACAGGGCACCGGATGCACTGATGATGCGCCCAACTGGCACGGGGTCGCATGTAACCGGCGAATCACATCGGCAACGGCCCTCTGGATACCAACCCTGGGAGCCCCTCGGCCTGAACTAATCCGCGCAGATTCCATGCATTCGGCGCCCCATCACACTCGCTCCAAGCATACATATACGCTGCCGCCCACTCACTCTTGGCTCGCACATGGATGGGACCCCCCCCCCCTCTTTTTGTCCAGGACCTTGGCATTATTATTGGCTCATATGCGTGAGTCCTTGTTAAGCTAACTTAAGATTCAGTTAAGGCACGTTTAAACCCTATTTGAAATAGATGATATTAATATGTCAGATCGGCACCAGCGCAGCTACCGAGCCGGCACCAGGTGTCCGAAGCTGGACGGCAACTCGTTCCCTCGCCTGACCTCCAGGTGATGGCTCCCTGTTCGGACGACGCTTCGCGCGTTCTGTCTACGGGGGGCGGCCCATTAGTCATTCGGCCACGCCCACCTCCGCAGCTTCGGCTGCCGCGCACGCGCCTTAGGCAGCGCTTCGTCCAGCACGGATGCGTTGCCTCCGGCGCTTATGCGCCTTCCCCTCCCGCCTGCCGGAGCGAGCTTTGCAATGCACCGTCCCACGGCGCGTCCTTCAGAGACCTGGAGGCGACAGCGCGCTCAATGAGACGGTGGATCCCCTCGGCAGACAACGAGCACCCGGCATGACCTGCGCTCACGCCTTACGATCTCCTCAGCCGGCGCGCTCCGGAGACTCGGCCTGACCGGCCTGTCTGACGTCCTGTTTCCTTGTCGTCCTTCCTACGGGCGTCGATGGCGGAATCCCTATCCATCCCGAACATCCCGCCATTAAGCGCACATAAGGCCTGGCGTACACCACGTCGGAGGAGAGCGGGGCCGTGTTCTGCTCTCTCCCGAAGCATGGTACACCAGCGGATAGACTCGGCTACCGACGTGGATAGTCCAGAGTCCCGGACGGTCCCCACTGGTCCCCTGGTCATACCGTGACCTATGCCTCTTCATGCCGTTACGCCTGAGATCGAGTGAGCGACTAAACGAAGAGTCGTGCCTAATGTATGTTCACAATCACCACATATTGCTTCCAGTGGGGAATTCTTTACCACTAAGCACACACACACACACACACACACACACACACACACACACACACACACACACACACACACACCACACACACACACACACACACACCACACACACACACACCCACACACACACACACACCCACACACACACACACACACACACACACCACACACACACACACACACACCACACACACACACACACACACACACACACACACACACACACACACACCACACACACACACACACACACACACACACCACACACACACACACACACACACACACCCACACACACACACACCACACACACACACACACACACACACACACACACACACAACACACACACACACACACACACATATATATATATATATATATATATATATATATATATATATATATATATATATATAATATACATATATAATATATATATACATGTGCATATACATGTATATATACATGTATATATATATACATACATGTATATATACATATATATATATATATATATATATATATATATACATATATATATATATATATATATATATCGCTTCAAATAAACGATATCCTGTTCATGCATGCAGTAAGTATATGTGTGGTATTTTAAATGCACTGTACCCTACAGTACTTGTACTTCTGTCCTTAGAATGCATTTATCTTGTAAACAAGGATCATTCTTTCACTAGATTTGAAGCAGAAAGCAATTATTACAGAATAAATGAAACATTGTTATCAGGCAGTCGCAGCAAGTCGTCAGGAACCCGAACCTATAGTCGAAGTCATTTCTTAAAACAAACTTCGCGATCAAGGAGCTTGCATCTATACACGCTAAAGATGTAAAGCAAGTTAAATTAACACATCCACACATGTTTGTTACACGAACAGTACAGATCATACCTACAGACCTGCCTAGTCGCATGACAGCCGGCCTAAGAACGTAAGCTGTTCATGAAGGCAGCCTTAACATGCGCTCGGGTGGGGGTCAAATTGCCCCCCCCCCCCCCTAAGGTATTACCAGAATGCTTTCCGAACGGCGCTGCGTAGCCGCGCCAAATTTTGCAGAGCTATAGACAACTGAATAGCGGATCTTTTGACATCAGAAATTGAGATGTACCTTGTACGTTCGCTGAACTATGGCAGGTCAAAGTCAGGCCATGGTTTCAGCGAAGGCAATTTTTAGGGAGTCATCCAATCTGATAAAATAACGGAGTGTTTGACGAAGCCATACATCTCTGAGATGCTTTCTTAGGCACCATGAACATTAAATGAGGAAATTACGTTGGCCTAAGGTCAGGTATGAAGGTCAGACCAAGGTGAAAAACCAACCTGATTTATTACTCTAGGGCTCGCTGTATGGGATAGTTTGTGGTGCTTATTTCGAATAGTTTGACAGCAGGAACCGCATTATACATCTTCCATTGACCTCTTCAAGGCCAGAATAGGTCATTGACCTAAGAATACCCGGGCCGACACTTTGCTTTAGGAACATACTGCCTAGCGTAATCTTTGTCGCTTATTCAAATCCGAAACTCAGAGCAGTCTTGTGTGATTTTGGTCACCAGGACCTCAAAAGGTCAACAAAGGTTACTGACCTCAAATGAACTTGTGACACTCTGCTTAGAAATAGTTGCCTAGGTTCTGGGACACTTTCGAGACCAATCTGGAATTTGACCATGTTTTACCTTATTTGACCTGAAGGCCATAACCTAGGAAGCTCAAACTTTGACGCAGGTAAGTTCACGTACAGGTTAAGACACCCGGTAAATTTGGTATTTCTAGCTTTCTTAGTTCCCGAGATTTCCGAGGGATCAAATTGACCTCCCATCCGAGCGAAGGGTATCTAGGCGGCCACCCGGGCGCGTGTTAACCCGCGCCCGGCCGGGGGGGGGGGGGGGGCTTTACCTGACTCTCTCTATGGTTTTTCGAACACAGGTAAAAAACGGATGCTTCCGGAACCACAAAATTGTTACTACCTGTTCACCTATCAAGCTGACACTGTGTGCAAGTTTGTAGTTTTAATCCATCAAGATCAGTGACCTAAGTCAGGTCAGATGTCGAGCTCTAAAACAACTTTGACCTCACATAATCTAGTTATGAGTCAGCTGCCGTTCACATTTACTACAGTGAAATAACATAACAGCACCTACAGTTTGTATTTTTCTGCTTCACGAAACAGACGTGGTCAGTTAGCCGAAGTCAGGTCATCTGTGGGCTTTTGCAAAAAAAAATCATGAGCGCATTTTTAGGTAATTTTGGTGTTTCTAGATGACGAAAAGAGTGCTAATTCAAATGCACGACCATCATATGACCACAGAAAACAGGACGTTGGTCCGGGTCATGACCTGCCTGTATGGATCACTTCTGTGAAACACATGCTGCGTTCAAAATGAGCAGTTTTACTAGGCAACTTTGTACGCAGAGTTTGAACGCTTTGCTGAAAACACGTTGTGATAGCATTCTAATACATCTGAGGTCATAATAGGTCATTTGAGGTAATTAGGTCATTTGAGATCAATAGGTAATTTTCATCGCATTGACTTTTCAAACAATGCAATGAAAAGTCGAATAACAGCCGAAAGAGATAGACGTGACATGCCTGGTGGTCAAACAGGACAAAAGGCGAAGGACAAAATGCTGAAAGAGAGAAAAGTCCCCAGGAATGGAAATAGAGTCTGAAAGAGGTCAAAGGACAAAAAGATGACCGGGTTGAAGTTCGACAGAAATAGATAAGTGAAAAAGGATACAAGAAAAAAAGGTTGACAGGGATGAAAACAGAACCAGAATAAGTCAACAGACAGTACATTGACAGCAAATAGAATACCCACACGGACATGGGTAATGTTAGCTTGGATATGTTAACACAGCTGTAGTCCAAATTATCAAAAACATAAAAGTCGTCAGAATTTTGTGCAAAGTATGAGAACAGGGTAATACTGCGGCTAAGGGGAGAGACAGGTGGGACTGGATGGGACGGGATGGAACGGGACAGGAGCGAGGGGGGGGGGGGCAGATCACACCAGAAGAGACCGGGCGAAAACAAACGAGATAAGACTGCTTTGGTGACAAAGTGTAGAAATTGGCGTAAGTTACAACGGACGACTATCAGACGACGCCCCAAGCTTAGCATTGGTGTCCACTTACCTACGCTGGCAGCGCGAGATTGTGCAGAACGTGTTTCGGAAAGTTGACATAAGCAAGTTAAAGTGTCAAATGCTTACGAATTTATTAGTTTAGCTCCGGATTGTTTCCAGCAGGTGACGGAAATGTACAACAAAATATCGGTGCTGTCAAGATTTACTTCAAAAACCAAACAATACAAAAAAACAAATAACTGGACTCATTTCTAGCAGTGTAAATGGTGGCTCGCGTCAGCGCCTTGCGACGTACGAGATCGGTCTGCTGCGCCACGTTTGAAATCGTCGTGCCAATTGATGCAGGTGGTTTCAAATGCTGACCACGCGGTTATGAGCTGCAGGCTCGCTGTAGGACCGTGTATATCAGTGTATTAGTTGCTGCTGGTTGTGCTATCACCTTGTTTATGCTCTTGTCGTGATGGGCTCACCAGACATACCTAATTTCAAGAACCTATTCCTGATATACCTAATTACGTACCTAATCGCCAGGCTCTGTGAGGCGCTGTGCGGCTCTTGGTTGTAAGGATTTACCATGGAGGGCGTCCCTGGCAGAAGTGTGAGAAAGTCCTGCCGATGTGGAAGGCTAATCGTTTGAGGATACCCGAACCGCAGTTTCGCGGGGCAACGGAGGAAGCTGAAGCGACACATGAGAGGAATCCATCAGGGGCTTCCTGCAGCTAGGAAAATTTTGTCTCTAGGGTGGGAGTACGCTGGTTTAACTGCTGCAGGATTACTACAGGTATGAACCCAAATGCATGATCTTGTTATTTGTGCATGGTGTCGGCCAAGAAATACCATGTTTTTAGGTGGATGTAGTATAACAGGGAGGCAGCTTTGCAAAACACATGGAAGGAAGAGGGTTCAGCAAGAAAAAAATGGTTGTAGTTACCTGCAAAATACACCTATGGCAGGACTCCTGCTCAGATAAGACCCTTTTTCTTCTCAGAGTCGAGGGTCGCAACTCAAACGGAAAAAAACACACTCCTGTAACACTGGTTAAGTTAAGTGTACTATTTTCTGCTTTAGCGTCTCATTATTTCCTACATTTCTGCGTTATTTTTAGTGTACATCCAGTGGACATCAGTGTACTATCATGTATGTCTTTCATTTTATGTTTGGGTATATTTTCTGATAGGATATTGCTTAAGGTCAGCCAGTTTAACAGCTGTTCTGAACCCAAATCCGAACTGACGGCGATGAAGAAGCTTGAACCATGGGCACACCACGGCACCTATGCAGACGAAATCACATTGGCATCAATGTCATCATCGCAGACTCGTGACGTATAATCGAATAGAATGTCTGCAGGCTGGAAGCCAGGTGATCGCTGCGCGGCATCACGTCATACCCTATACGCAGCCTTCGCCACCGAACAAACCTTGAGAGTTGTGATTCATCGTGACGGATCGGCGGTTTCTTTCGCAAGCGCCTTTCGCTGCCGAAACATGGGCGGGTCGGTACCTGATGTTCACACACCATCCACTGGTGAATCCAGGAACGACTGCGCTGCGAAACGACGTGTCGTTGTCGGTGAGGAGCTCTCGGGGCGCAGAACTCCCCAGAAACACCGCCGTTCTCAGTTTGTGGTTGCTGGCCGGAACACGTGGCTGCCAAGGACTTCATGCGGAACTTCGACCGCCCTCGTGTTGCAGTCGCGATTTATCTACAGGACTGTTTCTGCTCCCGTGTATTTCTCATTGCAGTTTCAGTTACGACGGCTTTAGGTAAAATGCAGAGCGATTTGTGAATGACACTGAAGCCTGCTCGCTCGGCGCAGCACACCGTGGATTCCAAATCGACCGCAGAATGCCGGTACTCGCCGCACCAGTAGCGACAGCCAATCGACTCGAAGCAAGCCGGCGCCGTTATAGCTCTTCCAAGCCTGCATGGCAAGACATTTCCGTACACTTTGCCGCACATTTCTGCGACAGAGGCCGGCGTATTACACTATGCATTGACACGTTATCGACCGCCCCGCACGGTCCGCTGTTTCGTGTGAAGGCCTTGGCACACAGAGCGCGGTCGGCAGGTGTGCGCTTGGGAGGGGGGGGGGGGGCATGGGGCCAGGTCGTTCAAATTGATACGCTGCTTTGCGCATTTGCTCCACCCTCGTAGCTCCTTTAACTGTCTTTTCCGCGCAATGTCGCTGATTTCTTCGTCGAACATATACTTTTGGAGGAGACTTATACCGATGCCAAATGACCGTGCGGTAATTTTGAGTAGCACGCGGGGCGTTATGTGAGGATTTCAGGTCTTTCTGCGATGTTTGTTATGGTGGTGATCTTAAACGCTGACGTGATCTTTTCGCATCACATTCTTTGCTGGTGCTTGAGTCTGCCGTCTCCGACCGCCCATCACACCAATGGTACATTCATGTAACCAGTCAAAATTATACTGGATACATGGGCATGCAGTCTATGTCCTTACACCATGCAGCCCATTTCATCCCGTACATCCCAGTGCCTGTTTGATATGCCTAATAAGGGTTGGAACACTGTCAGCGTAATTTTTTTCCTCTACATTTCCGGATGTTCTCCTCACTTTTAGTCGCTCCAGAAAGGCGGGTTTGTTGTGCAGGAAGCAAATTCGAGAAAAAAATGTGATTGTGATCATCTCTCATGACGGCGGCAAAAAGAGATGCGTCTCCATCGACTGTCCTGGGTTTGCACTCCCCATCACCGACGCTACGGTGACTTTAGTCATGGGTGCAGCGATCTTTCGTAGCGGCAGCGGCGGTGATAATTCGGCGGGGTGAGTCGCACATAGGTAACGAGCGCATAGTTTACAAGCGATGGCGGGTTCTCAACATGGTGGAGTACATTTCCTCACTCATGCAAGCTGCAGATACAGCGATTACAATTTCTCAGAGCGATGTCATTATGAAGTCGGTGTTCACTTAGCGATTTTATTTAGAATTGTCAACATAAAAACTTCATGCTTTTCGGTTGTAACATAATTTTTGTCATGAAGTTTTGGTAGTTTCATGGCTGCCTCATTTGACAAACAGTACGTCTCACTTTCAAAGAGCTAAACTAAGGAGTTGGAATAGTCAATCCCGTTTTAGTGCATGCCAGCGTTAAGTCCAGCTCTGATATATCACTACAGGCGCATCAAGTCAATATTCATCAAAGTGTATGTACTTTTGGGATTTTACCGTAGTTTAAGCTGTCTGCCCCATAATGTAATTCAGTGCTTATAAAAACAAGGAACAGATTTACTCAGACGCATCCAGCGGCACACGTTTCAACGTAACTAAGCACTGGTTGTTCATCACATACATTGTGACGAACTTCTCCTTGGGGCTCGGACTGTTCGACTGAGCAGCAGAGACGCGGACTGCCTCCATATTGTTCAACTGATTTGGGTGATTTATGTTGAATTTTACCATAAAAGCAAGTTTTATCACACGATTACATAGCACGGTGTGTGGTGTGACCTGGCCGAGGTGGCAGCTAACATTTCTTTATTGAACACCGACCATGTTCTATGTGAATTTACAGGGTGGTTCGGGCTGCAAACTGCCTGAAGGTTTGCTGCTTAACTGCCTAGCTGGTTTGCTGGCTGGTTTCCAAGCTGGTTTCAGGCTGTTCAATCAGACACATTAATAACCGATGGCCTGAACGGTGTAGCGTACTATTTCATCACAGCCCCATCGCCATGTCTGGTGACGGCCAATGTTGATAACAATGTGCCAACTAAGGTTTATTGAAAACAGCTCTACACACACTGCAAATCACTCACTCACTCCTCGCGCCTGTCATGAGCAAAAATGTTGTTGAACAACACCTGATCCGATGCAGTTCTTCAACTGGCACGTTGCCAGAATAACAAGCATCATTTTCGTCGAATCTATCTCCTCGGAAATTCGAAAATATGAGGCTGCTGTAAATGTTTGCTGAACTAGTATGACACGAACGTCGCTGCACGAACTGATAACTCTTTCTCTTTACCGCTCAGCGATAAACATTTCATTGTGCTAATAATCGCCACCAGAAAGCCAACGCCTAAAAACCACTCGCGGTAACGCCACCACCTCCTGCGGCGTCATGGCGCGTCCGCGAGGCCGGGGACTCCTCCAGCTCGTGGGCCCACCGACCACCATCGACCGATAAGCCCAGGGCCCGGCTCGAAGTCCGCCAAGGACGTTCGGCGCTGTCACGCCGCGTGCTAACCCATGCTGAGCACACCGGCTCCCTGGCCGTAGCCCACGCCCTTGGGACCGAACTGGCGACCGTAGCAGGTGCGGCACAGAAGCTCGTTTTGGGGTCCACTGCACGTGTTGGTCGAGTCCAGGCTCCGGTTGCATTCTGTGCAGCTGAAACACTGCCGATGGTACGTCTGCAATGGAAGCATATTGGTGAGGCATTTACTGACGCATGCTCCTATTCAAACGTCTGGCTGTTGGAGTGCGTGCCCTGCATGAGGGATATGGCATGCTCTGATGGTTGTGATCCGCAGACAGGACAATGCTGAAAATCCTCCTGCGGCCCGCAGGCGTATCCCCTGATGGGATGTGCAGGTGTAGGTATGCCTCATCGCTGGGTGATTTCACTTCAGTGCCCCTGAAAATCGAGTAAACGTTCGATATGACGTGGCGTCAAACATGAACAGGAAAGTCTTTTAGATACTATTTTTGGCCTCATCAGTTCTTCTGTTGGACATAACCGACCTGCCTTATATTAAAAGGTCTGGTTCAAAGGCGTCAGCAGGCAGCTGGAGGTCTGTATTGTGGGCGAATCGACGTCTCAGCGCGGTGCCATCACGCTCTAGATGATGGGCACTTCTTCGAAACGTCAAGCCAATGCATGCCAATGAATGTTTTTGACTATGTCGCTCTGCGGGTACCTCCTGATATAGGTTAAAGGTCAGTTATTCACGACATAATAACTGTTGCGAGGTATGGGATGTGCGGGACCCATTCGTTGTACCAGAATGAGAACAGGCGTTAGTTGCTCTAGCCCTACATCCCGCGTTTCGATCATGCAGTGATTAAGCTGTGTGTATGAGAGACCAAAGGTGCGGGGTTCGATTCTCCGCGGTGGCCGCCCTTCGTGCCAGAGTGAGAAAAGCGGCGCCATATAGCCTCAGCAGAGGAGTGCGTTGTGAAGCCCCAGTGCCCAGGCAGGCGGTGTGTACGCTCACCCGTCCGTTGTGCAGCATCATTTCGGCGGCGAACACGGAAAACCCGCAGCGCGGACACCCCTCGCCCGGCGCCGCCTTGGCGCCCATCGACGGAGCCGTCACCTGGTCCACCAATCTGCGCGAACACAACCAGGCGCTGCACTGTCAACTGGGGCACTTCACCGATCTAATTTATAGGGCCCGGTCCAGCCCAATCAGGATAGTCCAGATCTGATGCGCACGCCAATTCGCCCTTGCCGGATTTCTCCATCCCGTCCGGTCTGATCCACTTAGTAAAAAAAATCATCAAATGAATCCGTGGCAATCCGCTCCCACAAAAACTTTTGAAAAGATTAACAGCGACTTTGGCCATCAGGGTACCTGAAACTTAAGTTATTTGTTGTTTTTATTGACAAAAATGTGCAAAATTTCTCTCAACCAGTGGGTGCTTAGATATATAGCACAGCTTTTTGCCTGTTGGGAATGCGATTTTGCATGGAGGATGGGATAAAGCACATCATATCATCAATTATCTCACAGTTAGTTTGGTCGATAATTCACAAGCCAAAGCACAGACCACATCACACATCATCACATCACCGAGACCAAAACCGCTTCTGGTTTCAATGACTTAAAGACATGAGCACATTAATTTTTCAGACCCCAGATTAGATGCAACATACCTATACATGCCAGTCGACAGCTTCAACGGCACCCAGATCACGAGCACAGGACGAAGCTCATCTAGTACACTTTCCAAATAGCCAAGACGACCATCTCACCTCATGTGCGATACTTCAGGCGTGTATCCCTTCTCGGATACACCAATAAACGAAACAACCTCAACTGCGACCATCATTCCTGCTAGATTACCGGCTGCATCAAAATCGTCATCTATGCGCCCGACTTCCCCCTGGGAGATGCCTGCATTTCTCTTCCATTCAGGAAAATGAAACAGTTGCGTTAGTTTTATCCAATTGCTGAAAAGGCAGAAACTACCAAATATCCTTTTTTCGCTTACACTGGAAAAATGCGAAAACTTTTGTATTGATTATTGCACATTGCATCACGTGAAGTCACATTTCAACAGTTCCATGCTATTTTTTAGACAAAATAAGAACAGCGCGACAATTTTTATGTTTTCATTCAACTGCTAAATAAATCTATTGGCACCTTGTACTATGCGCAACGTCTTAGTCAAATATGTACGTCCCTCGTACGCCGTGGCTGCAACATGCACAGATTATAATCAGAAGCGCAGGCAGGTGGCACGGGGCACGTGCCCCCTCTCCCCTTTAGGTGTGATCTGTGATCTGTGATCTGTGATCTTTGATCTTGCATGTGATCTTTTCATCACAAAATTTGTTTGTTAGAACGTGTAGCTGTTTTTACTATGCAACCTGTCTGCGCATTGCTTGGATTGAAAGTAGTGTATTTTATTACGTAAAAGGTGTTTTTCTGGGTTGGTGCTTTCACTGAGCATTTTAGGGACTATTTAGTGATAACGTCCATTTGGTCAGTTTACAATCCCTTCAGTCCGTGTGGGCCAGCATATTTGAAACCCGGCTCAGTGCTTATTCATTTTTGGTGGAAATTTCTGATCCGGTCTGATCCGGCTTGCAGATTGATCCACTATCCGGGAATTGCTTTAATCCTTAAAGTGCTCCACTGTCACCCTCCTGTCCTACTTTCATTAGATCCCAAGCAAGAGGTGGAGTCGAGATCAATGACGGCTGGCCGGTGTAGTGTGCCGGTTACAGCACAACTCCAGACCATGCCTGCAGGCCCGGTCTCGCGCGAATCGTAGACAGCGTATGCATCGGACAAAGGAGGCACTTGGAAGCCCAAACCGCAACCTAAGCCGCATGTGTGCAGACAACCGTTTCCCCCCTGACACTCTCATTCACTCACCAGTTCTCGTCCTCTCCCATGAAAGATCTCCCATGGCACTCTCATCCACTCACTGGTTCTCGCCCTCTCCCATGAAGATCTCCCATGACACTCTCATCCACTCACTGGTTCTCTTCCTCTCCCATGAAATATCTCCCATGGCATTCTTATCCACTCACTGGTTCTCGTCCTCTCCCAAGAGATCTCCCATGGCACTTTCATCCACTCACTGGTTCTCGTCCTCTCCCCAGAAGACACCAAGTGGGCGCGTGCCCGAAGCCGAAGCCTTTGGGGCCGAAGCGCTTGGCGTAGTCGTTTTTGCAGTAGATCTCGCGGTCGGGACCGTCACAGGCGATGGTGGAGTCCAGGGGTCGCTTGCAGTCGCAGCAGTTTGAAGCAGGAGATGTGCCACTCCTGCCGCAGACGGGGCGTGATGATTGACGTGACGTGATGCGACCGTGACGTGATGTGACGTGACGTGCATGCGACGTGCCAAAGCGTGCGCGATATGACTGTGGGGCTTGCTGTCAGATTATCAGAGAGTGCCAAATAAGCCAAACCTATGCACATATTTATGTTCGAGTGGATAGATTTTTCACTTAGGCAGGTACATATGCTTGGTTGCAATAAAACATATGAACTATTCCTGTTTTTCCCAATCCGCCTTTGCCGTGTAGGCTATCGGCACAGCGTAAGAATCCGGATTCCCTGTGTAATTTGACGTTTTATTATGCGTACAATTACCTTACAATCTACCAATCTAAGGTTCACGCTCGCTGTGAAAAGCCAGTTATCGCACTTGCACATCCCAGCGTATCGGCTTGTGCCTACTGACCCTAGAGAGCATCAGCTCGGCGATGAACACAGCACCCCCGCAGCGCGGACATCCCGGCCCTTCTGTCGGTCTCGTGCCGTACCTGGCCCTTGGAGAGCATCAACTCGGCGGCGAACACAGCACCCCCGCAGCGCGGACATCCTGGCCCTTCTGTCGGCTCGTGCCGTACCTGGCCCTTGGAGAGCATCAACTCCGGCGGCGACACAGCACCCCCGCAGCGCGGACATCCTGGCCCTTCTGTCGGCTTGATGGAGGTTCGGTCCAGCTTCACCCACTCGGGCTTCGACTGACTGTCTCGTCTCTGAGAATGAAAACGATCCATCAGCGACGTTTTTATCCACACGAGCGTCGCTTTGCTCGGCGATACCATGGCACGCCAAGGCGTCAGTGCCGCGTGGTTCCCTCTAGACACCCTACGCTACGCTCATGACGCATGTCACATTCTGTCAGCACATTTTCACATCACCGCACATCGTGACATTATCCCTTTGTGACAAACTCACGCGACGCTTCCGGTCTGGGTGAAGCAGCGCCGCGGCCGACCCGAAGACTTTGGGGCCGAAGAAGCGTTTGGCGTAGTCGTTCTTGCAGTAGATCTCGCGATCGGGACCGTCACAGGCGATGGTGAGTCCAGGGTGTCCTGCATCGCGGCAGCTGAAGCAGGAGATGTGCCACTCCTGTGCAGACGGGGCGTGACGTGATGTGGCGTGATGTCATGGCGCGAGGACGGTCTCAGGTGGAGGACATCATTTTCATACATTTGCTTTGTTAGCTATCCGTCTAACATAGGTGCGGGCCCAATGACTACAGCACCCAAAAATTTCCGGTGCGTTTTTGTGGCCGTGCGCAGGCTTCTCGGTCGACGACATCGCTCACATACCAGCTGTGGCAATTCACTTATCGGCGTAGCAATCATAGTGAATTATAGTAAATACAAATTAAGTGTGTTAGTTATCAGTCCCACAGAACGCGTGATGTCATCATGATACTACCACCGTGCTGTGAGTTACAATGAAGTGAAAAGAAAACTACACATCTTAGCTCAATATTCTTCTAGAATCAGGCAAGTAGTGCGGCAGCCAAGGGGAGGGGGACCCACGAAGCCTCAGCTCTCCCTCGTCAAATCCGAGCGCACTTTTTCACTACGACACTACTGATATCTTCACAATTGGTAATCTGGAAGCTACGTTGGCTTTCCGCGTAGACTATCACGGGCAGTGACGCGTCAGCCCGACACCCGTGATTTGGTGACAAAGTCAGCGAACAAACGAATGGATGTTGTGAGCAGCTGAGCAGTTATTTCAGGCAGTGGAATAACCAATACCAATAGCTCATTGATATGTTAAGTGCTGTACCTATCAGCGTTTGAGGGTCTGATTGTCTGTTCGTAGTGTGTAGGTGCTGTCGGTGGGGCTGAACTCGCTTGCAAAAAGCAAAGTACTTTTCTCCCCCGCTATCCCGTCATGCCAGTCCCTCTGGCTGCAAATCCTCAGTGTGTCCTGTCTGGAAGTTTGATAATTTTTCGACTGGAAACCAGATGCAAGCTTAGATGGCTTTAATGTGCTTCTTGGGGCGCTTAAATACAGTTAGTCTGTCAACAGCAGAGCGAAAACTTGATGTAGGCAAAAAGATGACTGTCATTGCACAAATCGTACCTACAAACATAGAAGAAGTGGTAAAAGTTGTGCTGTTCAACTTCCTGCAGCTGCGATTTTTGCATAGCTGTTCCCACAAGCTGAATATACAAGCCTACACAAATATCCTATGTGTAACAAGATACAGATGATGTTATCATTCAAATGGCCAGTGTACAGCCATGTTAAAGCTGCTTGTGTTCATGCAAGTGCCGTACCTGACCCTTGGAGAGCATCAACTCGGCGGCGAACACAGCACCCCCGCAGCGCGGACATCCCGGCCCTTCTGTCGGTCGTGCCGTACCTGACCCTTGAGAGCATCAACTCGGCGGCGAACACAG
>NW_023596420.1:11275802-11343883 GCF_011947565.3 Pollicipes pollicipes
AATTGCAACTGAGACATGTTTCGCCGGGGCTGGTGACTTTGCCGAGGCGTTCCCTTCAAAGAATTGCTCCGCTTTGCTTTCACATATATGGCAAGTACGCCCACGAATGGAAATGAAACGGTGAGCTAAACTACGCAAGTAGGACGCAACTTATAGGACGGTTCGTAAAAAGACGGTGTGCGCGCATATGCATGACAGATAAGCCGTGATTAAAACGCATAAATTTGACCTATCCGCGTCGTGCTTCATAACGAATTTCAACAACTGCGTCCACAATTCATCTGTTCTCTACCAGCAATGTGGTCGGTACAGCTGCAAAGTATATCATGTGACCCCAGAATTTCATCCTGTTCTGGGTATGTGAAAATCACGTTATTGAAATCCTGTCATTCCATTGGCCATGCGGTGATCAAGGCCAAGCAAATTAAAATCGTCAGATCGTTCATATCTGGCTTTGGTAAGCACGATTTCTTAAAAACGGCCGTCAATTTATCTTGTTTCAGGCAGCAAAGGAGACAAGGAAGTTGTTTTGTGCTTGGTAGAAGCTTCTCTCAGCGGGGAGAGCCTTTTCCTGGGAATTGTATACTGCGGCTGCTGAACGGTTTTTACTGTCACTGATGATCTAGATAATTTTGCTGACGACTTAATTAGCCGTTTTAAAGTACGCTACGAACGATTATATTTTGCTAAGTCATCATGCGCTCAATAGAGGTTTCCAAATTCCTTGGGATGCACCTTGTGCAGCAAAATAATTAGTTTCGGAAAAAACGGTGGCCAGTGGACAAACTCCCGTCACGCTTTCAAAACAGCACCCAACTTCCTTTGTCCTTTCTTGAGCCGCTGTGTTTTCAACTTTAACTATGCATTTGCAAATAATTCGTTTACGAGCGCGGTGCCGTTATCCACAAGGCAAATAAACGGAGCATATGTTAAGGTACCGTGCTAAGTTGTTCTGCAAAAGTACTGCACACAAATGCCATCATTGTCATAATCGTACCCGATTAACACACGCAGACATGTGACGGGGGACCAGCGAAAACGCTCATCCCACGTGTTAAACATTTCCATGTAGAAAGAAGAATTAAGCTGTTCTCACATAACAGACAGGAATTGCTCCACCTGAACACCTTACTGTGTGTCATTGCTCCGAGGTATACCTTGGAATCATGATTACGACAGTTTTGAATCGCGAGATTATGATCTTGCGATCCGGGTCCGCACTCATGTGCCTAAGCTCGATCCTGCCCTTGATCCGAAGTTTGTGTCCATGGATTATGTGGCTCCGACATACCCATGCGTTGACAGGAGTGCGTCAGTGTTTGAACAGGGGGGGGGGGATGACCATGTTGTTTTCCTGTGTGTGTTTTTCTCCAATTTCTGCCGCTGCCTTTAAAGTTAATTTCTTCTCCTGCGGACTGTCGGAGATTTTGCGTAAATTCTTACTTGTGTTGTGCTTCAGGTCAAACAACTCTACAAATGTCTTTAACTTGGCACGGCAATCGTGCACATCTCTACTAACTTGACAAGTTAAAGGGAATGTGCCACTCATTTGGAAATATTGGAGCAAGCATCAGATGTGACGAAATACACGCTTACAACTATTGGTCTATTTTTAAGTGGAAAAACCACTATACATAACACAATTTCTCTACTACACGTAAAGATTCACCTTGATGCGTCATTACTTTATTGAGTCATCGCACCTCGCACAGCATTGATTGAGAGCCAATTGGTGGCCGATAATATGTTTGGATATCGTGTTCACGAATGCCAGATACAAACGACTCGTCAATCACATTTTGCCTGGCCTTAATCACCACATGGCCAATGGAATGACAGGATTTGGATGACGTTATTATGGGTTTATGGATGCCTGAGTGGCCTTGAAATATCTGCAGCGAGTGTATGCACATCTTTACGGGTGTGTAGTTTAAAAAAACTAGAAGGGCTTAAGTCCTAAGAAGGAGACGGCTGTGAACCGCACGGAGTGATTTCAAGAGTGAAATTTCATTTGAAACCACCCATATCTATCTATCTATCTATCTATCAATCTATATATATATATATATATATATATATATATATATATATATATATACGGCGAGTGCGGTGGTATAAGGATATTACGGCGAGCGCAGTGCAAACCATTTTTGGTCATGAAGAACATTCTTCAGGAACATTTCCATCAGAAATTGTTCTTCATGACCAAAAATGGTTTGCACCGCGCTCGCCGTAATATCCTTATACCACCGCACTCGCCGTAATATCCTTACACCACCACACTCGCCGTAATATCCTTACCACCACCCGCGCTCGCCGTTCCTTACACCACCACCGCACTCGCCGTAATATCCTTACACCACCGCGCTCGCCGTAATATCCTTACACCACCGCACTCGCCGTAATATCCTTACACCACCGCACTCGCCGTAATATCCTTACACCACCGCACTCGCCGTAATATCCTTACACCACCGCGCTCGCCGTAATATCCTTACACCACCACGCTCGCCGTAATATCCTTACACTCCGCACTCGCCGTAATATCCTTACACCACCGCGCTCGCCGTAATATCCTTACACCACCACGCTCGCCGTAATATCCTTACACCACCACGCTCGCCGTAATATCCTTACAACCACCGCACTCGCCATAATATCCTTACACCATGCAAAACATTTTGTCTGCTCTCCTTCGCCTCATTTAGACTAGACCCTTTGTATCGAGCATTCACTAGAGGCACTTCCTGAAAGAAGCAAAACTGCAGGTGCTCAGTTCCTCGATCTCTCGGGCATGCAGCTTAACACCTAATGATCCTCTCTTGGGACTGGCCTGGTTTACTTGGAGCCGGCGTCTAATTCCCTGCGCGCAATCACAGTTTCACACGGAGTGTGCTGACCTTGTCCAGTCACATGATGTGGCCTGTCAGTTCGTGGCATGCCGCTGTACGTGATTCGCCAATGGTCAAAGTCTATTTGCGATCGATCTAGAGGAAATCCCGTTGGCCCTATTTTTTCATCTGAGCGGCACCAAAGTGGTCTATAATTGCAGATCGCTTTTAAAAAGCATAGAACATGTTTTTTTCATTTAAAAACTGAGACCAAAGGTGAAACTACCACACAGTGTGCACGTAGTTGACGTTGAATGCTATATTAACCCATGTTTCAGAAAAAAACAGGTAATTTGCTTTCCGATGCACTTGTGCTCTCTCTCTTACATAATCGTGTCTTGACCGAATAATCACCTTAGAGCCACGTTTTCATGAAATTCGAAGGGGGTCCCGTGTTATACCGCGGTTGATTTGTTATGGAATGGCCTACCCGCCTCTCGCCGATCTCCGAGCCTAACTGTATCACACCACGTGCGAGTTCTGCGCGAGGAAATTCAAGTACCCACCGTTGCCCTGCGCTTGGAAACATGGCGGAGCGACGGGAGCTGGTGGCGTTTAAAACGCGGATCGACAAGCAACACACTGTCGCTGGGGAGAAAAAATTCAATGTGTGGTATTTACCATCGTCATGGAGACCGCCAGCCGAGTCACGGAACCGGTCGGGATGACGTACGCCTGTTCATCCAGAGCCTCCTGTGGTAGCCTGTACCAGGGAGTGAGGATCACCCTGTTGCCATCCTGAGCCGGCACCAGGGCGTTCCTCATGTCCATGTCGGAGTCTGAGGAAAACGAAGTATCGATTGGTTCGCGCGAAGGTCAAGCAGGTTAAGCGCGGTACGAGAGCAGCCGGAACCGTTTGCTGATTGTCAGGCTGAGGGGCCATTGCAATTTGCTTAATGTTTGCAAGGTTACGTGGACATGCACGCCACGTCGGTAATATCTGATAATTCTCTAGAACATATCGCACAATATTTGGTTTACTAGCACGAGTCCAGCCGTCGTGTTGATACATTAATCTACGAACTGTAGTTGAAACCTTTTCGATCAATTTGATGTTTAGACGGCATACAATACAGAGTGACGTATAACTAAAGGGGAAAGTGCAATGAAATGCCAATTTCTTATCTGCAAATGTCGCCTTGATCCTGTGGACAGCTTTTATTAGCAGCGTATTGCATTCGACACCCTTTTGCGAGACGCCGATATCCCTAGCTTGCTCGACGATTCCTGGTGTTGCACAGTGTTTTTGCCGCGTGTCGCACAGGTTTGTGTTGGTCACATGCATTGCAGCTGGTATTACGCTAGGTGCCGTGCCGTAGCCCAAAGGCACTTTCCAAAAGTTACTAGAATGTCTGTAAAAAAAGTGTTGCGTTCTAACATATGTTACCTGGAAGTGTCTTATTTGACATTCTGTCCATGTGACGCATCCTACATGTGCTGGAGGCCGGACGTAGGAAGACCGTGCCATATTACGCCCCGCGAGTTCATCTTCGTTTCTAGATTTTCTAGACCAGTTGAGGCTTATTGTTGTCCAGGAGCCCTGCAGTCTATTCGGAGTGTTCCATGTGTTTAGAATTGCGGCATAGCTTCTTTGCGATCGTACTGGACGTTCTTGTCTTCTTGCTACTCCCGCTTCAGCACTTTTCAAGAACTTCAGCTGCTCGCGGCACTGACACGGGTTTTCTCCCAAACCTCCGTGTTCCGGCTGCCAGGGCGTTACCTCGTACCCGTGCCGTGCTCTGTTAGCAGTTCCAGTCTGGCATCTACGCTTAGTTAACTGCTGCGGTATACAAGAACGTCCCAGCAAATGCGTGCGGTGCTTTAGCTGGTCACTACCTAACCTTACGGTGTCCATGTCTGGAAGCTCTCGCTCCACTCGCTACCCCCACAGAACAGATGTGACCTCGGTCAGGTGATGTGCAGTTTCATACCCCGATCTACGGAAATATATCTGGGTAAATATGACACGCGTGACTAAAGAAGCGACTCTGTCCAGAAGTAACTGATGTCTAAAAATGAATAACAGCAAATGAATAGCGTTACTAGGTGAAAGCACCATCAACCAAAGGTCGACTCAGGCCAGTGGCCTACGTGGTTTGACATCAGGCTGCCAGCTGGAGATGAGGTAGTCCCGACATAGCGAAAAGCGTATCAGGCAATAGTGCAACCACAAATGCATGATAAGCAAATGAGTCATTCCACCACGCCTTGGCCCGACGCGGCCTAGCTAAAACTACCCTGGGCCTGTGACCTGTCGTGACTTTGACCCAAGTATTTCAGAGTCCCTTTGGAGTTACTGCTGAATGAAGTGCCAAACTGCGGGAAGGAAAGTGAGAGCTCTTCTTTGGTAATTCTAAAAAAAGATTTTGTGGGGAAAGGCCTCCGTATACCGTCAGAACAAAGGTTACATCAACAAATATGTCAAGTGCTCTCTAACGTCAGGAGAGCTGTTAGCAAGAGAGCTGAGTAGCTGAGTTGGAGAGATCACAGTAGAAAAGCTCCTAGTGCTTCCAATCACGAAAAGCCCTCTGAGGGCAACACAATACTTGCCACTATCCACGAAGCAGGCGCGACAAGTCAGCTGTTGTCAGTCAGCTGCTGACACTCACAGAACGCCTCTTTGTCCTCCTTCAGGATGACACCAAGGCCACTGGAGTCGCCGGCTCTGGTCTGATTTTCCCGCGCGAAGCGGCTGGAGAACCGGGAGGAGATACAGCGGCCCTGGTAGTACAACACGTAGTCCAACGAGAAGATGTCCTGGCAGCAGGTGGTACCGTTGACGTGGTCGCCGTATACGAAGCAGGCAGATACCAGCTCCTCGCACCTGGGCGCAGAGTTCCGTACCGATTACTGTCTGCAGCATGCAGACGTCAACAGAGAAAACCAGGTTATGCCTTTGGTGCTCCATGTTGACAGACAGGGTAAGACCAACGTCGTAGTGCTATTTGCCTGTCTGCCTGCCAAAAAACACGACTTAAGACATGCGGGAAGCCTCGGCAGCGCAGCACACTCAACAACAAGCCGACTCCATGACCCCCTGGCAGTCCGAAAGCCGTGGCGCGCGTCATCCGCCGCTGACCCTAGCAGTCTGTCGGTCGGGAAGGTTCCTACCTGGGGGACATGTAGTTGAAGAGGTCCAGCAGCGTCTCGCCAGGTCGCAGACGCTGACGCAGCTCCGCGTCCAGGTTTCGCTGCAGCGCCGGGTTTTTACGCAGAGTCAACGAGACATGCCCCATCTGGTCCACCATCAGCAAGAGGAAGCTGGCGGCACGAGCCGAAACACCGCGCTCTGCAGAGGGCGGAAGACAGACGGGGTCACTAGGTGTCCCGCCTGGGTCGGGCCTGGTCGCTGCTGGTGTTGGTGTATCGGGCGTCTGATAGTCAAGGTCAGCACAGTATCTGGGTTCCACTTGGTGCTTCGGATCACTCTGGCGCGTAAGGTCACTGGTGCTGGATGATATCACCACTGGTAGCTGAGGCCACCAGGTAGCTGACGCTACCACTATGGTCTGTAATCACAAGCGCCATCCGGTGACATCGCTGGTACTAAGGTTCACGTCTGGCGTCCGCGTCAGCATTGGTAGTTTATGTCGCTACTGGTAGCTGAGGTAGCTCGTCATTTAACTGATGCTGCAACAGGTAACCGATGTCGCCATTGATGTCTGGGACCACTTGTCGCGGTATTTGGGTCATGATCAGTGCTCCGGATCGCCCCGGGAAATGTTCTTCCCAAAAGGTTGAGAAAAGCCACGAGAGCTCTCACAGAACATTTGCATGGACAAGTCGTGTCTGGCTCCATTGCCCCGACTCGTAGAGTCTTCCACAATGTAAACATCATCATGCGTGGGTATTTATAATGTATAGTTGCATGCTAACATCACTGGAGTCTAAAGGGCATGCGTTGGAAGAGTAATATTTCCGTCGCTACGGGTCACGCATTTTTCGGAGTGCGAGCCCCGATCCGAGTATACACTTGAGTAACTGAGAAAGAGGTGGAGGCAATGTCACCCACTTACGAACTGTTTCAATTGCCTAAAGACTTCTGTCAAGAGGTCGAATGGACACTCACCGCAGTTTTTGAAACTCCTTAATATCCGTATAGAGGTGTTTGGTGATGCTTCGAAAGCCAGCAAATAGAAAGTCGAATTGACGGACTCCAGTAATTCAAAATGTTATCACGTCAAAAACCCTTTGATGCTTCTTTATTATATATATATATATATATATATATATATATATATGTATTACTCCACTATCTACAGAAACACAGCAGAGGCGATTTGTCTGAATATGCACAAGGGTTTCTGGGCGTTTTTTTCGCGCACTGCGAAGAACTTGCCAACTATTACCAAACTACAACGGACCCTGTAGGACCCATGGCTTTCACTGACATACTGGTAGGTTAACGATTCAACTTCTTTGATAGGAGAATGCAGCGCCTCGTATTCGAGATCGGCCTCAGAAAATGTGTTACTGGCTGTTTGCCGGTCGATGGCTAGCGCACCTACGGGTCGGACATCTTTGAAATATGCAAGGGAATTTTAGCCGGCGCATTCTCCGGCTCGGCTGCCGAGATCTGATATCAATCTTTGAAATACGACTATAAATGAGCGTATCTGTTGTTCATGCGAGGCAGTATGTGAAAGCATGCACAAGTCGTCCACATTTGCCAGAGCGATTATTCTTTTTGTCCTCACTCAGCATCACGTTGTGTCTCATGGCGTAGCGGCGCGTGGTCGCCGAGATCCCGACCCGTTTTAACACGTGTATTTCAGCTTTTTCCATTGGAAAATAGTACGTTTACCATGTTAATTAAATGGGGGCGAAATGGCAACATGGCAACGTTGTCCTCTGGGAAAAAGCTCGTGCATCTCAATGCTTCAAAAGTACGGCATTGCTTTGAAAGACCGTGCTTATTGGTGCTGAAAAACGTTAGGGCAGTACGCCCAGTAACTGCAAGAATGAAAACCCGCCCGTTCAAACCGTGACGATCTAGACCGGGCCGGGCGTGTAGTCTACAGCCTACCCGGTGTATTTGCTCGACCTGCGGCATCGCTCGAAATGTTTTCAATAACCGATGCCTGGCTAGTGATCGCCACTGAGTCGAGGCGACTGCCTTCCAGAGAATAAGACACACCCGTGAGCTACAGTCCGGCCACTGGGTCGTAAGCAGAATGCCTTCAGACATTGTCAGACATCGGTAGACATCGTCGTGTCATGAGCTGCAGTCCGGCCACTGGGTCGTAAGCTGGATGCCTTTAGACATTGTCAGACATCGGTAGACATTGTCGTGCCAGTGAGCTGCAGTCCGGCCACCTGGTCGTAAGCCGAATGCCTTTAGACATTGTCAGACACCGGTACACATTGTCGTGCCAGTGCAGCCATTGCAGCCAGTGGGCTGCAGTCCGGCCACTGGGTCGTAAGCCGGATACCTTTAGACATTGTCAGACATCGGTAGACATTGTCGTGCCAGTGAGCTACAGTCCGGCCACTGGGTCGTAAGCCGAATGCCTTCAGACATTGTCAGACATCGGTAGACATTGTCATGTCATGGAAAGAATGGTGCAGCTCGCACAAATGTCTCCTCACACGTCCATGGCACGGTCCCACAAATCTGCACTAACGGGACCCCTGTGGCTCTGATCCTCTGATCAGACCAGACCTGAGAACCAGACCAGAGACCAGATCTAACCAGAGAAGCCGTCCGCGTATCGGAATATACCTCACGTGTCATGGCTGTTCCATGTATCCATATCGCTTCCCCTACTCACCTTGCATCCGTGAAGGCACGAGTGGAGTTCTCGAAGGGCAGACAGTGAGCGTTGGCAGAGGAAGACATCTCACGTGTCATGCCTGTTCCATGTATCTATATCGCTTCCCCTACTCACCTTGCATCCGTGAAGGCACGAATGGAGTTCTCGAAGGGCAGATGGTGAGCGTTGGCAGAGGAAGTCCGTGCTCGGCGGCTGTATAGGACATTTGAGTCCTGTTCTGTCTCGTGACCAGGTACGAGTAAGTGATCCTCGACCCTGCGAGTTCATTAAGTGCCGCCTGTCAGTCGGCATGCGGCAGAAGACGATCGAATCATGTCAAGTACTTCAGAAGGCGTTCAGTCTTTAGGGCCGGCTGGATTGCAGCCATCGCCATACGGTCTGGCATCGAGATGCGTTTAAGTGATTTGGTGTTTTACTCACTTAGAAAATCATTCAGCAGTCGAAGCCTCACCTCTCATTGGCCGATGCAATCGCTAAGTTACAAGCTTAAATATCAGATTTGGATGCAAATTTTCACGGAGTGGCTGTATGGTAGTTTGAGCCAAGCGGTAAGCATATCATCCCGATTAGAGCAGCGCATTCGCGGTAAAACTTCCTGAGTTTTGGGCGGGTCACCTTACGTCGCTATCTTTCAAAGCATAATAATAATATTCCAACGTTTTTGACAAACACCTATTGCTGGGGAAAGTATATTCTTCCTCTTGACCGCGTACTCGATGACTTAGCATAACACGAGGGGAGCGATTACTCGCGGTCATTTCCAGCTCTGAGTGGGTTCGCGTCAACAGCGTACAAGAGGCTGGCTTATTAAGCTGTTGGCCGGTATCCAAACATGGCATTTCATGTGTGTGCTCAGTGGGCTCACAGAGATAATGCATATTTATAATGAGTTGGAGTTCCCTGCTAGGATGTTTATGAATGAGATGTTGAGCACTCCGCAGGCACTTTAGAGTGGTCAAGCACAAAATCCCAGCCGTCCTGTTGTTTATGGTGGTCACATAACACAAACATCAGATGAGAAGCTCTAAAACCTGATGCGCATCCATTACATCTGCAATAAGGATCAAATACACGCCGCGCGAACGAGGTTTGTCAATCGTGATTCACTCGTTAGAAACACCGCCATACTAGCAGGGGCTTCGTGTTTGTATCACCCTGGACCTACATTCCCCCATGCGTACCAAGTGAAAATAACATCTAACTGCAACACGCCGGCAGGGAAACGGGGACCAAAACGCCTCACACAGTTTGCCTATATGCCACAGCAGCTTTCAGTGAACCCTTATGCGGCCAGGTTGCCTAAAGGTTATAGCTTTTCAATGCTTCATTTCCGGGCCTAAATGCGTCGTTCTCCTTTTGCCATTCAAACGCGCGGACATTTATCATCTTTTTTGCCCACAATATTAACAGCAGAGACGATCGGCATTGCTGCATGAAAAGCTGGGGTGAGTAACGTGATGACATTGGCCCGCGTCCTTCCATATAGGTGTGAACAAACGCTGAGCTGTGATGAGCTTCCTCTACTCAATTGCATGACTACCGCCTAATTTTGTTCAGCATCCGTCCCGGAGCTATTTGCGCGGAAGTGCCTAAGTTCGACACGTTCATCTTTGAGAATTATTAACAGTTCCAGGCGATGTAGGAGGTGTGATGAATCCGGTGCGCTCTCAACACCTTTCAGTGAAACCTATCTCATCAGATCGAACTTATATGACACAGATGTGCTATTAGGTTACCAAAACTGGGTCATAACCTTGCAGTGTAATCTGTTGAGATGTCCACGACTGCTACCAAACCACGAGAGCACCTTGCGGACATAATTTTTAGGACCTGGTCCGGTTCAATATGGCTAGTCTGGATTTAATCCGCCCATTAACCCGCCTTTCCTAGATTTCGCAATCCAATCCGATTTGGCCTGTCGTACCAAAAAAAAAAAACAACAACAGACAATCAAACGAAAACAAATTGAGTTCGCACCAGTCCGCTTCTACATTGCGGACTTTGTTAAAGTTTTGATAGCAAATTTGTTTTATTTGGGAATCTAGTCCTTCAGCTTTTGTTAATTTCCATTGGAAAATATGTATAATAAGTTGACATAAATCGACGGATGCTATGATGCTTAACGAAACTTAACACCTGTTGGGAATGAAATTTTGCGTAAATATCAGATAAAGCACTCATTTTGTATTCAACCATATTCCAACTATCTTGGCAAATCATTCTTGAGCATCATTATATTATAGTGGCTAAAACTACTGCAGGTTTCAATACCCTACAAATATGGGAACAATATCTAACAGATTCCAGGCTAAGTGCAACACACATATCCGTGGCACTCAACAGCTGCGATGACCGCCTTGGAAAACGACATCCATTACGCCTTCGGAATGAACAAAACGACCATCTCACCTCAGATATGTTAACGCATGTGTGTGTCCGTTCTCGGACACACTAACGGGTGAAGTGGCCTCAACGGCGGCCAGTATTTCCTGTTAGAATGCCGGTAACGTTAACACTATGACCCATGTGCGCGATTGTCTCCTGGTAAGGGCCTACGGACCGGCTCTTTCATGAATGAAAAAGAGACGGTTGCGGTATTCTTGAACCCCACCCCTAAAATGCCAGATGTTACCAGCTTCCCATTTTTGCTTGCAATGGAAAACAAATGGGAAAACTATTTTTATTTGTCACCGTGCACTGAACAGGTACGCGAAGTCACATATCGACAGTTATAAACAACTTCTAAAGACATATGAAAAATGTTATGCTATTTTGTAAACTTGGTCAGTGCGTTACCGAGGAACACTATTCACATAGAAAAGATATTAGTATCAGCCTTATTCCTCGGAGGGAAACCAGGAGAATGAAGATATAGCTGGGTTGATATTTTAGCAGCTACCTTTATCGAAGCGGTAGCAGAAGTGAATTCAAAATTGCATGCCGATGATCTTACTCGATTTTCCAGTTTTTTTTAGACAGCAATCCACAGTTTTTTCAGGGCACCAGCATTCAGGGGATTAAACAAACTGCGAGTGCCGGCCATTACCAAGATACAGTGCCTGTCTAAGAACTAGAAAACGCAAAATGCGTGTACTTACAAACGAAATCAAGCAAATAGGCTTCCCGCATCATTCTTCATTCAAACATGCTAGCGAGTTGAAGAAAGCAGACATCACACATCGCGCATCAATTATACATACAAGCGATTTCAATTGTACACGCATTGCACATCACGCGTCATGCATCTCTTACGCATGTAAACGAAAAGCCAGCACGCATCACACATAAATGCACGTATAATGTTTGTATAATCAACCATGATGAGCCCTGAATGCTAAGATTTGGTCGCTGACTTTATAAGATGTCATAGTTTAGATGTAATAGTTTCACTACCTTTCCTGTGCTTTGTAAATGACGTTGAGCTCTAAAAGAATCATAGGGTCAATATTTCCCTCGATTTCAGCCTGATCGTTTTTTGCCAAAAAAGAAGATCACCGAAAGGGGTATTCCCTGTTCTTTTTTTAGCGTCTCGCAGGCGTTCATTACATCTTAAACGAATCATGGCCGATTGTGCGAACGTGATACGTGCCTTTATGTGCGATGTGTGCTGACTTCAAATCGTTTGCATATGTAAGTGATGCATGACGCGTGATGTTCGAAGCGTGCTCAACTGAAATCCCTCGTATGCATAATTGATGCGCGATCTGTGATGCCTGCTTACTTCAACTCGCTTGCATGTTCGGATGAGCCGTGATGCGTGATGCCTATTTGGTCGGATTTGTTTGTATGTACACGCATGTCCTAGTATTCTAATTCTGAGACAGGCACTGTATCGTGGCAATGGCTGGCACTTGCTGCTTGTTTAATCCTCTGAATGTTGGTGTCCTGTAAAAACTATGGATTGCTGTTTCTAAAAAACCTTGAAAAATCGAGTACGATCATCGGCAGGCAGTTTTGAAGTCACTTCTGCTATTGTTTCTATAAAGCCATGTTGGCGAAATATCAACCCAACTATATCTCCCTTTTTCTGTTTTTTTTCTCTCCGAGGAATAAGGCTAGTACTACTGTCTTATCTAAATGACGCTTTCAGGAGGATATTTACTAAACAGAGATATTTTGTCGCCTAGAGGGCTTGTTCACTTAAAAGTATATCAGTACTTATAAATGGGCTTATTTCATCGCATGTGACGACTGCTTCAACATTTTCAAATGTGGAACGCTTCCTTCAGCTGCACTTTTCTGAGTTGACATCTCCATTGAACATATTAAGTACCATTCAGTGAAAGTTTATGTCTTGTTGGTTTTCAATCCGGCAATCCTTGTGACCTGGCAAATTTTGAAAGTCCGGTCATGTACTAACCATTTGTTTCGTAAAAAATTTCTGATCCGGTCTAATCTGACCCACGGATGGATTGGAGAGGGGTCGGTGCTGAGCATCAGTCGATTTGCAGTAGAATGTCTCAAATTTGTGAGGCGACTTTGCACGCTGTCATACGTGTTTAATTTGTTTCAGACCAGTAATCAGCGATACAATCAAGTAGAAAATGTGCGGGTGGCGCCCGGCTTGCGACGTGGTATTCCTGTAACCTCCGGGACATCACTATATGTTTTCAGTTGACTGTGTACACCGCCCTAAAAAGTGTAGGTCATGACCAGCGACGCAGTGAAGCAAACCAAGTGTGGGTATGCAGCGCATTGGCGTTAGTTTGCCAGCGTTCCAGTCTCAGTCTGCTGCCAACAAGATGTCGTGTGCATGCACTCAAAGGAAGTGCTCCACATCTGTAGTTCGTTTTGAACTGTGACAGTCATTCTGGACATTCTTTAGTGCATGCATGACGCCGTAACAACGTTACGCAAACGCTTCCACCTCATTGGCCATGTAATACTCAAGGCAAAGTAAAATACTATTCTCAAGTTATTCGTGTCTGCCCTACGTGAGTACGATTCCTGGCGTCAGCAGAAATTCATGCGTTCAGTACCAGTCCCGAACAGAAAGCCCGTTTAATGCTGCATAGTGCAGAAACCTGGGCACAAGTACCAGCTATTACAGAATTAGACTGGGAATCGACTAAGTTAAGAATAGTTTCACGACCGAGACTGAATGATAGTCAAGCATATAAAATCAGCGACAAATATGCAGGAACGTCACGAAAAAGGCTAAAGCTTGCGCACGAAACGACATTTGGGTTATTTAAACATGCACTGACAAGCACGATGCTTCTCAACATTTTGACGCACTGCAAGTGAGTCAGTCCGTCGGCTACGATGGCAATTTCGCACGGCCAGTTTAGCAGCCCCTCTTACGTCATACAAACGTCCCATGACGCAGCCACAAGGTGGCGTATTGAGGAGCACATTGCCTAAACAGTGACGTTGTGTTGTGTGACGTAAACAGTTGTGTTGTCTAGAGCAGCGTTTTGCAGTATACCAAAAAGTGAGCTTATTGCATCATATCTGATGCTCGCCTCAATATATTTCAACGTGGAACATTCCCGTTAGGACCCCGTCGATCATCTTGCATGCGTGAAGAGCTTTTTTACCAAATACAAATTAAACTTTTCTAATTTGAAGGTAGTCATCTAATCTTGCAAGTTGTTTAATGTCATCGGGAAGGTGCTGGTGGCGTTTGTCCAGTACGCTTGAATGGGTTGAACATTATCAAGTACGTTTTTTGATTAAGCGTTGCTGGATTCTGGAAATGAAAACACACGCATGCAACGCCCAGTGTACCCAAGCGGTTAACTATTAAAGCAGATTGTGCAAATCCTTGTTGGGGACAATCAACCAGCTGATATTGCACAAAGACACCTAAACGCCAGCAAACGTAGGAGTCCACTTACCGAAATAAGAAGCAAGCACCACCATCAGAATGGTTATGAAGCTCCATAGAACCCGGGCGAAAGGGTGCGCAGAATCGTAGGCATTACGCACTCCATGCATAGACGTTCTCTCTGAGAAGAAGCCGATGGTGTATTCCGTGAACTTCCACATGACGTACCGGAGTGGGGAAGATGTTGCAGGGCTGCTGCTGTCTCTGGCGGATGCGTATTTCGTAGGTCAGGCAAACATCGCACTTAGAAACAAACCCTTTTCCAGGTAGCAAGTTGAGCAAGTGTGTTGACTATGATTGTGATGGAAGTACGCGTTTATCAGTGAAAGGTCAAGTTAATACGATGATAGGTCACAAGATGAGCAATTGTGGTCCAACTTTAGTACAATAAGAGAGAACTATGTCGTTTAAACGTGCATAACTTGAACTTTGAAACGTCGTTCTAACGCTTGCAGCGTGAGGACATGTCGAAACGTTGACGTTTCGCTGTATGAGCAAATTGGGCCATAAGATGCTGCCAAACATAGTAGCTTTAATCAGGATGGTTTTTAGTAGGTGACAGAAACATTCTAACTATTCTATATCAGTTTTGACGTCACAGATCAGTGGTGGCACAGTGTTTTTCCAAAGCCCCTCAGATCAGTGCTTTTCAAAGATTTTTTCAGCCAAGATTCACTTCACATACTAAACAGTGTAAAATACCAGATAACTAGGCTTATTATTAGTCGTAACAATCGTGGCTAGTCACAGCATCTTGCGACGGACGTGATTAGTTTGCTACGCAGCGTTTTAAAGTGTCGGCTATTTGGAACAGATGGGCTTGATCGCTCCCGACGCGGTAATGCGTTGGGTTCAGTGCGAAATTGCGGCTACTGTTGGTCGTGTTCATGTCGTGAAGAGCTGACTGGCTAGACAAATAACATAGCTAATCGTCAGTTTCTTAAGGTGATAGGGTCAAAAAGCCCTGCCGATCTAGGATAATTATTGTTTGTGGATACCTAAGCCGCAGTTTCAGGAGTGAACGGATGCCGTTGGAGTGACGCATGTCAAGGTCTTATTCGGGGCTTCCTGCTCCTGCGAGGAACAGCGGCTTTAAGGTAAGAGATCGAGCATCGCTGTTGTAGGCCTCTCCCCCTGCCCGTTGCACCTCAGACATAGCGCAATGCCCGGTGGACAAGCGGAGATAAAACACCAAGTTGTCATAATATTGCATACAGTGCTAAATGAAGGTGCTAGGGTTGTTCAAAAAATGTCCTATGCATTCGTTGATACCAATATTGTGTGAGATTTGCTCTAAATAATTGGGATTATCTTAGGAAGTGGGAGTTTCGGTCTGACAATGATAACGCGAAGATAATGAAGGTTGCCAACGTTTCCAGCTGATTGCATGATGGCGTCACGAAAACAAAAGTAATATTAAGTCCTTGCAGAACCATGTTTTTGGTAAATATAGGGCTACAGGGATGCACCTTTGTGAAATACGTAGGGGTAAGGGATGGAGGGGGAGGGCGGGGTGCAGGGAAGAAATATCCGAACATGCCTCCGAAGCTCATTTAAAAGTTTTCCTCCCAGATTTGACGTACTTTATCGCTGTGAGGAGCGAGGGTGTAGTTTTTCAAAATTAGTTTTTTGAGCGGCTGAACTTCTCAACTTATGATAAATGAAAAATAAGAGATAAAAGTGACAACTAAAAATATAATTCCGCATTCCTGGTTGGTAGACACAATCCCCCCCCCCCCCGAAATGGAAAGGAAGCTTCACACCTTTAGGCTGGTTATGTTACGTATGCCGTTACCTAATAATTATTATTATTATAGGTATAAATATTATTATTAAAATATTATAATAAATATTAGGTCAGTCTTAACTATCATTTAGTGTTTGATGGCCAGCAAATACAATTACAATGCCAATAAACTCTCGAAACAAAAATATTTGATGATTATTTAGCATTGCATTTAGTTCGTGCTTGCTTTTGTGGTTTATCGCATTTAGAGATATATTCCAATGGTTTCTGAAAGATTTGACTCCAGGTGACGATTCAGACTGTCCTAAATTTCGTCGGTGACAGAAGTGGCACTTTTCCCCGCTGAAAATAAGCAGCAATCTTGTTTTGACTGCGCCCATATTGCCCATACTGTACCCCCAGATCACGCTTATACGGTTCCGAAATAATCCGGTTGTCGATGTACATGATACCATGGTTTCCCAAAAAGGAAACGAATGGCCGTGTTGTTCTGGTAGCGATTTTAGGATAATGCCCGCTTAAATGCGCATGCGTCAGTTAATGGATCAGCGTCACTCTTGCACTATCGTGTTGCCAGTTGCGTATGGCATGTGTTGATTGCATGCATTTTATCATTGGACGTTTTTGATGACGTCTGCTAGCAAGATGACGTTGCTCCCACGAATAGATTGCCCTCAGCTCAATGGCACCGAGAAATCTGAATTAATTTGTTCTAGAAAACTGTTTCTTGTGTAAATAGGTTTGGAAACCTAAAATGTCAACCACTGGTGAACTTTATGACGTGAAATTTAATCTGAAGTAGTGCGAAACTATGCTAGACTTCTTCAGCACGTGGTGTTCACGCATTTGTTTAGGGGTACTGACAAATCAGGTTGCTGGCACGCGCTAAGGTCAGCTGACGTCAGAGCGTAGGACGGAGGGTGCCGAGCACCGCGGCACGTTAACCTTTCGTCGAATAATGATGCTGTTGTCCAGGAATTTCGTGATCAAATGATGGAGCCAGGACTCACGCAACGAGCACTGCTTAGCGAGGGTGCTGATGCTAGAAATCCATCCAATCAAAAATATCGGAATACATTTTGCGCATCGTCTGCACAATTAGCAAAACTGCCTAAACGGACATGCGGTCATGCAAACTGGTCGGGCAATTATGCAATTATGCAATTATGTTACGATATCTGCAGCGGAATTTTGTTTTTCATTCAGTTTTTAAGCAGTACAGTTATGCTTTTCTTGCTGGCTGCTGGTATCATGCACATGTACAAAAAATGTCTCGGGGTGTAGTTAGGTGGTTACTTTGGCGTCGCTGCATATGAATGGGAGGCTAGTATTCCCATGGCATGTCTAACGGCTGTTCTACGGTATAAGTTACTATGGCTCTCCATCATTTCAAGATTAATTTCCATCTGTCTTAGAAAGTATGACAGGGGCGTGGTCAGATGACACGAATACTGCCAACATGCGCTCCATTTCCTTTTCAGGTAACTGATCCGGATAAAATGGCACGCAATAGTTGACTGGAAGACCATAAGTGGTAATCAGATTTACGTCTGCATTTAACATTATCACATCCATGGCATACAGGCAGGCATAGACGACTGGCGTACTGGAAAATCATCCAGATTTATCACGTAGGCTTCCAATCGTCATGCACTTGTCGGCATTGAATAAGTGCAGTTTCATAACGTGGTCCTCTTCCCCTCTTATACACACTTCGGTCAGCCACTGACGTATCGAAGCTTGCTAATTCTTATTTCTGACTGCAGCGGACCGCATTCTCTGACCTGACCGCAATCTGACCGCATTCTTAAATCTGACCTACGTGTTTTCACTAGGCAAAGTATGCAACCATCACACGACAAAGTATGCAGAGGTCGGAAACTCTACGCCAGCGGTACAATTTTCCCCGCCCCTACCTGCATATTTTGTATACGCCATGAACACGAAGACGGTTCATATCATCGTATTACGTTTGTCATCGTCATCGCTTGTCGTGGGCACTTGATGCCATCGTCATGCAGCTTGGTGTTTATATTTTAAGTCGCATTTTACAATACTTGTGTTGTCTGACACCTTTCTATCCTGGGCGCACCTTAACTAAATGTTAAGAATCTGTACTAAGTTCGATGAAATTTGAAGACAAAAGGTGCCACTCCAGATATCACAGCTTGAACCCTGGCGCGGCATCGGCCCGGCAGAGTTTCAGATGTTATCGTGGTCAAATTGTTCCCTCCTTGACACCTCTGGTAAAAAGTCTAGTCAAATTCACCGCACGCAAAAAGGGCCAAACGCATCCAGCAAAGGGGAACTGGTGAGTACCACGCCCAGTAGTGATATGACATCATCCAGCACAGTCTCGTCACCGTCTCCGGCGTAATCAAGAGCTCACCGGGGTCACTGGAGGGCAGCCACACCCGCCTTCTCCACGGCCTCGACCCTCCGCACCAGGGCACTGACCGCTCTCTGGTAAGTGCGTCGAGTCCGGCCGCTTTATGTCGACGGCGGACGGCCGATCGAGCCTCGGCTATTACCCTGTCGGTGCTGAGCAATTGACCTCAAAAGGCAATGTGGATTTTGTTAACGTCCTGGTGGTGAGTGTGGCAGTATGGGCCAGCCAAATGACAATTTGCAATAAGCGTCGACAAAACGTGCGGCCTTCGGGGACATGGTGCCAGTTGTAATGCTGTGTCTACGCATCGCCCGCTATTTAATTTTCTTATCGACCGATATGGACGAGCTGTGAGGTTGTCATGTTTACAAAGATGAAAACGGAAGAGGGCAAAACTGGTGTCATCGCACATATTTGCTGACATGATCAATTCACGTTCTGTCACGCTTACGTTACCATAGTCCCTTGATGGGTTGGATACTAAAATGAGCAATTGCAAGCGCCGGCTCCACTTCACCGTGGCCCTCGTGACAGTCAGGCTCCACTTCACCACGGCCCTCGTGACAGTCAGCCGGCGGGGCTAGAGGTGGGACGACCCTTTCGAATCCGCTCGGGTCCTGATGTCCCGGTCAGCACACGGCCAGCGACTGCCAGCGCGAAGACGAGTAAGGACGTTTCGCAGCTGTTGGCGCGGTCCTCGGAGAGGGGCCTGACTCTGGGGTCGCTGCACAAAAAGGCCGGTCACTTTCTGGGTAAGAAGTTATCACATCAAAGCGGCATTGGGCTGATCCAGCAAGCATCCTCGCTTGGTATCAGTGCGCGGTGACAGCCTCCACATTCCATTGCTTACCATATCATCTATTACGATGTTATCAACGTAGATTTTAAGATATAGAATTGTTGCACATTTATAGCTCTCGTCCAAGCCAAGCACACAAAACCTATGTTTGGAACGTAGTGTAATGCGCGTTTTTCAAGACAGATGCCTTTGAAATAGTTCACTGGTAGTTGCTTTAACACTGATACATTATTGGGAGCGTGTATATCGACTCATGAGTCGATTTACTGAAAACGGCCCTTCTGTGTAAATCACGTCGGATCCGAGTCGATTTACACACAACTGCACCACTGTGTAAATCGAGTCAGATTCATGACGTCACGTTTGCGCATGCGCACTCGCCTGTATTTGCGACCGTGTCCGCACCGACGCGCGGTTTTGAACGCCGGGCGTGTCGAGGTGCGGGTGAGGGTGGATGTGGTGCGCGGCAAATGAGGATTGAAGGTATGTGCATATTGTGCGTGCATGAAGGTATGTGCATGTCGAATCGAGTCACAGATCAATGAAAGTAATTTCATTAAATAGGTACACTTGGCCAGAGACGAGGCGTAGGTCAAAATCAGGGTGCTTTCAACCAGGGACGACGCAGCAATGACATAGGGGCTGTCCCCGCCCCCTCCCCCCCTCCCATTGCCGGCAGACGGGTAGATGGCAGCAGTTCCAAATCAGGATCTCCTTAAACTTTGAAGACCCCTTTTGTGGATTGAAAGTATGCTGTTCTTGGTGACAAAGCCCTTTCACGTGCCGGGAGGCCATGTTGTATGGTACCAATGCCCTTTGTTGCAAAATTATAAGGTCCCGTTTGTTTTATTGTCAACATCTATTTGCCTGGATATAATGCTTATAACAGTTTGGTAAAAGAACATATGCCTGCAATTTTCCTTTCCCTTCAACTTTCAAGACAACGTTGCCCATGAGGCCCCCTGTGAGGCAGCCCCATTTTGCTTAGGAGGCCCCTTGGATATCCTCCCCCCAAACCAAAAATCCATGGTGCCATTCCCTCTGTCAGCATCAGCAGGCTGGACTGATTTTCCCTCACTTGTTTCTACTTCGTATTTAGGTAATTCATTAAAAGTAGCACATACTTTGTACCTATACATTTTGTCACAAATGGGAGCAGGTTTTGTCAGCTGATTGAATGTTACAGTGCTTATGTATAAGATAATGGTGATCTTCAGCTGATTCTTTGAATGCCTGTCTTCTGGTTTGAAAAGGAATTGGCCCATCCTGGCTGAAAGCAAGACTGGGTAGGTGTTTTCATCAAAATCTGTGGATTTTGTGGAAATCCACAGAAATCCCCGGGAAAAAAAGATTTGACCAGTACATATATGCTTCTAACAAAATGTATTGAAAGCTGTAAAGTAACAGCTGGGAATGATTAAGTTTTTTTCAAAGTCTAGCATTGACAAGGAGATATCTTGTAAGCGAGGTACACAATTGTAACAAAACAAGTGGCCAAAAACAGGTATTTATCAATTTTAAAAACTTTGGGAAAATAGCAGCTGTGTTTGAAAAGCAAATTTGGATCTGGTGAGGCAAGGAAGGATGTTACTGGAGATCTTAGCTTCATCAACATGCATTTTAGGACCCACTAAGGTTAGAATGCAAACAATAAACATGATTGTTGTTGTTCACAACTGTTCACATACTCTTTGCATGTATGTAAACTTATTTAAAAGCAGGGTTTAGATCATATATATATATATATATATATATATATATATATATATATATATATATATATATATATATATATATGTAAGAAAGCTGTAGGTGTGGCTGACTGACAAGGACCATGCTGAGAAGTTGGCCATCACAGAGGTCTTCCCGGACTGCGACCAGTTTCTATGCAGCTTCCATATGCTAGCAAACATGCTGGCTTTTTCAGTTTGTTTTCATAACCTATCAAGGTTGCAAATTGGATTGACTCTCCTCATTGCCCTTGTTTGTCTAATATTATTACTTAATGGCTTGATCATCCTCCGCAGTGGCAAAAAAGCTGAATGTGTGCTGAGTGATCCCTGCATTGTACATCAGTGGTTGAGCCGAACTAGGCTTTAAACATTTTATGTGGTATACAGCCTTGATAACTTTTTCTTATAGCACTAATGGTCTGGCTCTTGTCTCTGGCCCTGATAGTCTAATGTAGTACTCCTGCAATCTGGTGCCCTGGCCCCTGATGTTCTAGATCAGAAGGCCCAATGTTGTGTTATGGTGAGCCCTTTGCTGGCTTGGCAGGCTGTGTTACAAGCCAGGAAGCCCTGTACTGGATTAAGAGGCACTCTATTCAAGAGGCCCCTTTGATGCATCAGATAGCAGCAGTTCAAGGTCAGGGCTTCCCGACCTGGTATTACTGCCCTTGAGAGTCTGGCGAGGTGCTCCTACCTCCTGGTACTCTGGCCCCTGGTGGCCAGACCTGACACTCCTGCCCCCCATGGTCTGACCTGGTACTACTTCCTCCTGGTGGCCTTACCCGGTACCACAACTTGATGGTGTGAATTGGTACCAGTGCTCCTGGTAGCATAATACTGCTGTCTCATGGTGATCTGACGTGGTACTTGTGCCACATGGTAGAAGGACTTGATACCTCTGCCCCTGATGGTCTTATCTGGTACCCCTGTGCTTAGTGGTTGGGCCTGGTATTCCTGCCACCTGATAGGGTACCCCCACTATTGATGGTCTGACCTGGCACTGCTGCTGCCAGCTGGTCTGACCTGGTACCCATGCCCCCTGCTTGTTTGGCATGGTGCCTTGTGCCTGATGGTCTGACCTGGTGCTACTGATGATCAGACCATCAGTGTGTGGGTTCACCAGATCAGACTACTGAAGTCAGAATTACCAGGTCAGGCCACCAGGAGGTGGGTACCAGATCTACCCCTGATGATCTGACCAGGTACCCTGATGATTTGACCTGGTACCATGATGATTTGACCTGGTACCCCTGATGATCTGACCTCTTACCCCTGATGATCTGATCTGGTACCCCTGATGATCTGACCTGGCACCCCTGATGATCTGACCTGGCACCCCTGATGATCTGACCTGTGACTCCTGATGATCTGACCTGTGAATCCTGATGAACTGACCTGTGACTCCTCATGATCTGACCTGTGACTTCCTCATGATCTGACCTGGAATCCCTGCTGGTCTGACCTAACATTCCTGCCTCCTTGTGGTTCTTGGTATGCCAGCTGGCAAACTAGCTGGTTGTGCTTTGTGCATAATGTCTGTGGACATTACTGGGCAGTGCACTTAGCTAACATACTTCGCTATGTTTCAGACGTATAGCATCTCAACAAAAGATAGAAGATGCCTGTGTTGAGGAAAGGTGACTGTTTTCATTCCTTTGATGATCTAGATGCCCATATCCGTGAATTGGAGGCCGAGACGAATGTGAAGTTTTTCAAGTCAAGCTCTGTCACTCTTGGTAAATTTCTTCAGACAAATCCTGGGCACTTCATTTCAAAGTTGGTCGCTGACCGTGCTGACAAGGAGGCGCTTTTGCAGCAGAAAAAGTACCGTCTCGTTAAATTTTCATGCACTCATGGTGGGCGCCAGTACGAAAGCAAAGCTGGTGATCGTCGTGTCCGAAACACGAGAACCAAAAAAGTCGGCTGTCCCGTAAGCATCCTAGTGTTTCTGGAAAAGTCATTGCGTTTAGAGATTAGGGACATCTCACTGGAGCATTCCCACCCGGTGTCGAAGGCAAGCTTTCTGCTGCAGCCAGAAAATCGTCGCCTGCCTGCGTCCTAAAGGCAGCGTCACGTGTCAGTCGTGGGATCAGCAAAGAAATAAGGTAAGCTTGCTTGTTGTGAATTGATGCGACCTTTCATTGACAATTGTTAGTAAAACCACGTCTCGAACAGTAATGAGTCGGGAAATATGACCGGCTCATATGCGGTGCGTTTCCGGTCATGACTAACTTGTATCGATCAATAACACATGGTACGGCGTAAAACTAGGTCATAATGTTTCTGCTCAGTGCGTACCATGTCTTGATGTAAGTTTTTCTTAACGTGTTCCTTTTTTTCTTCAGAGTACTGAACAGCAACGGTGGATGGTGGGAGCGCTGGATTACACCGTCCACGTACTCGGCTTTAAACCCGCCATCATCATGCACCGCGTGGTCACGGTGTTCCACGAATTTGACATAACTTCGTTCATCGGAAACGCCTTGACTTCCCGGATACCTGTAGAGCTCTTAGGCTTCTTCTATTGTAGAGAACAGGCTCGATATCTATATTCGTTTGCATGTCATGATGTGAATAGCTAGCTTGCCAAGATACATCTTCATGTACATATATGAGTATTGCAAGCCCATCCAGAGACTCTGAAAGGCTGAAAGCGTTTCCGACTATCTGTGTTGATTGTTTCCAAACTGGATAAGCTTTGTTAAATAGCACCGCTCACCAAGCAATGGTTGCTTACGTCCAACCTCCTGCGTCCCTGGATGTCCTTGCACTATCTCCTCACTAGTCGAGATGAATTTGAGCGAGCTTAGATCTGTCGTGTACCTGAACTAAGTAGCTGAAGTGAACTAAGTAGCCTCGTCAAATGTCTGATGCGTTCTTCGTCGACAGTTCCACATATGCGAGAACTGACTGGGTAATTATATACTTGCCCCATGCGAGGAAGACGCATACAAATGTATGTACAATTTTGTTTTGTGCTAGTTTAACCAGTGACCGCTAAGGAAAATGTGTTTTAATAAATACCAACATGAGAACATTGCTTTGGCTACTTATTCAATGTGTCGGGCCGCTGTTATATAATTGCTTAGTGCGTTCAACAATTCTCAGCCATGGTTGTTATTGATGTTTTTTGACACTGGTTGTGCTCGCACGCTTTGAATCTAGTCAAGAAGAACGTTGATGATTGTGCGTAGTGGTGGGTTTCCATGCATCTCAGCAGTCAGGGTGTGCCTTTGTTAGTGTACGGGATTTGTTGGCATGTGAGAAAGTTTTCCTGACATAACACGGCATGTCTGGCCGCTCCAATGCGGTAAAATACCTGCGCTGTTGTGACATGGTTGCTACTTCTCATTGCATGCATCTGTGATAAGCTCGTACGGCTGCGTGCCCAGAACTGCATTTCGCGTACCTTCCAAGGCTGTGGTTATCCCAGAGAGGTCATTGACCTCAATACTTCAATACATTTAAAGTTGACCAACTCTGCTGAAGTGATTATGGCGCGTTGTGAAAATGTCACGTATCCACAAATACGCCTGAGGAAATCCATCAAATGTCTTGTGAGTTTCTTCCGTATGCGCAAGACCACTGGCAGCTCTAATGACACCTCTCATTGCGAATGCGTGGCTGGGTCATGTTCAGCTCATTTCAATCACAAATTATTCAGACAGCTGGGTTGTTTGACTCGATACGATTGCAACAGTAGTATCGGTGCAATACGAACCCACGAGTCATTAAGGGCCCTGAACACAGCGATGCTGCCACGGGGAATGACAAGGTCACCGCGCCAGCCAAGCGCCTGAACGGTCGCCGCCATTGGATCTTGCTGAGGAGCATCGGTGACGATCCTGGCCCCATGGTTAATCACCCCTTGCACTCTATTTAGGTGATGCGCTGCAGCCACACCCCAGACCGAGAGGCAGTACAGAAGATGAGAATATGGGACTGGATGAATAGATTTACGAACCTCGGGTGACGAATCTGTTGATTGTGGTTTGTGGTGGAATTTGTTCATTGTGATTCGTCACAAACAGCCAATATGGTTGGATGTGGCGGATTTTATGCAAGCGGAAAAGGATAGGGCTGCGCATTTTAACGTAGGATGTGAGCATCTCCCAAGAAAAGGTACCTGCAATAGGACCCCCAGCACCTTCATGGGCGACGAAGGGCTCAATTGGTGTCACGCACTGCCCAGGTGAAAATATAAGGTTTCCTTTCAGGATTGTGGAGTGCCGGGAAGAATAGCTCTTTTGGTCGGCTTCATTTTAAGAGAGTTAGATGTGAAGAAGGAATTAACTACTTGAATGGTTTCCTCCTGTCGTGATTTCAAAACGAATGGTTGGTCTGGATGTGTAGAGTCCAGCAGTTGGGTGTGGTCGGCACAGGATACTAGATATTCGTGAAGGAGGTAAGATAGAGACTCATTCGTAAAAATACTGAAGAGGATAGGGTCAACCAAGGATCGCTGAGGGACACCGTAAATCGACAGAAGAGAAAGATTGCGCTTCTCACCATCCACCTTCGACCAGCAAGGTAACTCCCAAACCAATTCGGATCAATACAATATCACTGCAGCTTTGTCGGATCTACGCCATGGTTAGTACATTAAAGGCACGGCTGAAGTTTACGAAGGTGACGGCCACGACGTGCTTAACCCCAATCCGAGTACAGCTCACTCAGCGGCATCGTCCAGGGCGTTTTCGGTTGAGTGACCGAGGATCATGGCTACCGAGGTTGGACGACAGCTGCATGCACACAACTTTATCGTGTGTCTTTTACAAGGCAGGCGAAGCTGATGTGCCTACGAAAATGCTAGCGATTTTACGGAAGACATATTTGTGAAGAGCCGAAGGTAAAAGATAGAAGAGCGAAGAGAATATTTATCGCATTTTATTATTGGCGGTACCCTCATTAGGTACCGCCAATGACTGTCTTTAACAGTGAGGTTCTTTCGGCACAGACGTCTGCAAGTGACCTAAACCTAAAAAGCGTTTCCCATAACGTTACGCGGAAGTGAAGTTCTTGGTTTTAAGTTAGCACCAAGTTGAGCGACTTCGAATTTACAGACGAAAGACTCATCTGGATGTCAAACACACCCATATTGGTACCGCGTGTGAATCAGTTGAGTAGCTTCAGTTGGGTTACTTCACAGTACTAGGCTTAGTTAAGGTACCGAATTGCATTCAGAATGTAGGTTGCATAGGCATGAACGTACGTACGGCCCAAGTTTGGATTTGCCGATTTCGGTTCCAATTTGTTTTTGTTTTTTGAGTGAGGGCTTAACGAAGTCTTCCATACATTTCTCTAGGTTACCTACCGCGCTACTCAACGTTCCATCATTGCGATTTTCCCGCCCAGGGGAGCGCTACTTAAATTAAGTCTGTTTTTCCAGAGATGACTTCAAGTAGTCCCATTCGAAAATATAATGGCTAGGGTCGGGCATTTCTTGCCATTGCCCCTTGAATGCTCGGTACTATTACAGATGTTAATTACAAGACCCTAGGTTCACCGGAAGTGACTTAACTAGACCTCTGAAATCGAGGATACACTTGCCACATAGAAACTCTGGGCGAAGATGCATTACTGCATGAGGAGATGAAATTACATCATTGGATTGGGCTTCTAAGACTTGAAGTGCGTATCCTAAACACTGTTACATAAGTTGCATCACTAATAAATTCTGACAGAACGTTTAACATCCCTAGGCGAACATGGGTCAGCCAAGGTGAAAACATTGCTGAGCCCATTTCCATCTACACTCAACGTGCACGGGGTCATGAATATCTCTACAGAGCTCAGAACAAAAGCTTGGCAAAGCTCTAAGGTCTATCCCTTTGGATAGAACCAGCTTAACAATTTAAAAGGAATAAAACCGATGCGTTATTTTGTATGTCATCTAACATCACCTCCCTTCTGTTAATTATTGCCTGCAACAAAATACAGACAGTAAATTGCTTTCCAGTACCTTTCATGGCTTCTTGCCCCAGTGCAGAAAGTTAGAAATGCATAAAACACGCACGAAATCATGCCGGTGGAAATGCATCGGCCAAAGCTGACGAATTTGTGTGTATGAGAGGGGGGGGGGGCGTTTCACCATCAAGGAGCCCCTTTAGGAGCCCTCCGCACCCCTCACCCGTTACCAAGACTGGATACAAGCCGCACACTGCAAAGCACCGTGTGGCAAGCATGCGATGCTGCATGGCGTGCCTTGTAAGCAATATGACAAGTTCAGCATCTACTTTTCCTGGTACATACACATGTACACGCGCAAACGCAAGCATACTATATTGTATATGTATATATATATATATATATATATATATATATATATATACATATATATATATATATATATATATATATATATATATATATATATATCCGCTTCTCTGGACGGTATGTTCTCAATAAAGTACGCCGATGTGTAGCTTCAGTGATGAAAAAATGAGCTATGCATGGCCAAATGCATATTTTCAGCTTTTGTACGCGTGTTTGATTGCTGAAATCACACCTTTCCCTTATTCGGTAAGTCATAGATCAGTTCGCCAGTTCGCTGCGTTGAATACGCTCTGTCGCCTGCGCAGATCACATCGCGATGTAATTCACAGGTGTGTGTGTCCATCATGAGTGCATCTACACAGAACACCTCTGCTTAAATCCACTCGCGAGTGGAGTTACGCAGAATGGCGCTTCTGCGTATATCACGCCATGAGTGAATCTACACAGAACACCTTCTCTGCTTAAATCCACTCGCGAGTGGAATTACACAGAATGGCGCTTCTGTGTATATCACGTCATGAGTGGATCTACACAGAACACCTTCTCTGCTTAAATCCACTCGCGAGTGGAATTACAGAGAATGGCGCTTCTGTGTATATCACGTCATGAGTGCATCTACACAGAACACCTTCTCTGCTTAAATCCACTCCGGAGTGTATATACACAGAACGGCGCTCCTGTGTAAATCCACTCAGATCTGAGTCGATTTACTCCTGAAGCCACACTTGTGTAAATCTACTCACAAGTGGATTTACACAACAGTGCGTTTATGTGTAGATCAACTCAGATCTGAGTCGATTTACACAGGGGTGGCATCCTGTGTAAATCCACTTCGTAGTGGATTTAAGCAGAGGAGCTGTTCTGTGTAGATGCACTCCTGAGTCGATTTACACGCGTCCTACATTATTACTAGCTGCTTTCTGGTCTTATACTAAATACAGGTCATCGAAGCCTTGTAGTTTAGCCGCCTGTGTTTTGGGCAGCCCTTGTACGGTACCGTGTCGTAGGTATGAAGATGGGAAACAAGTCACTCTACCGACGTAACTAGGACGTGTATTCCTAGCATTATGCTGCGCAGGCGTCACCGAGTCGTTTGGACGCAGCCGTCTACGTTTCGGCGCAGCCGTATGTGTTTCGGCGCAGCCTTCTGTATCCCGGCGCAGCCATCTGTGTTTCAGCGCAGCCGTCTACGTTTCGGCGCGGCCGTATGTGTTTCGGCGCAGCCTTCTGTATCTCGGCGCAGCCGTCTGTGTTTCAGCGCAGCCGTCTACGTTTCGGCGCGGCCGTATGTGTTTCGGCGCAGCCTTCTGTATCTCGGCGCAGCCGTCTGTGTCTCGGCGCAGCCGTCTGTGTTTTCGGCGCAGCCGTCTGTGTTTCAGCGCAGCCGTCTACGTTTCGGCGCGGCCGTATGTGTTTCGGCGCAGCCTTCTGTATCTCGGCGCAGCCGTCTGTGTCTCGGCGCAGCCGTATGTGTTTCGGCGCAGCCTTCTGTATCTCGGCGCAGCCGTCTGTGTCTCGTCGCAGCCGTCTGTGTTTCGGCGCAGCCGTCTGTGTTTCGGCGCAGCCGTCTGTGTTTCGGCGCAGCCGTCTACGTTTCGGCACAGCCGCATGTGTTTCGGCGCAGCCTTCTGTATCTCGGCGCAGCCGTCTCTGTCTCGGCGCAGCCGTCTGTGTTTCGGCGCAGCCTTCTGTATCTCGACGCAGCTGTCGGTATCTCGGCGTAGCCGTCTGTGTCTCGGCGCAGCCGTCTGTGTCTCGGCGCTCCCGTCTGTGTTTCGGCGCAGCCGTCTGTGTTTCGGCGCAGCCTTTTGTATCTCGACGCAGCCTTCTGTATCTCGACGCAGCCTTCTGTATCTCGACGCAGCCGTCTGTGTCTCGGCGCAGCCGTCTGTGTCTCGGCGCACCCGTCTGTGTTTCGGCGCAGCCGTCTGTGTTTCGAGCAGCGTTCGGCACAGTACCGTGCTTCAGCTGTTCAGGGTGTTCGGAATGTCTTCTGCCTCTTATGCGATCATCTTTAAAAAAAAAATGTTGGTGTCTAGTTAAACTGTTCACTCGTGATCGTGAGCACTGCCTTGAAAGGTCGCGTCTCCTCCATAAAATACCATGACGATTGCTCGATATCTTTGCTTGAACTGGGCGCAGTGCTATATTGATGGCCGGTTACTCTCACTATGACACTATAATTGTCGCTTTCTCTGCACGCAGCATTAGTGCAAACTGACCTCGATTATGGTACACTCACTATGATGCGGATTTATTGCCTCCTGCGCCATTTTATTGCTGCGCGGCGCTCGTTGACCTCCAGGTCACGCCTGCGGAGGACGCATAAGGCCGACAAGACCAATGGTCTTGGCCAATGGCTTATCAATCTCCCTTTCAACGTACTGTTTGCGGACCTGCCTCAAATAGGCCAGTCCAAACAAGCAAGCTGCATTGACGTAGCCGATGTGAACCTTTTCACTCAAGGAGAATGCGTTATGAGCTCCGGCCTCGGACAAGTCAGCTTGTTTGCCTACTTGAGGACTAATTTATATTCTACAAGAGGCTAGACAGGAGGGCAAGGACAGCATGACAAGCCAGCTTCAGCATTGTTGGGAGAGCCGGTCTGGGGTCATTGTCACAAAGTGTTGCAACCCACCATTAGGCCACATAGTAGCCAATGACCCACACCGGTCCAGTTAGCTTCCTGCGACGATTGCGCCTGGCGGTGCGCTTTATGGGAGGTCATGCTAGTTCGTCGTGGCATGAAACATTGCCGGCTTTTAGCACCGCGACCTTTAAAATTAATCTTTCAGAGTACATGGTCTAGGACTCTGGCTCTTTTTGCATCCACCGCTTTGCATTGATATCCTAGATTATCTCTGAACAGGAAGCTGGGTCGTGCTTCGTCTGACAAATTGATTGTTCATGATACCAGTATAACAGCTTTCGAGGCCTGTAAACTGCGACGCCTCTAGAAGGCGTGAACTCCCGCGGTGTCGAATAAAACGAGTGACATAATGTCACAAGAAGGTTTGAAGATCCACAGTTGTTAAGAAAAATGTCCCAGTTGCATTTTCTCTGTCTGTCAATGTTTGAAGCACCTGTCTCTAGTACGTCAAATACAATCCAATTTCAGCTAAAACTATCAGTAACATGGCTGCGAGTGCTTGACGACGTACGATTAGGATATTTGTGGTCAACATTAGTGTTCGTGTTAGCAGTGTACTTTTTTATTCAATCATGTCGCTCTGCCCCCTAACCCCCAGCACCCTCCATCAACCCATCTACCTACCCTAACTCTTAGAACAACGTGGGTCAGATCTGGAAGAAGCCCATGCCGTCGGATGTTTTGTGGTGGGTCAAGTCATTTTTTCAATGATCAGCCCGTAACATGTGCTGCGTAGGTATACCCCTGGTTTGGATTACGGCCAGGAGTACCTGGAAATTATTAAGTGCGAAGCATGATGCATGTAATCACGCTTCATTTCATGGTTTAATTCAAACATAATTTCAACTCCCATCCTTCTTTCACAGTGCTAAAACACAAATACATGTTCTTAGGTGCCATTTCAAATGGCACTTAGGAACATTTATGTGTGGGGTAAAAACTTCGAACTTACAAATGGTAAAAAGTTGCGTGAAAAACATAGCCGCGTCCACAGGGTCAAAACCGCTTAATATCAGGGCAGTTGATCGTATATGGGCAATTGGAGGGGAATGTGTGGCGTGGTTGGACCCATTCATGCCTCTCGCTGTTGTTCGCACCGCTACTGCACGGGCTCACGGCCACGTGCCGTCTGGAACAGATATTACCACTCCGCTCTGCTCAATTAGTGCGTGCAGGGTAAGTGTTCTTGTGTTCTGTGCGAAGGTGTCTGACACCGCTGGCCTCTCGCCTCTGTTGGCCTGCCTGTCAGTTGTCCTTTGTAAGCTTTGCTGCACTGCTCGTCCATGCGTCCCTATTCCGCTAAATACGCCTGAGCCAGGTCCAGTGCAGGTGGTATTGGCATTACTGCCCGTTACTTTACAATGCATTGTACTTCATTAGGATTAATTTGTTGTGACTTTAATTTCCTCTCCATGCGTTATTCTGTTATAGGTAATAGTAAATTTGTTTTGTTTGCATTCCTTGTGTTAGTTTCTTTGTTATTGATTCGCTATTATCACCATCATTCGTGACAAACGCCACGTGATGGGACGCCCCGAGGTCTCGGCTATGCCTGGTTTTGCGTATGACCAAGTCCGACGCCAATAGCCAAATCTCACAGCATGCCGTCGCAAACAGCCAACGGTACTCCTGAGTAGTGCTTGGTGAGCGAAACGCCGTACGGTCAGATGCTCCGTGTGAATATAAAATCGTGCTTTTTGTAGCTGCTGGTAAGCAAGACCCTAAACCATTCAACACGAATAAGAAGTCAATAAACGCCCAAAGGGCAAGACATTCTGAATGCAGCTGATCAGAGGAGACCACGGATCCCGCCGGAAGCCATCTAATTGTCCGTGATCCCAGCGTCGGTGTTACATAATCCAAAATGGCAACATCCAGCCTTCATAACATCCAAAATGCGTCCTATTTGGTTCCCATTGATGGAGTTCATAACATCCAAACTTGTGAAGTTCAAAGTCATGACATCCAATGTTCATTACGTTCGCGACCAAAACGTCCAGTTAGTTTTGATTTCTGACGCTAGATGACACTACATTGCCATATTCGTTTCTTCTCCTAACACTTGATAGCACTACGATCTCATGTTTTCCTCTTTTGTCAACAGAGGGCTTAGTCAACCCGACCATGTTAGCTGGTTCAACCCACGTCCATGTCGTAAGTAGTCAAACATGGTTAGCACAAATCACCTACTGGATGATATCAACGCTGGATATTATGAACTTACGATGTTACGATTTTGTGGGCTGCGAGCCTGAATATTGTGGGTTTCTTCTATCCAGGGCATTGGACCATTTTTGGAAGTTAGGTACGCTGGAAGATGCGACTTGAGGTGTTGCGACCAATGGGTATTATGAACTCTGGATGTTTCAATACGCATTCACCCTGCCACAGTCTTCAACGCAACCGTGTACATTTTGTAGAGTACAAACGTATATTACTCATTCCATTTCCTCAAGAATGGCTGACATGAGACATCGCAAAAGCCCTACAATGAGCATGAGTTCTCTGGATGATCAGTTCGACAGTCAAGCACATCCATTGCCCAAACAGCACTGTTTAGGTACCACTCACACATCACACACATGGCGTGATTAGTACGCTGTGCAGTGACGTCACTGGAGCGCCGTCCAACGGCCGGCTAAATGTCGGCAGTTGTCAATCACGGAGCATGACGACGGTCACATGAGAGTTCACAGCATTGTGCCCTCTCCCAAACACGCTTTGAGCACTCTTTTTGTGACCTGCAGCGTAATTTGCGTCCGTAACAGCATGAGTCACACGAATACTGTAATTTCGCGATTCAATTTAGTGCTGCGTGTCTTCCCCCCCCCCTCACCCCTCCATCACCGCACAACCGCAGAAAAGCATATATGTTGCGCCTTGGAAAATTTACTGACCGCCATTGGTTTGTGGAGAGATGGCACATCAGCCCAGTGACACGTGGTACCAGTTCCAAGATAGGCGTGTTGTTTCATCCGACTAACATGGAAAATCGGCTGGCATCTGGCCCCAGCCTGGCCAGGATTTGCAGTGTGGTTTGACACTGTATGACACGTAACACTATCCGCGCCCCCGTCTCAAATAAGGCCGAAGACACAATTATACAATGAACTGGATTAAACCATCTTGGTTAGCGACTCCCGACCTCACAAAGCCACGCATGCTTGGTGAGAGCCCAGAATCCAAACCAGCATGGCAAACCTTGCGAAATGTCACTCAAAATCAGGTGTATTTGCCATCCATGATGTTAAGTCTTCTTGATAAGATGTTTGAAGAAGACGCCAAAAGCAACATCTAAATGTGGCCGCAATTTTCGCTACGTTAGATAGCTTGAGTACATCACTGCTAACTTTTAGAGTGATGCGTAGTAACTGCATTTACTTTCAGCAAGTTATTGAAATGTAATTTGGATATGGCTCCTAAATGTCAAGCAGTTTGTTTTCTCTTTTCGTCAATCCTTCACAAATTATACTCATTGCGTTATCTGGGTTGCTGATGAAAAGTGGTGCCTTTCAAAGGATCGTTTCGCAATGTGCACTGCATTTATTTCGCGGTTTTCAATGCTAAAAAATGGTTCTTTGTTATTCATGCAAGGGGTATCGCCTCCGTATTCTTGTCCGTCGGTCATCCACCCACATATACAACTGCAGGTAAAGATGTTTTGCAACTGGTTTCTCTAAAAACAAGCAATACATTTACTACGTGTACTGCTCAGATTAGGGTATAGTTCACGCAATGTCGTGGCCTAACTCTTTCACGTGTATACTGAGCCTTACGATCCTGATTATTATCGCAGCATCGGCACCCGAACCCCAGAATTCAAGGATGCTCTTGCTCTTGACTTTACTTCAAAAACGTCCACCGGTGCCGTGGGTAGGATGGTCTAGATGTCGCTACCAGCAAGCTGCATGCTGCGTAGGAAAGACTCCAGGTATATAACCGCAGCGAATTCAAAACCTGAAAATGACAGATGCACGTTTAAATGCTTTGAGGCCCTCACTTTGCCTTAGAAAGCAAAAATATTTGACTTATTATACCACAGTTTACAGCTATTCTCGCAAAGACCTGCACGCTCGAAGCCAGAATCGTAAACGTCAAGGAGTAAAGTGATACAGGAGGTAGAACACCAAAGTGCGCTTTTCATAGCCCAGACTTGACGTGACTCAGTCCTAAGACGACAGCACTGTCAAGTCAATACGAACGCCAACGGAAGAGCCATCCCTGTCGGACGTGACCACCGGCCGACAGGTCCGCACACCCGTGCTCTCCCTGTCGGACGTGGTCACCGGCCGACAGGTCCGCACACCCGTGCTCTCCCTGTCGGACGTGGTCACCGGCCGACAGGTCCGCACACCCCGTGCTCTCCCTGTCGGACGTGGTCACCGGCCGACAGGTCCGCACACCCGTGCTCTCCCTGTCGGACGTGCCACCGGCCGACAGGTCCGCACACCCGTGCTCTCCCTGTCGGACGTGGCCAACGGTCGGCAGATCCGCTCACCAGTGCTCACCGCCGATGGTTTCGGCCGCGGCCGCGCCGACGCGCCGTCGACGCTATACAGAGCTCTCGTCGACGGGCACGGACCGTGGCGCCGTCCTAGCCTGTGTGCCGCCTGCCGGCGGGAGGCCCCAGGCGGGGTGAGGCGGCGGGGCGCGCGGCAGGCGGCGGCGGCGGCGGCGGCACGCCCCGCAGCACACAGCTGTGCACCAGCGGCGCCAGTGGCAGTTGGTTGGTGCTCTGCACGCTGCACGTGCGGGGTCTCGCCAGCGTCGCGCTGGTGCGGACCGCGGACAGCTCGCAGCAGTCGGACGTGTTCAACGGCTGAAACGGCAGGCGATATCGTAGAGTCGCAGTCTCGCCAGACAGCGGCTAGTAAACTATGCTATGAGGCAGACTGTCAGTCATAATGCAAGAAACAAAGCTAAATTATTTATGATATTGTACGGGACAGGACAGTACACGCATAAAACGTTACACAACACATTTACCAAAAAACACCCAAGTTCGCAACGCAATGGGTCATTTGGAATAAAGCACCTTACAAGTTTCTCAGCAATATGGATCAACAAGAAAGCTTCCAGAGCACTCACGGCTCGTCTCATCAGGTCATATGGGCAGCGGGCATGCTGACAGCCCATCCCCTGCCGATCTCGATCTGCGCGCACGACGACGGGCTTCCAAACTCACGCCATAGAGGTGCTGGTGGCGGGGCCCGGTTCGCGGCAGTGTGGACCTTCCCGACGACCCCGCGGCTCTCACGTCACGCGCATTATGCTGGATCGTGTGGCACGTGCCGGGCGGCACGAGCTCCAGCACGGGCAGCTCCTGCTCTGTGGGTGGGCACATGTGGCGGTAGCAGCAGGGTGGCTCCAGCTGGCGTACAGGACAGTTGACCAGCATGGACCTGCTCTGGCAAAGCACTGGTCACGACCTGCGTAACCCGACACATGTTTAAGTGTTTTAAGGACTTTAAAGGCGCTTTCCCAATGCCGTAGCTCGCAAGATCAGGAAAATAGAAGAAGCATAGATGCACTAAGTCTCTCTGCTAATCCAGCTGACCTTGATAATTGCTATGCACTATGCTGCTATGTTCAGCGGCGCCAATGTAATGCAGTTGAACGCGATCTGTCCCATACCACTTTTTTAGGGTCTAGAATACTCACTTTCCGTGATCAAGGAATTGTGAGGTGCTCATCGAACAAGGATTAGAAAAAACTGCAAGAGCTAAAATATGCTGATAACAATAGTTTTGGGAGGGGCACAGTCCTAGCAGCAACGGAGTCGCCTTGCAATGGCTTCAAGCTGCCGGTCGGCTAGAATATAAGTGAAACAAAGGAGACAAAGAACACACGGAGCAAAATATTATGACCAAATACAAGAGTGCCAATCGCGCGACAGCAACCAGCGTACATGTTATGAGCCGGCGAGCAAGTCATCAAACATAAAAAAATTGACGAACGAGCGGCTGGGCTTCTACATAGTCTTCATATTATGCACTAAAAATAACGAAATAAAACAAATAAAACAACGAAAACGTCCAGATTGGCTTGGATTATTCACGAATTTTCCTAACTACCAGCGTTGCCTAGATAGCACTGCCGCGCAGGAAGGTACTTTTCCACTAAAGGATCTTGTGCCGGAAAACTATTGGCCGTTTGCGAGGAGGAAGTCATGCCAGCTTCTCCATCAGAGGAAGTTATATTTTAAATCCAATGGATGTCATAGATCTCTCCCCGGGGTCAGTCAAACTTTGGCCGCTCTGTCCGAAATCAATATCCAAGCCGTCTCCGGCAAATTGATCAAATATTTCCGGACATTAAGTTACTCTAATGTACCGTCATCCATCAGGTTGATATTGGACATGTGCTTCAGAATGTCTGAGCAGCCAACCCAACAGCTCCTGCTGCGCTTAGACTCCGGCGCAGCCAACGGTGGCAGGATATGCACCAAAGACTTCTTCCCGTCTCTTCCATCCCTCCCCGTATCTGATGATAGGACACGCTGTCTGCCGCGGCCCAATCAGTTCTCGACAGGACGGCGAGGTCGCGTCAGTCACGTCCCACGGCACGTTCCACCAGCGCCAATCTAGCGTTCCTTCCCATCCTCGCTACACAGGGCAACTGTGGATCACTTTCTGCTCTCCTAAACAGAGCATGGATCCATCCCCGGAACGTAGCCGTGCGTGATGTCCGCTACCACCATAGCAGGCTCGAATACCACTGGCCACCATAGCACACGGATCACCGAACGTTTACCCGCGAGCGGCCGATTCTGCCCAGCCCCATTTGGCAATCAGCCGTTTGCGAAACGATAGGTAAACAATGCCAGAGGTCAGGTGAGGTCAGCAGAGATGCAAGCGTTGTATGTGGCGCGAATATGGCGCTTACATTTTATTATTTTATAGTACTGGCATATCCATCATTTGTGCTGATCCTCTTTACGCTACTTTATCCGGTTCATGACCGGTTAAATACAGAATGTGGTCGGTCATGAATCAATGCATCACCAAAGTCCAGCCCACCGTCTATCCGCAACGCGGAGCGACACGCATGCCTGTAACCACGACCTACCCCGTCCCATCACCCCACCGGTGTCCGGCACCTCTCCGTCGCCAGCCCCGCTTCTCCCGCTCCGGCTCGTCTCACCATAGTAGGGCTGCACGCTGGCGGCGCGACTTCGGCCGGCGGGGGTCTGCCCGGCCGCCTTGTCGGTCGGGCGAGCGGCCGGCGGCGGCGGTCGCCCGGCAGCGCGGCGCCGCACCAGCACCAGCACCAGCACCAGCGCCAGCACCACCAGCACGCCGGAGCCAGCGGCGATCAGCAGCAGCGTCAGTGGCGTCACGGCCAGCGGCGGCCCGGACCCGGCTGTGAGTGGACACAGTGAGACGTGAGGCCTTACACCGGTACAGCGGGTGAGCCGGCCCGGACCCGGCTGTGCGGCGTGAGTGGACGCGGTGAGACGTGAGGCCTTACACCAATACAGCGGGTGAGCCGACCCAGACCCGGCTGCGTAGTGTCGAGGGGTGCAGTGAGATGGAGATGCCGCAAGGAGAACACGCTAGATGCGGTGAGGCTGGAGAAACGGATAGAAAGGGGGATGAGGTCAGACAGCTGAAGCATGTGTGCTAAATGTGAATACAGCACAATGAAGAACTTTTCACCATGCTACGAGAGAAGAAGTATCGATCGCTGCATAACCCAATAGCCACCTGAATTCAAAATCACCAGGCAGTGTCCGCCAGGGTGGTAACGCACCCTTCAGTGACCCGTCGATGACCCTCTCCGTCCGCCGTTCTGCCGCGTCCCTCGGTGGCTGCGGCTCCATCAGCATCGGCTTGCTGCGTCCCTTGGCGTTCACCGCGTATATCATAATCTGTTGACCAATATCCTATGCGGTGAAACTGTAGACATTGCCAGGTGTGTGCAAATGCATAGATTTTCCAAATGCTGAGTGACGAATGTGGCGAGAGCCGTGGAACATTCCAGTGGTGTCCATGATACATGGCTGCGAAGACATGCTGAGCTGAGAGTGGTCTTGGCGGTGGCTGCAATACATGACGGAGAGGTTACTGAAGTGAGGCTTGGTGTGATACATGGCTGCGAAGACGTGCTGAGCTGAGAGTGGTCTTGGCGGTGGCTGCAATACATGACGGAGAGGTTACTGAAGTGAGGCTTGGTGTGATACATGGCTGCGAAGACATGCTGGGCTGAGAGTGAGCTTGGTGGTGGCTGCAATATATGACAGAGAGGTTTCTGAAGTGAGGCTTGATGTGATACATGGCTGCGAAGACGTGCTGAGCTGAGAGTGAGCTTGGTGGTGGCTGCAATATATGACAGAGAGGTTACTGAAGTGAGGCTCGATGTGATACATGGCTGCGAAGACGTGCTGAGCTGAGAGTGAGCTTGGTGGTGGCTGCAATATATGACAGAGAGGTTACTGAAGTGAGGCTCGATGTGATACATGGCTGCGAAGACGTGCTGAGCTGAGAGTGAGCTTGGTGGTGGCTGCAATATATGACAGAGAGGTTACTGAAGTGAGGCTCGATGTGATACATGGCTGCGAAGACGTGCTGAGCTGAGAGTGAGCTTGGTGGTGGCTGCAATATATGACAGAGAGGTTACTGAAGTGAGGCTCGATGTGATACATGGCTGCGAAGACGTGCTGAGCTGAGAGTGAGCTTGGTGGTGGCTGCAATATATGACAGAGAGGTTACTGAAGTGAGGCTCGATGTGATACATGGCTGCGAAGACGTGCTGAGCTGAGAGTGAGCTTGGTGTGGCTGCATTATATGACAGAGAGGTTTCTGAAGTGAGGCTTGATGTGTAAGCCGTGGGATATAAAATACAAAATAGAACAGAGCACAGCAGGTACTCAGACCCATTGACACATGCAGGCTGTTCACAGGGGTCTAGTTTCTTATTTATCTGGGGGTCGGGGGATAAAGGGGTGGGTGTGTGGGTTCCAGCCTACACTCCGGGAGGAAGCTGGTTTCTATGGTAGTTTTTAGAGGTAGGTGACGACAACACTGCTCCACTTGGCTGGCCGGTCTCTGCACGTCCCACTGATCTATGTCTTTTTAATGTTATACGACACGAGGCACTTTGATACGTTCGTCGGTTTTAGGTTCACACCGTCAAAGCTGATCGTTTTTCGCGAGGCCGCAGTTTCGAAAAATATGATTTTTATTTTTTCGCTTGCCGACGACATTTTCACCACGTCAGAAGCGAGCCACGCAGAAGATGAAACGCAAAAAACGCCCACGATCTCTCCTTCTGGCACGACGGCTCAGAGAAAGGGTTTTTCCCGGGAGCGGAAATAACAGCGCAACATTGCGTGAAGGGGAAGTCGTAATCTAATGCAACCTACACGCGAATCGCGCTTAAAAGAAAGCATGTCTGCCTTTGCACAGTCTTCAGCCGCGGGTGTGCCAGTTCTTTCCCATACTTACGTCTGAGAGCCTCCAACTGATCCGTGCCAGACTCCCTCGAGGCCAAGCCTCTCTATCGAACCTCTGCACGCCTCGGAGGCGGCCGCCCCACCGCCCCCAGACTCGCCGCGCTGCTGGCCCTGGCTGCTGACCTGGTAGAGCGCGTCACCGGGCGGTCGGTGCACGATGAAGCGCGGCGAGGCGGCCGTCACGTTGTAGTGAACCCGGCCGGCGGCGCCGCGCAGCTCCAGCACAAAGCGCTGCGGCAGGCCGCCGTCGCCGCCCGAGCGGCACTGCACCGTCAGCGAGCCGCTGCTGCTGTTGTGGGAGGTGCAGCTGGAGGGAGGCTCCGGCACGTCTGGGGAGCGGCACTGCACCGTCAGCGAGCCGCCGCTGCTGCTGTGGCAGGTACAGCTGGAGGGAGGCTCCGGCACGTCTGGGGAGCGGCACTGCACCGTCAGCGAGTCGCCGCTGCTGTTGTGGGAGGTGCAGCTGGAGGGAGGCTCCGGCACGTCTGGGGAGCGGCGGGGGCAGATGAGGGACGTCCCAGAAACGGGAGGTCGCGTCGGGGCACGGCAGGTCGGGGCGAAATAGGGGTTCTCCGCTTGTCAGAGGTCAAGTCAGGAATGCGGCAGTGTAGGCTGGGGTCGGACCATTTCCATGAGGCTGTTCTCGTCTTCTTGAAGTCCGGCCAAGAAAGGCCAGTGACTCGGTCGCTTCCCTTGCGCAAAGCAGCAGGTCACGCGAGCAAGGTTAGGCCAGCGATGGCGGGTAGTGAGTGGACTGCCGTGGGTCAGACCGAACCTGATCAGGCGGAATCCAGTCTTGTGCCGGGCGGCTTTGGGTTGCCAAGGTGATCTCATCGGGTGATCTCATCAGGAGTTAGGTAACGTCAGCTCAGATTACGCCCAACAGGGAAAAAGTTCTGTTGACTGATTTCCTTCTACAATTATTTCGGAGCTACTTTCCAACACTACTATTTCTGGCTGCGAAAGAGCATCCGTCCTTTAACTCTCTTCGCCTTTGATTGGGACGGTATCCTATCACCACTTCATCAGCGATCTGGCAATATCGTTGGCGGTGCTTGGCCAGCACGTTTCGATCGCTTCGAGGCTGGGAAACATGGCAAGGTGGTAGATAGTTTTGCACGGGACCTGTTGTCCTCGACGTCCTCTCGTCTAACACAGACCCGGAGTTCCAGACCGTCTGCACTCCGGGTCAAAAGGCGAGTGTCGGAGGACGTTCGGCCGGCGGTGGATTGTTCCAAGTAGCCTCTACCGTATGTCCGGGCAGAGTGCGTGGCGAGCTGAGCGGGCTGAGCTTGCTGCAGCTCGAGGGCAATTCCCAGCCACCAGCTGGCATACGGCCAAAACATCGGGCACGTACTCGACAGATAACCGCGTAACGCGAACACGGAACAATGAACGACCGAACCGCTCTGCTCGTTACGTGGCGTGAACTTTGAATGCACGGATACGCGCGAACGGCCCCTGGCTGATGCGGCATTAACGTTTGGCTGGGATGCGGCAGGAAGCAGGTTAAAGATCACGAGGTCGATCTGCCGCCATGCGGCAACGCATGTCACATCTGTCACCATTTTATGGATGTAGCTCATTAACACCACACCGCTGTCGCCACCTAGACGCATACGACCTGTCATCAATCGTCTGGGACCTATAATGCCACTACACGGGTGGAGCGGTCAGCACAGTGCAGCCGAGACGAGACCGTCGTGTTCGATTCTCAACAAAACATAGCTAAACAACAAGCATCAAAAGCGCCCACGGCGCGAGCGGACATATCTGCCTCGCTGCAGACCGCCGCTGGTCTGGCCGTACTGGCGGGCACGATGTGGAAGACGCAAGGCTGGCGCTGGAGGCCGACGCGGTTCTGCGCCCAGCACAGCACCGTGCCGTAGTCGAGCTCCGAGCGGGGGACGTAGTCGGCCGTACTCCAGCTGCCGTTGACCCTGCAACGGCGGCAAGCGCTACAGTACACTCAACGAAGAACGGTGTGTTGCTGGTGCAGAAAGGCAGGTCTCAAGGGATGCTCATGTGCTGAGCTGAGTTCAAAACCGAAAAAGGCGATGCGGACCTTGTGTAACAGGCTGAAAGGGCAGTCTTTGTATAACAGAGCTCCATACATTTATCATGTTAGGATATTACTTCTGATAGGTGAAGTTTTTTCCAAGATCACAAACGGATTTTCAGTGCGCTGAAACGGTCGGATATGGAATTAATTAAATTATCTATGCACAACTCCCACTGACCCTCGGTTACGGCTCCTAGTAAAGCACCTCACGGATCGCATTTTTAGGATCCATTCCAGTCCAGTCCGGATAGTCTAGATCCAATCCACCTCCCAATCTACTTTTCCCAACTTTTTCAGAATAATCCAATCCTGTCCGACTCACTAGAAGAATTTGTCCAATGAATTGGTGCCAATCTGCCTCCACGTAAAGTTTTTTTGGCAATTTTAAAAACAAATTTGGTTCATTTGAGAATCTTAATTTGCGTTTGTTTAAGTGACAAGTTTGGTAGTGTAGTGTTTGTTCAAGTAACAGGGGGGTTGCTTTCTGAAATTGCTTGGGGAGAGGGGGAGGTTCAGCCGAAAAGGTTGACCTCCCCTGCCCTCAAGTACACTCAATGTTAAAAATAAAAGACTTTGTAATGCTTTATAGATCTCAAGTTCTTTTTCTGCGGAGGAATGACCTTTCAAGTTAATGACAGCTGTCTTTTTGTGAAGAGCTTAGGATTTGGCGTATTTAACAGAAAAACGTCTTCGTAAACCATAGTAAGTGACCACTGATGACAACCGCCGTAGTTGATTGCGTTGTGTCGCCACCACGGCCACGACTTTGCGACACATACATTTGCCACGGTTGGTGAAAATACAGATATTGCAGTTGATTGTCCTTCATCCCAATCCACGCACTATCATTTGCAAAAACAGAACTTTTGTAGACTGTATTAACTTGTGAAGAAATAGAATGGCAAAAACATAAGACACCGACAGAATACTATTTGGAAAAACATGCCATTATACCAGTAGCGGTGTGTTAAGGTATCTTCTACTCCTAGTTTACCATAAATTAAAGGGAATGTTTCACACTTCCATGGGGTTTTGCACTGAAGTAGCCATCTGGAGTACCTTCTGATGCAGTTCACGGTCATGCCCTTTTAAAACCAAAAGCCATCTGGTTCCTCAGTTATGCGCCCACAAAAGTGCGAAAAGGCTTATTGGGAGACTACCTCAGTCACCTTGAGATTGATATCGTCACAGAAACGTCATAGGATTGGCGTTATATTACAGGCTGTTTTCTGCTTATGGTCAAAACAGCATGGCCGCTGATATATTCGCAAGAGCGATGATGCGGCACGTGTGATACAATCCGCGGAAGGTGATTGCCTGTTAGTGAATGTTTCGCTGCTGAATGTGTGTCGCGAACGGAAACGCGAGCACTTCCAGGTTGTGCGGCACTCGTCGCCAACCGGGCATTTTTCCAACGCCACTGTCTGCAAAAAATACGGCACCGAAAAAACGGCACCCTCCCGAATGTTATAAAAAAGAAGACGTGACGGCAAATCTGACTTCTTTCTCCCGCTCGAATTTTTTTCTTCTACTGACGTATTTATTACAGACAGGTCGGTTGGCGCTTTGGGCACCGGGGCTAAGAGCCTTGCACAGGTTTATGGGTTGGCAAGGCGTTATAAAATTGAGGAAATATTACAGCTATTACATATATATATATATATATATATGTATATATATATATATTACTGAATATTTAACACACATTGTTGGAAAACTCAAATCTTGAACAAGAAAACTGTGTCCTAAAAATATAACCTCTTGAGTTGTATTACCGTGAAACCCGTCGGGACTTTGCTTTGAAGGGAGCTCATAGTGAAATGCGGTGTTATCAAAAACGTGTGCGCAAATAGCGAGAAAACCTGCAATTTCGATAGTACCACGGGTTGTGCAAGTATGGGATCACACTTATTTTACAAAAGAGTGTGAATCAGGGGCTTGAAATGGGTGTGATCACTGGTGGCGCGTGCCAGTGGTTCGGATTGATATTGATGTGATGGGAAGTGTGCGTGCGAGGTTTGTACTTCTGAAGGAGGACGCTGTTTTGGTACTCTTCAAATCTAATGACTCGCAATAAGATGGGATATATTGATACCTACCTCCGTCTTAAGGCCCGTGTTTGAACATGACAAGGTGGTGATGTCGGTAAACTGAAAGAAACACTATCGCCCATTCTGCAGGGCTGTTCGAAGGACATTTGCTACTTCATTATGATCTTGCCAACATTTTGAACGTATTGAGGTATTTCAGCATGTAGTTAACCCATTGTATGTCATTATATAAGCAATTTATTTGGGTAGTAAGGACTGTCCGCCACAGTTCATTAATGCACATGCTTGGCATAAGCTGGCATGATACAGCTTTGCAAAATTGTCCTTCAATTAAGACTTCTGAAAATATAGTGCTGTGTTGTTATGGATGACTGTCTTAACACATTTTGTATGCACGCAAGCAGTGCTCGTGAGTCATGATTGTCCTAGTCACTGTAACTTGTGTGAGATGCTGGGTGCTGAGAAGGGTGGAGGAGTATTGCTGTTGGCCTTCTTGGATAGCAATTACTAATCTTCTTATCATGAGCCTTGTGCGCACCGGTAGCTACATCACTTCGTTGCATTTCGCCCATCTAACCATAACTACATGCGCTTGTCTTGTCTCCAGCATTGTGCAAGGTCAGCAGGCTTGCTGTGTCATTCCACTGCATGCAACATTCCTTCTTATGCATGTGTTATGACCTGTGTGAACAATATTTTTGGGTGAAGCAACCTGATGGTTGAGCATGTTGCCTGGCTGTGGAAGCGGAAGAGGTGTTTGCATCCCTGTCACCTATGTTTTGTGGGTTCGCAAAACAGTCTGAGCAGGTGATGTCACTCATTGGTTGTGTACTTTGCTGGAAGTGATTTGTACATTGCATCATGTGTTTTTGGTCAGTCATATGTCAGATGCGAACTTACCACAACAATGCATGCTTGACCCATCTTTTCATGACATTTATTATGAAAGCAGCTGGGATTACAGTACAAACACCATATCATTGTTCCTTATGCTATGCCACAGTCAAGCACTCAGGTAGTGCCACGATGACACTGTTTATCCGTGCCAGAGCCAGAGCCAGAAAAACATTCTCGGTAGCTCGACCTTGCTATCTTTACTATAGAAATAGCAATGCTTTGGCAATCAATTCATAGCAATGTTACATATTTATTAATTTTTGCATGCAACTACTCCATTTTCCAGTCACAAAAAATAAAAAAGCAACTACTGCGGACATTATGTCAATATCATGACTGCAACACTGCAAGCAAGGATAAGTCGACAATACACTATTGACGTCCTTAACAGTCCTTGGCAGGTTTCGACAAGAGATTCATGACGCAAAATGACAGTTTTCACAGCATATCGCGTTTTGATATTAATAGTCTGCCCTAAAAGCTGGCGATCGCTACATTGCGTATGTCAGGCAGCCCACCACAGCTCCTGTTACGACCAGTACCAAGACAGAAAATCCACAAACAAGCCGTTCACTAATACGCCACCCAATACAGCACCGGCGACGAGAATGGCCGGTTGGCGTCAGGGTTGTTGGCGTTGGTGGTTGGCGTTTCGTATGTTTCGAGGCATTCTTTAGGTCTGGTTGGGAGATGCTGCCAGGTATTGCTAGCGTCACAAGCTATTCCATGACGCCACGAAGCAATGACGTAATGGGGCGCATTTTTACAAACTTTGAAATTTTGCTTCTTAGGGTCGTTTTTTACCTTGGAAGCTTACCAATAGTTACAAGTAGGATTATCCCATCATATCTGATGCTTTTCAAATGTGGAGCATTCCCTTTAAGGTAAGAGTTCTGCATTTATTTGGTCCAGTATGCTCCCTTTGATGTATTTTGAGATAGTTAGGATATATAATAAATAAAAGGTAGGATAGGCTGGATATCATGTTATAAGTGTGTCATGAAGCACATCGCATACATTATCATGCATGATATACATGCAACATATCATATGTGCACAGCACATATCACTAATGCACACATGCTATGCATGACTGGTAGAGCACAACACAATAAGTACCTACCTAAAGCAAAGTATTTTGGGCTGGATGCAAAGAGCACCTCACTCTCGTCAAGCAGCTTACTGCCGGATGGAAAGTGATTGTTGGGCCCTGGTTGCAGAGAGCGGCACGCTCATTCTTTGAGACACATTAATTGGAGGAGCGGGGGGGGGGAGTATCTGTGAGGATGACAATCTTTATTCTAGCAGACACCCCGAAATTTATCAGTTTTATTACTGTATCAAATTTAAAGCCAACACCAAGCTCATAAATTCGGCTGGCTTAATAGGTATACAGAAACTATAATCTTCTCACGGAGTTCTCTTTTTTGTCCTGTTTTAACGTGTTCAAGTCTAATAAATTTAATATTTCCATTTTTCTAACTTTTTTGAAAAAGAGTTTGAATGTCCAAGCTCTGTAGTTGGCTTTCCACCAGCAAATCATGCCCTGCCTAGTAGTCGGAATGTAATGTTTCCCGCTGGGGCTGTGTTTCCCGCTGGGGTTAAGCGGGATTGCCGGCAAGATCCGGAGATAAGGTAGTTATGACATGATACGCTAGGTTAGTAGATGATTAGACATTTTGTTGCCTGGGAATGAATGAGAGCTGTGATTTTCTATACCAGTTTAAACGAGTGTCGCTCATTCATATCACGTTGTCAATGCAACCCATTCATCAGAAAATTTGTTTGTGGAATATGTGGTTGAGTCATGCACTGTGTAGCATGTTCGTGTATGGTGTGGAACTGAAACTACTGTATTGTACTGGTTTGAAGATTGTGCTCTGAGTTGATATCGCCATTGAGCACTTTAGGGACCATTTAAAGCTGGCTTTTATTTGATTAGTTTGAAATCCGTTCAATCCGTGTGAACTGACAAATTTGAAAATATGTTCGGTCCTAATCCACATTATGGTGAAAATTCCTGATCCGGTCGAGTCCGGCCTGCAGATGAATCCCCAGAATGCGCATTGCTCCAGCTTCTGAAGTGTTCTAGCCCCCAGGTCTTGCTGGCTTAAAGCGACAGATCACCAGACTGCATTTGAGCTGATAGAGTCCGGATCTTCGTAGGAGCTGATGGGGCCAGGACGGATATCTCCGAATAATGTCGTTCCTTATCTGAGCCAACAACAATGAGCCAACAAATCCACATTGTTGTGCATTCTTCGGGAACGGATAGCTGATGTAAATCGTGTTGGAAATAGCGAACGGGCAAGCCATAGAGCTTAATGCATGCAGTGCACCGCACAATTTCGATCTTTGGTCCAGAGCATGTGCACATGTGAGCATCCAGAGCATGTAATTCACGTGCATCCGTGACAATAACACGTCCCGATACTAAATCTAACATGAGATCGATTTTAATGCCACGCCTCAATCCCTCCGCAAAACTGTCCTCGGTTAGGTATGCCTGTTAGTATTGGTTTCATAGCCATTTTCAAAAATGACCAAAGGTTACAGCTCACCGTGGGCCAAGCATCGTCGTGGTGACTCTCGAAAAGCACAGGACAATAATTCTTGCTTGCAGAAGTGGCGTTCATGCCAGTGTAGAGACATTCTGGCACGTCTGATACGTAAACAAGCGGCTCTTCGAAGATGGAATGCCCATAAATTTGTTGGTTTAGGTCTTGACTGCAGGCGTGACCGTTCAGCCCATTGTGGCTTTTCACAGCAGAACCATTTTGGCTGCTATCATCTCATGTATATGTTGCGAATTTGACAAAGGTTCTTATTCTCTTCTATAAACGTCAGTGAGACGGTCCAGTAAGACGGTCCAGTAAGACGGTCATCCTTCCAACCGCCGTGAGCCTCGCATCCGGACCACGTCTCCCATTGGTGGAGACAAACGCGGGGGCGGGGTCAGCACGTTTGGTGTCTTAAATTACATGCTTGATCGCATGATCCTTCTTGGAAGAGGGATCATGCCATGCTGCTTTATTAGATCAGCTGAGCTGTCAACGGCTCTACATGGTGCGGTTAACACGAGGTTACATGGTGCGGTCAACACGAAACTACATGGTGTAGTCACACGAGCTCCAGACAGGCTCTGGACGAGATCTGGACAATCTCCGCGCATTGCAGCGCCGCATGCCGCCTAGCGGCACAGTATACCCAGCCAGGCGGGGTTTCCATCTTATTGGACGCCAGTCGCCTTCCTCCATGTTTTAATCCCCTTCCCGAAAGCACGGGATCTTTCTGGATAGCTTTCTGAGCAGCCCTAGCAACGTCGCGCCACGTGCAACACCAGAGGAGAGCATTTTCATTAGCAGGTTGGCGATATTACGCCGTGCTTCCACAATGTTAGCTCTGGCTCCAGCCTCCCCGGCGCCTATGCGGTCCGGGGCAGGCAGGAGGCAGGAGCACCTGCACGGGAGCATTTCTGAGTACCCCCGCTCCGGCGAAGGCAGGGGGCAGGAGCACCGATACCGGAGCATTTTTGAGTCTCCCTCCCCCCCCCTCCCCACTCCTACAAATGGAGGATCTCAGACATGCAGGTCCATGCAGGCAATAAGCTTTGGTCGCCGCCCAAATTGGCCAACGCGACGTCACGTAAGCGATTTACGATTGAAGACAGCTGTCGAACGCTGCCCGTACCCGCTGCATTACAGTCGGATTTGACGGTTCAAAACGACAATCGCAAGGCATCGCAGCCAGACCACACCTAGCAACAGTCTCACCGACCGTTTGACGCGCGTGTGACGCCTCTTTTATCAGATGATCATCGCTCGGTACACTGTGCTCGACAATCGCACGGCATCACGGCCGGTCCAAAGCTAGCAGCAGTCTCACCGACCGTTTGACGCGTTTGCGACGGCTCTTTTCCCAGATGATCATCGCTCGGTACACTGTGCTCGAATCAGCAGGTACCTGGTGAGCTGTGGGCTGCCACACACGCAGTGGCTGTCCCCTAGCGGGGCTCTTAAGTAGGTGGCGAGGATGCTCACAGGCAGGTTTCGGGTTCGGATTCGGTCATGATGAAATGATTCAGCGTTGCGTTCAACAGCCAATCTACCGTCCCACTTCATCACGGTGAAAGGCATTCGCTAGTCCTACATTAAGCAGTCTCGAGAGGTTCAGTGAAGACGTGGAATACACGCATGGATCAAATCGAGTCCAGAGCATTGTCAAAGGGATGTGCAAGGTCGTGGCCAAGTTGCGGCTTAATGTAATCGCGCTCTGACCATGCTCTCACATATTGCGTTGCCCTCAGGATTTCTGCAGCGCTTTCCGTTACTGTAATTGGTTGGAAAGTTAAGTAATTAACGCAGTTTAAACAGGAACAAACAAGACGAAAACATTTTGAAAGCTGCCAGGATGCATGCATTTCTGCGAGCCATTTACGTCCTATGCTTTTATATAAGTTATAAACAGAAGAATCGAGTGACGGCGGAACCATGGAAAAAAGATGAACTGAAAATGGTTAGCATTTAAAAATAACGGAAAAGGCCATATGGCCATATGGCCATATGGCTTCGCTTTTCTCTTACCCTGTCAGGAGGGGCAGGTAACGTGGGGAATCGAACCCAGCACATCTGCTTTCACAGACGCTCAGCTCAATTAATACACTATCGGTGCCCAAATCAGGTTCTGCTTACACTCTCACCTAGCTACTATTTTCGTTCTGGAATCTCTCTAGCTTTGGTTGCACTTTCATCGTGAATTTGAACACCCAAAAATCGCATCCTTATCACAATTCTTACGCAGTAATTTATATATATATAGAAATAGATATTTATATTATATATATATATATATATATATATATATACATCGAAGATATCTATGCGAGGCTCTGTTTCAAGAAAATGATAGGACATCTGACACATCTGAAAATGACATCTGACATCTATGACACTTTTTGGCACCACGTCTCTTCTGCAGACAAGCCAGCAAACTTGCAGTTTAGCACGCATTTCGGCAGTTGCTCCTGCGCTGGCGCCACTCACGCGAACTGGTGTGTAGGCAGGTAGGAGATCTCGCCGGTGTTGTTGAAGGCCCAGCGAAAGGTCAGCGGGCCGGGCAGCGCCTCCACGTGGCAGGGCACGTGCACGTGCTCCATCAGGGCAGCGCCGAACACGGCCTTCTGGTGGGCCCGGCAGCGAGGCGCGTCTGCAAACGAGCGGCGTCAGGGGCGGCGGTAGCGCGAGAAATGCAAGGCCTGCAACACACTCAGTCGGGGAAAAGCACGCTGCAGTCGACTTATGCGCTTACCTGAGACGTTTGTTGCTTCCTGTTTTTAGAAGCGGGCGAAGAAATCTAGCGAGGGGCATGCTATGAATACTCTGCAAAACCGTCAGCTTCTAGGGTTCAGCCAATTTATTTGGATACGGAAGACGCTCAGATGAGACTTTTAAGCCCGCCAGAAGCGACGAAAATAGTGCAAAGTCCGCTTCGAGCTTTACCTTGCCTGATCACTGTCTTCCGTATTCTGCAGTCCCTACTGCATGAGCCGATAAAGCGAGATCATCGCTCGGGTACATTTATTCACTTCGACTGCTAGCTTTCTTTAAAAACCCTCAGAGACAAAGGTATCCTATATACGACATTAATATTGCTTCTAAACACGATGAGACACTCTTAATGAACACTGAATTAGTCGCAAATGAACCGAAGAGTCCGATAACGCAGCGACAGAGGAAACAGCAGGCACATGTAGTCTCAACCGTTGGCAATAGCTATGCCTTCCGGAAACGCTCCACCTCACTGCAGAACACCTTTGTAATGTCACGTTTGCTCCCACGAATTGCTTTCTCGCGTAGGTACCAGGATTGCCAGAGTAGGCCTTCACCCTTCATCCGCTGAAGCGCCGCTTCCCGCGCGAGCTGAGCCCCCTTTGTTGTGCGAATACAGTCCCATTCGGACCGCGAACAGTTGTAAATAGCGCCTGGGCTCCGAGCGAGCCGGCCGTTTTTCAGCGCCAGACCCCGGAGCCCGCCCCGGCGGGGGACGGGGCAGCGGCCAGCGGTGTACGATGCTACCCACCCCGCCGTCGCGCGAAACCGCCGCCCCGTGAGGCGGGGCCAGCAGCGGGGCCGGCCACAAGGGATGGGCGAGCGAGGCCAGGTGTGCTGGTGCAATACGTGGCCAAACTGGCCACCTAATGTTGCTACGTGTGGCCAACATATCGGTGCTTGGCGGCATTTGGAAAAACAAACGGACTGTTCCTTTTTTTAGTTACTGCAGCCTTCAACACATGTCCATTGAGACGTGAATGCTTTACGCGTCACTACGCTTGACATGCCATTTTTTGCAAAATAGTATGAGAGAAATTATACCAAGCGAAATTGTTCTCAATACTGAAGAGACGATTGTCGTCATTTCAGTTCACAGCCGCTGCCCGTCGCCCCGCACGGACGCGCGTGAGGAAACAGTCTGTTGGCAGTTCGGCGGTGCTACAAGCCGTGCGTTCATTCTGACCCATTCTGGTCCAATCACATTAAATCACCGATTCAATGTGATTCAAAATGTCATCTCGAGAGATGTCAAAGATGGCAAAGGCCTTCCTGGCATAAACATGCGATGAGTATGTGCCCTGAAAATTTTCCCTCAATTGCAGGCAGAGAAACACTAAGCCAAGGCTTTGCGTATCACAAAGGAACACCTTGTTGATAAGATTGGAAAGATAAAGATTGCCCTATCGGGTAAGATGCGACACATTTTTTCGAAGGGGCATCACAGCATGCTTTCATAAATGTACAATGCCTTCGAGGCGCGGGTAACGTCCGTTTGTATTACAACGGTAATTGCTAGAATACCATCAAACTTTTGTGCAGCAGAAGTAGGAGACGCTCCTGATATTTTGCTCAGTTCCCCTGCCCAGACTATGTCATAAAAGACGTGTCAAAGTGTAGATTTCTGTTAAAGAGGGAGTTACTGAACGTGAATTATGGGTCTAAGGCCGAAGTATCTGGTCAGAAAGGCCAAATGTAAAACATTCACAACACGCTTTTATGACGTTGACTGGGTCCCGTCTATGCACAGGTCTTGGCAGCTCTTATAGGTATATGAGCATATCATCAGCGAAACTGTCTCATCTGGAACATAGCTCTCGTTCATCTCGCTCAGCAAGTCCTCGAACGAAGCGTACGCTCCGGTTCGTTTGTTTTGTTTGGTTTTATTTGTTGCTTTGTTTCGTGTCCGCTTGTTCGCTCCTGACACCTGCATGCAGCACTGCATTAACGGGAGGCGATACTACGAGCCGTCTCTGCGCTATCTGCATTCGTAAGTAATCCAGGACTTCCACAATAACATCATTCGTGTAAAGAAGGCCATGGGTGTGCCACATCCTGGCAAAATCCCTGAGCACATTCTAACACAGACCTTATCTTGGTTTGCATTAATGCGAATAAAAATGTTCGAGCCATACGTCTCTTTCCGTGGCCACGGAAAATGTCTTCGCACACAGTTGTCAATGAGCGCTAAATATTTTCTACCTACATTAAACAAATATGAAGCGATGGGGTGAGCTCCCAAAGATGTGCCCTTTCACTTACCCCCGACCTACCCGCCCCCCCTCCCCCATCTTCCCCTACCTGCCTGGGTATTCTGCCAGAATTCTGAAATCAATGTTTTTTGCCTTCCTTCCGACGGGATTAATGTTTAATTCTAACGAGACATACGGGCATCATGACCCGCCCAGTGCCTAAGTCTGAGCGCATCTCTGGTGTCCTCTCGAGCTACAATGTCGCTCGACGCCTCTTAAACACACATAACACCAACTTGACACCACTTAACACTGATTGCAGCCACTGTTTCGCAAGGAAGCCCGTGATCAACCTGAAAAACGCATGATAAATAGATTGCCAACCGACGTCTTTTCACACGGGACTTTGGGCCGCGTGTTCGAGGGTTAGATCGCGTCCTGCAAAATGGTTTGATATGAGTACCCGTGCAATGGCGAGCCCGGCGGGCTTGGCATAACCTGGGACAGCGGAGTTTGATATTGGCTCAACCCTACGCCGTCGTAATGGGCAATCTTAGTCAACCATCGCGCCTTGTGGACCGCTATTTTCAATCTGCGAGGAGCGGATTGAGGTTGGATTCCGACATTGCCTGCCACACAAAAGACCGCCGTCTATCCTCTCAGCGCCATTTCCTGAGTGGCAGGCAATTCAAGCGGACGACGATGGCTGCATTCGCGAGTCGAGTGCCATGACCACCAGCGTTCGCCGACAATTCTCGACAGAATCCTGCACCGGCACACTCATTCCATCTTTTCCGGAATTCGGGTCGTCGCATCTTGGAGGAGGCGGTTCCTGAGCTGCGTCGCCGGTAAATCCGCGTTGGACACCACGGCGGGTGCGTTCTGCACGGTCTGCGAGAAGCTGATCCGCAATCATATTTTCTTTCTGGGCTCCAACTTACCGCAGCCTGGCGCCGCAGAGTGGTATGATTACTCCAACTTAACACGACACTCGATACCAAACCGCGCACGCGGGTCGAGTGCATTCTTCCCGCTGATTGGGAGCCAAATGCCATCAGCGGCACAACACTCGAGCTTGATTTTAATTCAGGCACCGCGTTCGAGCTTTCGCTGAATGGCCAACCGTAGATTGGTCCCACTACGGCCGTCGGCAGGCTGGAATTCGGACCAGCATCGCAAAACGGCCGAAGAAACCGGGGACGTGGCTGAGCGAGACAGGGAAGCGGCCACCAGACCTTGGCGACGCTGTTATGAAATCAAAGGAAAAAGATGAAAGTGGATGCAAGCATTTATGGGTAAAGTTCTGAAATCCATTCTACGGGTTGTACACACCGCAACTAATGGATGTTAAAATTATAGGTTAAGCTAAAGCCAGAGCCAGACCCGCAGCCACAGCCGCAGCCACAGCCACAGCCACAGCCGCAACCACAGCACAGCCACAGCCACAGCCACAGCTACAGCCACAGCAACAGCCACAGGCCAGTCTTTCAGCCGCAGGCCAGCCCCGAAGATCGATGCCAATACCTCGATGTCAGAACTTTATGACCGGAATGGACCAATGATCCGATGCGAAGATAAGTTATCTTTCTGCTCATTCGCATTTATTTTTCTCGTCGAATGACGGTAAAAGAGTGATCACAGTAAAATAGCATGACAGGAGAGTCAGTCCCTTGGAGAAATGAGTACCTACTTGGGCAATATATTAACAAAAAAATTGCAACAGGCTTAATAAAACAGCTGTTTCCCATGTGGATTTAATTAGAATATAAACACCCCCTTTCTAAAATCCGTGTGAAAACACAGCAACGTTTTCACCGATACCAAACGCATCACAAATAATAACTGAGTCGTGGCAAACAGCACACGCCGCTGCAAAGCAGCCATCGGCGGACGCAGCGTCACCCGAGTCCCCGGAGCAGAGATACAGCGTCACCCGAGTCCCCGGAGCAGAGATACAGCGTCACCTGAGTCCCCGGAGAATAGGAAGGACAAGTTGTTCTTCAGCACCCCCTCCGGCTCGGACGGAGCGGAGTGCACCCTATCGGCACGGCGGCGCCGGCGGGCTCGCCCCGCGCAGCGCCGAGCCCAACAGAGCCGGCCACCAGCTCAGGATGCGTGGGCGCTCGCCCCGCCCGGACAGCTGCACCGTACCGGACCGTGCCAGACCGGACCGGACCGGACCGGGCCAGACCGGACCGGGCCGGGTCGGACCGAACTGGACAGGACCGGGCCAGACCGGACCGAACTGGACCGTTCCGACCTCACTGGACCGGATCGGACCGGATTGGACCGAATTGGACCGAATCGGACGCTCGCCTCGTCCGGACAACAGCACCGGACCGAACCGGACCGGACTGGACCGGATCTGGCCGGAACGAACCAAACCGGAGCAGGTCAGTGAGATGCTAACGCTGCGACCAGTGGGGGGGGGGGGGGCGAAGGGGAGCACCAGATGGCATGTCGCGTTTTCTGATTGGTTGGCGAGCTTGCGTGGCTCGCTGTGCTTTGATCTATGTCATGATATAACGCTGCTAACATGATGGGGGCCAAGCGAAGCGTTCGCGTCACACCATTGTAACTGCCTGCAAGGCTGGTGAATCACACGTTTGAAGACGTCAGCTGCTACGGAAAGGCATGCAGGTGTTCTTTAGAATAAGCCGAAGGCAATGCGTGCATCTACATCGAGTTTCCCTAAGGACCTGTCCAAATCCTGGTAAACAACGCGCGCCGCGGCTCACGCCAGGCGTCTAATAACAATGGGACGCGGTATGCTGAGTAACTTTTCTCATCAACGCAACCTGGGAAGTGGGTTATTGTAGGTGGCGCATCCCTGAACACGGCGCAGCCAGCGGGTGCCACTCCCCGACGTCCGAGGCAGCAACAACTCTCGCGGGACAGCGAGCAAAAACACGTCCGGCCGGCGGCGCGACAGCGCCCCGGGCGGAAACAAACGGGCTTCATTCGACGGCAGGCCGCTGGGAGCAGCGGCCGCGGCGGACGCCGCGGCCTGACGGAGGAGAGAGCTGCGGGCGGGGCTGCGCACCGTTTGTCATCGAGAGGCGACCGCACCAGAGCGAGGTTACGTTGTTCGACGTCTGGTGCGTTAGACCAGGATGCGGTCAGAAGCCAGGTTTGCTGATAGGGCGTTGACCGGGCTGGGTTGAGTAAAAACTTTCGTCATTTTAGTATGGTAATTACATCAGCGGAAGGGCACTACTGGGAAAGGACGCATAATGAGCCAGGTAGAGGCGTACACGGCTCAACAATTGTTGTGGGACTTTTCAAAGACTTGATCCAGGCCCTTTGAATGGGTGGATTTCTGGGATTGTGCTTATGTTAATCAGTGCTTGTTGCGTGAGCCCTGACCTCTACCGTCCTACCGCGCAATTTCAGGCAGCGGCAGAATTTAGTGGCGAAGGTTTTAGCGGCCTAGTTCAGGTCATACAGGGTCAAGCTAGGTTTAATGTATCAAATAAACAGCTAATTACAGGGATAATCGTTATCCCTTTATCGCTTTATTTCTCTATCTCAGATGACATGCTCCGACTATTGATAAGACTGCTACGCAGCATCTTTCGCTTCCTTGTCATAACATGCTTATTTTTCCAGATCACGGGTTGGGGGCCATGCACGCCAGATCTATCATACGCAGGCTGGTCTGACATGTTACAGCTGCCTCACCGGCTGATGGCTGCTAAGCAGCAATCCACCAGCCAGAATCATGTACCAGCTCTGGTACACGATTCTAGCGGCGCAGGCTTCTACCGGTACATGACGCAATAGTACAACAGCTGAGTGATATCGCTTTTCCCACCACCACCACGCGTAGTTTTGCACATACTAAACAAATTTGCTAACTTCAGGCCGTAGCCAACCTCATCTGACACATGAAGCGGTTCTTGGGCTGAGGTCCAACGATTCTGTTCTGTTGCGGGTGGTATGTGGGCTATGTGATGCCGTCGTGCACTTGGCTCTACCTCGCACAGTTCTCGAATTAACGCAGAAAAGGCAGAGGGATAAAACAGAGGCTTGTGACGTCCTCAGCCCAGCAAAACTAAACTAAAAAGCCTGTGTCCCTGTCCATCTCCACAACGCCCACTGAGACCTTTCCCCACGTAACGGGTGAACCAGCACATGCGCGCAGTGGGGCCCCATTCTCTTTTGCACAACTCTCGACCCCGCACGCACGGCTCGTCGTCTTTTACCGCCACGTCACCTGACCAGAGCTCGGCACCACCGGTGCGTATCAGAGCTCCCGTCGGCGCAGAGGACTAGCCCAGCGCTCCACCCACCCCTAACGGGAGGCCGCGCAGTCCTGGCAGAGGGGGGGGGGGGGGGCGTCTGTGGCGTAGGGCAATCAGCCGCCGCACCCATTTGTCATCTGAAATCGCGCCCGCAATCCTGGGGCGGCGACTAGGCGGCTACCTGCGGCGGGCCGTCTCGGAAGGCGCACCTGAGCCGCGGCAAACCACGCGGAAACGGATATTCCGCCAGCTGCGGCCCGCGACAACAGCTCAGCCGCTGAAAAATGGCCCAATTTTCACGGCGAGGAATGGTCGTATCGATCAGGCGCGCGGCGTACCCCAGCCGTGTCGGAGCACAGTGATGCCGGTGGACCGGTGGTGTATCTCAGTCGTGTTGGAGCACAGAAGTGCCGGTGGTGTACCTCAGCCGTGTCGGTGCACAGTGGTGCCGGTGGTGTACTTCAGCCGTGTCGGTGCACAGTGGTGCCGGTGGCGTACCTCAGCCGTGTCGGAGCGCACTGGTGCTGGTGGTTTACCTCAGCCATATCTGGGTACAGTGGTGCCGGTGGTGTACCTCAGCCGTGTCGGAGCGCAGTGGTGCCGGTGGCGTACCTCAGCCGTGTCGGAGCACAGAGGTGCCGGTGGCGTACCTCAGCCGTGTCGGAGCACAGAGGTGCCGGTGGGGTACCTCAGCCGTGTCGGAGGCACAGAGGTGCCGGTGGCGTACCTCAGCCGTGTCGGAGCACAGTGGTGCCGGTGGTGTACCTCAGCTGTGGCGGTGCACAGTGGTGCCGGTGGTGTACCTCAGTTGTGTCGGAGCACAGAGGTACCGGCGGTGTACCTCAGCCGTGTCGGAGCACAGTGGTGCCGGTGGCGTACCTCAGCCGTGTCGGAGCACACTGGTGCTGGTAGTGTACCTCAGCCATGTCGGAGCACAGTGGTGCCGGTGGCGTACCTCAGCCGTGTCGGAGCACAGTGGTGCCGGTGGTGTACCTCAGTCGTGCCGGAGCACAGTGGTGCCGGTGGTGTACAGGGCCTCACTGAAGCGACGGAGCCGTGACCCAGCGTCTTTAATGGGCTGCTTAAAGTGAGACCGGGCAATCCCTCCCCAGAGCCCAAATTCCCCCGGAAATCGCCGCATAATTCTCGACATCAACACGTCTGGTGCATGCTTAGGGCTTCTTGTCGGACGTTAAGGTGAGATACCTCTTCACGATCCAGGACATATCCTGCATCCGGTATCTCTCATGTGTTATCAGCAAACAACATGACTGGTCAGCATCTGAAATGCATGAACACTTCAACAAATCCAACGCAATCATGTGCTCCAGATGCAATTTTCATCGCCAATTTTGAATTCCATCGATTTTTCGGTTATTCGTCCATAGCTATCTCCATTCCTCTGTCCCCATTGGTATTCCTTCATGCACCCCTTCAGTCTCATTCTCCCTCACTTGCGGACCCTGCCCGTCCCTCATACTCGCCTTCCCTTCTCCACTCCCCTCACGCCCACCCGTCTCTGCCCGCACCCGCTCGCCACAGTCCTCTTACACTGCACGCGCAGAAGGAGACCGTCGCTGTCACCCTGGCCCTCGACATTAGCGGCGGAGCACGTGTACACGCCTCCACTCTCCCGGGCCACCGCCTGCAGCACCAGAGTCTGGTTGATGACGATCACGCCCGACGATTGGCTCAGGTCCACTGGGCGACCCTGCAGCAACCACGGCAACCAGCCGGTCACGGGGTGGGCACGTGCAGCTTGTGACATTCAGACACGCTCAACCACTCAAGTCACATAAATGCTCGTTTCAGCGGTCGACACTTACATTATGTTTTATTTCTGCGCGGACGTGTGTTACTCAATATAATCTCATCAACCATTCCAAAAAAGAAATGTATCACAGAACTAGCAAGTTGGTTGCGAAAAAATATGAAGATCTTCATTCAGACAAACTCAGCTAGAAAGCGAAGTATTCTACGGCCACTGGAACGAATGTGATATGCATTTAGCGAGGTGCCACTCGCACCTCCGGGACATAAGACTGCTTCCTCCCAGCGCTGCCAAGGGGCGCCCACTGCTTAAGCCAATAAAGAAATGTTCCGTTTCGTGCTACTCGCGATTGGTTCCATTATGCTGTTTACTTTTACAAGAGATTGGCCTTTTACAAGCGCATATCTGAGATTGGCTTTTCCAAGCGCAAATCTGAGATTGGCTTTTCCAAGCGCAAATCTGCTAGTGCCAAACAGGAGCTGTTCAGAAGAGCAGGCCACGCTGTGACGGTCGCTGGCGCTAGTTACGACGGAACGTGTCCATTATTCGTCTCAGAAATGATCAATCAGCCTTCGAGTTTCGTCTACATTGCTGTTTAGAATACGTGATATTAGGTGTAGATGTGAGCAACATGCGTATCACGAGTTTGTGCGTAAACTGATAAAGATCATGCCTTAACGTTGGACGTGCCAATAATAGCATATTACTTGCATGTACACAGACTAACGTGGTGCTATTCTCAAAAAAAATTTAAGGAAGGAGAGCGTGGACGGAGCCTCAACCGAAAAAGAAACAGTAAATTATATCTTGTTACTTGGCGTGCCAGAACATAATCAGACATGCCATGCACATCGCATTGGAGAACAATCTCTCAACACATCTAATACGCAGCTGCTCTAAGCCCTCTCCCGTTTGAAAACGGCGCGACGTCACTTCTCCCCCACCCCCCCCCCCCCAAATACCCGCACGGATACCCAGGCACATTGGAGCACAACTGCAAGCAAACAGACCCACCCCGGTCCCGACAGTGGACAGTCTCGAAACCACGCTTCAGGACTCCCGAGGGCACGGCGGACATACGGCCGGGGAGGCGCCCCCCCCCCCCCCCCCCCACACACACTGACATTGATTCTCCACTCGATGCCGTAGATGGGCGGCTGGGCATCGACGTGGCATTCAAAGTAGACGTCATCGCCCTCCTCGATGTCCGACAGCTGCAGCGTGCGGCCCACGGTGATCCTCAGGCGCGGCCGGTCTGAAAACGTCCACACGTTCATCATGTGCACCAGACGTCCACACCATCACCGGGCCTGGCAAACGTCCACACTATCACCGCGTCCGGAAAACATCCACACCATCACCGGGTCTGGCAAACATCCACACCATCACCGCGTCCGGAAAACATCCACACCATCACCGGGTCTGGCAAACATCCACACCATCACCGCGTCCGGAAAACATCCACACCATCACCGGGTCCGGCAAACATCCACACCATCGCCGGGTCCAGCAAACGCCCACACCGTCACCGGATCCGGCAAACGTCCACACCATCACCGCGTCCGGAAACATCCACACCATCACCGGGTCCGGGAAATGTCCACGCCATTACCTGATCCGGCAAACGTTCACGCTGTCACTGGGTCAGGCACGCGTCCGCACCATCACCGCGGCCGGCAAACGTCCACGCCATTACCTGATCCGGCAAACGTTCACGCCATCACTGGGTCAGGCACGCGTCCGCACCATCACCGCGGCCGGCAAACGTCCACGCCATTACCTGATCCGGCAAACGTTCACGCCATCACTGGGTCAGGCACCGTCACCGCGTCAAGTAAAAGTCCACGCCATCACCGGGTCCGGCAAACGTCCACACCATTAACGGGTTCACCAGACGCCCACACCGCCACCGAGTACACCAGACGTGCACGACATCACCGGGTCCACCAAATGTCCACATCATCACCAGGTGCAGCAAATGTCCACACTATCACCGGTTTCAACAAACGTCCTCAGGTGTCTGGGTGGTGGAGAAAATTGAAATAGTTAGGGGTGCTTTGGCATTTTTAAGCTTGCTAAGGTTTCGCATTAGCAAGCTTAAAAATCTGGCATCAAGAGGCAACAGACGTGGAGAGGTAAATTGGACGGCGCATTGACATGTAGTTGAGGCGGGGAAACGTGAACTCGATCAGTCATTTGAGTAATCGAATCACACAAAGATGGAGAGAATATAATATTTTATTCATGGATTATAACCCGCTCTAAAAACGTAACATCATATTTTTGTATGCAGTTTTACCTCGTTCTTTTTGCGACAAACGATGCGACAAAGAAATGACAGTCATGGGGTGTATCCCACCTTTGGGGCATGTTTCCAACACATGCTCTCAGGGTCATTTACGCCTGATGATTATACTCGGAGGTGTCGTTGCGGCATATGGCCACCAGTCATGACACAAAAAGAATATCAGTTTTAATCATTTCCAGCCCAAATTACGTTGCCAAAGCTTTGCATCAACACTACGCTTTATGCTTGCAGTCGCGACTGCCGTTGCCACGACAACTTGTGTTGCAATGCTACTGGCACGAATAACTAAATATTTGGGATTGGCTCAGCGGGCGGCAAGAACCTGTTAACGAGAAGCGCATTGGTTGGATTGAAGTTGACAGGGAAGCGCGCTTCGTTGAATTCGTGGGATGATAGCTTCACATTCGCCTGTCTTTTTGTCTAAATAGCGTGTTTCAAGCTTTCGTAGCATTTATCACACACGCATTTGGACACATGAGCGTGTCACAAACACTACAGAACACACGCGTTGGAAAAAAACAGGCAAATTGACTGCATTATTTTCATGGTGGTGGGATGAGCGTTCAATCAGATTTTCCCGCAGGACCGGCTACTTCAAATAGAAATTCTGAGCTGTTCAGAACGATTCCGAGAAAACTATTAGCACCCATCGAATCGTGTGCGTCTGATCCAACAAGACCTGAAAAGTAAAAAAGAGATGGCATACTCCCTTTAAAATAAAAAGTTGGAAGCAGCTAGGAATTCGGCTGTGAACGCTAATGTTACCAGCTAGGATTGCAGATTAGATCATGCACGGCTCATCTGCAATGCGTTTTGTCTTATCTTGGATTAGGGCGCATAGCCTCCTGGGCTCAAGCGTGCGTCGCCACCTTGTCATGCGTCGCATTTTTTTACCCGGCCAGGGTATGGTGACCGCCTTTCTTGATGGCGAGAGGCAGGCGACGCCACATGGCCTCAGCAGCGGAGCGCGTCGTAAGGCGCCAATGACAGCAACAACACTTCGTCTGGCGCATACTTAAACCCCATGATGTGTTTCCAGCAGTTTCCTCTAAACTGCCGAAACCAACGACACCATGGAAGCGGACTGAGGTGAGAATCAAACAGAGCTAAGGGTCTCAGACATTGCGCGACATGGAAGACAGCCGCCGAAGCGGACCGACTGAAGCCAGTCCCGGAGCCAATCCCTTAAAGTATTGGCCCGCTCAGCGGGCGCCCGCTCCCCTGAAGTCCCGGCCCGCTCAGCAGGCGGCCGCTCCCTTAAAGTCCCGGCCCGCTCAGCAGGCTCCCGCTCCCCTGAAGTCCCGGCCCGCTCAGCAGGCGGCCGCTCCCTTAAAGTCCCGGCCCGCTCAGCAGGCGGCCGCTCCCCTGAAGTCCCGGCCCGCTCAGCAGGCGCCCGCTCCCCTGAAGTCCCGGCCCGCTCAGCGGGCGCCCGCTCCCCTGAAGTCCCGGCCCGCTCAGCAGGCGGCCGCTCCCCTGAAGTCCCGGCCTGCTCAGCAGGCGCCCGCTCCCTTAAAGTCCCGGCCCGCCCAGCAGGCGGCCGCTCGCTTCGTGAACGTAATGGGGTCCCGGCAACTCGCGTCAACTTCTGCACAGGGGTGTAATTTCAGTTGGGGATGCAGCAACATCCTGACATTTCCGCAATTTAACGAAAGGTCGATGAAGTTGCTCAGAAAACATTAAAAGCGAAATGTCGTATGCGTGCTTACACTTTTGGAGAAGCTTTGACTGTTTTTGCCAGCTTTCATGAAGTCCGTGAAGTGCGTCAATGCGCATTAGCTGTAGTCTGCAGTTGATGTATAGAATTTACTGACATCATTTATATTGATGAACATTAATGCATATCAAGCAACAAACCCCGTTGTCATGGATGGGTTTCTCTTATCCAACAACCTGGTCGAGCAGAATTCCTTCCATGTATGACGTTACATATGCGTGGGTATGCCAGCCGCATTTCGCAGTGACCTTGACACCACTTACGGTTGACCCGGAGGGTAACGAAGTCCTCCAGCGCCGTCTGGGGAGCTGTCGGGCTGTACGCCCGACACCGGATCACGTGACCCGAGTCGTCGGCAGATGGCAGCAGCGTCAGTGTCGATGACGTCACATTGTCGGCTCGGTGGTGCTGCAGAAAAAGGCAGGTGAGGGGATCGAAACAGCCCGCTCTCTTTCCTCAGATACCCGGTTCAATGCGCGGCTATGTCTGCTGGCACGGTAACCAGCCCATCACAACACTCTGGTGCTTCGGCCTTGACCCCGCTTGAGTCCAGTAGCAATCTCGCTAGCGGGGGTAATACATGCTTCGCGCTCGATATGCCCCAGATAATGATATGGTGAAAAGCTCGGGTGTTTGCTGTTCAGCCGCACACACCGCCAGGAGTGGGAGCAGCTGGCTGAGCTAAGCGCCGGAGGCGACATTCCAGCACACGAGGCCGTGGTGAGAGTGGGGAGCCGTTTTCACGCGGAGGTGACACTGTCCAAACGCACTTACTCGCACTGTCCCGCAGGCTCAGATCTCGTTACAAAGGCATCAGTAGCACCGAGGAACAACGTCCGAAAACTGCCGCCGAAAAACGGCGCAGTAGTTTGCAGCGCACGGTGATCGATGCCAAGTTTGAGCACCGAGCCCGTGCGCTGAGGCCAACTGGGCGGCTAATCCCATGATCCGCACCGGACCATCATCAGTCAGGTTAGCGCAAAGTCTAGTCTCCGTCGGGGGCCGGCCAGTCCATCATCCCGTCTGGCGGGTCCCGCCCCGCCGCGGCCTAACCTCTCATGGCCCGGTGCGTCCCACGCGCTCCGCGGCACCGGCTCATCTGAGCACGGCGTGGCGTGGCGGCGGTGTATTATTGGTCGGTCCGCCGGCGCGCGGCCACTGTCTGGGGATTGGCGATGGCACGTGACCTGGCGGGCCGGGTAAAACTTGCACGGCAGCCGGCCACGTGACGCGTGCGTAGCATGCAGGGGCGCCCCGCGGCTGTATGTCGCGGGGTCACGTGTCCGCCTGGTGAGGGACGACCTGCGTGGGGGGAGGGGCGCGCATCACCCCTATGCGGCGGATGACCGCACGTGGAGAAGTTTGCTCCCATGCTCTCTATGCCTCCACTCATGCCCAACTAAGCACGGAGCATTTTGTGGCCCGTGTCAATCGGAGAAGTGGTCGGATCTGGGATGTGCGCGAGGATAGTTAGAAGGCCGTGCGGGACACTACCGTCAAGTAAGCACCAACGTGCAAAGTGCACTAACACGCGGCCAGGTGGCCAGTTGAATGCCCTTCGCTCGGGTGGGGTCAGTATGACCCGCCTCAGATCTCAGGAGCTAAGAGCGAGAGATAACAAAATCACAGGGAGTGCTGACCTGTACGTGAAATCATTTGTGTCTAAATTTGAGATTATTAGATAATGACCTTCGGGTCAAACAAGGTCAACCAATGTCATACTCCAAGTTGGTGTCCAAAGTGACCGCAAACGTTCTCATGCAACCGCCTAGATACCTGCTTTAAGCAAAAGGTCACTGGTGCTCATTGAAAGTCAGCGACTTTTTTTTACCTTTCGAAGCTCATGGTGATCAGAAGCACACAAGATGATTTTTTGCATTTGAATAAGCCTTAAGTATTACGCTAACCAGTGTCTTCCTAAAAAAAAATGTTGGCCTGCTCATCATGGGTCAGTGGCCTATTGTGACCTTTCAAAGTTCATGACGGATATATAATGCAGTTCACGTTTAGTACTAAATTTTAAATTGAGCACCAGAAACTATTGCATGACGTTGAACTATGATTGAAAAGAGCAGGTTGATTTTTACCTTTTATCTGACCCTTCATACCTGATTCTAGATCAATGGAATTTGTTGATCCAATTTTGTGTTGCCTAAGAGACTGTATCAGAGATGTATGGCGTCGTCTACCACTCCGTTATTGCACCAGATTGAACGATTCCCTAGAAATTGTCCTTGTTGAATCCATGGCCTGACTTTGACCTCCTGCTGTAGGTCAGCGACCTCACAACGTTACACCTAATTTTTTATACTAAACGATGGCGCCATTCCATTTTCTAAAGTGTACATAATTTTACGTGTTTATGCCGCACCGTTTGGAAGTCATTCCGGACAAACCTTTGGGGGTCAAACTGATTTCTCACCCGAGCGTGTGCTAACAAAGTATACATACGCAAGCATATGACAAAGAAATGATGTACGAAGTATACGAAAGTTACCTACCGTAACGGCTCCGGAAATGACAGTGTCATCTTTAAGCCAGGTGATAACGGGCCGAGGTTCGCGACCCGGTGACCTGACAGGTCAGGTTGGCTGCCTTCTTCTCAGACATCGCTCCGTTGGTGTCCACTATCCGAACGTTAAGCGGCGGAATGAAAGGCAAGTAACACTGTGACGAATGCATAAATTAATCCTCCAACCTCGTCCAAACTGGACTCGATCAGCTGTTTTACCCATTTGCGAGCAGGTCAGGCAGACCGGCAATGAGCCACAGTCCATCGGTCCTGACCGTGAGTGCTCCTCTCCCTACCACACACCACAGTTTCCGGAGATCCTCTCTGCCGTTTCAACAACGCACGGGACGGCGGAGTTCACTTCCGCTCCTGTCGCTGAACTATCCCTCTTTGGACGGCCATCGCGGCCACGACACGGCCCGAGTCATTTGGTCCGGCTAGTGAAGGCGGGTCGATCCGAGACGGACCTCTCGGTCGTCGCCGCCGCGCGCGTCGATCGCGACGCTGCGAGCGCATAGTGCTGCCCGACCGGCCGTCGGTATTGTTGTAGCAACCGCCGACATGCCTTCTTTTGCGCTTGTGGTCGATGAACGATTTGTGAAATTATGTTTGAAATAGGTGTTGTGGTTGGTTTTCTGCTCGGCGCTATTGTGGCGATATTACCAAGTGTTATCGTGTAAAACGCGTCGTTGGTTTATAGGTGTTATTGATTGCATTGTGATTTGCTAGCCATAGATCGCTTGTCAAATGTTTTATGAATAATTCAAGCTTCGTGACTTCATCGTGCTGCAATGTCACGAAGCACAGAAGTCACTTCGAGTGATTCCCAATTGACAACAGTTGAAAGTCGACAGAATTATTAACTGTTGTCAAAATTGTTAACTGCATATCACTGGATTGGTTGTCTGCTGTAACCCAAAAAGTGAAAGCAAAACGCATCCATCTGTTTGTTGTGTACCCACTTCTCATCCAAACGTAAGCACAGACGGCTGCATTGTCGTGAAAGTCTGCACTACACGATAGGCTCAGTTTTCGTGAGGATCCACGGCACAAATTTACGTCCGCCCGATGCCGGTGCCGGTCACGGCGCGTGGGAAGCGGTGTGTGGTCCGGACATTTAACAAGGAGGCGCCTTTCGTATGCATAGGAGAACAATGCTGCACAAAAGACACAGGCGAAGGACAAGCCATAAAACGTCGATATGCCATCCAAAAATTTGCAAACACCGAGCGACGATGGACATAGCAGCACCCCTCCCCCTCCACGCAGAAGAGGATAGTCACTTGACGCAGGCACTGAGAGCTTAGAAAAGCGTCTTGAAACATGCCGTGCACGATCCAGAAGCGCATCACTGTTGTGAGGCTAGGGCTGGTACTACATCCACACGAACGGCATCACATCTTTACGCCACAAAGCAAGCGGAAGCCGCTTGTGTATGCTGAAATGAAGGTAAAGGGTGCAGAAGGACGACCGTAACTAACCACTTACGATACTCAGCTGCGGGACGACAGCTCGGCGTTAGATGGCTTTGTTAAAAGTTTCGAAGGCTTTACACCACGTCAAAGTAGGCAGGTCACTTTGGCCCTCGCGAGTGTGTCGGACAGATTTAGGAAGTACGGCAACTATCGCAACGAGCGCAGTTGTTACATAGCACGCTACTAAACTGGCTTCACTAAAAGGACGGTTTGAACACGGTGACGGCAAAGACGTCGCCAAAAACAGCACGCATATATTAAAGGTTCTTGACTGACATATGAGAAGCTGACGGTGCCTTCGTGACAGATTTCTGAAACATGATCTGCAAGGTCCATACATCAGCTTTCACGTGAGGAGCTGCATACGTCAGCAGGATTGATTATAGTTTATACTGTGGACATCGGCTTGCCACTTACATGAAATAAGGAAAAAACTGGAACTGCAAAACATGTGAGGCCATAAATAATGTTAGTATAACTCTGTTAGCTCTTATTATGCAGCACGTCCCACGCGTTATACAGACTATTTCAGTCTTTGGTGGAACGCTTAGCGCAAATTGGAAGACCACTTCAATGACTGCAAACCCTTGTCAGAACAACTATTCATAAGTTATCAAAGTTTGTGCCAGAGATCGTCGCTGGCCGACTGCCACACGCGGTGCGTCCACACGCCCATTGCCATCAACAGTGGCTATCATCAGGGGCTGGCCACTTATCAAAGGATCAAAGGCTTTTCGGCATGGGCGTACTGTACCAGTCCGGTTGTCTCGCAGACCGATTACAGTTGTGTCTGCGGCTAACAAAGACTGACAGCCAGCGCACTCCACAGCAGCTTCCTTCCGTTGAAATGGTTTGGGGGACGACGGTGACCTTTTGTCCAGAGATGGAAAAGCTAATCATCTCTTGCCATCTGCCTCTCCGGACCCAATATCTGCTTCCGCCGTCCGTTTTCTGACAACTAGAGCAAAACGCCTTGGTATGTTTCCAGTGGCGTTTGAAGCTGCTTGGCGTCCAAGGCAGGACAATCAATGGCGTTACAGAAGTCCCCACCTCTCCTTCGCCTCCTTCGCCTAAGTATGACGTCATTGGGACTCTATTTCTGGCCGCCCTGCTATTTGAGATTCTCCGGCACGAATCTGGAGCTGCTCAGCCGAGGCAACACCGGGGCAGGATTTCAATTATGAACACCGCTCACGTCGTAAATACGGTGTAATGGCGCGATTCTCAAGCTACGGACGAGCCCATGCACGGGCGGCGGACATGGCATCAAAAGCTAGTGCGAAATTCGGACGTGATATCGGGCGCAGCGTAAGCCGCAGAAGTGGAATCAGAGACGGGCGCCATCTCCGGCAGCGGGATTAGCAGTGACAGTATCCGTCAGTTCGATGAGCTGGAGGATTCCGCTTTGCCGCGCAGTGTGCCGGTGAGGGTCAGAGTTCTGAGAACATCGCTCCTGCGCTCAGAATGCCACTTAATGTGCTTTTTAGAAATGTCAGGACAATGCGGCAGATGGAAGCCATCACAGCGGGAAATGCACATATATCACTAACTAGCGCGCAGACAGGCCTAATGTTCGAGGTTTCTGTATTTGATCGCAAACATGAATTACTAACTCAAAATTGATCCAAAACAGCAATATCGTGTGACAGCGGTACAAAACGGAAGTTAGCCTTGGAGTCAGCGCGATCGGCCGTTGCTCGGCGCGGTGCGGGGCCTGGTGGTGCCTGGGGACTTGCATTAATGAGCGCGCTTAGCAACGGTCGGAAAAACCGTGAGGAGAGATGATGGGCTGGGGGGGGGGGGGGAGACTGTGCGTCAAAATTCTCGTAGTGAGCATCTCTGAACTAGTTTAGGGCAGATCTACAGTATGATTGTCTTTGTGTGTTTGCTGTAATTGGCCGTGTTTGTTACCATCGGTATTTGTTTGTTAACATACACTACCCGTGGTGCAGGGTCAAAAACTTGTAGCTATTCAGGCCGAACAGAAA